>NC_054825.1:173033169-173658169 GCF_018345385.1 Vulpes lagopus | reverse complement strand
ACTTTCATGTTCCTACATAATAGCCTTACTGGCCCTATGACACAATTTAACCTTCCTCTATGTTCTCATAACTTCTCTGTGTACCCCTCATTGCCCCCTCCATGTGTCCCTCCAACTGCTTCAGTTTCTTCTTCTAAACTCTCTCCACCCCACTTCACCCACATACACTTAAACTCACCACTCTTTTCTGATAATCCATTCACAAAAATAGTTAATGGCCCTAGAACTTACCTTGGCTTTTCAGTTCCTGAGATGGTCCAGGCAATTTGTGTCATAGGGCATGAGCTTCTCTACTGGATGCCATTTCATTAAGATTAGGGCCTCAGGTTAAGCATGGCTCAAGTGTTCACACCCTGTTTCTGATTGGCTCAGTGTGTGTAAGGGGTGTTACCTAGCCTCTCCCTTTTCTTCCTGCCCTCTTAATTCAATGAACAAGAGGACTGGGCTAGTCACTTACACTTTTTCTTGTGCTCAGTTTGAACTCCTGATTGGCTCAACATATAGTGTGTGGGTCTCACTTCTAGATTGGACCTGAGTGCAATGGACAGATTTACTGATAAATAGTCCTACAAGGAGCCTACCATATATGAGGCCCACACTGGGCTCTGAGGACCATGTGGTGACTAAAGCAGACAAGATCACAGCTCTGGAATCCATAGCCCATGAGAGAGAGAGAGAGAAAGCATTCAAATAAATAAGACTGGGACAGACACCTGGGTGGCTCAGTGGTTGAGCATCTGCCTTTGGCTCAGGTCATGATCCTGGGGTTCTGGAATCAAGCCCCACATCAGGCTCCCCATGGGGAGCCTGCTTCTTCCTCTGCCTGTATCTCTGCCTCTTTGTGTCTCTCATGAATAAATAAATAAAATCTTTAAGATTGATTTTTATTTTATTTATTTATTTATTTTTAAAGATTTATTTATTTATGATAAACATAGAAAGAGAGAGGCAGAGACACAAGAGGAGGGAGAAGCCAGCTTCATACCAGGAGCCCGACATGGGACTCAATCCCAGGACTCCAGGATCGTGCCCTGGGCCAAAAGCAGGCGCTAAACCACCGAGCCACCCAGGGATCCTCCAATAAATAAAATCTTTTAAAGTAAACAAACCGGGCAACCTGGGTGGCTTGGCGGTTTAGCGCTGCCTTCAGCCCAGGGCCTGATCCTGGAGACCTGGGATAGAGTCCCATGTCGGGCTCCCTCCACGGAGCCTGCTTCTACCTCTGCCTGTGTCTCTGCCTCTCTTTCTCTCTCTCTCTCTCTCTCCCTGTGTCTCTCATGAATGAATAAATAAGTAAAAATCTTTTAAAAAATAAAAAAATAAAAAAACCAATTTAAGGGAGAACCAAGGGCTCCAAGGAATAACTAAAATGATAAGGAAGAGGGGATGTGTACTATTACAAAAGAAGACATATCTGTCACAAATATTTATGTAGTGAACTACATATAAGCTACATGGTGAAAATGAAAGCAACAAACAAAAGAGATCTTAATAAAGCCATTAGAAATATAAGGAGAGGGGATCCCTGGGTGGCGCAGCGGTTTAGCGCCTGCCTTTGGCCCAGGACGCGATCCTGGAGACCCGGGATCGAGTCCCACGTGGGGCTCCCAGTGCATGGAGCCTGCTTCTCCCTCTGCCTATGTCTCTGCCTCTCTCTCTCTCTCTCTGTGTGACTATCATAAATAAATTTAAAAATTAAAAAAAAAGAAATATAAGGAGAAATGTCTAAAACCACAACCTTAATGTGAAACCTAAATATGCCTCTTAGAAAATTTGAAAATGAAGTAGAAAAAGAGTGCAAGAATACAAATAGGATTTTAATAATTTAACTAAGTACAATTATAGAGTTACTTAGAAAGTTACACCCTAAATAGTTACACCTTCTCTAGTTATATCAAAGAAATAGTCACAAAATTCATCAAGAATCTGGCTACATATAGAAATTCCAAAATGTAGAGTTCCTTAAATAATACAAAAAAAAAATCAGAAGTAAACAAAGAGAAGACCTAGAAAAATTTCTATTTGCAAATTAAAAGACCTCATAAATTACAGTCATACCCTGGAGATATTGCAGGTTGGGTTCCAGACCACTACAATAAAGACAATATAACAATAAAGCAAGTCAAATGAATTCTTTGGTTTCCTAGAGCATATGAAAGTTATGTTCACACTATGCTGTAGTGTATTAAGTGTTCAATATAATTACGTCTGAAAAAATATAATCCAAAATTACTCTAAACAGAAAAAACTAGAAAATTCTAACAAATTATCAAGGAAAAAGACAGTCAACATACATTAATCCCAAGAGGACCCAGATGTTAGAATTTATCAGACAGATTTTATAATGGCTATATAACCATACTTCAAAAACTAAGGGTGAACACTCTTGAAATAAAAAGAAAGAAAGTCTATAAAAATAACCAAATAGAAATTTTAGAACTGAAAAAGGCAATAACTAAATTTGTTAAGATTTTATTTTTTTAAAGATTTTATTTATTTATTCATGAGAGACAGAGAGAGAGAGACAGAGAGATAGAGAGAGAGAGGCAGAGAGATAGAGAGAGAGAGGCAGAGACACAGGCAGAGGGAGAAGCAGGCTTCCCAAAAGGAGCCCAATATGTGACTCAATCCTGGATCCCGGGATCATGCCCTGAGCTGAGGGCAGACTCTCAACCACTAAACCACCCAGGTGTCCCTAAAAGATCTTATTTATTTATTTATTTATTTATTTATTTATTTATTTGAGAGAGAGAGGATAAGCAAGAGAGAACATGAGCAGGGGGGACAGGGAGGAGCACAGGGAGAAGAAGCACTCTTCACTGAGCAGGGAGCTAAACACAGTGCTCAATCCCAGCACCCTGGGATCATGACCTGAACCAAAGGCAGACACTTAACTGACTGAGCCACCTAGATGCCCCAATAACTGAAACTTAAAAAAAAAAAAAAAAGTTAATCTAGTGAGTTAATCACTAGATGAACTCAACAGAGGAAAGAATCAACAAACCTGAAGGTAATTAAATAGAAATCATCCAGTTAGGATAATAGGGGAAAAAAAGATTAAGATAAATTAACAGAGTACCAGAGACCTGTAGGACAATTTCAAAAAGTCTAACATCCATGTCATCAGTTTCAGGAGAGGAGAAAGAATGCTGTAGAAAAAAAAGAAAGAAAGAAACAATAATGTCTGTACACTTTCCAAGCTTGGTGAAAGACATAAACTTATAGATTTAAAAAGCTCAATGAATACCAAATAGGATAAACCTAAAGAAATCCACACATACAAGCATGATGAAAAGACTTCTAAAACACAGAAGAAAATCCTTATGACCAAAGTTAGATATAGAATTCTTTTTTTAATAATAAATTTATTTTTTATTGGTGTTCAATTTGCCAACATACAGAATAACACCTACTGCTCATCCCATCAGATATAGAATTCTTAAATGTAATATCGAAAACACAGTCATAAAAGGACAAATTTGAAACTGGCTGTTGTTGAAATTGAACATATTTGCTTTGCAAAAGAAAAAAAAACTGAAAAGATAAGTAACATGGAGATCCCTGGGTGGCTCAGTGGTTTAGCGCCTGCCTTCGGCCCAGGGTGTGGTCCTGGAGTCCCAGGATCGAGTCCCGCATCCGGCTCCCTGCATGGAGCCTGCCTCTCCCTCTGCCTGTGTCTCATGGATAAATAAATAAAATCTTTTTTAAAAAAAAAAAAAAAGATAAGTAACAGCCTGGAGGGAAAAGCTTACAAATCAGAAATCTGAAAAAGGACTTGTGTCAGAATTACAGGGAGGAAACAAACAATCCCCTTTAAAAATGGACAAAAGATTTGAACAGATCCTTCACTAAAGAGGCTATAAGAACATCAAATAAGGGGTCCCTGGGTGGTGCAGCGGTTTGGCGCCTGCCTTTGGCCCAGGGCGTGATCCTGGGGACCCGGGATCAAATCCCACGTCGAGTTCCCGGGGCATGGAGCCTGCTTCTCCCTCTGCCTGTGTCTCTGCCTCTCTCTCTGTGTGTGACTCATAAATACGTAAAAATTTAAAAAAAAAATTAAAAAAGAGAACATCAAATAAGCACAGAAAAAAATATTCAAATCATTAGTTATCAGGGAAATGAATATTCATTTTAAAACTTTGAAGACATACCACTATATACCTATTAGAATGGTTCAAGTAAAAAAAAAAAAGGCTATCAATATCAAGTGCTCATAAAGATATGGAGAATTGGAACCCTCATTCATTGCTGATGGGAATGAAATATAGTATAGCATTCTGGAAAAACAGACTGTAAGTTTCTTATAAAGTTAAATACACATTTATCCTATGAACCAGCAACCCCACTTCTGGGTATTTACCCTAGATAAATGAAAACATGTTTACACAAACTTTTATGAGAATATTTACAAATACTCTATTCATAATCTCCAAAAATGGAAACAATTCAAATGTCCCTCAATGAGGGTACAAAAAAAACTAACTGCATAGTCCAATATGTTGAAATATTACTCAAAAATTAAGTGGAACAAATCGGTGATACATTCAACAACTTGGATACATCTCAAAGGCTGAGGAAGAGAAGCCATTCTCAAAAGGTTATATACAAAGAGTTATGTCTATGAAATGACAGAGTAAGGAACTTCAAAATCCCATTCCTCCACGAAAGCAGTGAATAAACTAACAAAAACTGTCAAAATCAACTTTATCAGAATCAAGGGTTTACAGCAACCAGGCAAATGTTTAATCAAGAAAAAAACAACCCCACCAGTGTCAGTAAGAGAGCCTTGTGGTGTTTTAACTTATCCTGGCACCATCTCCCACTTCCCAGCTCAGTCGTAGCCTTGAAGACAATAGCCCACATTCCCAGTACTAGTTCTTAGTACCTATACTTAGATACAGAATTCATTCTTAAAGAATCATGGTTGTCGCTTGGACCTGTCTAGTGGCCCCCTGAAAGACCAGCTCAAAAGGCTTGTTGTTATTTCCTCTGAGAACAATCCTAGGGATGGGGGAGCTACTACAGGTGGGGGAGGTGTCCAAGGCAAGTGAATCAGCTGTTACTACCTAAACTAGAGAGGGATAATAGCTGGGGTAAACCACAGACCAACCAAAGAGCTTTGGAGAAAAAGCTGCAGAATGAGATACTTGGGAAATAAGGGTGTAGAAAAGCTCCTACATATTCCTGGGAATCTAGAGGTCCACATGTTTGTCCAGGGCTGGATGTATGCTCAGAAAAGACCTGAGAAGACCCTCAGCTCTCACCTCTGGCTGACTTTTAGGGCTATATAAGCAGTAAGTGACGGTGAAGGCAGAGTTGTAAAAACTACTTCCCTGAGTGTTGAGGGCATGCACCAACACACATAGAGCTCATCTGCAAAGACTGGGAGATTTCTGATTTCCTTGCCTTTGGGTATTTACAAAATATCTATCAAATAATTAGCTGACTACTGCACTAATAGAATAGAGACTTCAGTGACCACACTCAACAAAGAATACAATTTAAAACAAATTAGTGCAGAAAAGTCACTACACAAACAACATTACAATAAGCAGCAACAACAAACCATAGGAAAGCGGAGAATTTGATTTCAAGATTTGTCATATTATGAAATCCAAAATATCTCTTTTTCAAGAAAAAATGATAGGCATACAAAGAAAGCATGGCTCAAGTACACACAAAAAATAAATTAACAGGGGCATCTGGGTGGCTCAGTTGGTTAAGTGTCTGACTCTTGGTTTCAGCTCAGGTCATGATCTCAGGGCCTTGAGATTGAGCCCTGCATGGGTTTTTCCCAAGTCTGCTTGGGTTTTTCTCTCCCTCTCCTTTTATTCCTCCCCCTCCCTCTGCACATACATGTGCATGCACTCTCTCCCTCTAAAATAAATAAATAAATCTTTTACACATTAATTAATTAATTAGTTAATTATTTAATATGGGGAGCCTGGGTGGCTCAGTTAAGTGTCTGACTCTTGATTTCTGCTCAGGTCATGATCTCAGGGTTGTCAGATCAAGCCCTATGCTGAGCTCCACACTCCGGGTGGAGACTGCTTAAGATTTTTTTTCTCTCTCTGCCCTCTCCCCTGCATCATGTAAGCATGCACACATGCTCTTGATCTCTCTAAAAAACAATAATAAAGAAATTAATAGACACGTCCCTGAGGAGATTCAGACATTATATTTATCAACTAGAGATTTTTAAATCAACTATTTAAAATACACTCAAACAACTATAGGAAATCATAAGAATAAGAAACACAACACCAATGAAAAGAAATCATAAAAAGGAACCAAATAGAAATTTGGGAGTTAAAGATTACATTACCTGAAATGAAAAAATTCACTAGAAAGATTCAAGAGCAGAATTGAGCAAATAGAAGAAAAAAAAATCAGTGAATGTGAAATGGATCACTTGAGATTACCTAGCTGAGGAGCAGAAAGAGAAAATTGTGAAGAAAAATAAACATAGCCTAGGACACCTGTGGGACACCACCAAGTATATCAACATATACATAACAGGCGTCTCAGAAGGAGAGGAGAGAAAGAAAAGTGGGTGAAGAATATTTGAAGAAATAATGGCCAAAAAAACTTCTAAAAAATAAAATAAATAAAAAGATTTATTTATCTTTTTTTTTTTTTTTGGAGAGTGAGTGGAGAGGGGAGTCTGCTTAAGGTTCTCTCTCCCTCTCCCTCTGCTCCTTCCCCTACTCACACTCTCTAAATAAATAAATAAATAAATAAATAAATAAATAAATAAATAAATAAAATCTTTTGAAAAAGGACATGCTTCAACTATATACTGTCTACACTGTAGAGCCAAAGACATAAATAGGTTGCAAGTGAAAGGATGGGAAAATATATTCCATGCAAATAGTAACCAAAAGAGAGCTGGAGTCACTATCCTAATACCAGAAAAAAATAGACCTTAAAACAAAAATTATTAGAGATAAAAAGAACATTATATAAGGATAACAGACAATCCATCAAGAAGATACAACAGTCATAAACATATATTCACCTAACCACAGAGTCCCAAAATACATGAGGCAAAACAGAAGTGAAGGGAAAACAAACAGCCCAACAACAATAGTGGGGTATTTCAGCACCTCAATTTATTAATGGAAACAGAAGACCTAAACAATATGTTATATTAACTAGACCTAACAGACATTTTTAGAACATTCCACCCATGAGATGAGAAGAATGAGAGAAGAATACATACTCTTCACAAGTCCACATCGAACATCCTCTAGGACAGATCGAATGTTAGACCAAAACAAGTCTAAATCCATATAAAAACCCTGAAATAATATAAAGTATGTTTTCCAGCTACAATAAAATGAAATTAGAAAGTCGGTAAGAAAAAAAAAAGAAAATCAGTAAGAAAAGAAAACCTGAAAATTTTGAATATGTGGAAATTAAACAACACACTCCTAAAAAACCAATGAGTCAAAGAAGAAATCAAAGGGAAATTAGAAAGTGCTTTTAGATGAATGAAAACAAAAACACAACATACCGAAACTTAGGGCATGTGGTAAAAACAGTGCTCATGGGGAAATTTACAGCTGTAAACTCTTACATTAAAAATGAAGAAAGATCTCAAATCAGCGACCTAACTTTTCATCTTAAGCAACTATAAAAAGGAGAAAAAATTCAACCCAAAGCAAGCAAAGGGAACTAAATACTAAAAATTGGAGTGGCAATACATGAAATAGAGAATAAACAGAAAAAATCAATGAAACCAAAAGTAGTTCTTTGAAAAGAACAACAAGATTGGCAAGCTTTAAGGTAGATTGACCAAGAAAAAAAGAGAGAAGACTCAAAGTACTAAAATCAGAAATACTTTCAAAAGTGAGGACCATCACCACCAAACTTACAGAAATTTTTAAAAAAGAGATTATAAGAGAATACTATGAACAATTATATGCCAATAAATTAGATAACCTAAATGAAATGCACAAATTCCTGGAAAGCCATAAACTACCAAAGCTGACTCATGAATAAACAGACATTCTAAATTAACCAATAACAAGTAGAGATTAAAACAGTTTAACTAAACCAAACCAAAGGACAACAACAAAAACTTCCAACAGAGAAAATCCCAGTCCCAGAAAGCTTCACTGATGAATTCTATCAAATGTTTAAAGAATTAAAATGAATCCTTTTCAAACTCTTGCCAAAAATAGAGGAGGACAGAATACTTCCCAACTTATCCTATGAGGTCAACATTAACCTGATATCAAACCATACAAAGGCATCAGGAGAAAAGAAAAACAGACCAATATCCCTTATGAATATAAATTGTATAGAACTGCAAGGGACCATGAATAACAAAAACAATCTTGAAAAAGAACAACAAGGACGCCTGGGTGGCTCAGCAGTTGAGTGTTTGCTTTTGGCTTAGGGCCTGATCCCGGTGTCCTGGGATCGAGTCCCACTCGGGCTCCCTGCATGGAGCCTGTTTCTCCCTCTGCCTGCGTCTTGGCCTCTCTCTCTCTGTCCCTCATGAATAAATAAATAAAATCTTAAAAAAAAAAAAAAAAAAGAACAACAAAGTTGGAGAACTCTTACTTCCTGATTTGAAAGCTTTGATTAGAGCTACAGTAATCACAAAGAGTACTGCACTAGCATTAAGGATAGACATATAGATCACAGGAGGGGAATTGAGACAGAAATAAACCCAGGCATCTATGGTCAATTTTTGTGTATCAAGTCCAGGGATCCAGGGACGTCTCATCACCATGGGTCTGTGGCATGACCTACAGGGCCTAGAGAGTAGCAGGTTGAAGATGACCAGTCAGGGAAAAGGCACAGTGGCCAGAAGAATGAACAGCAGAGACCTCAATGAATGGAGACCAGGCTGAACCAACCCTGCAGACCAGAGGGGCACCTTTCAAGGTGGCGCCAACCCAAGGTGGGGCCGTCTGGCCC
Source organism: Vulpes lagopus (assembly GCF_018345385.1). Classification (NCBI taxonomy): domain Eukaryota; kingdom Metazoa; phylum Chordata; class Mammalia; order Carnivora; family Canidae; genus Vulpes; species Vulpes lagopus. The sequence continues at coordinate 173,649,238 of NC_054825.1, read as the reverse complement.
ACACCAACCCATTGCCCCAGTACGTTTCCTCACTGTCCTCTAGAATGCAATTCCAGTTGCCAGATTTCCCTCCCTTCTTGATTTATCCTTCCCACCCCCCACAATTCTCCCTGATATTCAAAGGCCCTCTCCCTGTCCTCCATAACACTGTTTCTGTCCCTAATGAATTTTCTCTGATCTCACTTAAATCCTATCTTCCCATAATTTTTTCTTGTCGCCTTATGACCTTGCCTTTTGCCACTATGATGACACTGTCTCCTTGTAACACCACATCACTACCCTAATCCCCCTACATAAGCTCCCCCCATTTAACCTGCAGTGTGTTCCCTATAAGCTCTCCCAGTACCCCTATAACCCTCTCCCATTCCCTCATCAACCCCCTCTCTGTCCTCCCTTAATTTAATCCTGGTCTCCTACCGTCCCCTTCCTATATCCCCTAACCAGCTCTCTTTCCTCCTCACCCCCTCTCTGTACACACATGATCTTACCCTGATCCTTAACGTCCTCACTCTTTCTCGATAGAGATCCACTTAATCTCACCAAGTACCCCCCAGGGCCGTGCCTCCAATTCCTCAGACCTGGAAGTTGCCATGGGTCGGGGGGAGGGACGTCATGGGGCGTGGCCTCTATGTCCCACAATACTACCTTTGCCCTTTATTTCCTCGGTGTGATTGGCTGCTTAAATAGAAAGGGTGGAGTCCCATGTGTTTAGTTCAGATTTCTGTTTTGTTCCCTTGAAAATGAGGCTGTCCCCTAGGAAAACCTCTTCTGATGAATGAATTGGGTGGGGTTTTAGTTATTTATATTTATCCTCCAGCTTGAACTCCTGATTGGTTCAACGTATATAATATGTGGGTCCCACTCACGGGCAGGTATACTTGTGATTGAACCTCTGATTGGTTCCATGCATATAGAAGACGGGATTTATTAATTCATTAAACATATTTTAATTAGAAGCCTACTGTGTGTCAGGCTCTGTGCTCAGTCACCAGCAAACAAGTGGTAACCAAAGCAAACAAGGCCATTGTTCTGGAGTCAACGATTCATGGGGGAGATGGAGGATAAACAGCCAAGTAAATTAGAGGACTTCGTTATGGACCGAGGACTATGGTGGTAATGGAAGGAGGGAAACGGGACAGAAGAGGGAGGAGCCATTTGAGCTGAGATGTGCAGGATGAGCCAGCCAAGAGCAGATCTGGGGGAAATGAGTCGGTTCAGGCAAAGGTCCTGAGGTGGGAGTGAGGTCTGTGTGTTCCAGGAGCAGGAACAGGAGCACTGTGGTTAGAGTGGTTAGAGTCATGAGGGGAGGACGCGGCGAGTGTAGAAAGCAGATTAGGCAGAGTTTGGACATCTGAGTGGGGGTTTGGATTTGATCCTAAGAGCCACAGGAACCTCCTAGAGCATGTAAATCTGGGAGAGAGGAGATGTGATTTAGGTTGTGGAAAAGCTCTGGTTGCCCTAAGATGAATGAAAAGAGGGAGTTGGTAGGTTCCTCATTTGCCAGGAACCCCAAACGCTTACAAAGAAGAAGCTGGGTCTAGGGGTGAGCAGGGCAGGTGTCAGAGGGGTGCCCGCGCTTCCAATCTTCATAGGAGCGTTCTCTGAGATAAGGCTTGACCATGGTCTGTCTGCTGTCCAACTAATTTGGGCCCCTGTCCTGCCCTTGCTCAGCCAACTTTGGTGTAGGTCCAGTCCCTCCTCAGGGAAAGCAAAGTCCTCTCAACTCTTATCCTGGGCTCTTAGAGTCACCAGGGCACACTTCTTCCCCTATCCTATAAAACCCTGTATCTCCAGCTCTACCTTCTTCCTCTGACTCACTTTACCCCAAACTAAAGCTCCCAGAAACAGTGCCTCACTTAGCTGTTGGAACCAGGGGCAAAAGGAATAATGTGCATCCTATTATATATTTTTTTCCTTTTTTTAATTTAAATTCAATTAGACAACATCTAATACATACTTAGTTTCAGATGTGGTGTTCAATAACATCAGTTGTGTATAACAACCAGTGTTTATCACATCATGTGCCCTCCTTAAAGCCCATCACCAAATTACTTAATCCCCCCCCCAGCAGCCCTCAGTTTGTGTCCTATAGTTAATAATCTCTCATGGTTTTTCTCTCTCTCTCTCTGATCTCTTCTTATTCAGAATTCCCTCCTTTACCTAGGATCCTCTGCGCCTTTTCTTATATTCCACATATGAGTGAAACCATATGATACTTGTCTTTCTTTCTCTGATTGGCTTATTTCACTCAGCATAATACCCTCCAGTTCCTTCCATGTCAGTGTAAATGGTAAGTATTCATCCTTTCTGTTGGCTGACTAGTATTCCATTATATATACATATATATATTGTTTGAGCTGAGATGTGCAAGATCTTCTTTACCCATTCATCTGTTGATGGACATCTTGGCTCTTTCCAGTTTGGCTATTGTGGACATTGCTGCTATGAACATTGGGGTGCAGGTGCCCCTTCAGATCACTACATCTGTATCTTTGGGGTAAATACCCAGTAGCACAATTGCTGGGTCATAGGGTAGCTCTATTTTTAACTAATTGAGGAACCTCCATATCATTTTCCAGAGTGGCTGTACCAGCTTGCATTCCCACCAACAGTGTAAGAGAGCTCCCCTTTCTGTGCATCCTTGCCAACATTTGTCATTTCCCGTCTTGTTAATTTTAGCCATTCTGACTGGTATAAAGTGCATCTCATTGTGGTTTTGATTTGTCTTTCCCTGACGCCAAGTAATATGGGGCATTTTTTCATGTGCCTGTTGGCCATGTGTAGGTCTTTGGAGAAATGTCTGTTCATGTCTTCTGCCCATTTCTTGACTGGATTGTTTGGTTTGGGGGTGAGTTTGATAAGTTCTTTATAGATTTTGGATACTAGCCCTTTATCCGATATGTCATTTGCAAATACCCTCTAACATTCCATAGGTTGCCTTTTAGTTTGGCTGACTGTTGGCCATGCAAAAGCTTTTTATATTGATGAGGTCACAATAGGTCATTTTTGCTTTTGTTTCTCTTGCCTATGGAGACATATCTACCAAGAAGTCACTGTGGCTGAGGTCAAAGAGGTTGCTGCTTGTGTTCTCCTCTAGGATTTTGATGGATTCGTATCTCACATTTAGGTCTTTCAACCATTTTGAGTCTACTTTTATGTATGATGTGAGGAAATGGTTCATTCTTCTGCATGTGGATGTCCAATTTTCCCAACACCACTTGTTGAAGAGACTTTTTTTCCATTGGATATTATTTCCTGCTTTATTGAAGATAAGTTAACCATACAGTTGAGGGCCCATTTCTGGGTTCTCTATTCTGTTTCATTGATCTATGTGTCTGCTTTTGTGCCAGGTTATGCTGTCTTGATGATTTGTAAAATAGCTTGAGGTTAGGCATTGTGATGCCACCAGCTTTCATTTCTTTTACAACATTCCTCTGGCTATTTGAGGTCTTTTCTGGTTCTATACAAACTTTAGGATTATTTGTTCCAGCTCTGTGAAAAGCGTTGATGGCATTTTGATATGGATTGCATTGAATGTGTAGATTGCTCTGGGTAGCATAGACAATTTAACAATATTTGTTCTTCCAATCTATGAGCATGGAAAGTTTTTCCATTTCTTTATGTCTTCCTTAATTTCTTACATATTTTTTTTAAGATTTTATGTATTTGGGACACCTCAGCGGTTGAGCATCTGCCTTTGGCTCAGGGCATGATCCTGGAGTTCTGGGATGGAGTCCTGCATCGGGCTCCCTCCCAGGAGCCTGCTTCTTCCTCTGCCTATCTCTGCCTCTCTCTGTATCTCTCATGAATAAATAAACAAAATCCTTAAAATAAAAATTAGAATATCCAAACCTGACACTGATAAAACAAGTTATTGACATGCCATACAGCTTACAGCTAATTCAGATTAAGTTTTCACAGTACTCGAAGCATCAGAATATTTAAGATCCAACTCAGCAGCAGATTAACTTTTCCGTGGGTAAAAATTTTAAATCTTAAGACACTGGGGCACCTGGTGGCTCAGTCAGTTAAGCGTCTGACTTCAGCTCAGGTCATGATCTCAGAGTCCTGGGATGGAGTCTCGGATTGGGCTCCATACTCACAGGGGAGTCTGCTTGTCCCTCTACCCCTCTTCCCACTCATGCACACACATTCCCTCTCAAATAAATAAAATCTTTTAAAAAATAATCTTAAGACATCTTTAATTTTTCATATCTCCATTTCAGTATAAAACTAGGATATCGGGATGCCTGGGTGGCTCAGCGATTGGGCGGCTGCCTTAGGCTCAAGTCATGATCCTGGGATCTGGGATCCAGTCCCACATCAGGCTCCTGTGAGGAGCCTACTTCTCCCTCTGCCTGTGTTTCTGCCTCTCTCTCTCTCTCTCTCTCTCTCTGTCTGTCTCCCATGAATAAATAAATAAATCTTTTAAAAAAAAACTAGGATATCTATAATCTATTTAATTTGTATTAAGTGATTACATAATTACATTACAAAAGTGATGAGCACTTTTCCTATATTAATTGGTACTCTCATCTAGTGATTAATACATTTCCAATTTTTCTACTTTTCCTTTTTGTTTATATTCAAATTTGGCACATCTTGTTCATATCTCTTGCTGTTCAACATATTTTCTTTTTTTATTTAATTTTATTGGTGTTCAATTTGCCAACATATAGAATAACACCCAGTGCTCATCCCATCAAGTGCCCCCCTCAGTGCCCGTCACCCAGTCACCCCCATCCCCTGCCCACCTCCCTTTCCACCACCCCTTGTTCGTTTCCCAGAGTTAGGAGTCTCTCATGTTCTGTCTCCCTTTCTGGTATTTCCCATTCATCTTTTCTCCTTTCCCCTTTATTCCCCTTCACTATTTTTTATATTCCCCAAATGAATGAGACCCTATAATGTTTGTCCTTCTCCGATTGACTTATTTCACTCAGCATAATACCCTCCAGATCCATCCACCTCGAAGCAAATGGTGGGTCTTTGTCATTTCTAATGGCTGAGGAATATTCCATTGTATACATAAAGCACAGCTTCTTTATCCATTCATCATTCCATGGACACCGAGGCTCCTTCCACAGTGTGGCTATTGTGGACATTGCTGCTGTAAACATCGGGGTGCAGGTGTCCCGGCGTTTCATTGCATCTGTATCTTTGGGGTAAATCCCCAGCAGTGCAATTGCTGGGTCGTAGGGCAGATCTATTTTTAACTCTTTGAGGAACCTCCACACAGTTTTCCAGAGTGTCTGCACCAGTTCACATTCCCACCAACAGTGCAAGAGGCTTCCCCTTTCTCCACATCCTCTCCAACATTTGTGGTTTCCTGCCTTGTTAATTTTCCCCATTCTCACTGGGGTGAGGTGGTATCTCATTGTGGTTTTGATTTGTATTTCCCTGATGGCCAGTGATGCGGAGCATTTTCTCATGTGCGTGTTGGCCATGTCTATGTCTTCCTCTGTGAGATTTCTGTTCATGTCTTTTGCTCATTTCATGATTGGATTGTTTGTTTCTTTGCTGTTGAGTTTAAGAAGTTCTTTATAGATCTTGGATACTAGCCCTTTATCTGATACGTCATTTGCAAATACCTTCTCCCATTCTGTAGGTTGTCTTTTAGTTTTGTTGACGGTTTCTTTTGCTGTGCAAAAGCTTCTTATCTTGATGAAGTCCCACTAGTTCATTTTTGCTTTTGTTTCTCTTGCCTTCATGGATGTATCTTGCAAGAAGTTACTGTGGCCAAGTTCAAAAAGGGTGTTGCCTGTGTTCTCCTCTAGGATTTTGATGGAACCTTGTCTCACATTAAGATCTTACATCCATTTTGAGTTTATCTTTGTGTCTGGTGTAAGAGAATGGTCTAGTTTCATTCTTCTGCATGTGGATGTCCAATTTTCCCAGCACCATTTATTGAAGAGACTGTCTTTCTTCCAGTGGATAGTCTTTCCTCCTTTGTCGAATATTAGTTGACCATAAAGTTGAGGGTCCACTTCTGGATTCTCTATTCTGTTCCATTGATCTATGTGTCTGTTTTTGTGCCAGTACCACACTGTCTTGATGACCACAGCTTTGCAGTACAACCTGAAATCTGGCATTGTGATGCCCCCAGATATGGTTTTCTTTTTTAATATTCCCCTGGCTATTCAGAGTCCTTTCTGATTCCACACAAATCTTAAGATGATTTGTTCCAACTCTCTGAAGAAAGTCCATGGTATTTTGATAGGGATTGCATTAAACATGTAAATTGCCCTGGGTAACATTGACATTTTCACAATATTAATTCTTCCAATCCATGAGCATGGAATATTTTTCCATCTCTTTGTGTCTTCCTCAATTTCTTTCAGAAGTGTTCTGTAGTTTTCAGGTTATAGATCCTTTACCTCTTTGGTTAGGTTTATTCCTAGGTATCTTATGCTTTTGGGTGCAATTGTAAATGGGATTGACTCCTTAATTTCTCTTTCTTCAGTCTCATTGTTAGTGTATAGAAATGCCACTGACTTCTGGGCATTGATTTTGTATCCTGCCACACTGCCAAATTGCTATATGAGTTCTAGCAATCTTGGGGTGGAGTCTTTTGGGCTTTCTATGTAGAGTATCATGTTGTCTGCAAAGAGGGAGAGTTTGACTTCTTCTTTGCCAATTTGAATGCCTTTTATTTCTTTTTGTTGCCTGATTGCTGAGGCTAGGACTAGAAGAAATGGACGCATTTCTGGAAAACCACAAACTACCAAAACTGGAACAAGAAGAAATAGAAAACCTGAACAGGTCAATAACCAGGGAGGAAATTGAAGCAGTCATCAAAAACCTCCCAAGACACAAAAGTCCAGGGCCAGATGGCTTCCCTGGGGAATTCTATCAAACATTTAAAGAAGAAACTGTACCTATTCTACTAAAGCTGTTCGGAAGGATAGAAAGAGATGGAATACTTCCAAACTCATTCTATGAGGCCAGCATCACCTTAATTCCAAAACCAGACAAAGACCCCACCAAAAAGGAGGATTATAGACCAATTTCCCTGATGAACATGGATGCAAAAATTCTCAGCAGGATACTAGCTAATAGGATCCAATAATACATTAAGAAGATTATTCACCATGACCAAGTGGGATTTATCCCCGGATGCAAGGCTGGTTCAACACTCGTAAAACAATCAATGTGATTGATTATATCAGCAAGAGAAAAAACAAGAACCATATGATCCTCTCAACAGACGCAGAGAAAGCATTTGAAAAAATACAGCATCCATTCCTTTTTTTTTTTTTTTTTAATTTTTATTTATTTATGATAGTCACACAGAGAGAGAGAGAGAGAGAGGCAGAGACACAGGCAGAGGGAGAAGCAGGCTCCATGCACCGGGAGCCCGACGTGGGATTCGATCCCGGGTCTCCAGGATCGTGCCCTGGGTCAAAGGCAGGCGCCAAACCGCTGTGCCACCCAGGGATCCCTACAGCATCCATTCCTGATCAAAACTCTTCAGAGTGTAGGGATAGATGAGGAACATTCCTCAGCATCTTAAAAGCCATCTACGAAAAGCCCACAGCAAATATCATTCTCAATGGGGAAACACTGGGAGCCTTTCCCCTAAGATCAGGAACAAGACAGGGATGTCCACTCTCACCACTGCTGTTCAACATATTTTCAAAGTAACTTTCATTTATTACAAGCAAAGGGCTCAGCCTTTTATTAAGTATAGAGCTTTATATACAGACATGTTTTTTAAATTATGGAGCCTTACTAACTTTTCTACTTGTTCAGTAAATATTTCCATATAGGTAAATAGCATAAATACTTGTAATCTATTTGCACCAAGATGCTCTTGATTTCAGCATAATGTATTTTGTCATGTGATCTCATATCTTTTAACAAACACTTTTAATTTTTGTACAGTGCCTTGATTTTATTTGATCTTGATGGTCACTGGGTATCCATAAATATTTTTAATGTGGTTTTTAGCATATACATAAGTGTATATTCTTTTGTACAATTCTTTTAAAAGGCTATTATATATATATGCACTGAAGCAGCATTTTTGCATATTAAATTAAGAGTATGAGATGAGCAGGATACATATTTAGCAGAATCATGTTTTGGGAAGATAAAGATTCGTACATCTTGTATATATTTGCTTCATTATCATACCCTGTTTTGCACTTAACTTTCATGTCTGCTGGGCCTCCCCTGGTCTGTGAGGGTTTCTCACTTGTTTTTAATGACCTCACTATTGAGGTTAGATATTTAAGGATAATGTCCTTCAATTTGTGTTTGTCTAATATTTTTTCTCAGACTGAGATTATGGGCTTTGGGGAAGAACATCCAGACATGAAATGCTCTTTCATCACATCTTATGAGGGAGTACATGATATCCACATGACTTGTCATGGATAACATTAACCTTGATCCCCCAGCCACAGTAGTGTTTGCCACTGTAAAGTTACTTTGTATTTCTCCCTCTCCATATTTGATTCTTTGGAAGCAATCACTGTACACAGCCTACACACAAACAGGTCAGGGAGATATTAAGCTCTACCTCCTGGAGAGGGAAATAGATAAACAGAAATTATTTGGAATTCTCCAAATAGGAGATTTGTCTATTCACCAGCATTAATTTATTTACTCCATCATATACTTATACAAATGTGGATTCATGGATATTTATTACATAATTTGGTTATAATCCAGTATTACATTATTTATTTTGTTTTTCACATCGATTCAGCTTTGGCCTTTGGGAACTCTTCCAGGTTGGCTTGGTGTCCCTTTCATAGGTCCCCATCCTTTTGCTTTTTAATCACTTCCTTACTTTCTGATGCTGCAAAATACCCGAGGCTCATTTTGCATTTTCCCTGACTTCACTCTAGAGTCAGCCATTTCTCCAAGGATCCCTGGTCCCTGTTGTTGGAGAATGGTTTTTAAAAACAAAGAGCTAAACTCTTAGAGTGTGGTATGTGTGGGAAGATTTTAAACTATGTAATAAATTTCTTTACCATATCTACAACTACTCAGATTTTTTTTCCTGTTTGATAAATTGTGAATTTCTAGGAATTGGTCACTTTTATCTAAATTTTTATACTTCTTGGCATAACATTGCTAATAACATTAAATGATTATCATCATTTTAAGCTTTGTAAGGATCTGTAATGATACTCTCTTTTCTGCTCCTGATAATGGTTTTTTAACCCTCTCTCATTTTTAAAAAAGGTTTTATTTATTTATTTTAGAGAGAGAGTGCAGGTGTGAATGGGGAGAGGGGTCAGAGGGAGAGGGAGAGAGAGAACACCAAGTAGACTCCAAGCTGAGCCCAACACAGGGTTCAATCTCACCACCACAAGATCATGACCCGAGCTGAAACCAAGATTCGGAAGTTTAATCAACTAAGCCATCCAGGTGCCCCAGACCCTCTCTCATTTTTAAGATCAGTCTTGCCAAGGTGTTTTCAATTCTGTTAACTGTTTCTAAGAACCAATGTTTGGCTTTCTTGAATCTCTTTGTACATGTATTTCCTATTTCATTTCTTCAATTATTTTGATTTTTCCCCTCTCTCCCACTTTTTGCATCAATTGGCTATTTTAAAGACTATTTCCAAAATTACTTCTTGATTTTCAGCCTTCCTTTCTAATGTATGCATTCACAACTGTATGCATAACTCCAAACAAGGCTTTAGTTCTACCCACAATTTTTGGTTTCTAGGTATACTTTCTTGAAGTGTAACATATATCCATAAAAGTACACAGAACCTAACTATACTGTTATGACTTTTCACTAGTAACACACTCTTGTAACCACCACTCACAGAAACAGAAATTTCCAATATTTTAAAAGTCCTGTTCCTATCCCATCAATCATCATAGATTTGGCTCTTTCAGATTTTCATATAAAAGGAATCATAATGTATGGCGCAGTGGTTTGGCGCCTGCCTTTGGCCCAGGGCGCGATCCTGGAGACCCGGGATCGAATCCCACATCAGGCTCCCGGTGCATGGAGCCTGCTTCTCCCTCTGCCTGTGTCTCTGCCTCTCTCTCTCTCTCTGTGACTATCATAAATAAAAAAAAAAAAAAAAAAAGTTTGTTCCTCCTCTTTGCTGTATAGTATTTCCTTACATATCATAATCTATCTATTCTTTACATTGTTGATGCTTGTGTTGTTTCCACTTTGGAACTACTGTGGATGATGCAGTATAAGCATTGGACAATTATATTATATATATTATATTATATATGTAATATATTGCACCATAAATGGGTTTTGGTGCACCTATATATACATTCTATTACATATATATTATATGTATATTACATATTACGCATATATGTGTCTGTCCCATTGATCAGCTTCCCTAGCCATGCACACATACCTACCCCACTGTCTTACAACTGTAGCTTTATAGTAAGGGTTATTAGTTGGTAAAGTAACAAGGGAATTACTGAATCATGTGATATATATGTGTTCAATTTTTTAAAGATTTTATTTATTTATTCATGAGAGATAGAGAGAGAAGACATAACTAGAGGGAGAAGCAGGCTCCCCGCAGGGAGCCTGATGTGGGACTTGATAGTTGGACCTGGGATCAGGCCCTGAGCCAAAAGCAGATGCTCAACCACTGAGCCTTACCCAGGTGTCCCTATATGTTCAGTGTTAATACATATTGACAGTTTTCCATTGATTGATTAATTGTCCATTGACAGTTTTCCAGTGATTATTTCCATTTACATTTTCACCAGCAGTGAATAAAATTTAGAATTGCTCTACATCATTGCTAGAACTTGATTTTGCCAGTCTAATTTTAGCCACTCTAGTGAGTGTGTAATGACATTGTTTTTATTGCATTTTAAAATTAATATGCAGTGAAACTTTTATTAGTGCACAGCTCAGTGACTTCTTGCATAGATAGATACATTTGTGTAACTGCCATCACAATCAGGGGGTATAACAGTTTCATCACCCCAAAACATCTCCTTCATGCTCTTCCTTTATAGTGAGACCCCCACACACACCCTATCCCCTGGCTACCACTCATCTGTCACTTAAGTTTTGTCTTTATGACAGTCCTATAACCATGGACTCAAACAGTATGTAACTTTTGAGACTGTCTTCTTTTGTTTTGTTTTTGAGCACTTTGCTGTCCTTTATTAGCATCCCTGCAGAGCACCCCTTGCTAGGGTGGGGGTGCAGTACCCAGAGCACCCAGGGTGGCAGACCGACACAGCCCCCACCCTATTTGTGGGGGACAGGCTGCTCTGGCAGCAGAGCAGAGCAGGACAGGCTCCTGCTGGCATTTTGGGTCTCAGCTATGGAGTGCTTTGCGGACTGGCTTGTTTTCACTTTGCATAATACCTCTGAGGTTCACCCAAGTTGATGTATGTATGAATAGTTCATTCCTTTTTTAAAAAGATTTTATTTATTTATTTGAAGGAGAGAGAGAGAGGGAGCATGAGCAAGGGTAAGAGCAGAGGGAGAGGGAAGAGCAGATTCCTGCTGAGCAGGGAGCCCAATGTGGGGCTTGATTCCGGGACCCCAGGATCATGACCTGAGCTGAAGGTATATACTTAACCAACTGAGCCACCCAGGTGCCCCTGTTCATTCTTTCTCTCTCTCTCTTTTTTTTTTTTTAGATTTTATTTAAAACTATACCCAACATGGGACTCAAACGTACAACCGCAAGATCAAGAGTTATGTGCTCTACCAACTGAGCCAGCCAGGCTCCCCTATATTTTCTTTTTTTTTCTTTTTAAAGATTTTATTTATTTATTTATTTATTTATTTATTTATTTATTTATTTATTTAAGACAGAGAGAGAGAGAGAGAGAGAGAAAGAGAGAGAGAGAGGCAGAAACACAGGCAGAGGGAGAAGCAGGCTCCATGCAGGGAGCCTGATGTGGGACTCGACCCCGGGTCTCCAGGATCACACCCTGGGCTGAAGGCAGGCACTAAACTGCTGAGCCACCAGGGCTGCCCTCCCCTATATTTTCTATTGTCTATCAGCTATTACTCTTCTGCCCATTTTGTAAGTATGTTGTCTACCTTTTGGGGTTATGTATGTATGTATGTATTGATATAATTCACATAACATAAAACCATTTTGAAGTAGATAATATGGTGGATTTTAGTCTATTCACAAGGTTGTGCAGCCATCAGCACTGTCTAATTCCAGAACATTTTCATCACCCCAAAAAGGAACGTCATATCTATAAGTAGTTACTCCCATTTCTGCCCCTACCCCCACCACCGCCCCAGCAAATGTTAAATCTACTTTCTGTCTCTATGGATTTGTCTGTTCTGGATATTTCATGTCAATGGAATCATGCAGTATGTGGCCTTGTATGTCTCACTTCTTTCACTTAGCATGTTTTCAAGGTTCATTCTAGAGCAGTACTTCATTCCTTTTTTATGGTTGAGTAATATTCCACCATATGGATAACACCACACTTTGTTCATCCATTAATGTGTTCATAAACATTTGGCTTGTTTTCACTTTTTGGCTATTATTAATAATACTGACATGAATGTTTGTTTTCATTTCTCCTGAGTATATACCTAGGATTGCAAGTGCTTGTTCATCTGATAACTCTATGTTTAACTTTTTAAGGAACTGCCAAACTGCTTCTCCAGGGCAGTATATTAAGCATATCTTTTTATTTTGATGCTCCGATGTCCGATGTCCGGGGCCTTGCTGGCCCTGGAAAGACTTCTAGAGCTAGCTAATTCCTGGAGACAGCAAATGACTGGGAGCAGGCCTTTCATATGCAAACCAACCAATCCAGAGCCTACCTCAAACCACCTCCTTTAGTGGGTTCTCACAGGGCTCTTAATACTCCAGACCATTATCTCTACACTGGACACCCCAGGGCCAGGCATCAGATGACTAGAGACAGCCTCTATCTCCAGACCCCACTGAAATGATTCAAACAAGTCAGTCTTTAGCTTGCTTACCCTGCTTGACCATGTCTTTCCTACCAAAACCACAAGAAAGCTTTTTGCCCATGTTTTTCCCTCACTTCCTCTGTCTCCTGGTTGACCTTGGCACTTCTGTTGCCCTGCATGATGTGACATGCCCCCTCCTCTTAGGAATTCTAGGTAATGATCTATCTTTTCTCTTTAAAAAATATTTTATTTATTTATTCAGGAGAGACACAGAGAGAAGCAGAGACATAGGCAGAGGGAGAAGCAGGCTCCTTGTGGGAAGCCTGATACGCTCAACCTCTGAGCCACCCAGGCACCCCAATGGTCTATCTTTTCAATGGCAGTCATCTCCTGATCTGTTGGTCTCACCATTCCTGAATGATAATAAGGCCTACATTTTAAAAGAAGCACCAGCACCATTTCACATTTCCACTAGCAATGAATACAGGACCTAATTTCTCCACATCCTTACCTATACTTGTTATTTTCCTTTTTAAAAATGGATTATTATAGCCATCCTAGTGACTACGAAGTGACATCTCATTGTGGTTCTGATTTGCATTTCTCCAATGACTGACGATGTTGAACATCTTTTCCTGTGCTTATTGGCCATTTGTACATCTTCTTTGGAGAAATGTTTACCAAAATCCTTTGCTCATTCAAAAACTTGGGTTATTTGTCTAACTGTTAAATATCTTTTTTTAAAAAAAAAAAAAAAAAAGTAAGGTCTATGCCCAATGTGGGGCTTGAACTCAGGAGCCTGAGATCAAGACTCACACACTCCACTGACTGAGCCAGTGAGATGCCCAAATATCTTTTTGTTTTTAAGGTATAGATATTCTACATGTTTTTTAGGTATACATCATTTGCCATTAGCACAAGTATATTTTCCTATGCTGTGACTTTCCCTTTTTTTTAAACCAGAGAAATGTTCATTTATTTCTATTGTAAATTTTTAAATTTTTTTTACATATTTTTTAATTGAAATTCAATTTGCCAACATATAGCAGAACACTCAGTGCTCATCCCATCAAGTGCCCCCCTCAGTGCCCGTCACCCAGTCACCCCCAACCCCCCACCCACCTCCCTTCTCACCACCCCTTGTTCATTTCCCAGAGTTAGGAGTCTCTCATGTTCTGTCTCCCTTTCTGGTATTTCCCACTCATCTTTCCTCCTTTCCCCTTTATTCCCTTTCACTATTTTTTATATTCCCCAAATGAATGAGAACATACACTGTTTGTCCTTCTCCGATTGACTTATTTCACTCAGCATAATACCCTCCAGTTCCATCCACGTTGAAGCAAATGGTGGGTATTTGTCGTTTCTAATGGCTGAGGAATATTCCATTGTATACATAGACCACATCGTCTTTATCCATTCATCTTTCGATGGACACCGAGGCTCCTTCCACAGTTTGGCTATTGTGGCCATTGCTGATAGAAACATCGGGGTGCAGGTGTCCCGACGTTTCACTGCATCTGTATCTTTGGGGTAAATCCCCAGCAGTGCAATTGCTGGGTCGTAGGGCAGGTCTATTTTTAACTCTTTGAGGAACCACCACACAGTTTTCCAGAGTGGCTGTACCAGTTCACTTTCCCACCGACAGTGCAAGAGGGTTCCCCTTTCTCCACATCCTCTCCAACATTTGTGGTTTCCTGCCTTGTTAATTTTCCCCATTCTCACTGGGGTGAGGTGGGATCTCATTGTGGTTTTGATTTGTATTTCCCTGATGGTAAGTGATGCAGAGCATTTTCTCATGTGCATGTTGGCCATGTCCATGTCCTGAAGACTAATTCTCTTCACATGCCAGCTGCAAGTGGTAGGTACCCAGGTTACCCACACTTTTGCCTGACTTGGCTCCAAATTGGAGGTTCTTATGGCCTCTTCCCCCTTAGGACCTCTACACATAAAATTATACAACATTCATGAAATATATTAAAGAAGACTTGAATGCAAGGAAGGATTAGACCATGTTAATGGATTGAAGACCATATTGTAAAGATGTCATCTCTCCTGATTGATCTATAGAACCTTTTTTTTTTTTTTTTGGTGGACGTTGTTAAGCTAATTCTAAAATGTATATGGAAATCCAAAGGCCTAAGAAGAGCTAAGGCTATCTTGAGGAAGAAAAACAAAGTTGGAATACTTACAGTAACAGATAACCAGTCTTACTAGAATTTTATAGTAATTAAGACATTGTGGTATTGGTGTAAGGATAGACATGTTGGCTAATGCAATAGAGTCTAGAAACAGACCCACATGTATGCGGTCATTTGTTTTATGGTAAAAGGGCACTGCAGTTTAGTAAGTAGAGGATGTAATTTTCAATAAAGTGCAGAGTAAATTTCATATCCGTATGGAAATAATTTAATCTAGACCCAACCTGGTGCTATATACAGAAATAAATTCCAGAATCATCACAGACCCAAATGTTGAATGTAAAACAGTTGAACTTTTAGAAAATAGTGTTGAAGACAGTTTCATGGGTTTAGACAAAGCACAGATATCCTCTTTTTAAAAAGATTTTATTTATTTATTCATAAGAGACACAGAAAGAGAGGCAGAGATATAGGCAGAGGGAGAAGCAGGCTCCCTGTGGGGAGCCTGTTGCAGGACTCAATCCCAGGACCCCAGGATCACAACCTGAGCTGCATGTAGATGCTCAACCACTAAGCCACCCAGGTGCTTCAAGCACAGATATCCTAAATAGGACACAAAACTAGATATGAGGAAAAAGTTGATAAATTACATTAAAATTTATCAACTACATTAAATGAATAGCTTCTGTTCTTCTCAAAATGCTGTTAAGAGAGTAAAAAAGGAAAGTCAGGGCAGCCCAAGTGGCTCAGTGATTTAGAGCCACCTTCAGTGCAGGGCATGATCCTGGAGATGCAGGACTGAGTCCCACATCGGACTCCCTGCATGGAGCCTGCTTCTCCTTCTGTCTGTGTCTCTGTCTCTCTCTCTGTCTCTCATGAATAAATAAATAAAATCTTAAAAAAAAAGGGAAAGTCCATGTCTTTGGCCCATTTCATGGTTGGATTGTTTGTTTCTTTGCTGTTGAATTTAATAGAACATGAGAGACTCCTAACTCTGGGAAACGAACAAGGGGTGGTGGAAAGGGAGGTGGGCGGGATATGGGGGTGACTGGGTGACGGCCAGTGAGGGGTCACTTGATGGGATGAGCACTGGGTGTTATGCTATATGTTGGCAAATTGAACTCCAATTTAAAAAATATGTAAAAATTTTTTTAAAAAGGGGAAAGTCACAGCATAGGAAAATAATCTCACAGAGGAAGACATAAACATGGCCAACAAGCACATGAGAAAATGCTCTGCATCACTTTTGCCATCAGGGAAATACGAATCAAAACCACAATGAGATACCACCTCACCCCAGTGAGAATGGGGAAAATTAACAAGGCAGGAAACCACAAATGTTGGAGAGGATGTGGAGAAAGGGGAACCCTCTTGCACTGTCGGTGGGAAAGTGAACTGGTACAGCCACTCTGGAAAACTGTGTGGCGGTTCCAGACAGTGTCAGAATTAAACTGTAGGACCTCCAGCTACTGCCATAATTGCTTGCTGTCAGAAAAATCCCTACACATTTGCTGATCAGAAGTGTCAGAAGTGGAGTGTTCTGTGCAAGTAGTAAAGGAGGCAAACAGAAGGAAATACTGGGTTTTTCCTTACACAGATGTTAATTTGCTTTTTTCACTTTCATTTTCCCATGAGTATACAGAGTTTTGCAAGAGCTACATGATGTGTGGTACATGGCAACAGACTGAATGCACAGGATATGAGAATCCAATTATATTTTATTCAGCCAGATATTAAATACATTTGCAAAAATGTAAAACGTGCCACTCTGCTCACAAATGTTTCAGAAAATATAGTTATTTTCATGACAACACGTGAAGGTTTTTTATTGTTATTTTTAAATTAACAAATATTGAACCTTTTCAGCTTTAATTCCAAAATAGAAAATACCAATAGTTACAACTCACATAAACAAAAGCTTTTGGGGGGTTCTCAAAAAAACTTAAGAGTGAAAGGGGTCCTGAAACCAAAGGGTTTCAGAACTAAGGTTTTAGCGTCAGCCCCAGGAGTGCATTAGTTGGTCATGCTCCCCTGGCCGGCAGTAATGGCTAACCTGTGCATCCTCACCTGCCACCAGTGCCTCACCCTGGAGATCAGAAGAACTGCAGGGCATCACTTCTTGTAGTCCTACTATCCACTCATTGGGCTGTACCTTTTCTTCAGAGGTCTGAGCATCAGCCATGCAGCTCCCCCTTCTCTAAGTCCTGTAACACCACCTCATCGTTTTGTTCTCCCAGGTCTAGGAGTGGGAGTGGAGTTACCTTAGCCTTTACCTTTTGCTCTTACAGGATTCCAGTCCCTGTGTGGTCAATCCTGTTTTAAATCCACTCTGTTGGAAATACCTATTGTGTCTGTTGTCCTGACTGAACTCTGATTGATATTCCTGCTATACTAAATATCCTCTCCTCACATGCCTCTGAGAGGGCCCTGTAGCCCTACAAGAAAGGACTCCAAATACGTGGAGGTAGCAAAGATCATCACAATGCCAATCACCAGAAACAGAGGTCCAAATGCTTCTGCCCACTGCATCTTGGTATCAGAGCTGCCAAGGAAAATACAACACAGTCAAGCACTGGATGAGACACTTGTACTCACATAAAGAGATAGCACAGGATCAACTCAATAGTGGATGTCTGGGCAGTGGGTACAATTGGCCTTTATGTCTCCTTCACAGAATCTGAAATACTAAAAGCTGAGGTTGTGCCTGAGGGCACAGGCACTTAAGCAGAACAAAAGAATACATGATGAGCCTAAAACAGGGAAAGATATTTGCATACAAGGTGATAAACCCTGCACAGGCTGTGTGGGCTTTTTATCTCTTGATCAGAAAGCGGTCCAGGCTCAAGGCCCATTCTTAAGTGGCAAGCGGAGGTTGAAAGTCTATGCACATGAGACTGCTTTTCCTAACACATTCCCTGAAGACTTCCCTGACTCTCAGAGTGTGTCCATTACTGCTGTTCTTGATGCTTCTGGGTCTGTGCCTGTGCTTAAATACAGTAGTGTCTCTTCCAACTCACATTGGAATCTATATTTGTAGACTTCCCTGTGTCATCTCCTACCCACTTACAAATCTCTACAAATTGGCTCCTCATAACCTCTACTCCCCTAAAACAACCAGCTAAGGGAACTATCAGCTAAAACCCAGTGGTATTAGCATCCACTGAGTTCTTCCTTGAGTCAGTAATTACTATGGTCTTTGAAATATCTGCTAGTCTTCTAACGATGCATAACAAATTCCCTCAAACTTAGTTATTAACTCACAGTTCTATAGATTAGAATGTCTAGGTTCTCTAGCATGCTCAGAACCTCACAAAGGTAAAATCAAGGTGTTGGCCAGGCTGTGTTCTCATTTGGAGCTAGGATCCTCTTCAGAACAAATATGGTTACGACAGAATTCAGATTCTTGATATTATAGATATAAAATAGGCCCCATTTCCTTGCTGGATATTAGCTGGGAGCCGCTTCAGCTAGGGGCTGCCTGCATTTCTTGCCATGTGGCCTCCTCCATCTTTAAGCTAGCAATGGAGAGTCTCCCTTGACTGCCCTCCATCCTATGCCTTGAATCATTTTTGCCAGCAAGACCTAGACCCTTTTAAGAACTCACCGGATTAGGGTTGTCCCAGGGAAGATATTTTTCCTGTCTTAGAGTTAATTGAGAGGGGAGCTTAATTACATGTACCAAATCCCTCTACAGCAGCACATAGATTAGTACTTGAATGAATAACAGGGAAAAGATGTGTGTACACTAGGGAGCAGGATTCTTGGGACCATCTTAGAATTCTGCTTACCACAATGGTGATTTCCCATTTCCATCATTTCATCCACACTTAAAGTAGATGGCATTCTACTTTAAGAAAGACCGTCCTGTTTTTTACCTTCCCTCTATTTCGGTCAGTATGGACTAAAGAATTCTTTTCTAGGGATCCCTGGGTGGCGCAGTGGTTTGGCGCCTGCCTTTAGCCCAGGGCGCGATCCTGGAGACCCGGGATCGAATCCCACGTCGGGCTCCCGGTGCATGGAGCCTGCTTCTCCCTCTGCCTATGTCTCTGCCTCTCTCTCTCTCTCTCTCTCTCTCTCTCTGTGAGTATCATAAATAAATAAAAATTTTAAAAAATTAAAAAAAGAATTCTTTTCTAATTCAATATATTTTATAATCTATTATTGATATTATTCCTTTTCCTTTCCTTCTGATTGTAGATCTCTTCGTTTTTTTTTTAAGATTTTATTTATTTATTCATGAGAGACAGAGAGAGAGAGAGAGAGGCAGAGACACAGGCAGAGGGAGAAGCAGGCTCCATGCAGAAACCCGATGTGGGACCAGATCCCAGGACTCCAAGATCACGCCCTGGGCTGAAGGCAGGTGCCAAACTGCTGAGCCACCCAGGGATCCCCAGATTTTGTTTTTGTTTTTGTTTTTTACTGGACTTGGCTATTTCCTCTCTCCCACCCTTCTCAAGAGGCCACTCTGGTACTGCCCTCCTGTGAGGTCTGCAGATAGGGGTGTGAAGCAAGGAGGAACCAGGATCAGATTTTACTGGCTACCAGCCAATCCCTATCAGGGCAGGTGGAATCAATGTCCTGCTAGAGGATGGAACCTGGCTTCAAGCTCAGAGTCCTGGTGGCTTCAAGCTCAGAGTCCTGGAAGACAGGAGAACCGTGGGACCACGCCCTCTTATGCAGACAGCCAATCAGAACTTGAGGTGCTGGTTTCTCCATTGTGAAGAAATGGCCTTTAACTGTTGGGAGTCTTGGGATGCTAGAGTCCTGGGTTAGAACAAGGGGAGGTATAGTGGGTTTAGTTCTCTGTTTTCAAGACACTTGGGATCTGTCTTTGGGTGGAAAGATCATGCCCCCAAAACAAGCTCCAGACGCAGCGGCCCCACCCGCGGCAGGGGCCCCACCCGCGGCAGAGGCCCCACCCGCGGCAGGGGCCCCACCCGCGGCAGGGGCCCCACCCGCTGCAGAGGACTCTAAGAAGCCACCAGAGATAACACAGACACCTGAAGAACTGGCATTTTATGCCCCGAATTACATATATTTGACCATCCTGGCCGTAATTACTTTCCCTCCCCTGGGATTACTAGCTGTATTCTTCAGTTACAAGGTAAAACAATGCCTGTGCCGGGGCCCATCCTGCCCTCTACCAGCCGCTTGCGCTTGCTTCCGTCCTGGGAAGGGACGGGTAGGGGTTTCCCCTCAGTGACCATTGGTCTCCAGCCCTTCCCCAAGGTGTCACAAAGCTAGTCTCAGAAGTCCACATCTAAAGCTCCTATCCCTACAGACCACGCAGGCCAACAAGAACAGCCAATGGGAAGATGCTTACATCAACTCAGGCCGAACTGGTTGGCTGGATGTATTCTCCATACTCATCGGTTTAGCCATCATTTATGTCTATGCCCTATTTATGTGAAGGCCAGCAAGTAGTCCATGGGTCCACCCCAAACAGCATCCAGCCACCAAAACACTAACCAGCCCAATCAGCTACCATGCAAGAAACCAACAGCTAAGACATCTTCTAGCCAAGAAACCTATCAGCCAAGGAACCCAACATCCAAGCAACCCACTAGCCCAGGGACATCATACCACTTCATCTTCTTGGCCTCCAGAGCCATCTTCATCTACCGTGGGGGTCCTCATTTTCATGCCCTGGATGTGCTTAGCTCCTTGATACTGGGTTGCTCTTTCAGAAAAATATTTACTTAAACCAATAAAAATAAAGGGAATGTTCCAGCTTCTCCACCTGATCTTAGCCAAAAGGCCAAGAAGCGATGTTGTTCCAGCTTCTCATGTGTGTGCATATGTATTCTGTTTCTGAGTCAGTGTCTGTGTTTTGCTGGGGCTACATGTTTCCTATCTCACTTTTTCTAGTAAAACAGTAATCTCCAGCTTTTGAGATCCCAAAGTCAAACTGTTAAGGGAAGAATGGAAAGACTCCAAGAAATAAACAATAGATTTGGTGGAAGAGCTGATGAAGACCACCTCTCTCCCAGTCCTGAAAGGTAAATGGTCCCCTATTCATGGAATGGGGAAAGTAAAGAAAGAGAGATTAGATGTAAGTATATCTCTAAGGAGGTCCCTAAGGCCCATGTCTCAGGAAAGGGTGAGGTGTCAAAGATCTCAGAGACCACTTGTATGACCTCTTCACAAATAAGTCCTACAGAGGTTCCAAGATCACAAAAAAATATGCTGCATGGTGTGGAGGTCTAGGAATAAGTAGCCTTAGACAGCCAAGTAGGATAGCCTATATCCCAGCTTGGTGAAAAGGAGGTGGGGTCTATAGGAATGCCAAGTGCCAGGGTTGGAGTGACTATCAGAGGGAAGCCAGGGTACCACAAGAGCCAGAATGAAGGAAAACAGAAATTTAGGCTGACACCATGGACAAAAAACACCCAGGGGTTCCTACTGGTACCTTAACTTCATTAATAAACGCAAATTTAGACCCAAAACTGCTAGACTTTGCAGAATTAAGTTTCCATAGTCAAGAAGAATGGGGATTATCAATAAAAAGGAGGTTGAGTAGCTGTGGAAAAGACTGCTAGCTCTACCAAAGCTCATCTTTTCTTCCTGCCATGACTTAGCCACATGTCCTAGGTTCTCCTGTGTGGCCAGGAGACTGTCTTTAGCTCTATGGAATGTGATCAGAAGTGATGTGCACCATGAACCACCCTGGCCTTTAAATTATGCCTCATGGGTACTCTCTTCCATACTCTTCCTCCCTTAGCTGACACACATGATGATTTGAAGGCCACATGTCATAGAAAGGAAGAACTCCCATCAACCTTTGTCTCTGAACCACTCTAGGAACAATTGCTGTTTCTCCAACTGCATTTCATTGTTCATTGTAAAATATGTGTTGTGCCATCGTGTGTCTGGTTTATCTATTCTATAATGCAATCCACTCAATCCAGTGAAGGTGCAGGAAAATAGAGTTACATTTCTCAAACATCTGGAGTTGTTCCTTGAATTTCACACGCAGCAGACAGACCCATCTTGTTGGGTGGTTTATAGGAAAATAATGAGTGAAGGAAACAACAAAGGTCTTAGTCCAGAGTTAACCTTAATCTTAGCTATCATGATGCTGTGTTTCTCTATTCCATGATCCTGGGTATCTGTGTGGGTTACATCTGTTTATGGGACAATGCTTCATGTTATGCGTGTATCTGGAGAGGGGATTATGCTTAGTTGTCTGCTGTTAGTGGGTCTAGAGGGTCAGTCATCTCTATCCCTCCCCAGACTAGCCCAGAAAGCTGGGCTTGTCACATTCAGCTGCAAAGCCATGTGGAGTCAGGATAGCCCATGTCAACATGAACATCCAGGTCCAAAAAAGGTCACATTGTGCTACAAAACTTAGAAAGCCAGCCATTTTTCTCCATTTCAGTTATTTGACTCCCCCTAACCTATATTCCACTCTCAGGCATTCATATGGTTTTTACCACCTTGTGAATACAAAACAAAACAAAATTTATAGTCTTGTATCTTGAAACATCATCAGTGGAATTACTATAATGAAACATGCAGATTTAACAACTTTACTGACTCCTCTCTCCCACTACTTCCCAGTGAATGAGATCACAATTCTGAACTCAATTTACAGGTTTCCATTTCATTATGCCTGTATAAGTATGTTCTATTACTGGGCCATGATGTTGATTACATACTCTTGCTGAACTAATACTTGAACTCAGCAGCCAAGCAACCCATCTGCCGGAAATCCTTCAGATTTTTCTTCCTTTTCTTTTTCCTCTCCTTCCTCTTCCTCCACCTTCTCCTCCTTCACATTCTGACTCTCCTGTCCCTTCTCCTGCTTGTCCTCATCTTCCTCTACTGTTTGTTTCATTTGCTCAGTTACCTAAGTGGCCCTTTAGTAATTATTCCCAATTCTCCAGAAGAATTCTATCACTGCCTTCGACAGAATTTCCCCCTGGTCAAGTAAGCCGGGTAACTTTTCAATTCTCTTTTTCCCTTGGATCTTGAAACCTGTTTATTTATTTCCTTGGAATTTCTTATTTACACAACATTCACATAAATACATTCTCATAGAGAATCAAGTATGCAAATGCAAAGTATGGAAGAGCTCACCTCCTGGCTGGCCAAGGTATCACTTTCCCCTCTCAAAGGTAATTGCTGTTGATATTTTGTTGTAACTCTTTCTAGTTACCTTTCTATGCATTTCCATGTGCATCTTGTCCACACACATTGACATCACGCTCTTCTTCTGCTCTCCACTGGGTCTTGGTGATCTTTTCCTATTAGTACTGAAGATCATCAACACCGAATGCCCTGTATTCCACTTATGAATAATCTCCCTCTGTCCTGTTTAGGTCCAAAGGGTACATTCCCATGTTCTCAGACCTGCCTTTCCTCCTTCAGCAATAGCTCATGGGTCTCCAGCACCTGGCATGAACCTGTGGGCCCTTTTGTTTCCTGGGAGGATAAAGATATCCTGAGCAGGACAAGAGGGAGAGTATCAATAGAATAAACAGCTGCAGGAGAGCAGATTATGTTCCATACCATGAACCGGTTTTGCAAATTTTCTTTCTGACATCTGAAAACTTAAAAAACTTTACGACACTCAGATATGACATTATCATATCCTATGACTGTGATTCTTTTTTTTTTTATAATTTATTTTTTTTTAATTTTTTTTATTTATTTATGATAGTCACAGAGAGAGAGAGAGAGGCAGAGACATAGGCAGAGGGAGAAGCAGGCTCCATGCACCGGGAGCCCGACGTGGGATTCGATCCCGGGTCTCCAGGATCGCGCCCTGGGCCAAAGGCAGGCGCCAAACCGCTGCGCCACCCAGGGATCCCTTAATTCTGATGACCCATTTACTGCATCACCTTTGTAACAATACTTAAAATGATGTCTTTATATTCTGGAAGAAAGACATACTTTTGGGGCACCTGGGTGGCTCAGTAGTTGAACATCTGCTTTTAGCTCAGGTCATGATCCCCAGGTCCTGGGATCGAGTCCTGCATTGGCTACCTGCTTCTCTCTCTGCTTATGTTTCTGCCTCTTTCTGTGTGAATAATATCTCTAAAAATAAAGAAAGCAAGATGTACTTTTGAATTTTCTTTGTTAAATTGGAAGATTACTAGCATGAAATCCATAAATGGGGGATTAAAAAGAGAAAAATACTTCCCCCACTCAAGAAATATTCCCCAATAACCCATGATAGAGTAGATTTCTTATGTAAATGAAGAGTTTGAGAATCTGAGTCTAACTTACATCAAGAATACACTGGATCTCCAATTTTTAAAAATTATTTATTGACTGGCATAAGAGTGTAGAACTCTTATGTGTATACCAATGAACTTCCACAAACTTTCACAAAATACACACCTATGTAACCTGCTCCTGAAACAAGGCAGAGTAGAAGACCCCTGTGTCCTCTTTCAAGCACTTCCCCACAAAAGATGACCCCTACCCTAACCTTCTCTCTCTATCTTTTTTTTTCTTCTCTCTATTTTTAAAATAACTGCCTGGTAGGCTACATCAGAAATCTCTATCCCAAATTTACTATCGGGACCTTTCTGTTGATGAATATTTAGATTATTCCTATCTTTCAGCTGCCACAATTCCGCAAAGAACATCCATGAGCATGCTTTTCTGTTCATATGAGCAAGTATATCTCCAGGACCGAGTCCAAGAAGTGAGATTGCAGGGTTGAAGCATAAAGGACTTTGGATGCTTTGATGGCTAACACTATGATGACTTCTGCATCGAATCACACTCCCAGCCCCAATGTTTGAAAGAATCATTCTTTGCTTTCTTGTTGGTACATGATATCAACAATCCCATAAATTTCTGTCAATTTGATGAGTGAGAAGTGATAGCTTCTTACTGCTTTACGTTGAATTTCTCTGATAGGTTGTGAATTTGAGCATTGCTATGGACTAAGTTTTGCCCCTCCAAAACTCATATTTTTAAAAAAGATTTTATTTATTTGTTCATAAGAGACACACATAAAGGGAGGCAGAGACACAGGCAGAGGGAGGAGAAGCAGGCTTCATGCAAGGAGCCCAATGCAGGACTTGATCCTGGGAATCCAGGATCATTCCCTGAGCCAAAGGCAGAGGCTCAACCACTGAGCCACCCAGGCATATCCATCTTAAAATTCCAGTGGCAGTTTACAAAACTAGAAAAAACACTCCTAAAATTTGTGTGGAATCACAAAAGACTCCAAATAGCCAGAGCAATCTTGAGGAAGAAGAACAAAGCTGGAGGTATCACACTTCATGATTCCAAACTAAACCAAAAATCTAAAGTAATCAAAGTAGTATGGAACTGGGATAAAAATAGACATATACACCAATAAAACAGAATGGAGAGCCCAGAAATAAACCCCAGCATTTGTGATCAACTAATATTTCACAAAAGAGCCATGAATACTCAATAGGGAAAGCATAGTCCCTTCAATAAATAGTACTGGGAAAACTACAGAAGAATGAAATTGGGCCCTTATCTTGCACCACAAACAAAAATTAACTCAAAATGGATTAAAGACTTCAACATGGCGGTATGCCTGGATGGCTCAGTGGTTGAGCATCTGCCTTTGGCTCAGGGTATGATCCCGAAGTTCAGGATCAAGTCCTGCATCGGGCTCCTCGTAGGGAGCCTGCTTCTCCCTCTGCCTGTGTCTCTGCCTCTCTCTGTGTCTCTCATGAATAAATAAATAAAATCTTTAAAAAAAAAAAAAGATTTCAATATAGAATTGAAACCATAAAACTCATAGAAGAAAACACAGGGAAAATCTCCTTGACATTGGTACTGGCAAAGATATTTTTGGATATGACAATGATAGCACAAATAACAAAGAGTAAAATAAATATGTTAGACTATATCAATCTAAAAAGCTTATGCACAGCAAAACACCCAAACAAACAAATGAAAACAAAACAAAAACGATCAACAATATCAGAAGGCAATCTATGGAAAGGGAAAAAATACTTGCAAACTATATATGTGATAATTGGTTCTATCAAAAATATATAAAGAACTCACATAACTTGGGATGCCTGGGTGTCTCATTGTCTACCATCAGCCCAGGTCATGATCTCAGGGTTCTGAAAACGAGCCCTACATTGGGTTCCCTGCTTAGGGGGGAACTGTCTCTCCCTTCCTCCCCTGCTTGCACTCTCTCTCTGAAATAAATAAATAAAATCTTAAAAAAAAGAACTCCCTGCATCCTGATTTCATAGCAGCAATGTCCACAATAGCCAAACTGTGAAAGGACCCAAAATGTCCTTCAACAGATGAATGAATGAATAAAGATGTAGTACATATACACAATGGAATATTACTCAGCCATCAGAAAGGATGAATTCTTGTCATTTACATCAACGTAGATGGAACTAGAGAATATTATACTGAGTGAAATAAGTCAATGGGAAAAAAACAATTATCATATGGTTTCATTCATATGTAGAATATAAGGAACAGTGAAAGGGACCATAAGGGAAGGAGGGGGAACTGAATGGGGAAAAATTAGAGAAGAAGAAAAACCATGAAAGATTCTTAACTCTGGGATACAAACTGAGGGTTGCTGAAGGGAAGGTGGGGGGGATGGGGTAACTGAGTGACAGGCATTAATGAGGGCACATGATTTGATGAGCACTGAGTGTTATACTATATGATGATAAATTGAATTTAAATAAATAAAAATTCTTAAAAAGAACTCATACAACTCAATAATGAAATAAACAGTCTACTTTAAAAATGGGCAGAAGAATTGAATAGAGACTTTTCCAGGGCAGCCCCGGTTTAGTGCTCCCTTCATCCCAGGGTGTGATCCTGGAGACCTGGGGTTGAGTCCCATGTCGGCCTCCCTGCATGGAGCCTGTGTCTGTGTCTCTGCCGCTCTCTCTCTCTCTCTCTCTCTCTCTCTCTGTGTGTGTGTGTGTGTGTGTCTCATGAATAAATAAAATCTTTAAAAAAAAATAGAGACTTTTCCAAAGAAAACAACCGAATGGTCAACAGGTATATGAAAAGATGCTCAATATCAATAGTCATCGGGAAATGCAGGTCAAATCCACAATGAGATATCGCCTCACACCTGTTAGAATGGCTATCATCAAAAAGACAAAAGAGGGTGGCTCAGTGGTTGAGCATCTGCCTTTGGCTTAGGGTGTGATCCCAGATTCCCAAGATGGAGTCCTACATTGGGCTCCCTGCAGGGAGCCTGCTTTTCCCTCTGCCTGTGTCTCTGCCTCTCCGTGTCTCTCATGAATAAATAAATAAATAATCTTAAAAAAAGACAAAAGGTAAGTGATGGAGGATGAGAAGAAAAGAGGAAATTTGTGCACTGTTGGTGAGAATGTAAATCCATACAACTACTAAGGAAAACAATATGGAGTTCCACAAAAAAATAAAAAATAAAAATAAAAGTACCATATGATCCAGCAACCCACTTCTGAGTGTATAGCCATAGGAAATGAAAACAGGCTCCCAAAGACACATCTGCACTCCTGTGTTTATTGCAGCATTATTCACAATAGATAAGACATGGAAACAATATCCATTAATGGGTGAAGGGATAATAAAGATGTGGTAAAAATATACACAAATACACATTTGTATTATATATGTTATATATTTATTTTTTATATAGTATGTATCTGAATATATATATTCACCCATGAAAGAAATTAAATTCTGCCCATATGCAACAGCATGAGTGATACAAGTCAGACAGAGATAAAACACCTTATGATATCACTGATATGTATAATCTAAGAAACTCAAACTCATAGAATCAGAGAGTAGAATAGTGGTTGCCAGAGGCTGGGGGTGGGAGTACTGGGGAGATGTTGCTCAAAACTACAAACTTCCAATGAGAAGAACAATAGGTTCTGGGGACTTAATGCACAAAATTGTGATGGTAGATGACAATGCTGTACTATGTACTTGAAAGTTGCTAAGAGAGTAAATCTTAAAAAGTCTCACTACCAGATGCCATGAGGGAGATGTTAGCAAACACTACAGTGAGGATAATACTGCAATATATAAAAGTGTATCAAGGGGCACCTGGATGCTTCAGTAGGTTAAGCCTCCGACTTTGGCTCAGGTCATGATCTCAGGATCCTGGGCACCAGCCCTGTGTCAGGCTCCACACACAGCTCTCCCTTTCCCTCTGCCCCTCCCACCTGCTCGTGTTTTCTCTCTTTCTCCCTCCCTCTCAAATAAATAAATAAAATCTTTAAAAAAATGAAAGTATCAACGCAACAGGTTGTATGCCTTAAAATGGCACAATATTGTATGTCAATTACAATTGCCTCTTGAACAATGTGGTGGGGGAACCCCCAGTCAGTTGAAAATCTACCTATAACTTTTGACTCCCCAAAACTTTAACTACTAATAGCCTACTGTAGGCCAGCCTTACTGATAACATACACAGTCAATTAACATGTATTTTGGGGATCCCTGGGTGGCGCAGCGGTTTGGCGCCTGCCTTTGGCCCAGGGCGCGATCCTGGAGACCCGGGATCGAATCCCACGTCGGGCTCCCGGTGCATGGAGCCTGCTTCTCCCTCTGCCTGTGTCTCTGCCTCTCTCTCTCTCTCTCTCTGTATGACTATCATAAATAAATAATAAAAAAAAATTTAAAAAAAAAACATGTATTTTGTATGCTATATGCAGCACATATTGTGCATGTATTGTATTCTACAATAATCTAGAGAAAAAAATGTCATAAGGAAAAGAAAATACATTTACAGTGCTCTACATATATTTATTGAGAAAAGAACTCTACAGGGACGCCTGGGTGGCTCAGTGATTTAGCCCTGCCTTCTACCCAGAGCATGACCCTGGAATTCCAGGATGAGTCCCACATTGGGCTCCCTGCATGGAGCCTGCTTCTCCCTCTGCCTGTGTCTCTGCCTCTGTGTGTGTGTGTCTCTCATGAATAAATAAGTAAATCTTATAAATAAATAAATAAATAAATAAATAAATAAATAAATAAATAAAATCTTAAAAAAAAAAAAAAAGAACTCTACATATGGCTTCCCAGGTGGGCCAGGGGCTGCATTAATTTATGATGTGTTACTGAGTCAATAATATCAACAATGAACTTCCTTCATTCTTGTCAGTTCCAGGAATTCTTGTCAGAAATAGAAGATGAATATGCTCTTTTAAAGAAGAATCATGGGCAGCCCCGGTGGCTCAGCAGTTTAGCGCCGCCTGCAGCCCAGGGTGTGATCCTAAACACCCGGCATCGAGTCCCACGTCCGGCTCCCTGCACAGACCCTGCTTCTCCCTCTGCCTGTCTGTCTGTCTCTCTCTCTCTGTCATGAATCAATAAATAAAATCTTTTAAAAAATTAAAGAAGAGTCAGATGGAAATTACAGAACTGAAAAAATATATTAATGAAATAAAACACTCACTGTAGGGGCCCAATAGAATAATGGAGATGACAGAGGAAAGAGTCTATTTGAAGACAAAAATTACACAATTTGAACAACAGAGAGATAAAACATTGAAACAAAAATTAACAGAACCTCAGTGACCTGGGAACAGTACTAAAAGATTTAACATGCATGACATGGGAGTCCCTGAAGGAGACTTTCTATGGTGTGGTTCGGGGGGGGGGGGGCAAAAAAAAAGTTTTTTAAAAAGAAAGAAGGGATGACTAAATAATTCTCAATTTTGCAAAAGGCTTAAACCTGCACATTCTGAAAGCTCAATGACCCTCAAAAAAAAAAAATCAATGCAAAGAAACCCATGGTTGGACCATATTACTTAAACAGCTAGAAACTAGAGACAAAGAAATGGTTATAAACTCATCCAAGGAAAAAATTACACATTGCATAGAGGGAAACAAAAATTCAATAAACTATGAATCTCTTACTAGCAGTCTTGACCACTAAAGGGAAGGGGAACTATATATTTAACTGTGAGGAGAAAAGAACTGTTGACCTAGAATTCTGTATCTAGTACAAATGTTCTTCAGGAATGAAAGTGAAATAAAGACAGTTTTAGGTGAGGGGAAGCTAACAGAATACACTGTTACAGACCTATCTAAAAGAAATGCTAGGGGATCCCTGGGTGGCGCAGCAGTTTGGCGCCTGCCTTTGGCCCAGGGCGCGATCCTGGAGACCCGGGATCGAATCCCACGTCGGGCTCCCAGTGCATGGAGCCTGCTTCTCCCTCTGCCTGTGTCTCTGCCTCTCTCTCTCTCTCTCTCTCTCTCTCTCTCTCTCTGTATGACTATCATAAATAAATTAAAAAAAATTTAAAAAAAAAAAAAAGAAATGCTAAAGTTAATTCTTCCAAGAACGGAAATGATACTAGAGGAAAACTTGGAATGTCAGAAAAAGTAGAAGCAACAGAAATGGTCAAGATTTGGGTAAATATGACAGACTATTCTTCTGATTCTTTTTTTTTTATTTTTATTTATTTATGATAGTCACACAGAGAGAGAGAAAGAGAGAGGCAGAGACACAGGCAGAGGGAGAAGCAGGCTCCATGCACTGGGAGCCTGGCGTGGGATTCGATCCCGGGTCTCCAGGATCACGCGCCAAACCGCTGCGCCACCCAGGGATCCCCTTCTGATTCTTTATATATGACAGTTGAGAGCAAAAATATAGCACTGATGAGATTTTTCAATGTATGTGTGTGATACATACAGAAACTAAAACATAAAGGGGGCGAGGTGAAGTGACCAATATGGCTGCAGGTTGCTATATTCCATATTCCACTTAAAGTTGTAAAATATTAATTCTAGGTAGACTATGAAAATCTGGAGTATCTTTATGGTAATATCTACAGCAAGAGCCAGCAAAATTTACAAAGATATATCCTCAAAAAGCACAAGAGATAACTTAAATGGACTACTAAAATAATTCAAGTAATCCAAAAAGAAGCAGGAAAGATAAAGAAAACAAAGGAATGAGGGACACCTGGGTGGTTCAGTGGTTTAGCACCTGCCTTCCACCCAGGGTGTGATCCTGGAGCCCCAGGACCAAGTCCCGCATTGGGCTCCCTGCATGGAGCCTGCTTCTCCCTCTGCCTGTCTCTGCCTCTCTCTCTCTCTCCGTGGTCTCTCCTGAATAAATAAATAAAATCTAAAAAAAAAAGAGAGAGAGAAGCAGAGAATAATTTTTAAAAGGTAGAATTAAGGCCAAATATACAAATCTCCACTTTATTTTTTAAATATTTTATTTATTTATTCATGAGAGACACAGAGAGAGAGAGAGAAACAGAGGCAAAGACAGAAGCAGGCTCCATGCAGGGGGCCCCAGGCGGGACTCAATCCCCGGTCTCCAGGATCACACCCTGGGCTGCAGGCGGCGCTAAACCACTGCGCCACCAGGGCTGCCCCCAATCTTCACTTTAAATGCAAAAGTTACAATATAGATATTGTCAGAATTACTAAAATTAAAAAAAAACAAGACCCATATATATCCTGTCTATAAGAAACCCACATTAAATATTATGATACATGTAGGATAAAGTAAAGAATGGAGGAAAAAAACAGGCAAACACTACCAAATAAAAACACTACCAAAACAATGATGGGTGGTTATATCATTATCAGACAAAGTAGATGTCAGGGAAAGGATAACTAACAAGGACAAAGAAAGACATTAAATAGTGATAAAAAGGACAATTCAACAGGAAGGTATAAGAATCCTAAACATATGAGCACTGACAACAGAACTTCAAAATACAAGATAAATATGGTAAAACAAAGGAGAAATAGACCAAGTCACAATCATAGTTGAAGACTTGGCATTCCTCTCTCAATAACTAATAAGACAAGTAAACAGAAAATTAGTGAGGATATAGAAAATCTGAACATCATCAACTAACCGTATCTAACTGTTATTTATAGAATGCTGTATCCAAAGAAGGTAGGTACACATCTTTTTTTTTTTTTTTTTTTTTTGAGGGAGAGAAAGAGGAGAGAGTGCCCACATACGCAAATGGAGGCGGGGAGGAGTAGATGGAGAGAGAATCATAAGCAGACTCCTGGCCCAGTGTGGGGTGGGATGTGAGGCTGATCTCAGAATCTTCAGATCATGACCTGAGCTGAAATCAAAATTAGGATGCTTAGATTGATCCACCCATGCACCCAGAAGATACCTATTCTTTTCAAGTACACAGGGAACTTTATCAAAATAGAACACATCCTTGCTCATTAAACAAATCTTAACAAATTCCCAAGAATTAAAATTATAAAAAGCATACAAAATCACACACAAAAAAAACATACAAAGTCATATTATCTGACTGTATGAGAATGCTAATATGCCCCCTACCAGTATTCCTGCCCCTGGGATATAACCCTATATAATAATCCCTGACTGTCAATATGATGAGATATCTCTCCTGTGACTAAATTAGGCTACGTGGCATAGCTAACTCGAAGAAAGGTAGACCTAACCACATGAGGCCTTTAAATCTGGACCTCGGTGTCAGAGATAAAGGAAGTCAGAGACTCGAAGTGTGAGAGGGATTCTGATGGAGGGAGATTCTCCCTTGATGGCTTTGAGATGAACAGGATCACGCAGCAAAGTGTGCATGTAGACTTTAGGAACTGAGAATAGATCTTGGCTGATAACCAACAAGGAAAAGACAATGGCCTCAGTCCCAAAACCTCAAAGAACTGATTTCTGCCACAACCACACAAGCTTGGAAGAACATCCAGAACTCCACGTGACAACACACTTCAGCAGACACATTCATTTCAGCCTTGTGAAAACCTGAGCAGAAAACTCGGCCATACAGTTTCTGGATTTCTTACCTATAGAACAGTGTGATAATGAATGGCTGTTGTTTTAGGACACTGAGTGTATGGTGATTTGTTACACAGAAATAGAAAACTCATGTGTTCATCAGAATAAAAGTAAAGTAGGGACCAACAGCAGAAAAATAGTAGAAAAATCTCCCAATACTTGGGGGGAAAACATGCAAGCAAGCAACTCATCAGTCAAAGGCAATTAGAAAATATTTCCTAAAACATTTTATACCAAAATATATATAGCATACCAAAATATGTGGGGTGCAGCTAAAGTGTTTAGAAGGAAATGTATAACCTCAAATGCTCATATTAGAAAATAAATGCCTTAAATTAACTATCTCAGCTTCCAATTAAGACACTAGAAAAATAAGAGCAAATAATACCCTCCCTCACCAAAGAAACGAAACAGAGGAAAGAAAAGAGTGAAAAAAATAATTGAAATTAAAAAAGGAGAAACAATGAAGCCATGGAGAAAATTGAAAACTGGTTCTTGAAAATGATGGATAAAATTGATAAACCTCCTGTAAGACTGAAAAAGCAAGACAGAAGACACAATGGCCAATACCAGAAAAGAAGAAGAAAATACCTCTACAGACCCCTGAGACACTAAAGGGAAAATTAGGGACTATTATAAACAAGTCTTCACACATATATTCTACCCCTTAGGTGAAAATTGACCCATCCTTCAGAAACAAAAACCCAGAACTTATCAAGAGAAGGAGATTATCTAAATAATTTTATATCTATTAAAGTATTTTATTAGGAAACTAAAAATCTGAGAAAGAAATCTCCAGACACAGATGGTTTCATTGGTAACAAATAACATCATTTCCACACAATCTCTTCCAGAAAAGAGGAGGAGAAAATATTTCCCAACTTGTTTTATGAGGCCAGCACAAAATATCAGAAAACCAAAACCAGACCTATATAAATAGAATATACCACCACCAACTGAGGCTTCTTCCAAGAATGCAAAGCTGGCTCAATATTAGAAAATGGGTGACGGGCACTGAGGGGGGCGCTTGACGGGATGAGCACTGGGTATTATTCCGTATGTTGGCAAATTGAACACCAATAAAAAATAAATTTATTATTTAAAAAATAAATAACATAAAAATAAAAAAAGAAAATCAATCAATGCAATCCACTAAACTAACCATCTAAAGAAGGAAAACCACATCATCAATTGACACAGAAAAGACATTTGGGAGTATTCAACATCAATTCACAATAAAAATTTAGCACACCAAGAAACTTCTTCATCCTGATAAAGGGCATCTACAGAAAACTTATAGCTAACATCATAGGAAAGGGGGAAGGCTTTCTTTCTAAAACTGGCAACAAAACAAGCATGTCCTATTCCACATCATTCCTAATCCACACCAGAATGGAAGTCCTAATCTGTACAATAAATCAGAAAAAGAAAGAAAGGACATATATAGATTAAAAGAGAAGTAAAACTATCCTTATTTGTAGATGACATGATTGTCTATGTAGAAAATCCCCCCCTAAAAAGAAAAAAAAATCGCAAGGAATCTAAACAAAACAAAAGAAAACCTCCCAGAATCAATAAAACCGAGTTTAGCAAGATCACTGTTTCAATATCAATATACAAAAAAACTAACATGTTTCAAGATGCTAGCACTGAACAACCAGAAACCAAA
Organism: Vulpes lagopus; assembly: GCF_018345385.1. Taxonomy (NCBI): domain Eukaryota; kingdom Metazoa; phylum Chordata; class Mammalia; order Carnivora; family Canidae; genus Vulpes; species Vulpes lagopus. The sequence goes on along the minus strand of NC_054825.1, from coordinate 173,614,842 downwards.
TTTATTTGGTTTTCAAGAGATAACACCATTTTCAAGAGATCCCACAAAGCAAGTAGTTGCTGTAAATCTAAACTATTAAGTGTATCAGCTGTTTAGCAGCTATGTTTAAACTACAGCTGCTGAGGGAGGAAAGAAAAGAACTAACTAAACAAAAAGCCTTCCTGTGCTAGTTAAATGGAGGCCCCATGTCTCTCTCAAATTGATCTGAAACTCTAATGCAATTCCTATTAAATGACCAACAAGATTTGTAGATCTATACAAGCAGAGTCAAAATAATTCTATAAAAGAATGAAGTTGAATTCCTCACATTACCCAATTTTCAGAATCACTGTAAAGCTATATTAATAAAACAGTGTGGTATTTGCAAATGGATAGACACTAGATCAACAGAACAAGGAGTCCAGAAAGAGACCCACATGAATATGTTTAATTTATTATAAAAAGAAATCCAAATACAATTTATAGAAGAACAGGTTTTTTTTTCAACAATGTTAACTAGACCACCATGTGCAAAACATAATTAATCTGCACTAAAACCTCAAGTCTTATACAAATATTAACTCATCATGGATCATAGATCTAAATGTAAAATGTAGATCTACCAAACATTAAAAGAATATCTTCCTGACCCTGGATTAAGCAGACTTCTTAGACATAACACCAAAAAAGCACGTTCATAAAAGAAAAAAATACTCAATTCAAATTAAAAACCTTTGCTCTGTAAATGACACTGTTCAAAAATGAAGATAAGCTCCAAATCCAGAGAAAATATCTGCATATCACACATCTGACAAAAACTTATATCCAAAATATATAAATGACTCCTATTTTACTGTACTAACCCAATTTTTTGAACTGACACTTCACCAAATAGTATATACCAGTTGCAAAAAATGCACATGAAAAGATGTTAATTTGGGATCCCTGGGTGGCTCAGTGGTTTAGCGTCTGCCTTTGGCCGGTGGCGTGATCCTGGAGGTGCGGGATCGACTTCCACGTCAGGCTCCTGGCATGGAGCCTGCTTCTCCCTCCTCTTGTGTCTCTGCCTGTCTTTCTGTCTATCATAAATAAATAAATAAATAAATAAATAAATAAATAAATAAATAAATAAATAAATCTATCTTTAAAAATCAAAAACAAAACTTGACTGCAAGCTGTTAAATGATCACTCTCAAGGTGCTAGAAGCAAACCAAGATTCCTAGGCCTACATCCTTCTTGCCCCAAGTGCGGTTTCTACCCCCAAGTCATGCCCCGTTTGACTTGACCAATCACCTGAGAGAGTAGGAAGTGCTTGAACTCCTTCCCACCAATCAGCAGCAATGTGAGTATTGGATTCCCACACCCTATTACATGCAACCTCAATCAGCCAATAGTAATAGAAAGATAGAATAGGAGGCGGAGCCTGTATTATCTCTCTGGTAATCCCCGCCTGTTGGCCTGAGGGCGAGGCTCCAAGTAGCCCTGGTAATGCCTGATCCAGATCCCCTAATGGGGTGTCTGAAGGGGCAGGGAGGAAATTTATGAGGGGATAGGGTGGGAGGAAGAGAGAATGGGTAACGGCAGAATGAGGGGGCAAGAAGGGTTTCAGGGGGATGCAGAAAGGTATTATAAGAAGAGAACTATATAGAAGGAACATGGATTTAGAAGAATGGGGAGTCTGCTATGAATGGAAGAAGTTCAGAGGGTCAGGACGCTGGTTTCAGAGGTAGGGAGAAGGTGGTAGAGGGATAAAGGGCAGGCCTTTATAAGGGACAGAGAAGATGCTTTGAGTGGACATGGAGAGGACTTAGAATTTAGAGTTGGTTAAGGGAGGTCTTAGAGGAGCCAACAGAGAGGTCATGGGTGGGGAGAAGGGGAAGGACAAAGTTTATGGGTGAACAAGGCTCATAACAGGACCATGACAGGTTCATAGGGACAAAGTGAGGGATATTACAAATGAGATAAGGAGAGAGGCATTGCTTGCACAGTTTTATAGGGTGAGAGTTTTAAGAGGGAACAAGGAAGGTTTTGTAGATGGAAAGTGAGAGTGTTCAAGTGTTGAGTAGGGTCTCCTTAGTAGGTGTTTCATAGGGGCAAAAAGGCTGCATTTGGGGGACCATGAGGGTGGGATAGGAACAAAATGTGATGGCGGCTCAGTTGCAGTTCCAAGGAGGACAAGCGAGAGTCATCAGAGTCAGCAAGGGAGTTTGTGGGAGTAGCGTTAGGGGCCAAGTGAGACAAGCTGTAGGGACCTGCAAGGCAGTTCTAGAAGACAGGGAGGAGGTTACAGGAGACAGGGAAAGGGTTACTAGGATAAGAAGGGATTATAGAGCATAGGAGGGGGCTGGGAGATCCAGGGTAGAAGGAGGTATTAAAGGGGAAAATGACAGGATAGAGGGGACATGGTGGGAGTGAGAGGAAGTCTGTATGAATTTTAAAGGGGGTCAGTGAAGATTTATAGAAGCCAAGGAGAGATGTGTTAGCATGAAAAGAGAGGTGGTCAGAGGGGACAGAAGAGTCCAGAAGCCATTCTGAGCCATAACCTATCCCCTGTCCCCAGGCATTTGAAATTATGTCTGATGAGCCCCCAAAAGACTACCTCTTGCTGTCGATCCTGGCCTACTTGCTGTGTTGTCCCTTAGGCAGTGCAGCCATGTACTACTCTTCCCAGGTGGGAATCTATGTCAAGTCAATCCTGCCCTCCCCTCCCTCTCCACCCTTGTCCTGAACCTGAACCAATTACATCCATGATCTAACCTCCTGTTGGTTCAGGACCCCACCTGGTTCCTACAGTGCTGTGTCCCATTCAGTAACCCTTTAAGCCCATCTATTCCCTTTTCCCTTCTCCCTTCAAACCCAGACAAGGCGCCACAACTATAGAAATGAACCAGACTTGGCAGCTGAGACCTCTGAGACAACCTTCGTACTCTCAGTCATAGCGATTTCTTTGGGATGCCTCGGTATATTGAACACCTGGATTGTGATCCTAGTGACCATATTTGCTCGGTAACCTCCCCTTCAGCTCATGAACAAGCCACCAAATATATACAACAGTGTCAGTCATCTTGGCTCTAAGTATCCATTTGGGCCAAATGGGACACCTGCTCCTCAATGTCTGGACTGCCAGGTATTGACAGCCTAGGCCAGCAACCTGAGCTGGTTGATGGGGGAAGGAAATGGTAGCTCAAGAAAACCTAGTGGACCAGAGCCCAAGACTAACACTGGGATCCTGCCAAGGCATGTGTGCCATGGGATACAGGGTGGGGCACTGGTTCCCCAGGGTAGCCTCCCTCTGCCCACATTCATGCATGCATGCCCTAAATCCATTTATACTGTCGAAGACCTTGGCTGTTGCTGCCTGATTCTGGGGATCTGACAGTGACAACAAGTTCAGATCCTGCCACACCCTCTCAGATCCTCTCAGGGTAAAAGACACACAAATTACTAGACAGTAACAGTTCAGAGTAGTCCAATCTCTAATAGGGGAAAGCGAAGTAGCGGGAATATAAGAGGGCAGACCAACTCTGGAGTACTTGTGGTCTACCAGAAAACCAGGGAGTCAAGCAGCTGTCAGTGAACCAGTTGGAGTTCAGGTCAGGTTATGAGTGTACAGTTTTTATACCAGGTATGCTGCCTCCTCCCCACCTCCAACCACCACCTGTAATAATTGTGATTTATTCATTAATCAACGAGTACTTTCTAAGAACCTAAGATGTAACAGGCACTGTACTAGGAGCCAGGAACTAGGATCTTAACACAGCAAGACAAATAAGACCCCTTTCTGACCGACCTTACTATTACAACCAACTCTTAATGATCTGCAACAAACTAAGTGCACAGATTGCTAGTAGGTACTTTGAAACTTACAGCAGTTTGACATTGCCAAGATATCCAAGTATCATCCAAGTATATGATCAATAAACTGGTCTTGTGTAACAGAGTATAGAACAAAAATCAGTCCATGACACATTGGAGATATCAAAAAATAGGTACTCCTATTCCACAACCACAAATAATTTGAGGCACACTGGGCTAATGGACAATGAATTCTAGAAGGTATATTGTTGGGGTCATGCTAGCAGCTATAACAAACTCCACTAATTCCATAGCTCACACAACAGAACTTTATTTCATGATCATGGATTCCCCCAATGTGCACATCTCTACTGGCCCACACACTAAGTCAAGGATCCAGGTTCCTTCCACTTGGTGATTCCACCACCTTCTAAGGACTTGGAGTGTTTTTGAACTGAGGCAGAAGATGAAAGACTGGAGAACCTCCACTACCTTCTTAAAATCCTCCACTCAAAAGTGAACCCTTGGTACTCCTGGTGGGAAAGTACATTTTGACAGCCACTATAGATAACAGGATGAAGATTTCTCAAAAAATTAGAACTATCGGGATCCCTGGGTGGCGCAGCGGTTTGGCGCCTGCCTTTGGCCCAGGGCGCGATCCTGGAGACCCGGGATCGAATCCCACGTCGGGCTCCCGGTGCATGGAGCCTGCTTCTCCCTCTGCCTGTGTCTCTGCCTCTCTCTCTCTCTCTCTCTGTGTGACTATCATAAATAAATAAAAAATTTAAAAAAAAAATTAGAACTACCATATGATCCAGCAATCCCACTTCCAGGTACATATCCAAAGGAAATAAAATCAATGAGATATCTGCAACCTATGATCTTTGCAGCAATTATTCACAATAACCAAGATTGGAAGCAACTGAAGTGAATAAAGAAGATGTGGTAGAATCTCCAAAGGAATATTAAAACATGAGAAATATGAAATCCTGCCATTTGTGACAACTTGGATGGAATTTATGAGTGTTATTCTAACTGAAATAGGGCATACAGAGAAAGACAAATACTGTGTGATATCAATTATATGTGGAAACTAAAAAAGCAAGACTCATAGAACCACAAAATAGAATGGCAGTGGTCAGGGGCTAGGGGTGGGGGAGACGAGGACAGTCTGGGAAAAGAATATAAACTCAGTTATAAGACGAATAGTATCTGAGGGTCTAATATATAACATGGTAACTATAGTTAAAAATACTGTGTTGTATATTTAAAATATGCTAGAATGTTGGGACGCCTGGGTGGCTCAGTGGTTGAGCATCTGCCTTCGGCTCAGGGCGCGATCCCGGAGTTCCCGGATGGAGTCGCACATCGGGCTCCCTGCACGGAGCCTGCTTCTCCCTCTCCCTGTGTCGTCTCTGCCTCTCTCTCTCTCTGTGTCTCTCATGAATAAATAAATAAAATCTTTTTAAAAATATGCTAGGATGTATATCTTAAGTGTTCTCACAAAAAGGTAACTGTGAAGGTGACGGATGTGTTCACTACTTGACTGTGGTAATAATTTCACAATGTATATGTATATCGAATTACCATGTTGTATACTTTAAATATATTACAATTCCATATTTCGATTACACCTCAGTAACACGGTAAAAAAATGCCTTTTTTAAAAAATAAAAATTTGGCCTTATAGAAACATACACTGGGGCACCTGCATGGCTCAGTGGTTGAGCATCTGCCTTTCACTCCGGGTGTGATCCTGGGGTCCGGGGATCAAGTCTCGCATCCGACTCCCAGCAGGGAGCCTGCATCTCCCTCTGGCTATGTCTCTGCCTCTCTCTCTCTCTGTGTCTCATGAATAAATAAAATCCTAAAAAATATATGTATTTTTAAAAAAGAAACATACACCCCTTTTGCTCTCAGTCTATTGGACAGAACTAGTCCCATGGCTTCAAATGGATCTAGGTCCTCTGGTGTGAAGACCCCAAATGGAGCCACAGAAATTTGGCAGACCCTGAGATGGAGCCCAACTGCAAAATTCTGTAGATGATGCAGAGAGCCAACAGTAGACTGGGAGCTGCAGGCTGTACAGATGTTAATGCAGGGGCAGCCTCCAGCTGAAGACGATCTAAGCTCTTCTGTCACCTTGCTCATCTTGCCACCCAGTGGCATTCTGGCTTGCATCCCCACTCTCCAGATTTGCCCATCCCATCCCATCCGCTGAGGCTCAGCCTCAGGACCAACAGACTTTGTGTGGGTCACAAGAAGTGCAAATGATGCAGTCCTTGAGCCACCCTCTATTCTAATCCCTTTCCACCCTACCCTCACCCCCCACTTTCATTGGCTTGCTCTTGACAGTTTTCCACAGTGGTCACGGACTGGGAACAGGTGACCCAAGGATCTCCACGGCCTCCTGCTCACCTCCCTGACCTTGGGGAGGCCCTTGGTCCTTCTACTGGCATGAAACAAGAGTCCAGGGCGCAGGCCCTCTCCCAAGGGAAGGGACACCCCCTCCCGTAAGATGACCTCTGTACCCCCTTTAATCCCCAGCCCAGGATCTGGATCCAACAAAGTTCATGGAATTTTCTTAGCCCCTGGAATGAGAACTGTCTGCATTAACGAGATTGAGAGCTGGTGAGAGAATGAAGTCCAGAGAGGGGGATTATATTGGTTAGTACCCCAGCTCCAGGCTGGATTCCAGGGGCCTCCCAGGATGGGAACTGCTGGAGCAGCCAGGTCTTTCCTGGAGGCAGATAGGAGCAGGCACATGGGTGCTGGAGCCGGCCTGCCTGAGTTCAACCCCGAGTCAGGACCTGCGGCTGAGGCTAACCAACCTTCCTTTGCTGCAGTTTTCTCCCCTGTACAATAACGGAACCCACAGGAGTGCTGTGAGGATGCAATGAGTTCACAGAAGTGAAGTACCTCACAAGACGTACCACGGAAAAACACTTGATTTCAACATGGCAGATACAGCTGCGCCTTCCCCCACAGCAAAGGTGGTAAAGCCTCTTGCTCCCATTTTGTCCCCTGTTACAACCGCCAACACCTGCTCAGCACAGTCAACTTTGCACCTGCCCACATATCTCTGGGCTGGACACCGCGCATCCCTCATGGCAGCAAGGGCAGGCAGTGCAGCACTTCGCCTACAATTCAGAGCACCAGACCAAATACCCAAGACGTGAGACGTCAGAACTGCGAGGGCTTTGACAGGTTTTGCTTGTTAACCCCACAACTCATGATGCTGATGTGAAAATAAATAAAAGAAACCTTACTTTAAATGGAGGCGGGACACCCTAAAGAGAAGGCTGTCACCCACTACCACTTGCCACAAGAAGCAAATATTCATTCCCCAACAGGAAGAAGCTTGGTTTACATATCCCAGCGGGAGAAAGACTCGCTCCTACCCACCCCCCAGCAGCTCAGCCAATGAGAAGGCAGGGAACTGGCCCTTCCCACTTCCTCCTCCCTCTCATAAAAGTGAGCCCCTCTGCTCTGTTCTCAGGACTGGCCTAAGATTGACCATAGCTTGTTTGTCCTGAATTGCAATTCCCCTGCTATTCCTAAATAAATTCATTTACTGGTAAAATAGGTGGCTTTTTTAAGGTCAACATTGATAACCCAGACTCATGCACCAGAGCAGTGAGATGAACTATTGATTAGATTGAGCTTCAGCAGCAAGTAACAGAGCAGGGCGCGGGGCAGGAAACCATACACACTTTCCACAAGGCATTTCCCTCTCACACAGAAGTCTGGGGTTTGGTGATTAGGACTGGCCTGAAGGCCTCTCAAAATCTCAACATAGAGATCCTTCATCTATCTGTTCCTGTTCCCTAATCTGGGACATTCATACACAAAGCCCAAAATGGCTGCTAAGGCCATCGCAGGTGCATCCAAGGCAGTGAGATAGAGGAAGGGAAAGTGGACCTGCCTTTTAAGACACTTCCAGGAAGTTACACACACACACACACACACACACACACACACACACACACACGGCTGCTGTAAACATTCATATACAAGTTTTTGTTTGGGTATATGCTTTCATTCCTTTTAGATAAACACCTAGGAGTGGGATGGCTGGGTCATATGGTAGATGTATGTATAACTTTCCTGAAACTGCCAAAGTGGTTTTCCAAAGTGGCTGTACCATTTCACATTCCTATCAGCCATGTATGAGAATTACAATTGCCCCAAATCTTTGCCAACACTTGGTATGGTTAGTCTTTTTAATTTTAGCCATAATTAGAATGTAGGTATGTAGTGGTGTCTCATTATGATTTTACTTTATTTATTTATTTATTTTACTTTTTTTATTATGATTTTAATAAGCATTTCCCTAATGACTAATGATAGTATCTTTCCAAGGATTTAATCTATCATTTATACACCTATTTGGTAAAGTTTCTGTTCAAGTCTTTGCCCATTTTTATTGGTTTATTATTGAGTTTTGAGAGTTTGTGATCTATTCTGGAATCAAGTCCTTTATCAGATTTTCCAGCTTATAGCTTCTTTTTTCATTTTAATCTTAAAAATTCTCTTAACAGTATCTTTTTAAAAATATTTATTTACTGGGATCCCTGGGTGGCGCAGCGGTTTAGCGCCTGCCCAGGGCACGATCCTGGAGACCCGGGATCGAATCCCACATCAGGCTCCCAGTGCATGGAGCCTGCTTCTCCCTCTGCCTATGTCTCTGCCTCTCTCTCTCTCTCTGTGACTATCATAAATAAATAAAAGTTAACAAAAAAATTTAAAAAATATATTTATTTACTTGAGAGAAAGAGAGAGAATATGAGCAGTAGGGGCAAAAGGATGGGGAGAGAGAATCTCAAGTAGACTCCATGCTGAGGGTGGAGATCACAACCTGAGCCAAAACCAAGAGTTGGACACTTAACCAACTGCACCACCCCCGCACTTCTTAACAGTGTATTTTGAAGAGCAGAAGTTTTAACTTTGATGAGGCTAATTTTGCCTTTTTTTTTTTAAATAGATCGTACTTTTGTTGTTGAATCTTAGAAATCTTTGCTTAGCCCAAGGTTTCTCTTACATTCTCTTCTAGAAGTTTCATGGTTGTGGTTCCACATGTAGATCTAGAATCCATGTTGAGGTCATTTTTAGTTGGTACAAGGTAAGGTATGCATCTAAGTGTATTCTTCTGCATATGGATATCCAATTATTCCCAGGACATTTGTTGAAAACACTAGCCTTCTCCACTAAATTGATTTGCACATTTTAAAAACCTCAAATGCTCACATATGTAAAGATCTATCTCTAAACTAAGAATAAGCTACCCTTTTTCATTGATGTAGTTGTCTTTCTTGAAGCTAATACCACACTGTCTTAATTTCTGCCTCATAACGGTATTGGTACTGAAAGTATGAGTTCTCCCATCTCTTCCTTTTCAAAGTTGTTTTGATTATTCTAGCTCATTTTTATTTCCATCTGAATTTATGGATAAGCCTGTAAGTTTCTTTTAAAAGAAAAAGCCTGCATTGTGACTGCATTGACTCTATAAATTAATTTGAGAATTGACATTTTTACAATATTTTGTGTCTTCCAATCTAAGAACAGGTACCTGTCTCCATTTACTTAGCCTTCTTTAAAACCTCTTTTCAGGGATCCCTGCGTGGCTCAGCCGTTTAGTGCCTGCCTTTGGCCAAGGGCTCGATCCTGGGGTCCCGGGATCAAGTCCCACGTCGGGTTCCCAGCATGGAGCCTGCTTCTCCCTCCTCCTGTCTCTCTCTCTCTCTCTGTCTATCATAAATAATTTAATAAATCTTTAAAAAATAAATAAAATCTCTTTTCAATGTTTCATAGTTTTCAATGTACAAATCTTGCATGCCTTTTGTCAGATTTATCCTGAAGTATTTAATATTTTTGACGGTATCGTAAATGGCATTTTAAAAATCGTGGTGAAATACCCTAACACAAAATTTGCAATTCTACAATCTTTAAAGTTCAGTATTGTAAAGTATATTTCACATTCTCAACCAATCTCCAGAAGTCTTCTCATCTGTAAAACTACAACTCTATATCCATTAAACACAACTCTCCATTCCCTTCCTGGTCCCAGCTTTGACAACATCCATTCTACTATCTGTCTCTATGAATTTGACTACTCTAGATTCCTTATATAAGTGGGATCATATAGTCTGTCTTTTTGTAATGCTTATTTTACTTAGCATAATGTACTCAAGGTCCATACATGTTATCGCACGTATCAGAATTTCCTTCCTTTTCAAGGATATCTATCACATTGTTTTCTTTTTCAAAATTTTTATTTAAATTCTAGTTAGTTAACATATAGTGCAATATTGGCTTTAGGAGTAGAATTTAGTGATTCATCTTACACTGTTGGTGGGAATGCAAACTGGCACAGCCACTCTGGGAAACAGTATGGAGGCTCCTCAAGAAGTTAAAAATAGAACTACCCTATCACCCAGCAGTTGCACTACTAGGTATTTACCCAAAGGACACAAAATACAGATTCAAAGAGTTACATGTACCCCAATGTTTATAGCAACATTATCAACAATAGCCAAACCATGGAAAGAGCCCGAGTGTCCATTGACTGATGAATGGATAAAGAAGATGGGATATGGGGAATGCCTGGGTGGCTCAGCAGTTGAGTGTCTGCCTTTGGCTAAGGATGTGATCCCAGGGTCCCTGGATCGAGTCCCACATCAGGCTTCCTGCATGGAGACTGCTTCTCCCTCCTGCCTGTCTCTGCCTTTCTGTGTGTCTCTCATGAATAAATAAATAAAATATTTAAAAATAAAAGATGCGGTGTGTGTGTGTATATACATATATGTATGTATGTATGTATGTATGTATGTATGTATATGCAATGGACTACTACTCAGCCATCAAAAATAATAAAATCTTTCCATTTGCAATGATGTGGATGGAGCTAGATTGTATTATGCAAAGCAAAATTAGTCAGAGAAAGACAAATACCACATCATTTCACTCATGTGAAAATTAAGAAACAAAATAAATGATCATATGGGAAGGGGAAAAAAAGAAAGAGGGAGGCAAACCATAAGAAACTCTGTCTATCACATTTTATTTATCCATTCATCAATCAATGGAAACTTGGGTTAGTCTCACCTTTTGACTACTGTGAATAATGCTGTTGTGAAGTTGGGTGAACATGGGTCTGTGAACATACCTCTTACAGACCCTGTTTTTAATTTTTTTGGATATATCCCAGAATTGGAATTGTTGCATCATATGGTAATTATATTTTTTTATTTTTAAGTGACTACCATATATTTTTCCATAGCAGCTATACCAGTTTGTATTCCCACTAACAGTGCACAGGTATTCCAATTTCTCTGCACTACCTTGTTTACACTTGTCATTTTCTGTTTGTTTGTTTGTTTTTAATAGTACCTATCTTGATGGGTATGAGGTGATATCTCATTGTGGTTTTGATTTTCATTTCCCTAATGATTAGTGATGCTGAGCATCTTTCATATGCTTATTGGTCATTTGCATATCTTCTTTGATGAAATGTCTATTCATTTCCTTTGACCATTTTTTAACCAGGTTGTTTTTTGTTTTTGTAAAGCAGCATTAGTTCTTTATATATTCTAAATATGAACCCCTTATCAGATATATGATCAGCAAATATTTTCTACCATTCCATAGGTTGTCTATTCATTCTTTTATGTCCTTTGATGCATAGAACCTTTTCATTTTGATGGAGTCCATTTATTTATTTTTGGTTTTGGTGTCATATCCAAGACGCCATTTCCAAATCTGATGTCATGAAGCTTTTCCCTATGCTTTCTTCTAAGAATTTTATAGCTTTAGGTCTTATTTTTAGGTCTTTGATCTATCTATTTTGAGTTAATTTTGATAGATGATATAAGGTAAGAGTTGAACTTCATTCTTTTACATGCGGATATCTAGTTTTTCCAGCACTATTTGTTGAAAAGACTTTTGTGCTTACTTTTAGGGTAATTTTCTCTTCTTTTTCCCAGACGTTCAAAGAGAAAGCAGACATCATTAATTTTAGATGTATTGCTATAGGTTGAATGTTTGATTTCACCAAAATTCACCTGTTGTTAAGCCTTGCCCCTAATATAATGGCACTTTGAAGTAGAGCCTTTGGGAGGTGATTAGCTCATGAGGGCAGAACCCTCATGCATGAATTAATGCCGATATAAAAAGAGGCCTGAGAGAAATTCTTTGCCATATCCGCCATGAGATTATACTAAGACTCTTGTCTATGAGAAAGGTGGATACTCCATCTGCCAGTGCTTCATCTTGGACTTCCCATCTCCAGAACTGTAAGAAATACATTTCTGTTTGTTATAAGCTACCCAGTCTATGGAATTTTGTTATAGCAAACTGAATGGATTAAGGCACAGTTCTTTTATAAAATAAACATTTATTGATATAAATTTCCCCTTAAGTACTACTTAGATAACCTCTCACATATTTTTATATTTTGTGTCTCCACTTATATTCAATTCAAATGCTTTCTTATTTTGCTTTTGATTTCTTCTTTGAACCATAGGAAATTTTAAAATACTTGGTTTCATACTTGATGGGATGAGCACTGAGTGTATGCTATATGTTGGAAAAATCAAACTCCAATAAAAAAATAGACCAAAAAATAAAAATTTAAAAAAATAAAAATACTTAGTTTCCAAATATCTGGAGATTTTTCAGATATATTTCTGTTATTAATTTCTAATTTAATTCCATTTATATCATAGAGAACACTCTATAACTTCAGCTTCAAATTTATTGAGACTTGTTTCATGGTCCAGAAGCTGATCCATTTCAATAATTGTTCTGGGTGCACTTGAAAATAATGTGTATCCTACTGTTTAGGGATAGAATGTTCTATAAACGTCAATTCAGTCAAGTTGGTTGATAGTGTTGTTCAAGTCTTCTGTATCCCTACAGATTCTCTAATTTAGCATCAAGTGACAAAAATAATATAACTTAGTAATGACTGATGTCCTTTATTCAAGGGAAAACAATCCAAGGGTTGGGGGAATACAGAGCCTCACAAGAAGCAAAGCACCCTTCTCAAGTGATTTTAGGCAACAGTGAGCTTCATAGAGCTTTACATGAAGAAATGTAGAAACAAGTCACAATTAGCTAGGAGGTCAAGGACTTTCATAAAGGCTAGCAGGTCCTATTTTCTAGAGTAAGGGAGTTGGAAGGCTATGATTAGTATGTTAGTTTTCCTTGACAGGGAGGCATATCCCCTAAGTGCTGACTGACTTAGGTTTAGATTTTTCTAAGGTTTTTTTCCTCCATATATTTTGAAGCTGTTATTAGGTGTATAAAAACAGAACTGGGCAGCCGGGTGGCTCAGCAGTTTAGCGCCGCCTTTGGCCCAGGGTGTGATCCTGGGACCCAGAATCGGGTCCCGCATCGGGCTCCCTGCATGGAGCCTGCTTCTCTCTCTGCCTGTGTCTCTGAGCCTCTCTCTCTCTCTCTCTCATAAATATTTTAAAAACACACATAGAACTGTTGTGTCCTCTTAATTAACTGACCCCTTTATTATTAATTAATACATTTCTTTTTTCCCGGGTATTACTCTTTATTTTTATTTTTAAGTAACCTCTACATCCAACATGGGGCACAAACTCATAACCCTAAGATCAAGAGTTGCATGCTCTACTGACTGAGCCAACCAGACACCCCCACTCCCCTGGTATTATTCTTTGAAATATACTTCATCTGATATTAATATCACTCCAGAATGATATATCTTTTTATATCCTTTTACTTGCAGCCTCTTTGCATCTGTTGTTAGTTAGTTAGTTAGTTAGTTAGTTAGTTAGTTAGTTAGTTAATTTCATAATCTCTATACCCAATGTAGGGCTTAAATTCATGATCCCAAGATCAAGAGTCACATGCTCTACTGACTGAGCCAGTCAGGCACCCCAGCCCCTTTGTGTCTTTACACTGAAAGTGGATTTCTTGTGGATGACATATAGTTGGGGTTTTGCTTATTTAATCTGAAAATCTCTGCCTTTTAACTAGGGTGTTGAGACTACTTAGATTTAATGTGATTTAATGACAATCCCCATTTTAAATCTATCTTCCTATCTCCACTTGTTGCATCTATCCTTTGTCCTCTTTTCCTCCTTTTAGATTGAGTATTGTTTTAGTATTTAACTTTTTTGTATATATATATTTTTTAAAGATTTTATTTATTTATTCATTAGACACACACAGAGAGAGAGAGAGAGAGAGAGAGAGAGAGGCAGAGACACAGGCAGAGGGAGAAGCAAGCTCCATGAAGGGAACCTGATGTAGGACTCGATCCCAGGACTCCAGGATCACACCCTGGGTTGAAAGCAGGTGCTAAACCGCTGAGCCATCCAGGGATCCCTGTATATATTTTTTTATTGGAGTTCAATATGCCAACATATAGCATGCTCACCTTTGTTGGATGATGATGATGATGATGATTAGCTACAAGTCATTTTTATTATCTCAATATTTTAGTGGTTGCTTTAATGTTCTCTTTAATTTATTACAACATGCCTGCAAATGATATGACACTTCACATACAGTCTAGGACCTTACAAAATGTATTTTCATTTTTCTGTTCTCAGCTTTGTGCTATTATTTCATGTAGTTTTCTTCTATGTATATTTTACATGTCACACTATATTTTTTTGCTTTAAACTATGGAATAATTTTTTATGTTTTTATTTTTATTTATTTTTTAGTATTTGTTTTTTATATAATAATTAAATATACTATATTATTAGTTTCAGAGGTAGAGTTCAGTGATTCGTCAGTCTCATAATAATACCCAGTGCTCACTACATCACGTTCTCTCCCCAATGTCCACTACCCAGTTACTCCAACCTTCCCCCGCAAGCAACCCTCAGTTTGTTTCCTATGATTAAGAATCTCTAGGGAAGCCTGGATGGCTCAGCGGTTTAGCACCGCCGTCAGCGCCGGGCATGATCCTGGAGACCCGGGATCGAGTCCCACACTGGGATCCCTGCGTGGAGCCTGCTTCTCTTTCTGCCTGTCTCTGCCTTTCTCTCTCTCATCTCTGTGTTTCTCATGAACAAATAAATAAAATCTTTATAAAAAAATCTCTTATGGTTTGTCTCCCTATCTGATTTAATCTTGTTTAATTTTTTCCTCTCTTCCCCTTTGATCTTGTATTGTTTCTTAAATTCTACATATGAGTGAGAACACATAACTGTCTTTCTCTGACTGACTTACTTTGCTTAGCACAATACCCTCTAGTTCCATTCATATCATTGCAAATGGCAATATTTTATTCTTTTTGATGGCTAAGTAGTATTCCTCTGTGTGTGTGTGTGTGTGTGTGTGTGTGTGTGTGTGTGTGTGTGTGTACCATCTTTATCCATTCATCTGTTGATGGACATCTGGCCTCTTTCCATAGTTTGGCTATTGTGGACATTGCTGCTATAAACATTGGGGTCAGATGCCCCTTCAGATCACTACATTTGTATCTTTGGGGTAAATACCTAGTAGTGCATTTTAAGGAACTTCCATACCGTTTTCCAGAGTAGCTGCACCAGCTTGCATTCCCACCAAAAGTGCAAGATGATTCCCCTTCCTCCATATCCCCACCAACATCTGGCATTTCCTATCATTAATTTTAGCCTTTCTGACCAATGTGAGGTGGTAACTCATTGTGGTTTTGATTTGTATTTCCCTGATGCCAAGTGATGCAGAGCATTTTTTCATGTGTCTGTTCGCCATTTGTATGTCTTCTTTGGAGAAATGTCTGTTCATGTCTTCTGCCTATTTCTTGATTGATTTGTTCTTTAGGTGTTGAGTTTGATAAGTTCGTTATAGATTTTGGGTACTAGCCCTTTATCTGATAAGACATTTGCAAATATCTTCTCCCATTCTGTAGGTTGTCTTTTGGTTTCATCAACTGTTTCCTTTGCTGTGCAAAAGCTTTTTGCCTTTTTTTAAATGATTTTATTTATTTATTTGACAGAGAGAGAGTACAAGCGGGGGGGTGGGACACAGGAAAGGGAGAGGGAGAAGCAGGCTCCCCCGCTGAGTAGGACTCTGGAATCATGACCTCAGCTGAAAGCAAATGCTTAGCCAACCCAGCCACCCAGATGCCCAGAAGCTCTTTATCTTGAAGTCCCAATAGTTCATCTCTGCCATTGTTTCCCTTGCCTTGTGAATTAATCTCTAAAATGCTTTGAGTAATTTAAAAATTAAATAAATTTATCAGTGTAATTACTATTTCCAGGGCTTTTCATTCTTTTGCATATATCTAAAGTTCCATCTGATGTCATCTTATTTCTTTTGGAAGGGTTTCCTTTACAGTTTTTTGTTGCTGTTGTTGTGCAGGTCTGCTGATAATTAATTCCTTCAGGTTTTGTGTATCTAAAATGTCTCGGTGTCCATCGAAAGATGAATGGATAAAGATGTGGTTTATACAATGGAATATTCCTCAGCCATTAGAAACGACAGATACCCACCATTTGCTTCGATGTGGATGGAACTGGAGGGTATGATGCTGAGTGAAATAAGTCAATCGGAGAAGGACAAACATTATATGGTCTCATTCATTTGGGGAATATAAATAATAGTGAAAGGGAATAGAGGGGAAGGGAGAAGAAATGGGTAGGAAATACCAGAAAGGGAGACAGAACATGGAAGACTCCTAACTCTGGGAAACGAACTAGGGGTGGTAGAAGGAGAGGAGGGCTGGGGGTGGGGTGACTGGGTGGCGGGCACTGAGGGGGGCACTTAACGGGATGAGCACTGGGTGTTATTCTGTATGTTGGCAAATTGAACACCAATAAAAAATAAATTTATTATTAAAATAAATAAATAAAAATAAAATTAAAAAATAAAATAAAAATATGTAAACTAATTAATAAAAAAATTAAAATGTCTTCATTTTGTCTTTATTTTTGAAAGATATTTTGTTAGGTTGATGTTTTTTGTCTTTGAGTACTTAAAAGATGCTACTCTGCTGTTTTCCTACTTGCCTTATTTCCAATGAAAAATCTGCTGTCATCCTTAGCTTTATTTCTCGTCTGTAAAGTGTCCTTTTTCTCTGGCTGCTTTTAAGATTTTCTTATTATCACTACTATTGGGAATTTGGTCATTACGTGCCTTGATGTCGTTTTTTTCAAGTATCATATGTTTAAGGTTCACCGACATACCTGGACCTGAAGGTTTGTAGTTTTATCACATTTGGAATTTTTTCAGCCACTTTCTCTTCAAATATTTTTTTCGGGACTCCCCTTCTCACTTAGAGATTATGGTAGCACATATATGAGGCAGCTTAAAGTTGTCCCACAGTTCACTAACACTTGATTCATTTCTTTTTATCAATCCTTCTTCTCTCATTATTTCATTTAAAATAGTTTTTGTTACCTTGGCTTCAAATCCACTAATCTTTTCCTCTGTAATAGTTAATTGGCCCTTCATGTCATCTAGTATATTTTTCACCTCAAATATTGAGTTTTCATCTCTGGAAGTTCAACTTGGATCTTTTTTTATGTCTTCCATGTCTCTAGTTCACATGTTTAATTTCTTTTCTAGCCTTTTGGTCATATGTAATAGTGTTATAATATCTATTTTGATATTCATATCTATTCATGCCATTACCTGTGTACATTCTGGGTCCATTTTAGTTGATTTCTCCTATCCTTATGAACCATATTTTCCTTCTTCTTTACATGCTTTATATTGTTTTATTGATGCCAAATATTGTTAATTTTATGTTGTTGGCATCTGGATTTTTTCAGCATTTCTATATTCTTTTTTAAAAAGAAAATCTTACTCATTTTAAAGAGAGAGCACATGTGCATGGCGGGGAGCAGAGGGAGAGGGGCAAGCAGTATCCCCCACTGAGCATAGAGCCTGATGCAGGCCTGGATCCCAAGACCCTGAGATCATGACCCAAGCTAAATTTAAGATTTGGTCACTCAACCGACTGAGCCACCCAGGTGTCCCTAAATATTCTTGAACTTTCTTCTGGAATATAGTTAAACTTGATCCTTTTGGGATTCTTCTAAGCTCTGCTATTTAGCACCAAAAAAGCATTTAGTCAAGGCTAATCTTTCCCTGATACTAAGACAATACCATCTACCCAATGCCTAGTGAATTATGAGATTTTCCCAGTTTGGTGGATGAAACCAGCCACATTCCTTGGCCCTTTGTGAGCTCTGAGGATTGCTCCCTCTAAAATGGTTCTTTCAAAAAATAAAAATAAAATAAAATGGTTCTTTCTCCACCCCAGATAGTTTCCTCATCCACATACATTTATGTACTCCCATTGAATACTTGAGGGATATCTTCTGTAGATCTCCAGAGCTCTCTCCCTGTCCAATGCTCTCTTCTTTCTGGTACCCTGCCCTGCAAACTCTAGCTTTCTTGGCCTCTCTGCACTTCAAGCTCCATCTCCTAACTCAGGGAAACTATAGGCTCTGCCCAGGTTCCCCCTTCTTGCACTAGGATCTAGAAGCTCTTTCTAGGCAATAAGTTAGAGAAATTTGGTGTTCATCTCATTTCCCTTATCTTAGGGATCGCTGTCCTTCATTGTCTGATAGCCAATATCTTGCATACCATTATTTCAAACATTTTGACCCATTTAAAAAATTGTTTCAGACTGGAGAGTTAATCTGATCCCTGTAACTCCATTTTAGCCAAAGATCAAGGTAGCCATTAATTTCCTTTATCAATCTTCATGATCTAAACTTCGTCTCTTTCTGGATTGCAATTATATTTCAGTAATTTAGGAGAAGTTCAACAGTATTTTTATAAAGTCTGTGCAATTGCAATTACACTTAAGATATAAGAGTGAATCAGAAGTATAAACAACCAAGTTAGAACAGATAGGCTGGGCTGAGGCCCTGCCTACAAGGGATGCTGGGAGAGCAAGTAACTGCCATATCCTTTGAGAGACTAAGGAGAACCTTATCTTGGGAGGAAGAAAGCCAGCAGGCATAGGAAGAGAACTCAGATGCTGGGCCACCCAAGAATAACAAGAATCCTCCATGACCACACTCTCTGCCCATCAAACATACTAGTATGGACCGATATCTCACATTAAATAAAATGTATATAACCAGTAGTCTAAAAACACAAATTTTCAGGAAAATTGATCTTATGATTATGTTAAAGCTTATTAATGTGCTGGTAATGAATCAACAAAGTAACAGAAGTATGCCAGTTCAGAAAGTGTATGAAAAAGAAGAGCTCATATTCTTCAAAAGTAGAAAGCTCACATAAAGAGCTGGGTTTTTTTTTTTAATAAAGTACTTAATTGAGTTATAAGTGCAGTTTCAGTTCACAGGGTCATAAAAATATCAACTGTTATGAGGAAATTAGAGACAAATTGATATAAGAAGTGCCAGAGAGTAATCACAGATCTTAAACCTACATATCCAAAAATCAAATTATAGGAATTCATCTCTGGCTCTTAACAATAGTAAAGAAAATCTCATCCCCCAAAAATAGTGTCCTATAGACCACACTTCTTAAACTTCAATATGCACACAAATCACTGACAGATTTTGTCAAAATTCAGGTTTTGATTCAGTAAGCCCAGGGGTTAATGGACAAGGGAGGCTGCATTTCTAGCAAGCCACTGGGGGATACAGGTTGCCCATTTCATTTGGAGACAAAAACAAAAAACAAAAAACAAAAAACAAGACCCAACTATACTGTTTTTACAAGAAACTGTTAAATACAATGATTTACGTAGAATAAAAGTAAAAGGATGGGGGAGGGGATAAAATGCAATACCACTAGTACCAAAACAAACATGGATAGTTATATCAACATCGAAGTAGATGTTGAGCAAGGATAATTAATGAGGATAAAGAGGGACAAGGGACATTAAATAATAATAAAAGGGACAATTCAACAGGAATATATAAAAATCCTAAATGTATGAGTACCTAATAGAGTCTCAAAATACATAAGTCAGGGGCGCCTGGGTGGCTCAGTCGGTTAAGCATCTGCTTTCAGCTCAGATCGTGGTCCTGGAGTCCTGGGATCCAGCCCCAAATCAGGCTCCCTCCTCAGCAGGGAATCTGTTTGTCCCTCTCCTTCTGTCCCTCCCCCTGCTCGCTCTCTCTCTCTCTCTCTCTGTCAAATAAATGATAAAATCTTAAACAAACAAATAACAAAATCCATAACTCAAAGCAAAATAAAATTAAAAAAGAGAAATGGACAAATCCATAATCATAGCTGAAGACTTCAACATTCCCCTCTCAATAATTAGTAGGACAAATAAATAGAAAATTAGCAAGGATATAGAAAAACTGAATACCATTAACCACTGTATCTAATTGCCCTTTATAGAATACTCTACCAAAAGAAGGCAAATACATATTCAAGTGCACATGGAACTTCATCAAGATATAACATATCCTTATTCATTAAATTTTAACAAATTTCCAAGAATTAAAATTATAAAAAGCATACAAAATCACACAAAGAAAACCATACAAAGTCATATTATCTGACTGTATGAGAATGCTAATATGCCCCCCACCAATATTCTTGCCCCTGGGGTATAACCCTATATAATAATCCCTGACTGTCAATATGATGAGATATCTCTCCTGTGACTAAATTAGGCTACATGGCATAGCTGACTCGAAGAAAGGTAGACCTAACTACATGAGGCCTTTAAATCTGGGTCTCGGTGTCAGAGATAGAGGAAGTCAGAGACTCGAAGTGTGAGACGGATTCTGTTGGAGGGAGATTCTCCCTTGATGGCTTTGAGATGAACAGGATCACGCAGCAAAGTGTGCATGTAGACTTTAGGAACTGAGAATAGATCTTGGCTGATAACCAACAAGGAAAAGACAATGGCCTCAGTCCCAAAACCTCAAAGAACTGATTTCTGCCACAACCACACAAGCTGGGAAGAACATCCAGAACTCCACGTGACAACACACTTCAGCAGACACATTCATTTCAGCCTTGTGAAAACCTGAGCAGAGAACTCGGCCATACAGTTTCTGGATTTCTCACCTATAGAACAGTGTGATAATGAATGGCTATTGTTTTAGGACACTGAGTGTATGGTTATTTGTTACACAGAAATAGAAAACTCATGTGTTCATCAGAATAAAAGTAAAGTAGGGACCAACAGCAGAAAAATAAGAGGAAAATATCACAACACTTAGGGGTAAAACATGCAAGCAAGCAATTCATCAGTCAAGGGCAATTAGAAAATGTTTTCTAGAACATTTTATTTTTTTAAAAGATTTTACTTACTTATTCATGAGAGACACAGAAAGTCAGAAACATAGGCAGAGAAAGAAGCAGGCTCCCTGCAGAGAGCCTGATCTAGGACTCAAGCCCAGGACCCCGGGATCATGACCTGAGCCAAAGGCAAATGCTCAACCACTGAGCCACCCAGGTGCCCCTCTAGAACATTCTAGACCAAAATATATACAACATATCAAAATATGTGGGATGCAGCTAAATGGTGCTTAGAAGGAAATGTACAACCTCAAATACTCATATTAGAAAATAAGAAATACCTCAAATTATCTCAGCTTCCAATTAAGACACTAGAAAAATAAGGGCAAAATAGTGCCCTTCCTCCCCCAGAAAAAAACAAACAGAGATAAGAGTGAAAAAAATCATTGAAATTGAAAAGGGAGAAACAATGAAACCATGGAGAAAGTCAAACTAAAAGCTGGTTCCTGAAAATGACAGATAAAATTGATAAGCCTCCTGAAAGGCTGACAAAATAAGACACACAATGGCCAATACCAACACAATGGCCAATACCAGAAAAGAAGAGAATACTCCTACAGGCCCCTGAGACACTAAAGGGAAAATTAGGGACTATTATAAACAAGTCTTCACACATACATTCTACCCCTTAGGTGAAAATTGACACATCCTTCAGAAACAAAAACCCATTACTGATCAAGAGAAGGAGGTTATCTAAATAATTTTATACCTATTAAAGTATTTGGTTTGGAAACTAAAAATCTGAGAAAGAACTCTCCAGATACAGATGGTTTCATTGGTAAATTATACCAAACAAATAACATCATTTCCACACAATCTCTTCCAGAAAATAGAAGAGGGGAGAATATTTCCCAGCTCATTTTACGAAGCCAGCATTATCTTGATGCAGATTGTGTACACGATACTACAGACCAATATCATGAATAGAGACAGAAATATTCTCAAAAAAAAAGAAAAAGAAATATTCTCAATGAAATATTAGAAAACCAAAAGCAGAGGTATATAAATAAAATATACCACCACCAACTAGAGTATCTCCCAAGAATGCAAATCCGGATCAATATTAGAAAACCAAGCAATACGATCCACTATATTAACCATCTAAAGAAGGAAAACCACATCATCAACTGATACAGAAAAGGCACTTGGTAGTATTCAACATCAATTCACAATAAAAATTCAGCACACCAGGACTAACAGGGAACTTCATCCTGATAAAGGGCATCTACAGAAAACTTATAGCTAACATCATATGTAATGGTGAAGGGGAAGGCTTTCTCTCTAAAATTGCCAACAAGGTAAGCATGTCCTATTCCACATCACTCCTATTCCACATCAGACTTGAAGTCCTAATCCATACAATAAGTCATAAAAAGAAATAAAGGTCACAGGGATTCAAAGGAAGAAATAAAACTACCCTTATTTGTAGATGACATGATTGTCTATGTAGAAAATCCCAAGGAATCTATTTAAAAAAAAAAAAACAGAAAACAGAAACAAAAAAAAAAAAAAACCATCCTAGAACATATAAATTGAGTTTAACAAGATCATAGGTTACACAACACACAACACACAAAAATGGTAGAATCCAGGCTGAAGCTACATCTAGCCTTGATGCCTATAGGACCTCAACCTTTTGGCTCCATGACCCACAACCTCTCTCTGCCATTGAGAGCCTTTCAGAGGAAGGCCCACAAGCCAAGCTTTGCCAAGTAGCTTCCCTGGAGGAAGTCTACAGTCTAGGTTTTGCTTCATTATGGATCTATCCTCTTCTCAGTTCTCCTGATATAAATTAGGATACAGAAAGCCCAGACAAGCCATTGGATTTACCAGCCCATTGTCAACAACAACTGGCAACCCTGAGTTGGCCCTCAGACCTAGCATGCTCCTAACCTGACTACCACCTGGGTAAGCTGGGACCGCTTCACAGCTATAATACCCAACCATGTCATCTTCAGGCTTAGAACTTGGCTCAAAGCTCAGTGTCACCCAAGTGAAGTTAGCTCAAGCTATAGCCCAAGCTATAGTTCCTGGGCCCTGCCAGGCTTAGGCAGGGATCTGAGTGTAAGTCACTACCACGTACCTACCATCTCACCACTGGTCTGCCTCCCACTCCCCCACCAGAAACTTGCTGCTAAACCGCATGCTAGAGCTGATTGTGTACAAGTTCCTGGATCTCTTTATGGCCTTTAATCAAGGGTAAGTTATAGCTGTGCCTATAAATCTGAGGTCCAGAATCCAGTAAGAACCTGTTTCAGTTTCTTCAACCTACAGGAGTCTTAAGAATTTATCTATCCCCCTTGATTTTAGTCCTTCATTAAAGGCAGCTAGCTAGTTGCAGTCTTAAGTGAATCCTCCATATTACTGGCCTACCTCTGATCTTGTAAGATCCATCCTCGCCAACCACACTTTGACCCTTAAGCAATTAACAAGCAACATTCATCTTAAAATATTTGAATCAATTTCTCTGGACAAGAACAGGTTTATATAATATCAGGTGCAGAGCCTACCTGGGAAGATGAGGGAGGTAAGCAAAGCATGAGGTACCAAGCTTAGAGGGACAGGCTACAGAGATTATAAAGAACTAAGTTCAAGTGACATTTATGACTGAACAGAAGTTCCATGCTGCAGAAAAAGTGCAGGTGTCAAGTCAGACACCCATGACCAAAGCCCATCTGAGCTCTGAGCAGGATACTCTGCCATTTAGCAGCTAACATTTACAGAGCATACACTAAATGGGCTTTGTGCACTTGATCTCCTTTATCACAAAACTTCTGTTTAAGCCAGCTTCCCTGAATCAGTAGCCTGCCCAGATTCTGAACCACTAAGTACCAGAATCGGAGACGCTGGTACACAAAAATCCAATGTGTTTCCTTATGCTAGCAATGAATAATCAGAAATTAAATTTATTTAAATAAATAGGTAAAGAGGATTGAGTATACTTATTTTGATGAGTACTGAGTAATACATAGAATTGCTGAATTATTACATTGTACACCTGAAACTAATATAACATTGTATGTTAATCATACTTCTATATAAAATAGTAAATTACTGCTATCAAAAAATTATCATCATAGTACCATTTTCAAGAGGTCCCACAAAGCAAGTAGTTGGGTGTAAATCTAAACTATTATGTGTATCAGCTGTGTGTTTAAACTACAGCTGCTAAGGAAGGAAAGAAAAGGCCTAAACAAATGGAGAGGCTTCCCATGCTGGTGAAAGGGAGGACCCATATCTCTCCCAAATTGATCTGAAACTCTAATGCAATTCCTATTAAAAGACCAACAAGATTTGTAGATCTATACAAGCAGAGTCAAAATAATTCTGTAAAAGAATGAAGTTGAATTCCTCACATTACCCAATTTTCAGAATCACTGTAACAGCTACATTAAAAGACAGTGTTGTATTTGTCAAGGGACACACTGATCAACAGAACAGAAGAGCGCAGAAAGAGAACCATATAGGGGTGCCTGGGTGGCTCAGTCGGTTAAACATCTGCTTTGGGCTCAGATCATGATCGCAGGGTCCTGGGATCCAGTCCCATACTGGGTCTCTCTGCTCATCAAGGAGCTTGCTTCTCTCTCTCCTCTGTCTGCTGCTTTGCATTCTTGTGCTCTCGCACTCTCTCTCTCTCTCTCTCTCTCTCTAATAAGTAAATAGAATCTCAAAAAAAAGAAAAACAGGAAGAAAGGAACTCATACAACCCATGGCCCATTTTGTTTCAAAAGAAGGTCAATGCAAGTTATCAGAGAAAAAATAGGGGTTTTTTAAAAGATTTTTAAAATCTTTACTTACTTGAGAGAGAAACAGAGAGAGAGCATGACATGGGGAGAGAGCAGGGGTTGGGCAGGGGTGGGAGGGGATGGGCTGAGGGAGAGGGAGAGCAGAGCCTGAGGCAGGGCTCCATCCTAGAACCCTGAGATCATGATCTAAGCCAAAGTCAGATGCTTAACTGACTGAGCCACCCAGGTGCCCTAGGGTTTGTTTGGGTCTTTTAAATTTTATTTATTTATTTGAGACAGTGTGTGTAGCAGAGCGAGGAGGAGGAGAGGGAGAGAGAAACTCAAGCTGACTCTGCAGTGGAGTCCCACTGGGGGCTCCTCACCTCGCTGAGATCCCCTCCTGAGCCAAAACCCAAGCTAACTGACTGAGCCACGCAGGTGCCCTAAGGTTTTTTAGTGACCGAAAATTGAAAAATCAAATGAAAATCATCATCATCTCATCTAAAACCTCACCTCAAAATGCCTTTTTTAAATCTTTTTCTAATAGTATATTTTAAGTGAATATCAAGAATTAGGGGATCCCTGGGGGGCTCAGCGGTTTGGCGCCTGCC
Organism: Vulpes lagopus; assembly: GCF_018345385.1. Classification (NCBI taxonomy): domain Eukaryota; kingdom Metazoa; phylum Chordata; class Mammalia; order Carnivora; family Canidae; genus Vulpes; species Vulpes lagopus. The sequence continues at coordinate 173,589,514 of NC_054825.1, read as the reverse complement.
TTTGGCCCAGGGCGCGATCCTGGAGCCCCAGATCGAGTCCCGCGTCGGGCTCCCGGCATGGATGGAGCCTGCTTCTCCCTCTGCCTGTGTCTCTGCCTCTCTCTCTCTCTCTCTCTCTCTGTCTATCATGAATAAATAAATCTTAAAAAAAAAAAAATTATTGGGCAGCGCCGGTGGCGCAGCGGTTTAGCACCGCCTGCAGCCCAGGGCGTGATCCTGGAGACCCTGGATCGAGTCCCACATTGGGCTCTCTGTATGATGCCTGCTTCTGTCTCTGCCTCTCTCTCTCTGTCTCTATGAATAAATAAAATTTTTAAAAAATCTTAAAAAAATAATTATTCATTGTTTTCTCTTATTCAACATAAAAAAGGCTCACATTTTACCAAGTCCTTTTCTGTGCACCAAAAATCTATGTATTTTTAGCTTTATATAAGCCTAAATACAAATATTTCCTTTTCCCTTTATGTAGACAGAAAGACATTTGTTATATGAAAAATTCTCCAATTCTCTTTAGGTGTTTATATATTCAAATTTACCATAAAAACTCATTTTATTTTTTTTATTTTTTACATTTTAACTTTTTTATTTATTTATGATAGTCACACAGAGAGAAAGAGAGAGAGGGGCAGAGACACAGGCAGAGGGAGAAGCAGGCTCCATGCACCGGGAGCCCGACGTGGGATTCGATCTCGGGTCTCCAGGATCGCGCCCTTGGCCAAAGGCAGGCGCCAAACCGCTGCACCACCCAGGGATCCCCCAAAACCTCATTTTAAAGTATTTCTTTTTTTAATTTTTTTTATTGGAGTTCAATTTGCCAACATATAGAATAACACCCAGTGTTCATCCCATCAAGTGCCCCCCTCAGTGCCCCTCACCCAGTCACCCCCACCCCCCGCCCACCTCCCTTTCCACCACCCCTTGTTCGTTTCCCAGAATTAGGAGTCTCTCATGTTCTGTCTCCCTTTCTGATATTTCCCACTCATTTTTTCTCCTTTCCCCTTTATTCCCTTTCACTATTTTTTATATACCCCAAATGAATGAGACCATATAATGTTTGTTCTTCTCCGATTGACTTATTTCACTCAGCATAATACTCTCCAGTTCCATCTGCGTCAAAGCAAATGGTGGGTATTTGTCGTTTCTAATGGCTGAGGAATATTATTTCAATCACTTATGTTTAGCATATATCTTAAACATGTAAATAACATGCTTTTAATGATGCCAATCTTGCAGTCACACCAGCTTTATTTTGACTTTAAAGCATATTTCCTTTTTAACAGAGTAGCTTAAACTATTAAGTGGTGTCTCAAGGTGCCTGGGTGGCTCAGTCAAGTGTCAGACTCTTGGTTTCAGCTCAGGTCATAATCTCACAGTCCAGGGACCAAGCACCGCATCAGGCTCTATGCTGAGCGCAGAGTCAGCTTCAGATTCTCTCTCCCTCTCACTTGCTCTCTCTCAAATAAATAAAATCTTAAGAAATAAAAAATAAGACCTCACCTCTTATACAATAATGAACTCATAGATTGGATCATAGATTTAAATAAATGTAAATTTGTTACACATTTAGAATAAAATATAAGAGAAAATCTTCCTGACGCTGCATTAAGCAGAGAGAAATTCTTAAACATGACACGCCAAAAGCACATTCATTAAAGGAAAAGATAATTTGGGTTTAGTACCAATTAAAAACTTTGCTCTGGGATCCCTGGGTGGCGCAGCGGTTTGGCGCCTGCCTTTGGCCCAGGGCGCAATCCTGGAGACCCGGAATCGAGTCCCACATCGGGCTCCCGGTGCATGGAGCCTGCTTCTCCCTCTGCCTGTGTCTCTGCCTCTCTCTCTCTCTCTGTGACTATCATAAATAATAAAAAATTAAAAAAAAAACTTTGCTCTGCATATGACACTGTTAGAAAATTTAAAAGATAAGCTGCAGACCCAGAAAAAAACATCTGGAATCACAAATCTAAGAAAGGACTTGTATCCAAAACATATATCCGACCTTTGAAACTAAAGTGTAATAAAAACTCCCCAGAATTAACCAATCACCTGAGAGAGTAGGAAGAGTTGGAACTCCTTCCCACCAATCAGCAGCAATATGAGTATTGGATTCTCCACCCTATCACATGCAACCTCAATCAGCCAATAGTAATAGAAAAACATGATAGGAGGCGGAGCCTATGTGGTCTCCAGGGTAACTCCTGGCCGATTGGATTGAAGGAACGGCTCCCTGAACCCAGACCTAGATGCCTTAATGAGGGTGTTTGAAGGGGCAGGGAGGGAATTTACGGGGGGTTAGGGTGGGAGGAAGAGAGAATGAGTAACGGCAGAATGAGGGAGCAAGAAGGGTTTCAGGGGGATGCAGGGAGGTATTATAAGAAGAGAACTATATAGAAGGAACATGGATTTAGAAGAATGGGGAGTCTGCTTTGAGTGGAAGAAGGAGGAGTTCAGAGTATTGGACGCTGGTTTCAGGGGTAGGGAGAAAGTGGTAGAGGGAGAAAGGGAAGCCCTTTATAAGGGGACAGAGAAGATGCTTTGAGTGGACATGGAGAGGACTTAGAATTTAGAGTTGGTTAAGGGAGGTCTTAGAGGAGCCAACAGAGAGGTCATGGGTGGGGAGAAGGGGAAGGACGAAGTTTATGGGTGAACAAGGCTCATAACAGGACCATGAAAGGTTTATAGGGACAAAGTGAGGGATATTACAAATGAGATAAGGAGAGAGGCATTGCTTGCACAGTTTTATAGGGTGAGAGTTTTAAGAGGGAACAAGGAAGGTTTTGTAGATGGAAAGTGAGAGTGTTCAAGTGTTGAGTAGGGTCTCCTTAGTAGGTGTTTTATAGGGGCAAAAAGTCTGCATTTGGGGAACCATGAGGGTGGGATAGGAACAAAATGTGATGGCGGCTCAGTTGCAGTTCCAAGGAGGACAAGCGAGAGTCATCAGAGTCAGCAAGGGATTTTGTGGGGGTAGTGTTAGGGGCCAAGTGAGACAAGCTGTAGGGCCCTGCAAGGCAGTTCTAGAAGACAGGGAGGAGGTTACAGGAGACCGGGAAAGGGTTACTAGGGATAAGAAGGGATTATAGAGCATAGGAGTGGAGGAGGCTAAGAGATCCAGGGTAGAAGGAGGTATTAAAGGCAAAAATGACAGATTAGAAGGGACATGGTGGGAGTGAGAGGAAGTCAGTATGAGTTTTAAAGGAGGTCAAGGAAGAATTTATATAGCTAAGTTATCATGAAAAGGAAGGAGTCAGAAGGGACAGCACAGTCCAGAAGCCATACTGAGCCATGACCCACTCCCTGCCCACAGGCGTTTGAAATTTTGCGGGACAAGCCCCCCAAAGACCACATGTGCCTGTCCATTTGGGCCTTCCTCCTGTGTTTTCCCATAGGCATTGTAGCCTTGATCTTCTCTGTCCAGGTGGGAATCTGCATCACGCCAATCCTCTCCTCCTTTACTCCCTTTTCATCCTGGCCTTGACCTTGACTCAAATTATTTTGTCCCTCCTGTGGATTCAAGTTCCCACCCTGGGTCCTTACAGCCCCATAACTCACCCATTACAACAACTCATTGAAGCCCAACTATTTCTGTCCTGACTCTCCCCTCTAATCAGACAAGGCACAGCAACAAGTGGAATAACCGAGCTTTGGCAGCTGAGACCTCCTACCAAGCCTACTACATTGCAGTTTTGGGGATTGTTTTGGGAAGCTTCATCATACTCACCATCTTGATTTACCTCATGATGGATTTACTTGCTCGTTAACCTCCTTTTCAGCAAACTACCAAATATATACAACAGTGTTACTTACCTTGGCTCTAAGTATCCATTTGGGCCAAATGGGACATCTTTCTAAATGTCTGGACTGCTAAGTTTTGACAGCCTGAGCCAGCATCTTGAGGTAGTTGGTGGAGCAAGAAAAGAGCAAGTTGGGCAGCCCACTGGACCAGAATTCAGGATCAACCCTGGGACCCTGCCACGAGATGATGCCATGGAGGCAGGGTAGAGCACTATTACCCCAGGGCAGTCTCCCCTCCTGCTCACACCATGCATTCATGCCATAAATCTATTCATGCCAAAGGCCTTGGCTGTGCTACCCGACTCTAGGGATATAGCAGCGACCATTTCAGAATCAACCACACCCCCCTCAGAACTTATAAACCAAGTGAAGACAGACATATCACCAGACAGTGAGTCCAGTGCTGTCTGATCTTTAGTAAGAGAAACCTAGGCAGGAGGGTTGTAAGAGGCCAAAGCTAATCTTGGATACTTATGGTCTACCAGAAAGTCAGCAGCTGTCCATGAACTGATAAGAATTCAGGTCAAGTCACAATTGTAGAGAGGTTCTATTACAGGTATGGTTGTCTCTTCTCACTCTTCACCACCAAAGTTTGCCATTTATTCATTATTCAACACATAATTTCTGAGCACATATGATGTACCAGGCACTTTACAAGGAGCTGGAAACTGAGAGCAAGATAAGTCTCCTTTCTGAAGAAGCTTACACTCTACAGGGAAGAACATAAACAAATAGACTTCTAAATAAACAAGATAATTACAGGGAGTGGTAAGTGATAAGGAGAAAATTAAACAGGGTTGTAAGCTAAAGCAGTGCCACTACTGGTCCGCTATTGTTAATGGTCTGCAACAAGTACAGAAATTGCCAACAAGCACAGAAATTTGACATGGCCATGACATCCAAGAATATAATCAATAGACTTGTCTTGTTGGACAGGATATAGACCAAAGGAATTAGAACATGACAGATTAAGATATCAGAAAATGAGTCCTACTCCACAATCACAAATAGTTTGAGGTACACTGGGCTAGTGGGCAATGAGGTCTAGAAGTATATTGTTTAGAGTCATGCTAGTGGCTGGAACGAATAAACCCCAACATTTCAGTAGCTCACAAAATAGTTTATTTCGCATTCACAGAACCTCCCAAAGTGGACGTTTCTGGTTGCCCACATATTAAGTTAGGGATTCAGGTTTCTTTCACTTGGTGATTCCACCATCTCCTAAAATGCTTGGAGTCCTTTGAATCTAGGAAGAAGATGAGAGACTGGAGAACCCCCACTTGCTTCTTAAAATCTTCAGCCCAAAAGTGAATCCTTATACACTTTTGGATGGGAATGTAAATTGGTACAGCCACTGTGGAATATAGTATAGGGGCTCCTCAGAAAATTAAAAGTAGAACTACCACATAATCTAGCAAGCAATCTTGCTTCTGGGGATATATCCAAAGGAAAAAAATCACTGTTTTTCAGAGACATTTATATTCTCATAATTACTGTAGCATTATTCACGATACTCAAGATAATAGAAACAACCTAGGTGCCCATCAACCCATCAACGGATGAAGGGATAGAGAGGATTTGGGATAGATAGATAGATAGATAGATAGATACAAAGATTAAATCATGAGAAATATGAAATCATGCCATTCGCAATAACATGGATAGAAATAGAACTTGAGGCCATTATGCTAGCGAGATAAGTCAGATAAAGACAAATACTGTGTGATATCACTTATATATGAACTCTAAAATAGCCAAATTCACAAAAACAGAACGGAAAATGATGGTTGCCAGGGACTAGGGGAAACAGGGTAGACTATTGAAAGGATACATACACTCAGTTATGAGTGAGATCTTAGTATCTAATATATAACATGGTGACTATGGTGGACAATACTGTATTGTATACTTAAAATTTGCTAAGAGAGTAGATCTTACACATTCTCACCAAAAAAAAGGTGACTATGTGAGGTAATGGATGTATTAATCAATTTGTGGTAAAAATTTCACAATGCACACATATATCAAATAACCATGTTGTATACTTTAAATATCTTATTTTTTCAATTATACCTCAGTAAGCCGGGGGGGGGGGGGTTAAAATAAAGCTTTGGCCTTAAGTGTCATACATCTCTTCTTAATCCATTGGACAGAACTAGTCTCGTGGCCTCAACTGGTAGCAGAGGCCTCTGGAAAAATGTAGTCTAAAATATTGTGCAGCCTATAGACACCTAGCTGGCTGTGCCATAGAAAGCCTTTCTAAGATATTCTTTGAGCTGAGACATGGAAGCATAGGTGGGAGAGCTGCTCCAAGAACTGTGAGAAGAGGGTTCCCAGAGTGGGAATGGCAATCACAAAGCCTCAAAGCCGGAATGAGCTTGGAGATTCAAAGAACAAAAAGGAGGCCAATGTGGCAGTGAGTAATGTCACATATCTTTCACTCTCTAAAGCAGGTGGGGTTCTCTCCTCCCTGTAAGAACTCTTGTAGGTGCTTTCCAGCTCTCCTGAAGAGGAAATCCAACACTCGTTCTTCACCTTCCATCTGACAAAGACTGTTCACAGAAACCTTTTGGCAGACATACGGCTATCTATCTTTAGGACCTCCAACCCCCTCCATGCCTGGCTCTGCACTGGGTGATGTTGGGGATACAACGGTGACCAACATAGATCCCTTCCCTGTCCTCAGGACTTCTGCAGTCCAGAGGGGAAGACAGGCCCACCACCAAATGTGACTGTGAGTTGTTCTTTTATTTATTCTTTAACTCAGCAAAGTTCTATTTTGCATCTACTGCAGTGCCATTCTGGTGGTGTGTGAAAGATAAAGTAAGAAAAATGTTAAGAGTACAGTGGGAAAAAATAAAGCATCACAAGGGTGATCAGAAGTATTGGAGATGGGTGAGGGGCCACAGTTTTAAATAGAGAGGCAAATAATGCCCCAATTAGGATATGACTTTTTAGCAAAGGCTTGCAGGACTTAAGAGAGGAAACCAGATATATCTGGGGTGACAGTCTCAGGTAGATGGAAATGCTAGTGCAAACGGCTGTAGAGAGGAGCCCATCTGATATTTCTGAGACATAGTAAGGAGGCCAGGATAGCTGAAGAGAAGTAGAGAATGATTAGAGATGAAATCAGGGAGGTAACATAGGCAAGATCAAAGCAAGCATACTTTATTTTGAGTGACATGAACACATTGAACAGATAAGTGACATGTGCTGACTCAGGTTAATCAGCTCTCTCTGTGACTCAGGAAGGGAGCAGAGTATGGGGAACAGGTGATAGCAGGGAGACAGCTGTGTTTTTCCAGATGGGAGGTGATGGTATATGAGGCCAGAGTGGGAAACAAGAAAAGGAAAAGCCTTGATGAATTTTAAAGGTAAACAGGAATTTTGACCATAGGAGCTAGAATCACAGAGCTGCCCTTGTCTGGGGAAGTAGGAGAGAAAAAAAGTCTAGGGAGGTACAGTGTAGTGATCCTTCTAAGGTTTGGGAGCCACGGTCCTGGTTACAGGCCGGTTCAGAGTGGGCATGTGACCCTGCCTGAGCAAATGAGACTTGGACAAATGGTTTCTGGAGCTTTTGGTAAAGGGAAGCAGCCCACCTCTTCCATGCTATCCTCTAAAACCCCAACTTCAAAGGATGCAGGGTAAGTCATTCTGCAACCAGGTGGAAGAGCCTGGAACTGCTAGGATGAGAGGAGCCAAAAAAGAAGCAAGTGCTAGGAAGAGGAGCCATAAACCGGGTCCCTAATGACATCACCGTCAGCACCATGATAGTTACTGAGCAGTCAACTGTGTACAGACACTGTTCAAGGAGCTTATGCATATTATCTCATTAAACCCCACAACAGGGCAGCCCTGGTGGCCCAGAGGTTTAGCGCCGCCTTCAGCCCAGGGTGTGATCCTGGGGACCTGGAATCAAGTCCCATGTCGGGCTCCCTGCATGGAGCCTGCTTCTCCCTCTCCCTGTGTCTCTGCCTCTCTCTCTCTCTCTGTGTCTGTCATGAATAAATAAATAAAATCTTAAAACACACACACACACACACACACACACACACACACACACACAACAAGGGACACCTGAGTGGCTCAGTGGTTGAGTGTCTGCCTTTGGCTCAGGGTAGGGTGTGATCCCTGGGATCAAGTCCCTCATCAGGCTCCCCCCAGGGAGCCTGCTTCTCCTTCTACCTGTGTCTCTGCCTCTCTCTCTATGTCTCTCATGAATAAGTAAAATCTTTAAAATAAACAAATAAACCCTACAACACTAAAACCAGGTATTATTATTGTCCCTGATTCATAAATGAGGAAACTGAGGCTGCAAAGATTGAGAGACTTGCTCTAGATCATTTAGCCTGTGAGTGATGGAATAAGGATTCAAACCCAGTCAGGCAGCCCAGGTGCTTCAGTGGTTTAGCACTGCCTTCGGTCCGGGGCCTGATCCTGGGGACCGAGGATCGAGTCCCATGTCGGGCTCCCCGCATGGAGCCTGCTTATCTCTCCCTCTCTCTCTCCCCGCTCATAAATAAATTAAATAAATAAATAAATAAATAAATAAATAAAATCTTTAAAACAAAACAAACCCAATGAGTCAGACTGCAGAGCCTTTGCTCATAATTGCCTTCCAGCGTTTGAGCTGCTGGGTCATACCTCACTTGAACCAGGATAAACCAGGACACTTTTTAAATCACATGATGGGGATTCCTGGGTGGCCCAGTGGTTTGGCGCCTGCCTTTGGCCCAGGATGCGATCCTGGAGACCTGGGATCGAGTCCCACGTTGGGCTCCCGGTGCATGGAGCCTGCTTCTCCCTCTGCCTATGTCTCTGCCTCTCTCTCTGTGTGTGACTATCATAAATAAATAAAAATTTTAAAAAATTAAAGCACATGAGCCAAGGTATTTCTTGTCTGGGAGGAAAAACACTACCTTGGGGTTTGGGGCATTTGTCATCATAAAGAGGCTTAGCTGTGGAAGGAAGTCCAGAGAAGATAATACAAACAATCCTGGGCGAGGTGGGGGGTACGATCAGAGAAGGCTTGCATAGGGGCTACATCTGAGATAAGACCTAAAGAATGAGGAGGAGGTAGCCATTAAAGATCATGAAGAAGGGTGATGGAGGTAGAGGGCACAGCAGGAATAAAATCCCAGAGGTGGGAGGAAGGGAGCCTTGACAGGTAAGGTCCCAATGAGAACACTGCTTTCATCTCTGGAAAGGGCTTAACCTGGAAATAAGTGTCCTCCACTCATCCGGATCATCTTTCCCACAAGCCCCTGCTAAGCCTCAACTGTCATCACCTGCGCCGGCCCCCTGCCCTCACCTGTCTCCTCCTCTGATCCACCATCCACAGAATACCCAGAATGTTCCCACACACACACTTTTAAAAAACTTTTAATTTCTTAATTTAGATATAGATAAGTCTACAGAATAAGCAGAAACAAGTCTAACAGACCCCCTGTGCCATCTACATTACACAAATGTAAACATTTTCCTGTACTTGCACCAGATCTCTTCTTTTTAGAAAGAAAATGTTGTGGGTGCAAAATTAAACCCCTCCCTCTTCTCTGTTCCTTCTTCCCTCCCTCCCTGAAAGAAACCACCAAACTCATGTTGCTGTAAATCAATCCTGTATTTTATAATATACTTAATACATATATACACACGCGATGGTACAGAGTTGTTGCTTGGGTGTGCAGTATCCTTAGTGACTTCTCTCAAATCTTTCCAGCTCTTCACTTTCTAAGACTCACTTTCTGGGTCTCTCAGCTGGCCCAGTTGATGTTTCAGTTGACACGGTCCTAAAAAGGCCAATTGTTATGAGGAAATTAGAGATAGGATGGTCTAAATGTGCCAAATATTGATCACAAATGTATATCCAAGAAGGCAATGATAAGAATCCATCTCTGGGTATTAATGCTGATAAAGGTTTTATCCCTCCAAAGTAGTGTCCTGTAGATGGCACTTCTTAAGCTTTAATATGCATACAAATCACTGCCAGATTTGGTCAAAATGCATGTTTTGATTCAGTAAGACCAGCAGGGGAGGAGCAAGGGATTCTGCATTTTTAACAAACCCCTAGAGGATTCTGGTCCTTGAACACCTTGTAAGCATCGAATTACAGGTATTAATGTGAAAGCTTGAAGCTTGTCAAACAGGGACCAGGAGCAGAACACGGGTTAACTGTCTCAGTTTGGGGATTGTAATCATTTTATCATTTGTGTATTGAACAGACTGAACACAGCAGGGCACAAATATGACTTATATTTCTTCTTCCTCTGAGTAAGATGCCAACTTCACCTTTTTGCATCAGCCTTTCGGGAAATGGAAAAGAAAACATCTTCTTACGTAGGAGGAAGAGGAAAGCCACTGCAACTTCCTCCATGAACAGCTTGAGGTAACAATAACTCCACAGACACCAAGAGTCCCTGCTTAGAGTGCATCAGAGTTCCATCTGAGAGGCTGAACCACTACACATAGTGGAGACACATAGATGATAGATAGATAGATAGATAGATAGATAGATAGATAGATAGATAGATAGACAGACGGACAGATGAATTGGGATTTAACCTTACACAATTGGAATTGTGAAGCAGTCCCTAATGTTGTGGTCATAAGTGTCTGATGCTGGCACTCAAAGTGCACAGAGCCAGTTAGGAAGGGAAGACAGATGTAAAGTGGGAGAGAAGCTAGAATAGGCTGGTACAAGCAGGCCTCTGCCCTTGGTGGTATGAGCACCCACAGGAGAAGCTGGCATCCTTCATCATTGAGCTGAACACACACCTGGCCCAGGAGTTGGAGAATCTGGGAGGAATATCCAGGAAACGGTGAAACAATTGCTGGCCTGGCTGCTTGCATACACGATGAGCCAGCAGCCAGCCAGTGACAACCTGTGTGATCTCCAAAATGGCAGGTGCTTCACTTCTGCTGTCCACATCTTGCCCAAGAATCTCCATTGGTCCATCCTAATTGAAGGCACACCAAGAAGGTAATTCTAAGATACAGTTCCTTCAGCCTGGTCAAGCTGACACATTACAAAGCCACGGCACAGAGACTGGAGGAAACTGGTGAGATTGTCAGTGACCGCTGGGGAGATGATAGCATGAGCAACTCTGCTCTCCCTTGAGAACACAGGCACCTTGAATCCATGTGTCTAATAACCTCTGGGTGGCTTTTTTTTTAGAGTTGGAGGGAGGCTGGTAGTCGCTATCTCTTATTTGGCTTTAGCCTTCCTTTCAAAACACACAGAATCCTTGTTTTAGCTTCAGTCAAGGTGCATCTGATTAGTTATCATTAGATTATGGTTATAGATGTTTCATTAAGTCATATTCCAACTTTCCATAATATTCCAATTTTTGATTCCAAAAATAACCAACTACTTTTAATAGACTTTATTTTTCATGAACAATCTTAAGCTTACAGAAAGCTACACAAAAAGTAAAGAAAGCTCCCATATAGTTCCTCTCCCTCTACACACATTTTCCCCTCCTATCACCATCTTGCAGGTATGGTACCTTAGTTACAATTGACAACCAATAGTGAGACATTATTACTAACTAGAATCCATATTTTACATTAAGGCTCACTGTGTTGTACAGTTCTATGGCTTTTTATAAATGCATAAGGTGATGTATCCAGGGTGTCTGGATGGCTCAGTGATTGATCCTCTGCCTTTGGCTCAGGTCATGATCCCGGGGTCCTCGGATCCAGTCCTACATCGAGTTCCCCGCAGGAAGCCTGCTTCTCCTTCTGCCTGTGTCTCTGCCTCTCTCTGTGTGTCTTTCATGAATAAAATCCTTTAAAAATATATGATGTATCCACCATTACAGTACCATACAAAATAGTCTCACGCTTCTAAAACTGCTGAGCCTCATCCTTTCATCCCTACCCCCCCACGTCATGATCCCCTGGAAATCACTGATCTTTTTACTGGTCCCTATAGTTTTGCCTTTTCTAGAATGCCATATATTTGTGATCACAGTCTTTCAGATTGCCTTTTCAGATTGTCTTCCAAAGCAGCTGTATCGTTTTGCATTCCCAGCAGCAATGAATGAGATCCTGTTGTTCCACATCTTCAACAGCATTTGGTATCATTTTGGGGGTTTTTAGACATTCTAATAGGTATATGGAGGTATCCCATTGTTGTTTTAATCTGCAATTCCCTAATGACATGATGTTTAGCAAATTTTCATGCTTATTTGCCATCTGTACATCTTCTTCGGTGAGATATCTGTTTATAACTTTTGTCTATTTTTAAGTAAATTGTTTTCTTACAGTTGAGTTTTAACAGTTCTTTGTATATTTTAGATACAAGTCCATCATCAAGTGTGTGTTTTGAAAATATTTGTCAGTCTGTGATTTTCTTTTCATTCTCTTAAACAGCCAGTACATTTTATTTTTTACATTTTTTTTTAATTTATGATAGTCACAGAGAAAGAGAGAGAGAGAGAGGCAGAGACACAGGCAGAGGGAGAAGCAGGCTCCATGCACCGGGAGCCCGATGTGGGATTCGATCCCGGGTCTCCAGGATCGCGCCCTGGGCAAAAGGCAGGCGCCAAACCGCTGCGCCACCCAGGGATCCCCATTTTATTTTTTAAAAAAGATTTTACTTATTTATTCATTCATGAGAGACAGACAGAGAGAGAGAGAGAGAGAGAGAGAGGCAGAGACACAGGCAGAGGGAGAAGCAGGCTCCATGCAGGGCCCAATGCGGGACTCAATCACGGAACTCCAGGATCACACCCTGGGCCCAAGGCAGGCACTAAACCAGAGCCACCCAGGGATCCCCAGCCAGTACATTTTAAAACCCCCTGAGGGCAGCCCAGGTGGCTCAGCAGTTTAGCTGAGGTTTAGGCTGCCTGCATGGAGCCTGCTTCTCCCTCTATCTGTGTCTCTGCCTCTTTCTCTCTCTCTCTCTGTCTCTCATGAATAAAAAAAAAAATCTTTAAGAAAAATAAAAATAAAACCCCTTGAAAGGCTCACAGACAATGACAGACATGCTGTCTAATCAACTTGTTTTTTAATAGCAAAACACCCCAGAAAGGGATCCCTGGGTGGCACAGCGGTTTAGCGCCTGCCTTTGGCCCAGGGCGCGATCCTGGAGACCCGGGATCGAATCCCACATCGGGCTCCCGGTGCATGGAGCCTGCTTCTCCCTCTGCCTATGTCTCTGCCTCTCTCTCTCTCTGTGTGACTATCATAAATAAATAAAAATTTTTAAAAAACCACTTTATTAAAAAAAAAAAAAAACACCCCAGAAAAAGCAGGCTTACAATGTTTGAGCAAAATGGCACCTTTTGAGCATTAGGTATTGTGGAGTAGCAGCTGCCAATCTTTCTTCCAGGAAACCCACCTGGATTACATCAGTCCCTGGCACCCTTTTCTGCTTCTCAGCCCTTATGAAATATTTGAAGCTTGACAGCTTCTCCCCCAGATTTGCTATCCTAATGGTGACCCCATGGTCCCTTTGCCCTGGGCCAGCCAACTCTTGGATGTCCCTTAACTCCTCACACCCACAGGGTCCCACATTGTTATCAGCATCTCCCCCAAAGCTGTCCCTTCTCTCACATGCGCATTTCAAGGTCTGCTTCACCTAATCCCAGAGCCCTGGACCTCGCCCTGGACCTCTACTGCCAATCAATCTCCTGACCCACTCACTCAGTCCTCACCTCTCTGCTCCACAGCCCTACATGGTCCACCACTGCCCTCCGCGACCCTCCCTCATCCTGCTCCACCCTCCTCCTCAGACCCGTTTATTTTTACCCCAGCACCTCTCCCCTCATTTGCTTATTGAATGACTTCTTAGAGAGTCAGGCTTTGAACTGGACACAGGACAGAGCGATGACCTCGGCCAGCATGTTCAGTGATAGGTCACTGAGTGTTGCCACTTCTCGGGGCCCTTGTCCGAGGCGGAGTGGGCTCTCTGGATCTCTAGCCCCAGGACCCAGGGCTTTCTGGGGCAGCGCACGGACCTCGCACATTCCCTGTCCCAAACCGACCCGCTCCTGCTGTCTACTTTCTACCGCCCCTACCTGGTGATGGTGAAGCGTCTACGTCCCCCAGGGGACCCGAGCTCCGCAGCAGGGACGCTGGGGTTGTCATCCACCGCGGTGTCCGCGGGGCAGGGTCGGCTCACGAATGTCATGGACTGGGAAAGACGAAGGAACACCTGGAAGAACGCATGGCGGGGCGCTACTGGGCTCATGCTCTCGGCCCCAACCCTCACTCAGACCTGAACCACCCTGTTTCTGACATCAAAGGGCAGTAGGTTTGGCATCTCCGTACCCGGCCTCGCAGGATGAAAGCCCCATTTTGTCACGCACATCAAGGGAGGCATCTGGGAGCTTCTGCCTCTTGGGGGCCACTCGGTGGTGAGCGGGAGGACGAGGAAAGAGAACGGGCCTTGCCGCTTCTCCACACCCGCTTCATCTTCACTCAAAGCGACCCAAACCGGACGAGCGAGGGACACGCAACCGCTCAGCGCCGCGGAGGAGCCCGGAGACCCCCGCCCGCCCGGCGGTAGCGTCACTTCCGGCGCGCTCGTGACGTCAGAGGCGGGCGCCGCGCTTGAAGCGGGCGCGGGAGGCTGCCGCTGCGGCGCTGGCATGGAGTTGATGCGGGAGGCGCGGGAGCTGGGCTGCTGGGCGACGGAGGAGATGGGGGCGCCCGTCGCCGCCCGCGCCCCGGAGTCGACGCTGCGCAGGTGAGGGACGCTCCGAGTGAGGAGGACTCCCCGCCCCGGAGATGGTCTCGGGCCGTGGGAACCGCGCCCCTCCCTTCCTCTGCCCCGGTGAGGATGGCCCTTAAGGGCGCCCCTCACACACACACCCAGTAGTATATCCAGGAAGGGGAGCCTGGATTGAGGGACAAACCCCTGACGGGGACCCCCACACTCCCACCCCGTACCCGGAGTGAGGGCCGAGGCGCCAGTGAGGATCCTCCAGAGTTCCTGAAGCCCCCTTCTTGTGTGGAAGTAAGATCTTTGGAGTAAGACTGTCCCTGCAACGTCCTACCACCCCCCACCCACCCCAACCGGTAGGGGGGCTCGAGTCAACAAGGACCACCCCTTTGGAGACTGAATCTATAGGAGTGATGCCGCACATCGGGTAATGAGAGCACCTCCTGGCAGTGTACCCCCCACCCCCTCCTCTGGAAGTGGCTAGAGATAGGCCTTCTCCCAGGAGAAAGGAGTCACCCCACCCAGTGAAAAGCCCACAACTCAGCGACGGAGAACTCCCCAGGAGGGAATGTCTCACCCCAAAAAGTATGGGCCCTCTCTCCCTGCAGAAGGGAGAATTCCCCAGTACAGACTTTCCCCACCACCACCACCCTAGGATAAGGATGATGTACCCTGTGTGATGCCCGAGGCATACCTTTACACACTGTCCCCACAGACTGTGTCTGGGCCAGGGGGCCGACATCTGGGCCTACGTCTTGCGGCATGTGCACAGCCAGAGGTGAGCCAGCAGCATGAGGGAGGCTGTGAGAGTGGAGGGGACACAGGCAAGCCCCACAGTAACACCTCTTCCTTCCGCCTCTCTGCTGTAGGAGTGTCAAGAAGATCCGGGGAAACCTACTGTGGTAACTGGTTCTAAAAGCTGTTCCTTCCTCTTTTCCCTAGTCCCATCCAACTGTGTTTTCACCCACAACCTCATACCTCCTGTGTTCCCCCCCCCCCCCCCGAAGTCTCTGTCATCCCCTAACTCTGGTCTGGTTTCCTCAGGTATGGCCACCAGGATAGTCCAGAGGTGAGAAGCATGCATGTGTTATAAGATTTTCTTTCATCCAAAAAGAGGACTTGTAGATTTCTGCTCTAGGCCCAGCCTTGTGCTATGTGATGCTGGGAATACTGGGTCACAAGACAGCCCTGATCCCCACACTCAGAGGGCTTATAGTCTGGGGGAGACAGGCATGAGCTGGGCATTGAAGGGATATGAATATGAAGCATCAAAGCTGATGAGGTGAGCTGAGAGAAGGGACTGGTTTGGGAGATATACTGAGGCCAGTGTAGGACCTATTGTGTGCAAGGGGCCCCAGTAACATCTAGGGGAAGGCTTCCAGAAGACCTTGGGACCCCTAGATGTGGGGCTCAGTGGGGAGGTAAGAACTGGGGCAGAGATGTAGTGTCATCAGTGCAGAGACAGGAAACAGGAGGATAGGTGAGGCAACCCCAGGAGGAAGGAGGCGGCCAGATGGTACCCTAGTGTTTCTCTAGGCCTAGAGAATCAGGCATAGAAATTACTTGTGATAAACCCTCTGCCACCTACCTGTGCAGGCAAGGAGACCGGTCCTCCACAGAGAACAGTCAGGCTGGGTCAAGCCCCAACCAGCCCATGCATCTAACTACCTCTGTACTTGTTTCCGCCAGGCCCGTCGGAAGCTGGAGCTAGAAGCCACTGTTGCTCGCCTGCGGGCAGAGATCCAGGAGTTAGACCAGAGCCTGGAGCTAGTGGAGCAAGAGACCGAGGCTCAGGGTATCCTGTGGGGCTGGGAAGATGAGCAATGGAGTGGGTGTAGGGGAACTGCTGATGGCCACGTGTTTCTCCTATAGATATGGCCATGGAGCAGACCCTGCAGAGCATTCAAGACACCCAGCGTCGTGCTCTCCTCCTCCGGGCCCAAGCTGGGGCCATGCGAAGACAGCAGCATGGGCTCCAAGATCCCATGCAGCGGCTACAGAATCAGCTGAGGCGTCTGCAGGACATAGAGAGGTGGGCCTCAGGTGCCCAGGGACCAGCCTTCACCAGGCAGGCAGACAGACATTTTCCTTAGAGACCCAGCGCTCTACCCTGATCCCTTCTTGGGTTCCAGAATTCTGAGCTCTACTCCTTAGGATTTGAAGTCCGTGAGGTCAGGAAGTTTTCTTATCTCAGCCACTTATTTTTCCAGTGCCTAGAATGGTGCCAACTGTATATCTAGGGAATGTTCTGGGGAAAGAACATTAAATAAGGGACAAGTCCCCACCCTTATGGAGCTTACACTATAATGCAGAGGAACCAGATGGTAAACTAGGGAGCAGGCTCTATAATTGCAGGGAAAGATAAATTCTTTGATAAAAAAAAAAGTGATATGATAATCACTTATCATATCAAGGGAGAAGGAGATGCTACTCTGGGGAGGATGGTCAGAGAAGGCCTCTCTGAGGAGGTAACATTTGAATTGGGGAAGGAATCTCATGGAGAAGGACAGCAAGAAGAAAGGTGCTGAGCTAAGCATCTGGGAAGAACAGCCCAGAGGCCAGTTCAGCTTCAGTTACACAGGCAAAAGGGAGAGCATGGGCGGGGGGGGTGAGGGCTGTGGAAGAAGTGGACAGAGTGCCATATAGGCATTGGGATTTTACTCTGAGGCTGGGTTCATGTCTTAGCTTGGCCACTTACACCATGACCTGGGGCAGACTACTTAACTTCTCTGTTCTTCAGTTTGTAAGTTCTATGGAATGGGGATAATATTAAATCTATTTTATAGGGTATGTGTGGAAATTAGGTGAGTTAAGTCATACAGAGCACTTGGAAGAGTTTTCTAATACCCATTGTTACTATTCTGAGTGTGGTGGGAAAACATTACATTCTTTTTGAGGGTTTGGGGCAGAGAAGTGACATGATCTGTCTGAGGTTCTAGTAGGATTATCAACTACTAGATGGAAAACAGACTGCATAGGGCAAGAGCAGAGGCCAGTGAGGACACTAATACAGCCAAGAGACGTCAGTAGCTTGATTTTAGAGGTAACCCCTGAGATCCATGCTCAGTAACTAGCCTTGTAGCAGGAGGAGACCCAGACATCTGCTCTAGCTCCCTTCTCTTAGGGACCCCACCCCAACGCTACTCCTCTCTCCAGGAAGGCCAAAGTAGACATAACCTTTGGACCCTTGACATCAGCATCCCTGGGCCTGGAACCTGTGGTCCTGGTAAGAGTCCTGTGCCATGGGGACAGGAGTAGGGAGTCAGGCCAGGTGGACCCCTGGGTTTCCCTCATTCCCCATCTTCTTCCCAGGGTGATGTCCGAACAGCCTGCACCCTCCGGACCCAGTTCTTACAGAAACTCCTAACTCCTCAGGCCAAGGGAGGCAGCATCCTGTGAGTGTCATCTAAGCCCCACAGACCCTGCCAAGAACCTGGGTTTGTCTGGTTCAGAGGAGTGACTTGTCTGTTAATTCCTCAGACACTGAGCCTCTGGACTGTTTCAGCCCCCAGCTTTGCCCTGACAGGGCTTCCAGGCTGGGACAAGAAAGAGACAAATCCATCACAGACAGTGGCAACCTGGGTGGTTTAGGGCTGTTAAGAGTATGGAAGCCTGAGAGACTCCAGGTACCCAGAGGAGACACCTTCCTCAGCTAGGGAATCAGGAAGGACCAGTTCTCTGGTGAGGAGGCCTAGCCAGAGTAAAAGGATAAGACAGTATTCTAGACAGATAGCACATGTGAAAGGCCCTGAGGCCAGCTAGTTGGTATAAGCGGGGAGCTCAAGTCTAGCAGGCCTAGGTGGACTTGGTTTCCTCATCCTTGAAATGAGGACAGTGATACCCCCCACCTTACAGGGTAGTGGTGATCCGTAGAAGGAGAGTTGATGTATCTTATAATGTTCTCTGTCCTCTCTGTCCTTCCCCAACTCCACAGAACCCCTCGAGATGACCAGTTTGGAGCTTCCTACCAGCAGTGGCTAAGCTCAGTAGAGGTGAGGGGTTGCGGGAAGCCACACCTTCTGCCCTGTGAGCAAACCTCAGGGTGCCAGGGCTTAACTCTTGATCCCCACCTCATTACCATGGATCCCAGCTCATAGCCCTGCCCCCATCTGGCCCTACTTCACCCTTCCCCCCACCAGACACTGCTGACAAACCACCCTCCGGGCCACGTCCTGGCCTCCTTGGAGCACCTGGCTGCAGAGCGGGAGGCAGAGATTCGGTCCCTGTGCAGTTCGGATGGGCTCCAAGAAACGGAGATAGCCAGGTGTGGAATGGAGTGCTCCGCAGCGCAGGGCAGGATGGGTGGATGGGTAAGCGGGGACAGACTCGGGACCAGGCACAGTCACCTGGTGATGGGGGTGGAGCTGAGACCCAGTGACTGATCTGGTAAGTGGGCTGACTTTGGTCACCCCTGGAGCCCAGGCAAGGGGAGAGGGCTCCTCCCTCAGCAGTTTTACCCTACCCACAGGTCCCAGGCACCAGACCAGTCAGACTCCAGCCAGGCACTGCCTTCCATGGTGCATCTCATCCAGGTGACCCCCAGACATCCTTCCCAGGACTCCATCCCCTTCCCATCCCAAAGCCCACTTGATCCCCTCACCCCCTTGGATCATGTCCACCCTGACTTTGTACCCCTGCCTCAGGATAGCTGGCGGGCCGTGGGTACGCTGGTTGCCCAGCGGGGCCCCCTTCTGAAGGAGCGTCAGATCCTGACTCGGCACCTCCAAGGCCTGATGGAGGAGGTGAACAGATGTACCCTGGGATCCAGCGAGAGGTGAGGGGGGTCCCTCAGCAGAGGCCTCTAGGCCATCTCTTTCCCAGAGGTCTCAGAATACTGGACTTTTTTCCTGCCTCTGTGGCTCGCAGCTCTGCCTCCCTGTTCCCCTCATTTGTTCGTGGCTCCTTGTGTGTCCTTACAGATCTGATCTCCCTCCTCCACTATGAGTCTTAGTCTTTTTTTTTTTTTTTTTTTTTTGAGTCTTAGTCATCTTACTCTCCCTTGCTCTTTTCTGCTCTACCCCAGGCAGGCGCTGCTGCTGGGGCTCTGGGGCTGTGGCCTGCGGGCAGAGCTCAAGGCCCTGCGTGCCCAGAACCAGGAGCTGGAGGAGGTGGCTGGGCGGCGGCAGCTTCTGCTACAGGAGTTACAGGCCAAACAGCAACGGATCCTGCACTGGCGCCAGCTGGTGGTGAGAGGTGGACCTGGGGGGGTGGGTAGTGGCAGTGCCTGATGGAGGGCCAGAGAGAGGCAGGGAGTGTTAGGACCCCAAACTGGACCTCTGGTGGTGGCAAGAGGTCCAGGATGAGCCTTCCAAGAAGAAGCAGGACCTGTGCAAAGGGGAGGGCAGGGCCGGAGGGTGGGAGGTGGGAAGTAAAAGCGGCCCATCTCGCGGCTCGTGGTTGCCCAGGAGGAGACACAGGAACACATCCGCCTGCTCATCAAGAGCAACTCAGCCAGCAAGACCCGCCTGTGCCGGAGCCCTGCGGAGGTGAGGTGGGGCTTGGGGTGAGGGCTGGGGAGGCCTGGGGCTCCTGGAGATGGAGCTGGGTGGCTCCAGGCTGCCCCTCCCTTCCCATTCTTTCCCCACAGGTGCTAGCTCTGGTACAGCGAAAAGTGCTCCCCACATCTGAGGCGGTGGCGCCACAGAGCCAGGAGTTGCTGCGCTGTCTGGAGGAGGAAGCCCGGCATCTGCCCCACCTTCCGTTGGGCACCCTGCTTCGGCATAGTCCTGAAGGGTAAGACTGGAGCCACCCCCTATAGCCCCTCCATGGCTGATCACTGCTTCCTGATTCCACTCCCAAAAAATAATCCCAGGCCTCCGGTGTTCCCAAGCAGCCAGACCTCACCCAAGACCTCATTCCCACTCTGGAATCCTCATCCCCAGACCCACCTCCACATTCCTGGGGCCTCCTGAGCCCACCTCTCAGCCCCTAGAACCTCTGGAACCCAGGCCTCCCTCTAAGTACCCCACTCAACCTGGACTTTCCCCCAGATTGCAGCCCCTGCCCACGGTCCTGCCATCCATCCACCAGCTGCATCCTGCGTCCCCGAGGGGCTCCAGCCTCATAGTGCTGAGCCACATGCTGGGGCTGCCTTCAGGGAAGGTGAGTGCCTGTCCCCTAGGATCTGTCTTTCCACCCCTCCTCCTGCCCAAAGTGACTGTCCCTCCCCTCCACCCTCCCTTCCAGGCTCCGGAACTGCTCCTC
The DNA here is from genome assembly GCF_018345385.1 of Vulpes lagopus. Classification (NCBI taxonomy): domain Eukaryota; kingdom Metazoa; phylum Chordata; class Mammalia; order Carnivora; family Canidae; genus Vulpes; species Vulpes lagopus. The sequence goes on along the minus strand of NC_054825.1, from coordinate 173,568,852 downwards.
CCAAAGGCCGCCTCTCTTCGCCAGGACCTTCTGTTCCTCCAGGACCAGCAGAGTCTCCGGTGCTGGGATCTGCTCCGAGTAAAAACCAGCCTGCCACCAGGACCATCCACCCAGGGTAAGGCCTGCCCTGCCCTCACAACCGGCATCCCTGCCCATTCCCAGGGCCATCACCCTCCAGAAGAACCCACAAACACCCCTTGCTGACATAGTGCCTACTATGCACCGAGTGCTTTAAGCATGTTCACTGGTTTCGTTTACACGGCAGCCCTATGGGTTTAGCGCTGCCATTTGCCCCTTTTACAGAGGTAGGAACTAAGACGGGAGGCTTTGGTGGTTGCCTAGGGAGCAGAGCTAGTATTTAAATCCAGGCAGTCTGACATATCTCTGTACTCCTAACCAGGTGACATTGCCCATCAAATTGCCAAGTACTCACGTATGATCATCCAATACGATTGAGTACTTAAAAAGTAGACTGTGGACTTAAACTCCTCTCAGCACTACTTCTTCCCTGCTGTGCAATCTCCCAATGCCTCAGTTTTCTCCTCAGTGGAGTAAGCATAATCATAGTACCTTACAGAGTTGCTGGGAAGACTCAGTCCGGTTACCCAGTCAGGGCACTGAACAACGCATGGCATAATACTTTAATCGCTATGTGTCTCTGGTGTGGTTGCAATCATTTTGTCTCCACGTGTGCAGTCTCTTTTAGTCCTTATGATGAGGGTAGGGTGTTTTTTTGTTTTTTGTTTTTTTGAGAGAGAGGAGGGGGAAGGAGCAGAGGGAGAGGGAGAGAGAGAACCTTAAGCGGGTTCCATGCCCAGCACAGAGGCCAACATGGGGCTTATCCTCACAACCCTGAGATCATGACCTGAGCCAAAAGCAAGAGTCAGGTACTTAACAGACTGAACCGCACGGGCGCCCCCGAGAGTAGGAATTATTAAGACCAAATTTACAGATGAAGAAACTGAAACTTAGAAAAGTTGTTCATTGCTAGATTCCCTCAGGAAGTACTTGCTAGGTCCCTGCCAGCTACTGGCCCTGAGAACTCAAAGGGGAGAGAGGCCAGAGCTTCCCATCCCCAGGGATCCCAGCGGCGGAAGCAAAGAGCACAGAATCAAAGGATAAATAGGTAGAAGAGGTGTATTGATGAGGAATAACTTGGGGTGCCATCAGCAAAGCAGGAAGAAATCATTTTCGGGCCTTTGAGTTTTGGGCTCCCTGCCTTCCCCTCTCCAGTGAGCAGGGAGCTGGGTGTGGGAACAGCCCAAGATGTGGCCCAGCATCATCCCACCACATGGGCATCTCGGATTTTAGTATGTCTTTAACAGAACGTAGTTCCATCTGTTCTGAAAAGCAGTCTTCAGAAAAGCTTTTCTTCTCCCTGTTTTCATTCCCTTAGTAAATAACCCCCCCCCCCTTCCTTACTGAGACCAGCAATCCAGGAGTCATCCATGATTCCTCCCAGCACCCTAACCACCACCACCCCCTCCTTCGACCTATCAACAAGCCAGTCTGTCCCCTGCCCCACTAGCCTGTGGCTCGGTTACACCTGACCGCAGAAGTGCCTGAGAAAGGTCATGCCTGAGGCCAGAAGACCAGGAAGGAATGGAGCCAGGATTCAGGCCAGGGGCTCTGGCTGTATTGCTCATCTATCTGTACTTGGTCTGAGATGGGCCTGTTTGGGGCCTGTGGAGAGGGACTAGACCCAGTCACATCTCCAGGGGGAAACCCTGCTGGAGCGAAGAGCTGTAATAGTCTGAAGAGGAAGCCTTGGGGTAGGGAACAGTGGGAGGGGCTTCTAGGAAAGCTAGTGTCTTGAGTAGGCCCAGAGGGATAGATGAGGTTTTAGTAGTAGCAGAGGCCACATAGCGTATACCTTCAAGTACTAGGCTAAGGAGCTCAGACTCCATCTGGGGGGGACTTGGGAGCCTTGGAGGGTTCCACGCAGGAGAGGGAAAGAATCAGGTTTATGCTTTAGGAAGGTCACTGGCTGCCATGTAGAGAATGGACCAGAATAGGAGGTTGAGGCCTGGAGCCTGGGAGGGAGGCTAGGGGCCAGGTCGGGGGTGGGGGGAGAAGGTGAGGGATGGGCCAAGGAGATTGATGGTCTGTCAAGGAGGGAGGAGGGTATCCAGGATGAGGCCTAGGGGATGGTGGGCTTGCCCCTGAGATGAGGACCTAGGAGGAGGGAGAGGTTTGAGAGAGGTGCTGAGGTCACAACTAAGTGCTGGAGCCTTGGTGACCCATTGTCTGTGAGGCACCTGGGAGTCAGGACTCAACGAGCTGCCTCCCTGCTTTCTCACCTGCAGAGCTGCTGCAGATCCGGGCATCCTGGGAAAAGGAGCAGAAAGACAATCTGGGGCAGGCTCTGAAGCAGCTGGAAAACCTGCTGAAACAAGCACTGGAGCGAATCCCCAAGCTACAGGGGGTTGTGGAGGACTGGTGAGAGGGTGACGAGGGCGGGGCAGGGTGCTGAGCCGGGTGGCATGGGCAGAACCTGGGCGGTGACAGGCAGGCCATGGCGTTGGGGGAGGCTGCGTGTGTGGAGGCCTGGGCCTTCCGGTGATGCTGTCCGCTTCCCCCAGGTGGGAGCAGCCAGGCCAAGCCGCCCTGTCTGGGGAGCTCTGCCAGGGTCTGTCCCTGCCCCAGTGGCGACTGCGCTGGGCCCAGGCCCAAGGCGCCCTGCAACAACTGTGCAGATGAAAAGGGGCCTCAACAGAAATCCAGAGCTTCATATTCACCCCTCCAGAAGACCTTTGGAAGAGAGAGAGCCTCACCAGAATGTGTCAGCCCGTTGTCTCCCTCATATGCTCACAGCCTGTTGTGTTCCTCTCAACTGCCTTGTACCTGTCCTTTATTCGTCAGAGCCAAAGATGGGGTAGTCTGGACCCGCCCTAGGTCCCCCTGAAACTGCCTGCATCACTTTCACCTTCGGCAAAAAGTCTTTGAGCTTGTGCTCTAAACACTGAGGATCTGACACTGAACAAAATGGACGCAAGTTCCATCCTTCAGAGGTGATTCTAGGACAGGGAAGTAGACCTCTCACAAGTTAAGTGAGCAAAATAGTGTGTTGGAAGATAACAGCTCTGGAGAAAAACAAAGCAGGCTATACGAGGTGCGACCTTAGGGAGAGGGCTGCACACACTGTAAAGGTAACGAGAGGGAAGCACGTGGGTATGTGAGGTGGGCTTGTCGGGGGCTGGGGTGGGGAGGAGGCAAGAGCTCAGGCAACCACCCTGAGCTCAAAGTGCTGGTGTGAAGATCAAGGACGTGGGGGCGTTGAGGGTTTGTCTTCTAGTTTTTACGTAGTTCCCTTTTTTACATTTAAATCTGAAGTCATTTGGAATTTATCCAAATGGATCCAATTTTGTCTTATTTTACATATATCCCATTAGCACTTAAAATTCTCAGAGCAGTGCTTCCTTCTGAAGGAGAGGTAGATAGTAGGGATCAACCAAGGGAGGAGGCAAGGGAACTTTCTAGAGTTGGAAATGGATTATTTGTTGAAGGTAGTAGAGGTGGGTGTCAGAACTCATCTAGCTATACTCTTTAGATCTGTGCATTTCACCATGAATTATTATTCTTCAACTTATAAAGTAAAACTTTACCCACCTATATATAAAGTAAAACTTCAGGTGATTTGAGATGCCACCTCTTCATATGCTAAATTTCCACGATTAATCAGGCTATATCTGGATTCTCTCCAAGCCTATTGTCTGTCTGACTCTCGTGTGCCATCTCCACAGTGTTTTAATTATAAAGGTGTCATCGTGTTCTATTACCTGAAATGGCTGGTTGCTGTCTTACTCTAATTTTTCAAGGTTTCCCTGTCTCTTGCTAATTTTTTCTCCCAAATGAAATGAACTTTATACTCAACTTGCATGGTTCCAGAAAAAATACAAACATGGATGAGAGTTTTACTGGGGTTGCAATAAATTTACAAATGAGAGAGATTTGACATCTTTGTGTCTTTACCACATTTCCTTTCCTATGTGCCACCTTAGTGTTCCCCTCCTCTCTTCATCTTGGCTCCTAGCCAAGACTGAACATGGGGGTCCTTGTCCCTCCTCCCTGATAAATTTTCCTCCCTAGTACATCTTCTAACATACTTTGTGATCTACTTTATTAATCCTTTGTTGTCCTCCAAACAGAATGTGAGTTCCCTGAAGATGAAGTTCACTATAAACTAGAAGTTGGACAAACCTTCCTAAATATGATTCAAAGTCTAGATGCAGTAGTAAAGAGAAATACTGATGAAAATGTAAAAACAAACATTTGCAGGGTGCCTGGGTGGCTTAGTCAAGTTAAGCAGCTAACCTCGGTTTCCACTTGGATCATGATCTCATAACATGGGATTCAGCCCCAAGTTGGGGCTCAGCAGAGAGTCTACTTGGGATTCTCTTTCTCCCTCTCCCTCTGCCCCTTTCCCCATTCATATGCACTCTGAATAAATAAATAATTTTTTAAAAACTTTTTCATGGGAGGATCCCTGGGTGACTCAGCGGTTTGGTGCCTGCCTTTGGCCCAGGGCTTGATCCTGGAGTCCTGGGATCGAGTCCCATGTCGGGCTCCCAGCATGGAGCCTGCTTCTCCCTCCTCCTGTCTGTGCCTCTCTCTCTCCCTCTCCCTTTCTCTCTATGTCTATCATAAATAAATAAATAAATCTTAAAAAAAAAACTTTTTCATGGTAAAAAAAAAAAAAGTAAAAAGATAAATTGAGGAAATTTTTCAATTTATATTATAAGTGGATTTGTGTGCACATGTATGTGTATGTCAAAGTAGAAAAAAATTCTAAGTCCATAGAAAAGTTGGCAAAATGGACAATTCTCAGAAAATAGGCTCCAATTCAATTATAATAAGAGAAAAGTAAATTAAATCCCTACTTTGGGAAAAAAAAAAAAAACACCCTACTTTGGTACATCTTCCACCCATCAACTGCAAAAAAGGAAACCTAAAATTTTGGAAGCTCACCGTTGACCAGGCCATGGGAAAACAACACTCGATAACAGCAGTGGACATGCAATGTGAAACAACTAGGGGATAATTTCCAGCACACTCCATATGCATTTACTCTTTGCCTAAACAATCCTGCTTATAGGAACCTACCCCAAAGGTATACTGGGTGAAATACAAGTTGGAAGATCTTGTACAAACAACTAGACTGTATTCAGAAGGTCAATGGGACTAGATTGGGGACTGTTAAAAGAGTAGTGACAACCAAAAGCAAGGTAGGTCTTGAAGGAACCGTGGAATTTCCTTTCAGAAGAGCTCTGCTGATGCTTTGCCAAGTGAACCATGGCAAGTTACATAATGTCATTCCTACAAATCCCAGTCATCTGGGGACAACAGGATATTTGAAAATTGGAAATGGGAAACTCGTATTTTAGAGAACATTACTGTGTCTTTGTTAAATGTCTCTGATGAGATAATGGCATTGTTTTTAGTGGGAGAATATTCTTGGAGGATGTTTTTGAAGTATTAAGGAAAATGCAGCTTTGAGATCATTCAGAAGAGAATAAGGTCAAAGGGACAGGGATGGAAGCCAGCCATCTACGAATGTACACTGTTTCATACTTTGCACTGTGGAAACATAATTTTTCATAATTAAAAAAATGAGAAGAAATCCCTAAAAATCAGGGGGTGGGGGGAATGAACCTAACTACCAAGCTGGTGGCACAATTGATTGAGGTAAGAATTGTTCCAGGTCTTTTTCGCAACGGGTTTGCCACCAGAACACAGGTGTCGTGAAAACCACTGCTAAACCTAAACCAAAATGGGAAAGGAAAAGACACCAACGTCATCATTGGACACGTAGATTCGGGCAAGTCTACCAGTACTGGCCATCTGATCTACAAATGTGGTGGGATCGACAAAAGCACTTGAAAAATTTCAGAAGGAGGCAGCTGAGATGGGAAAAGGCTCCTTCAAGTATGCCTGGGTCTTGGATAAATGAAAGCTGAACGTGAACGTGGTATCAGCATTGATCTCTCCCTGTGGAAATTCGAGACCAGCAAGTTTTATGTGACCATCATTGATGCCCCAGGACACAGAGACTATCAAAAACATGATTACAGGGCAGCCCCGGTGGCTCAGCGGTTTAGCGCCGCCTTCGGTCCAGGGCGTGATCCTAGAAACCCAGGGTCGAGTCCCGCGTCGGGCTCCCTACTTGGAGCCTGCTCCTCCCTCTGCCTGTCTTTCTGCCTCTCTCTCTCTCTCTCCATGAACAAATAAATTAAAAAAAGAGAAACATGATTACAGGCACATCCCAGGCTGACTGTGCTGTCCTGATTGTTGCTGTTGGTGTTGGTGAATCTGAAGCAGGTATCTCCAAGAATGGGCAGACTCATTAGCATGCCCTTCTGGCTTACCCACTGGGTGTAAAACAACTAATTGAGGATCCCTGGGTGGCGCAGCGGTTTGGCGCCTGCCTTTGGCCCAGGGCGCGATCCTGGAGACCCGGGATCAAATCCCACATCGGGCTCCCGGTGCAAGGAGCCTGCTTCTCCCTCTGCCTGTGTCTCTGCCTCTCTCTCTCACACTGTGTGCCTATCATAAATAAATATTAAAAAAAACAACAACAACTAATTGTTGGTGTTAACCAAATGGATTCCATTGAACCACCCCACAGCCAGAAGAGATATAAGGAAATTGTTAAGGAAGTCAGCACCTACATTAAGAAAATTGGCTACAACCCTGACACAGCATGTGTGCCAATTTCTGGTTGGAATGGTGGCTACATGCTGGAGCCAAGTGCTAACATGCCTTGGTTCAAGGGATGGAAAGTCACCCGTAAAGATGGGAATCCCATGGAACCAAACTGCTTGAAGCTCTGGGTTTCAGTCTGCCACCAACTCATCCAACTGATGAGCCCTTGCGCCTGCCTCTCCAGGACATCTACAAAATTGGTGGTATTGGTACTGTCCCAGTGGGCCGAGTGGAGACTGGTGTTCTTAAGCTGGGCATGGTGGTCACCTTTGCTCCAGTCACTGTTACAACTGAAGTAAAGTCTGTCGGAATGCACCATGAAGCTTTGAGTGAGGCTCTTCCTGGGGACAATGTGGGCTTCAATGTCAAGAACGTATCTGTCAAAGATGTTCGTCGTGGTGATGTGGCTGGTGACAGCAAAAATGACCCACCAATGGAAGCAGCTGGCTTCACGGCTCAGGTGATTATCCTGAGCCATCAAGGCCAAATCAGTGCTGGATAGGCACCTGCGCTAGATTGCCACACAGCTCACCTTGCTTGCAAGTTTGCTGAGCTGAAGGAGAAGATATTGTCATTCTGGGAAAAAGCTGGAAGACGGTCCCAAGTTCTTGAACCCTGGGGATGCTGCCATTGTTGACATGATTCCTGGCAAACCTATGTGTGTTGAGAGCTTCTCTGACTGTCCTCCTTTGGGCCATTTTGCTATTTCTGGCGTGAGACAGACAGTTGCTCTGGGTGTCATCAAAGCAGTGGACAAGAAGGCAGCTGGAGCTGGCAAAGTCACAAGTCTGCCCAGAAAGCTCAGAAGGCTAAATGAATATTATCCCCCATACCTGCCACCCTAGTCTTAATCAGTGGTGGAAGAACAATCTCAGAACTGTCAATTGGCCATTTAAGTTTAATAGTAAAAGACTAGTTAATGATAACAATGCATTGTAAAACCTTCAGAAGGAAAGGAGAATGTTTTGTTGACCATTTGGTTTTGTGTGTGCGTAGCAGTTTTAAGTTATTAGTTTTTTATTAAGATTTTATTCATTCATGAGACACACAGAGAGAGGCAGAGGGAGAAGCAGGCTCCATGCAGGGAGCCCGACGAGGGACTCGATCCCAGGTCTCCAGGATCACACTCTGGGCTGAAGGCAGGCGCTAAACCGCTGAGCCACCAGGGTTGCCCAAGTTATTAGTTTTTAAAATCAGTACTTTGTAATAGAAACAACTTGACTAAAAATCTGTCACAGAATTTTGAGACCCATTAAAACAAAAGTTTAATGAGAAAAAATAAAAAAAGATTTGTTCCAGGTTAGGTTAAAATAGTACTTTCATTCTATGCCCCCAGTGGCACATGTATCCTAAGGGAAAAAGAATTGCAATACACTCTTAAAATACATTCATTAGTCTTATTGTTTGTAATAACACTGGTATTTTTATTTTGACAAAAATACATAGTTTACATTTTTGAAACCCCACATTAAGTATTTTGAAATTACATATTTGACTAAAGCAAATATTTATACTGTTACTGGGAACCAAGATATTTTTTTCAAGTAGGCTCCATGCTAGGCTTGGAGCCCAATGAAGGGCTCAAACTCACAATCCTGAGATCAAGACCTGAGCTGAGGGATGCTGGGGTGGCTCAGTGGTTGACCATCTGCCTTTGGCTCAGGGCGTGATCCCAGGATTTGGGGATCAAGTCCCACATTAGACTCCTCGCAGGGAGTTTGCTTCTCCCTCTGCCTGTGTCTGTGCCTCTGAGTGTCTCTCATGAATAAATAAATACATCTTTTGGGCAGCCCTGGTGGCTCAGCGGTTTAGCGCCACCTGCAGCCCAGGGTGTGATCCTGGAGACCGAGGATCGAGTCCCACGTCAGGCTCCCTGCATGGAGCCTGCTTCTCCCTCTGCCTGTGTCTCTGCCTCTCTCTGGTGTGTCTCTCATGAATAAATAAAATATTTAAAAAATAAATACATCTTTTTAAAAAAAATTACCAAATAACTAAAGTAGCCTTGAATTATAACCCAAAGAATACAATATCCAGGAGTCCCTACTAATAAAAATGACATAATAAAAGAACAGACAAATCCTCTGTGCAGAAGAATTACAAATCAAGGAAATGAAATTTAACTCTCCACCCCTCAAGCGTGGGCTGCACATAGTGGCTTCCTTCCAAAGAGCATGGAAAGGGAATAAAAAGAAAAGTAACTTTAGAGTGGAGAAACCTGACAAATGCTACCTCAACCAGGAGATCCAAGTTAACACCAACAGAGGTAAGTCATATTGACAGCATGTACCCTTGAAGTGACATGATGAGAACTGCACTTTACCTCTGAGGTCTTCCCCCCACACCTACCCCCCCCCAAAAAAATACATAACCCCAGTCTAATGCTGGGAAAAACATCAGATCCCAAGCGAAGAACATTCTACAAAATACCCGACCAGTACTCCTCAAAACTATCAAACTCATAAAAAACAAGGTATGTGAGAAATTGTCACTGGCAAGAAGAGCCTAAAGAAGCATGACAACTAAATGCAATGTATCCTGGAAGGAATGTTCAAACAGAAGAGATTAAACACTAAGAAAATCTGAATAAAGTATGAACTCTAGTTAATAATGTTGGTTTGTTTTTTTTTTTCAGGAACAAGACAGGGATGTCCACTCTCACCACTGCTATTTTTTTTTAAAGATTTAATTATTTATGATAGACATAGAGAGAGAGAGAGGCAGAGACACAGGAGGAGGGAGAAGCAGGCTCCCATGCCGGGAGCCCGATGTGGTACTCGATCCCGGGACTCGATCCTGGGACTCCAGGATTGCGCCCTGGGCCAAAGGCAGGCACTAAACCGCTGAGCCACCCAGGGATCCCCTCATCACTGCTATTCAACATAGTACTAGAAGTCCTAGCCTCAGCAATCAGGCAACAAAAAGAAATAAAAGGCATTCAAATTGGCAAAGAAGAAGTCAAACTCTCCCTCTTTGCAGATGACATGATACTCTACATAGAAAACCCAAAAGATTCCACCCCAAGATTGCTAGAACTCATACAGCAATTCGGCAGTATGGCAGGATACAAAATCAATGCCCAGAAATCAGTGGCATTTCTATACACGAACAATGAGACTGAAGAAAGACAAATTAAGGAGTCAATCACATTTACCATTGCATCCAAAAGCATAAGATACCTAGGAATAAACCTAACCAAAGAGGTAAAGGATCTATACCCTAGAAACTATGGAACACTTGTGAAAGAAATTGAGGAAGACGCAAAGAGATGGAAAAATATTCCATGCTCATGGATTGGAAGAATTAATATTGTGAAAATGTCAATGCTACCCATGGCAATTTACACGTTTAATGCAATCCCTATCAAAATACCATGGACTTTCTTCAGAGAATTGGAACAAATCATCTTAAGATTTGTGTGGAATCAGAAAAGACCCCGAATAGCCAGGAGAATATTAAAAAAGAAAACCATAGCTGGGGGCATCACAATGCCAGATTTCAGGTTGTACTACAAAGCTGTGGTCATCAAGACAGTGTGGTACTGGCACAAAAACAGACACATAGATCAATGGAACAGAATAGAGAATCCAGAAGTGGACCCTCAACTTTATGGTCAACTAATATTCGACAAAGGAGGAAAGACTATCCACTGGAAAAAGGACAGTCTCTTCAATAAATGGTGCTGGGAAAATTGGACATCCACATGCAGAAGAATGAAACTAGACCATTCTCTTACACCAGACACAAAGATAAACTCAAAATGGATGAAAGATCTTAATGTGAGACAAGGTTCCATCAAAATCCTAGAGAACACATCTAAACCCTTTTTTTTTTAATCTTTATTTATTTATGATAGTCACAGAGAGAGAGAGAGAGGCAGAGACACAGGCAGAGGGAGAAGCAGGCTCCATGCACCGGGAGCCCGATGTGGGATTCGATCCCGGGTCTCCAGGATCGCGCCCTGGGCCAAAGGCAGGCGCCAAACCGCTGCGCCACCCAGGGATCCCTAAACCCTTTTTGAACTTGCCCACAGTAACTTCTTGCAAGATACATCCATGAAAGCAAGAGAAACAAAAGCAAAAATGAACTAGTGGGACTTCATCAAGATAAGAAGCTTTTGCACAGCTAAAGAAACAGTCAACAAAACTAAAAGACAACCTACAGAATGGGAGAAGGTATTTGCAAATGACATATCAGATAAAGGGCTAGTATCCAAGATCTATAAAGACTTATTAAACTCAACAGCAAAGAAACAAACAATCCAATCATGAAATGGGCAAAAGACATGAACAGAAATCTCACAGAGGAAGACATAGACGTGGCCAACACGCACATAAGAAAATGCTCCGCATCACTTGCCATCAGGGAAATACAAATCAAAACCACAATGAGATACCACCTCACACCAGTGAGAATGGGGAAAATTAACAAGGCAGGAAACCACAAATGTTGGAGAGGATGTGGATAAAGGGGAAGCCTCTTGCACTGTCGGTGCGAATGTGAACTGGTGCAGCCACTCTGGAAAACTGTGTGGAGGTTCCTCAAAGAGTTAAAAATAGACCTGCCCTACGACCCAGCAATTGCACTGCTGGAGATTTACCCCAAAGATACAGATGGAGTGAAACGCCGGGACACCTGCACCCCGATGTTCCTAGCAGCAATGTCCACAATAGCCAAACTGTGGAAGGAGCCTCCGTGTCCATTGACAGATGAATGGATAAAGATGTGGTTTATGTATACAATGGAATATTCCTCAGCCATTAGAAACGACAAATTCCCGCCATTTGCTTCAACGTGGATGGAACTGGAGGGTATTATGCTGAGTGAAATAAGTCAATCGGAGAAGGACAAACAGTGTATGTTCTCATTCATTTGGGGAATATAAAAAATAGTGAAAGGGAATAAAGGGGAAAGGAGAAAAAATGAATGGGAAATATCAGAAAGGGAGACAGAACATGAGAGACGCCTAACTCTGGGAAATGAACAAGGGGTGGTAGAAAGGGAGGTGGGCGGGGGGTGGTGACTAGGTGACGGGGCACTGAGGGGGGCACTTGATGAGATGAGCACTGGGTGTTTATTCTATATGTTGGCAAATTGAACACCAATAAAAAATAAATTTAAAAAAATTTTAAAGGCACCCTATTCTCATCACATCTATAGCACAGAAGCAAACAAAAACCAGTATTTTTTAACATTTTTATTTATTTATTTGAGAGAGTGAGTGCAAAGGAGCTAGCGCAAGGTGGGGGTGGGAGGGCAGAGGGAGAGGGAGAAGCAGATTCCCCGCTGAGCAGGGAGCCCAAGGTGGGGCTCAATCCCAGGACCCCTGGATCATGACCTGAGCTAAAGGCAGACACTTAACCCACTGAGCCATCCAGGTGCCTCCAAAAGACAGTATTTTCACAAAGGATTCATTAGTGTTGATTTAGACTTGGAACTTCAAGAAACCAAGACAGCCAGTAAAAAGTAAGTTTTCAGACACACACACACACACACACACACAAAAATTCCACCAACCTACCAAATGCTACGTGTATACCTTATGTGTAGCCTGATTTTATATAAAGACATTCTGAGGCAGGGAAAATTGAACAGTCTGGGTGTTAGATGATATTCATATATATATATACATATATATATAATTTAATTTTCTTAGGTGTGAAATGTTTTTCTTTTAAATAGTCCTTATCTAAAATGAATAAATAAATAAATAGTCCTTATCTGTTAGCGAGACATCGTGAAGCATTTATGGGTGAACTGACCAATGTCTGGAATTTAATATACTCCAGCAAAATCATAATATCAATGAGGAGTATACGTGAAACAAAAAGGGTAGAATATGAGTAATTGCTGAAAGGTGGAGGTTCGTTATATTCTCTAGTGTTGTGTATTTTAAATATTCACAACACAACACATCGAAGACGAAGAGGGATGCGCGGCGTCCCCAAGGCCACGGAGACCAGACCTACCCACGTGACCGTCTGAGCTGATTTACTGCGGTCTCGGCCTCTGCAGGAACTGTTCCTCCCCCCACAACATCTCTCTCCATTTTCGTCCAGCAAGTCTTCAGAGGTCACCCTCTGCAGAAAGCCCGGGTCAGGCGCCCCTCTGAGCCCCTCCCCACACCAGGACCCTCGTCTCTCTGGGAGTCTCCGGCGAAGTGCGAGCCCGGCTACCCGAGAGGGGAGGCGCTCGGCGACCAGCCGCCTCCAGCCCCGCCCAGCCCCGGGCTGCTGCGGACTTCCCTGTGTTAAAGCTTCCGGAAGGAGCTTCGGTGGCACAGGCGGAGCCTGCGAACTTTTCTGGGCTCTCAAAGGTCCACTTTCCTCTTTAGGGATGGGGCCAGCGACTTCACAGCGCTCTCATTAGCCCTTGTTCCTCCAATGAGGGCGTGGTCGCCTCGCTTGGCCGCACTTACTTAGATCCAGGTTCTTCATTGGTTCCTTTTTTCCGCCACTCTGATTGGTTTATATTCCTCCCGGGGCGGGCCCTCCAGGTGTGGCCCTATTCTCATTGGCCTCGCTCCGCATGATGTCATGCACCAGCGCCGTCGCTTTCGCCTACGTCATTCGCGGGCGCCCACCCCGACAAGACCAGAGAGTAGACAGCGGAACTGGCGGAGGCCGCTGAGCTGAGGCGGCAGTAGCGGCGACAGCGACAGCGACGGCTGCAGCGATGGCCGGGGCGGGGCCAGCCCCGGGACTCCCGGGTGCAGGAGGACCTGTGGTCCCGGGCGCCGGCATGCCGGGCAAGAGCGGGGAGGAACGCCTGAAGGAGATGGAGGCGGAGATGGCCCTGTAAGGCCCGCGACAGGGCGCGATAAAAGCCGTCCCAGAGCCAGAGCCACCGAGCCCTGGAGCTTCCAGGCCGGAATCAGCCCGAAATGGCTCTGTCGTGGGGAAATGGGACTTTCGGGATTATGGGGGCGGGAGGAAGCGGAGGTTGGCAGGGGCGAAGGCGCCGTCGCGTTTCGGATTTAATGCGAGGTCCTGAGCTGTGGTGTCGGTCTTGCCCCCGCAGGTTTGAGCAGGAAGTTCTGGGGGCTCCGGTAACCGGCATCCCAACTGCTGTGCCTGCGGTGCCCACGGTCCCCACGGTGGAAGCGATGCAGGTCCCGGCAGCTCCTGTGATCCGCCCAATTATCGCAACCAACACTTACCAGCAGGTATGGCTGAGCTGAGGCATGGAAACCCGAGAGCACAGTGCTTTGAACACGGTGTTTGTATACGGACAGCTACTGACATGTGGACTTACTGATTAGCGTGACAGATGTTTCATGTGCCAGGCACTGAGAACACAGTAACAACTAAGCAAACAATATCTCTGCCCTTTGGGAGCATATTATTCTAGAGCACGTCGTCCTGTGGAACTTTCTGTAATGATAAAAGTATTCTGTACGTATTAAAATTTACATTTCAGTTAAATAGTTCCTCGGTCTCATTAGTCACATTCACCTGCTCAATAGAAAGTTGTATATGACATGTGGAGAGAAAAACTACTGAAAGAAAACAAAAGAAACTTGTTCCTTCTGTCAGTAAATAATTATTGGGTGCCTTCTATGCACCAGGCACATAGCAGAGAACAGTCAGAGAAAAACAATCACTATCTTTTTGTGGTTTACATTTTACTGAGGAAAGACAGACAGGTCAGTCAGGGTAGAGTAAAAAAAGGCAGAGGTTTATCAGCGTGGTCAGAGAAGGCCTTTCGGAGGAGGTGACAGTTACGGAAAGATATCCATGGGGATATCTAGGGGAAGAGCATTCCCAGCAGAGACAACTGCCAATGCAAGACGCATACCTGACAGGTGCATACCTGACATGTTCAAGGAACAGAGAGAACAGTGTGGCTAGAGTAGAGTGAACAAGGGGAAGAGTGAGAGACGATGAGGACAGAGAGGTGATAGAGACCAGACATGGTAGTGCCTTGTGGGCCACCATAAAGACCTTGGTCTTTGCTCTGAGATGGGATGTTGTTGAAGGATTTTGAGCAGAGGGGTGATATGGTCCAACTTATATATTAACTAACTATAGCTTGTTTGGAGAATAGACCATAGGGGGGCCAGAGCAGAGTCACGGAGACTGAAGAAGAGGCTACAATAATCATCTAGACCAGAGATAACGATGGCTTGGACCAGGGTGATGGCATGGGAGATGCGAAGGACAGGCTGGACATAACTTCAGATAGTGCTAAATGCATTGAGGAAGATGAAACAGGATGACAAGAGAAGTTGCTACTGGGAGGGGCTAAGGACAGCTTTCACTAGTGTGATCTCAAAAGTCTCCCTGAAAAGTGATATTTTATTTATTTATTTATTTATTTATTTATTTATTTATTTATTTATTTTAAAAGATTTTATTTATTCATTCATGAGAGACACAGAGAGAGAGGCAGGCAGAGACACAGGCAGAGGTAGAAGCAGGCTCCATGTAGGGCACCCGATGCCGAACTCGATCTCGGGACCGTGGGATCACACCCTGAGCTGAAGGCAGACGCTCAACCGCTGAGCCACCCAGGCATCCTGAAAAGTGATATTTTAACCTAGACTTAAAGTTGACAGATAGCCAGCCATACACAGAATGCAAGGAATGAAACCCATGGCCTCTCAGAGTAAGCCAGCCAGGGCAGCTTGGGGGCACTAAGTCAGGCCACTCACCCTGATTTCCTCCCCAACAGGTCCAACAGACTCTGGAGGCCCGAGCAGCTGCTGCAGCCACAGTAGTTCCTCCCATGGTGGGTGGCCCTCCTTTTGTGGGTCCAGGTAAGTAAGGAGCGGTGGAGGAGAAGGAGCCAGGGGATCAGGCAGGGTGATCAAAAGGGATGCCTGGGACTCTCCTCCCACCAGCCTTGGCTCTTCCTCTTCCAACAGTTGGCTTTGGCCCTGGTGATCGGAGTCACCTGGACAGTCCAGAGGCTCGAGAAGCTATGTTCCTGCGTCGAGCAGGTAGGTCTGGGGCCAAGAACCCCACATTTAACCAAGCACTCTTGTTTTGACTACCGCAGCATCTTGCCGACATCATTGCACTAACTCACCCTCTTCATTTCATCTCCGCTCTGACATTGCCATCTTCCTAAAGCACAAACCTGATCATATGCTTGTCAGTTAGGCCCCAGTAGGGCTTCACTTGATCATTGCAAACCAATCCCTTTACTGTTACTCCTAATCCCTACTCTTTGCTGTTTCTCCATAGCACTTAATACCTTATAACAAGTTGTACGATTTCCTCGTTATGGTTATCATCTTTTGTTTCCTCTAAAATACAAGCTCCATGAGGGACAAAAGTCTTGGTGCCTGCCACATGTAAGCATTACGTGCTGTCTGTTGATGGGATAAATAAACTATCAAATAAGCACCAAGCTCATCACCTGGCACTCAAGACCCTACATTGCCTGGTCCCTAACAGAGAGACCCCCATAGACTTCCCAGGAGCCCTAAGCATTGCTGGAATATGCCCGTAATATTCTTATTGATCTCTCTTGTCTCCTCTGCTCACTGTCACCCAACTAAAATCTTTCAAAGCCTATTAACTAAAACAGATTCAAGTTAACCAAAATCAACTAAAATCTGTCCTCTCCACAGGTCATTCTTACTTTTATCGTCAAGATGACCTTCATACACACAGTCAATTTTTGTGACACTGCTTCCTTGTATGTGTGAAAAGAATACATGTTCTGTAAAGTTTAGGTACAATCTCTCTTAAATTAAACTTGTTAATTGTGTTACTTAAGTCCGGTTACACTTTTTTATCTGATATCTAAGAAATCTCAACATCTCTTATTCTTTACTATGGGTTTGATCAAAATGCACATCTGACCTAGTCACCCTGCCCAGCTTGCAACCCTGCTGTGACTCCCTAGGGCCCTCAGGAGGACATCCATAGACAGCCAACAAGGCTATGCTTGGATGCCTACTGAGCTCTTGACCATTCTCTTAATGATGTTCTCCAGATTTCAACTTCTGCTATTACAATTATACTAAACTGAAAAGGGAAAACATTTTTATTTTTATTTATAAATGTTCTCCTTGCCAGTAGTCTTTACAGTCACCCTTTGCCTGACTAAAGGCAATTGGTCTTTATTATCCTTTGGGTCTCAGTTCATAGGTCTCTTTCTCCAGGAAGCCTCTAATCACCCTGGCTAGGTCAGAGGGCTCCTCTGGGCTCTTACCACTCCCCAGGCTTAACCCTCCTAGTTCAGTCACCCTGCCTGGGCTTTACCTCATCCTGGCCCTGATCACTGTGGTCTGTCACTCTCTGGTGATGGGTCTGTTCCCTCCCAACTCTGGACCAGGAGCTCCCTGAGAGCCTTTGGTCTTTTAGTGTGCCCCTAGTATTGTCTAGGACAGGGATAGGCCCAGAGGAGATGCTCAGTGGTAAATTTTTGCTGAATGAACGAATGGAAAGACTCCTGCATCTCCCCCAGAAGGTTCCCCAGAATCTTCTTCAGGATTTCTTGGATGCTGAGAGTACCCACACACACACACCTCACCTCAAGTGCCCCGGTCCCCCATGACACACACCCCCCATCTCTCTCTCCCACAGCTGTAGCTCCCCAGAGGGCCCCTATCCTGCGTCCGGCCTTCGTCCCCCACGTGCTACAGAGAGCAGGTGAGGGGGCCAGGGTCATCATCCCTGCCACATAACTTTCCCCCTAAGCCCTCCGACTCCCCCACTAACACCCTGACAGATTCTGCTCTTTCTTCTGCAGCAGGTGGTCCTCGCCCTATGGCCCTGCGGCCCCCTCACCAGGCCCTCGTGGGCCCCCCTCTTCCTGGCCCCCCTGGACCACCTATGATGCTGCCACCAATGGCTCGGGCCCCAGGGCCCCCCCTGGGCTCCATGGCTGCTCTGAGACCTCCCCTGGTAAGTGTGGACAGGGAGCTAATAGAGGTGTGAAAGGTGGGGAGATGCTCAGTCCTGGCTTGGTGGGCCATGTCTAAGTCTGCCTTCTCACTCTCTTTCTGAGTGTGTCTTAGTCTCTCACTATTTCTTTCTGTGGCTGAATCTGTTTTTCCTTCTTTTTGTGAGGAAAGTAGAGAGAGAGAGACACATGCTGGGGATTGTTTCTGTCCCTATATCTCTATTTTTCTTTTGGTCGTCCTTCTCAGTTTTCTGTCCTGGTGTCTCTGACTAGAGACTTCTTTCTCTGTTTAGGTGTCTCTTGTCTGCTCTCTGGCCTCAGGCCTCTGCTTTGTTGTACGGGATGAGAGTAAGGTCTGAGTCTGTGAAAGGACACTCTTCATTGTCTCCCCTTGCCCACAGGAAGAGCCAGCAACACCTCGAGAGCTGGGGCTGGGCCTGGGGTTGGGTCTGAAAGAGAAGGAAGAGGCAGTGGTGGCTGCAGCAGCCGGGCTGGAAGAGGCTAGCGCAGCAGTGGCTGTTGGGGCAGGAGGTGCCCCCGCCGGCCCTGCCGTCATTGGTCCCAGCCTGCCATTGGCCCTGGCCATGCCTTTGCCTGAGCCTGAGCCCCTGCCTCTACCGCTGGAAGTTGTACGAGGCCTACTGCCCCCACTGCGCATTCCTGAGCTCCTGTCCCTGCGTCCACGACCCCGGCCCCCACGGCCTGAGCCACCCCCTGGCCTCATGGCTCTTGAGGTAAGCAGGGAGCATGGCATTCGGGGGTGTGAGGCAGGTAGAAAGGGCAGGGAGGGCAGACAGGAACCCATGACCTTCCACACCCAGAAAAACATGTAGTCCTCTACTGATGAAGGCAGGAGGGACCCAGGAAACGAGAGGGGGTGGAAGACATGGAAGAGAAGGAGGCAGACATGGGTATCTCACATTCAGAAGTATATCCAGTTCTTTAACTATGGAAGCAGGAAGGTGAGGGATGTAGGCAGGTGGGGGAGCCTGAAGGGGATATGTGGGTCCCAAGACTACCAACCCCAAGCCCTTTTGCACCCCATCCCCTTCCTCTGCAGGTCCCGGAGCCCTTGGGTGAGGACAAGAAAAAAGGAAAGCCAGAGAAATTGAAACGCTGCATTCGCACAGCAGCTGGGAGCAGCTGGGAGGACCCCAGCCTGCTAGAGTGGGATGCAGGTAAGAGGGCCCAAGTACAGGGCCAGGCATTGCTCGGTCAAGGACACACCAAGGTCTCCTTGGGGCAGACACGGGGACCAGGTCACTCCACAACTGCTACCTCTCTGTAGGGCAGGCCATTCTGTTTGCCTACCTCCTGGAGGGCTAGACTGTGGCTGTGGGGCAGGCCCTCACCTAACCACTGAGGCAGTTGGCAACTAGGACCTTTTGAGCTCTGTTTTACTCATGAGAGGCCTGGCTTGCTCGAAGTAAAAGAACATATTTTTTTTCCTTCCTAACTTCTTGTGAGAAGTTTTAAACACTGAATTGCATAGTGAATAGTCATGTAATCAACCACCTAGATTCAGCAGTTGACACTTTGCTGTATTCACTTGTGTGTGTATGTTTTTTTGGATTTTGCTCAATCATTTGGAGCAAGTTATAAATGAAGTTATTACTTCAGTCCTAAATACCTCAGCACTCCTCTCCTAAGAAAAGTGATTCTCTTTTTATATCGTAATACCATCAACATTCTAGGAAAATGAATGAGAAATCTATGGTATCTCATATTCCCTTTGTGTTTAAATTTCCCCAGTTGTCCCTGAATCATCTGTTGTAACGATCTTTTCTTATGAATCAGGATGTGTACAGTTTTTGGCTTTAGATTATCTCTTAGTGAGAATGGTCTCCTTCCTACCACTTTGTCTAGTATGTAACAGTTTTTTGAAATGTCCATCCAGCCCAGTTGTTTTCTAAAAGGGCCCTACCTCTGAGTTTATCAGATGATTTCCCCTTAGGGCGGCCTAACTTGTTCTCAGAGTGTCCTTAATCACCATAGAAACTGTGGAGCAGCCACAGTGCTAGCTGAAGAAACGGAGCTGCCTCCCATCTGAGTCCTTGCCTTCTGCCTCTTTTGGGAATTGTCTACTTGCCCCAGGCCAGGGCATGGCAGTGTCAGCCTAGATGTGGTCAGTGCAGGCTGTAGACCCTAATTCTGTGATCTTGGGCAAGCCACTTAGCCTTTCTAGCTTCCCTTTCTCACTCCAATAACGGGATAATAATAGTATGTGCCTTGTTAGGGAAGGGATGCTTTGGGCTTGAGTGTTTGGTCTGGCTCAGGCCCAGCTCAGGGGATATGCTCAGGAATGGCAGCTGAGGTCAGCCTTGGAGGAGGATCAGTGTGTTTATGTTTCAGACTCAAAGGAGAATCAGAGTGGGCTTTGCAGAGAAAGTAAATGGGTGTCAGCACCTAGGGGATATCCTGGGGGAGAAGTCCAGGAAGCCAAGGGATGCTGGGGGCTCAGAGGAACGGCCAGGGCTAAGACAGAGTTAGAGCCTTCACCATGAGAATGGGTATGAAATGGCCCTGGGGTGGGGAGAGGCAGTGCAGGTAGTTAAAAGTGAGGACTCCGGAGCCAGGTGCCTGACTTCCTATCCTAGCTCTGCCACTACCTGGTTGAGTAACTGTGGGCAAGTAACGTGACTTCTCTGAGCCTCGGTGTAAAAAGGTTGTTGGGAGTGCCAGATGTGTTAAAACTTCACCAGTACTTAGCAAAAGAGCCTAGTGGGGCAAATGCCAAACAGGTGTTGGCTATGATTACTGAGAGGGCCCAGGCAGAGGCTGCTGGGGTTACAGAGGGAGGAGGGCTTGGAGGATGCTTCCAGAGAAGGGGGTTCATTTAAATAAGGCAGACACAGAGCCAGGCATCTGCATCTTCTGACCTCCTCTCCCCCAACCCAGATGACTTCCGGATCTTCTGTGGGGACTTGGGCAATGAAGTGAATGATGACATCTTGGCACGCGCCTTCAGCCGCTTCCCATCCTTCCTTAAGGCTAAGGTGATCCGAGACAAGCGCACGGGCAAGACCAAGGGCTATGGCTTTGTCAGCTTTAAGGACCCCAGCGACTACGTGCGCGCCATGCGTGAGATGAATGGTGGGTGAGGCCTCTCTTAGGGGCAGTGGGTGTGACCGGCATCTGGCCTGAGCCTGACCCCAAGCCTGACCCTGAGCCCTCCCTTCCCACAGGGAAGTATGTGGGCTCGCGCCCCATCAAGCTGCGCAAGAGTATGTGGAAGGACCGGAACCTGGACGTGGTACGCAAGAAGCAGAAGGAGAAGAAGAAACTGGGCCTGAGATAGGGTCTGTGGCCGGGCACCCGCTCCCTCCTGGCCGGGCGCTGGCTCTTCTCCCCATTCTCTTTGGAAGATCCCCAACAATCCACTCACCACCTCCCCAAAACCAGTTTCAATAAATTTACGTTATTTCTGTCCCTGGCTGGGCTTGGAAGCACTCTTTGGGGAGCAGGGCTTGGCATCCCCCAACCTGGGAATAGTGAATAGTGGGAAGGTTTAAAAGTGTACCTAGACCAACATGCAGACGAGCATTTCCCATCCCTGCTGTGTGCCTGTGACATCTCCAGAAGCCTCTTCCACAGAGGAGGAAGCCGAGGCTTAGAGCAAGGCCAAAACCAAGCTGACAGTCCAGTTGTCTTACGACCACAGCCTGTGTTCCCAGCACCAAGGTAAGGGGCCTTCTGGGCCCTGCCCTTCTGGAGGTTACAGCCTTCCAGGCTTTCATCCTCTCAGCAAATGCCCCAAAGGCCTAGCCCATGCTGGGGACGTGGTGACCGCAACAGTCCTGACCTCTGTTCCCTCAGAGCTCGTGGCCCAGTGGCAGAACAGAGGCCCCTTGCCACACGGAGTGCTCAGGGCCAGGATGGCCGAGCCCAGGGTGCTGATCTGGGAGTCAGGGAGGGCTTCCTGAGGGAACTGGCCCCTTCTGAGTCTGTCCCATGCTCTTCCTGTCAGTCTCCAGTGTCTGCAGTTCTCACCCTCTGCATCCCTGAGACTATGCTCCAGTCTCTTCTCTCTGCCAAACCCCAGCCAACTCTGGCCATAGGTCTGTGTGGGCCCCCAAGTGTCTCTCCGTGTCTATTTTCCTGCGAGTGTCTCTGTGAGTGCTCCTGTTTCTTGTCTCCAAGTGTATCTCTGAGTCTATTCTCTCTCTCTGCATCTGTGGCTCTCTCCTGCCTCTCTCTCCCCAGCCCCAAGCTTGATCCTGCCTGGCTGAGGAAATGTCCAAGTAGGATCTTGAACACTAGACTAAGAGCTTAGACTTTACCTGAGGCAGCAGCAAGCCCTGAGAAGCTGGAAGCAAGTTCAAGCAGGGAACCGGCATCAGATTTGCACTTTAGAAAGAGCCCTGACATGGCCATGCTATGGACCGGAGGTCTGAAGGAGGCTGGGGCAGGGACCAGGGAGAGGACAGAGACTGCATGGTTCAAGCATGGGGAGGGGGTGAGGGTCTCCCAGGGGCAGAGCTAGCAGACCCCTGGGCTGAGTGTGGCCATGGGAAGAGGAAGCAAACAATGCCAAGACCCCTCTGGGAATCTGGTTGCCCAGGAGGGGTGTCAAA
Organism: Vulpes lagopus; assembly: GCF_018345385.1. NCBI lineage: Eukaryota > Metazoa > Chordata > Mammalia > Carnivora > Canidae > Vulpes > Vulpes lagopus. Next base: position 173,546,722 of record NC_054825.1, on the reverse strand, counting down.
TTTCTCCCGTTCCCGCCTTCCCCTCCTTACAGCTCCCCCTCTGACGTCACATTTTCCAGTCTGGTTAGAAGGGCAAGGGCCTCCCTCCCTCACAGGAAGTGTCCTTCAGCCCCCTGCCACCTGGGCTAGACAAGCCAGCACCAGGACCCTCAATCCCTACCCCCACATCACTAACCCTTCCTGCTCCTGACCCCCTTCTCACTTCAGTCACTGGAACAAGGGAAGAGATGGGTAGAGGGAATGAGTCCAGAAAGGAAGCTTTTAAATGTGTGCATTTAAGTCCTGAGGAAAGCTCAATGGTGGAGTTGAGAGCCAGATGGACAGCTGGAGGGATGTAGCAAGCAGAGATGGAGAGATGGGGAGGGAGACAGATGGAAGAGGTGAGAACTACAGGTGAAGGCAGTACAATGGGAAGGGAGGTGGGGAGAAAACTGGAGAGAGGTAAGGAGGTAGGGAGAGAGATGGGGAGGGGCTGGGACTTAGCAGGAGCGACTGGGTGACCAGGACTCACTGGAGTCAGGCCTGGTGCAACAGAGACCCAGAGCTGGGGACACCAACTAGGGCAGAGAGCCATGGACAGACTGACACACAGACAGGAGGAAGGCCAGCCTCAGAGAGAGGAGGCCTGGGGCCCGGTGGGAACAGCACGTTTAGGATATGCTTTGGGGCCCTGCGTTAGATGGTAGAGCAGTGATGCATGGGGGCTCTTTGCTCACCCAATGCTGGGGCCAATCCCATCCACCACCTACTCTGTGACCTGGTAACTGGTTCTTCCTCTTAAGGCCCAGTTTCCCTTATGTAACAGGAACAGAAGAGCAGTGCCCACACCCCCATCCTCCCACCCCCAGAACAGCAAGTGGTTAATGATCAAACAGGGTGAATATTGGAAATGCCCACGTCAGAAAGGTTCTTTTTAATGGTAAATACTTAATACATAAAGCAGGATAGGTAGGTATAACCATAGGCTCTGAAGCCAAGCTACCAGGGTTTAGGGTTACCAGATTTAGGAAATAAAAACGGGACAGGTCCACCTGGGTGGCTCAGTTGGTTAAGCATTCCACTCTTGATTTTGGCTCAGGTCATTATCTCAGTGTCGTGAGATAGAGCCCCCAGTTGGTCTCTGCCCTCAGCAGGGATTTTGCTTCTCTCTTCCTCTTCCTTTGCCTCTCCCGCCATTTGTGTGAGTGCATGTGTGCTCTCTCTCTAAAATAAATAAATAGGGTGCTTGGGTGGCTCAGTGGTTGAGCATCTGCCTTTGGCTCAGGTCGTGATCCCGGGGTTCTGGGATTGAGTGCCACATCCAGCTCCTGGGAGCCTGCTTCTCCCTCTGCCTATGTCTCTGCTTCTCTCTCTGTGTGTCTCTCATGAATAAATAAATAAAATATTTTTAAAAAATAAATTAATAATCTTTTAAAAATACAGAATGATGTGGAAAACAAAGGCAAAAGAAAAATTATTAAATTTCCTTACTACCTACAGCCCACTGACAAGTCCTTGAAACAGACAGAGTGACATTCCACTAGGGACTCAACTCCCTTGACATTCCTCCTTTTCTAAGGGTAAAAGGAAATCTTAGCTCAACCCCCAGGACCCAGTAAATCTACTTTAACATATAAAAATTCCTTTGGAAACGTCCTTTATCTCTACCGTGCAAGATATATGTTGGCAAACATTCCCCCAGCATATACATCTGGAGGGTCTTGTGACTGAGGTTTCATCAGACAGTAATAAATGACCTCTTTCCAACAATAGCCAGCCCCCTCAAGATCCTGAAACCTTGCTTCCAAAACTCCTTAGAGACTTCCACACTATCCCTAACCACCCCCCAACTTGAAAGTATATAATGACCCCGGTGCAGCTCATTCTGCCCACAGGTCCTGTCCCTGTGCTTTAATAAAACCACCTTTGTGCACCAAAGACATCTCAAGAATTCTTACTTGGCCATCAGCTTCAAACCCTAACATCTTTCCTACATCACAGGACGCCCAGTTAAATTTCAAGTTCTAATAAACAGCAAATAATTGTTTAGTATAATTATGTCCCAATTATTGCATGTATGTATGTATATGTCACATGTGGACATGTGGGGGGGGGAGTTGCTGAATCATTTAAAATAACACTTTACCCCTAAATACCCCTAAATTCATTTCGTTGTAGAATTATCTTTCATACCATAATACCATAATCACATCTGAGAAAATGACTAATTCTGTATATCGTTCAGTTCACACTCAAATTTCCCCCATTTGTCTCAAACTATTATAGTATGGAAGGACAAGGATTCTGGAGATGAAGGGAGGTGGAAGGAAGTCCGCTTCCATTTCGCCTTTCATAAAATGAAGACTAGTACCTACTTCGTAAAAGAATTAAATGAAGGCCCATGGCACACAATGAGCCCTCAATAAACGTCAGCTATGGGAGTTACTGTGGTTATTGTTTACATTGTTGATGTTGTTATCATGATTGACACTCCTCAAGAGCAGCCCCAGAACTTCCGCAAGGCCCTCGAAGAGGAGAACTCGGCCTGGTTGGGGATCCTGGGTCGGCGTCCCCCACCCCGCCCCTCCGTCCCTCTGCAGATTGTGACGTTGGCCGACCTGGGGTCTGGCCGGAAATCCCCCTTCCTGTTGCAGATAAGCCTGGCGCAGCCCAGCTGACCCCAGACCCTCCCCCCTACCCCCCATGTCGCAGGATCAAATCCCCAAGGCGGAAAGCCTGTCCACCAAACCCCCTGCTCCACCCCCATCACCCCGTAAACACGCCTCCGCACCCCGGGTCTCTCACAGCCCGCTATTCCCCAAGCCCCTGTCCAAGCCCAAGCCACCCTGCAGCAGGACAGCTGTAGCTATGGGGAGGCAGGCGGGAGGCAGGCGGCCGTCCCTGAGGTGTGTGTGTGTGTTGCGGGGAGTGGGCCCTTGGCCCCGCCCCAGGCCCTGCAACTCGACCCAGCTGCGACCCCCGGCTCTGACGTCTCGGAAAATTCTCCCCTGCCCAGGCCCCCAAGGGAGGGGGTACAGGGTATGAAATGGGGCTGAGACCCCTGGCCGGGGGACAGAGAAACCCGCCAGAGGTGAGCCATGAACCGGGGACTGGATATCTGGGGGCCTGGACTCCTGGGTCTGAGGGAAGCAAGGGCCGGGGCCCAGACTCCAGGGTCCCTAAGTGTCACCAGCTCACCCCTTGCCCTCTTTCTTCTGCCTCCCAGAACATTCCCGGGGAGCATCCATGGACTTGTGGAACTGGGATGAAGCGTCTCCGCAGGAAGTGCCCCCAGGGAACAGGCTGTCAGGGCTGGGTAGGCTGCTGGGGCTGCGTCGGTGTGTGCGGAGGGTCCACAGGTGGGGGCCCCTGTGACCCCGACCCGGCCCTAACCTCCTCTTGCCTGCAGACGGAGCCGAACTCGGCTTCTATTTCCCCGAACTGGTGCTCCCAGGGGACGCGCTGACAGCGGAGCCCCGCTGGAAAGGTGGCTGTGGGCCGGGACTCCAGGGAGCCGAGGAAGGTGAGGCTGGCTCGGGGTCGGAGGGAGGAGGGGGCGCGCGGGCCTCCCGAGGCTGAACGGGGAGAGGGCTGCCGGCTCCCATCCTGGCTGGAGAGGACGAGGCCAGGGTCCTGAGTTCTAGGTGCCCGTGAGTAGCGGCTGGGCCTCACCACCCAGTCCCTGACCAATAAAGACTGCCGGCCGAGCGGTGGAGGGGGCGTCTCTAGCCCTTGCTCACACCCTCCCCTAAGCTCTGCTCGCTCCTCTCCCTCGCAGGGCTCCCCCCGCCGGACTGGGGCTCCGCGTTACCGCACCCAGAAGCTCCGTGGGGGGCGGGTGAGTGTGTGCGCAGAGGCGGGGGCAGGAGGGGACTGGGGTCCTGCACCGTGGCTAGAGGTGTCCGTTCCCTGATCTTCGAGGGGAACAGGGCTAGGACGGGAACGCCTGTGTCGCCGAGGTGGCACGACCTAGATCCGGGAGCCCAGGGTGTCAAGGCTGAGACTCCAAGAGTGAGGTCCCTAAGTGTCACCAGCTCACCCCTTGCCGGGGACCGGGATGCCTGGGCTCCCCTCACGTGGGGCCTGTTCCTTCCCACAGAGCCCGCCCCTCAGGCTCTTCCGTGGTCGGGAGACTGGACAGACCTGGCGTGCACTGCCTCGGACCCTTGGAGCCGCGTCTCCCAGGCCCTGGGCCCCGCCCCTCCCGGCCTGGGTCCCCGCCCCCTGCGCTGCCGCGGCGGGGGCTGCGGGGGCTGCGGGGGCGGCGGCGGCTGCGGGCCAGAACTGCGCCACCTCCGCGGGAGGGACCCAGCAGTGGTCCTGCGCCCAGGCGGCGGCCGGCTCCACCAACTGGGACTGTTGTATTGGCCTCGACGGCCCCACCTACTGGGGCAAGGAACTCCCCGGGGGGCCCAGCGCGGACTCCACCATTTCGTGGGGTGGGTCCTGCGGGCTCAGACTGCACCACGTCCTGGGGCTCGGGGCTGCCGGCGGACTGCACCACCTCTTCAAAGGGGTACCAGGCTTCCGATCTCCCCACGTCCTCCGAGCCCAGCCAGCAGTCGGACCGCGTAACCTTGGCTTGTTACCCCAAAAGTAACCACCGAGGTGAGAGGTCCGCGGGACCCTATTCTACTGATGCGGGGCCTGGCGCGGAGGGGCGGGCCCCGGGAGACCCGCAGCCAAGGTGCGAAGCTTAGCTACCTAACAGCCCGAGGGAGGCGGTGACGGTGGGTCCCTGGGGAGGAGAGGACTGAAACACTGGTAGTCTGATAGGGAGCAAGGGACCCGAACCCGGGTCACCGAGGTGCGGCAGCCAAAGTCCTCTACGTTTCCGAGATGGGGCCCCGGCTGCCTGGGTCCCTGGGGCCGCTTCTTGGGTTCCTCACGTGGAGGGATCCGGACTCTCTGGGCCCCAAGGAGGAGGGGATCTGGACTTCTGGCCCCCGGGTTGGGAAGGCCTGGAGCCTTGGACCTTCATAGTGAGGGAGCCCGGCCATCTGGGTCACCGAAGGGACACGGCCTGGGGCCGGGAAGCCCGAGTGTTCACCTGCCCGCACTCCGCAGGTCCCATTCAGCTGTGGCAGTTCCTCCTGGAGCTGCTCCGAGACGGGCAGCGTAGCAACTGCATCCGCTGGACCGGCAACAGCCGCGAGTTCCAGCTGTGTGACCCCAGAGAGGTGGGGGAGCTTCCCAGCGCGCCCCCGTCCCGCCCCAGCCTCCCCGGGCTGGACGTAGCCGGCCCCGCCCCCAGCTCGCACCCTCGCGGCCCCGCGGGGAGTCACGCGCACCCACTCGCGTCCGGAACCGCCCCGGAGCCGCCCCCCTCCCCCGCGCGTCCGTTGCCCCGCCCGGCTCCCTCCTGCCCCCTCGGACTCATCCGACCTCTGTCCTAGGTGGCGCGGCTGTGGGGCGAGCGCAAGAGGAAGCCCGGCATGAACTACGAGAAACTGAGCCGAGGTCTACGCTACTACTACCGCCGCGACATCGTGCGCAAGAGCGGTGGGCGCAAGTACACGTACCGTTTTGGGGGCCGCGTGCCCGGCCTGGCCTGTCTGGACTGCGCGGGGGGTGGGCCGGGAGGGGCGACGCAATAAAAATATCCCATCAAACTAGTCGTGAATGCTGCCTGCGTGCTTCCCACGGATACTAAGTAAGCCCACGCTAGGGACCCTAAGTGTGCACTACACACTCACATCCCACCCCCAGCCCCCGCCTGTGTGAACCTAATTCGAAGGAATCTACTCAGTCCCTACAGGGCCTACTGCGTGCCTGCCTGTGCTGGCACTCCTAAAGGAATCAGACCTGACAATCACTAACTTTCAAGTTTACCTACTGTGTCTCTCCTGAAGAGATGACTCAGGACTCCAAAACACCCAGTTTATGTGTGTCCTTCCAGTGCTTGGGACCATTAAGGACTTAGGGCTAGCGCTCAATCCCCAAAAGCACCTACTAATCTCTCCACTCGAAGCTGAGGGTGGAGAACTCTGATTTAGACTCCACGGAGAGCCTACCCCATTCTGGGAACCACTGAACCCCTAAAAGAGTGGTCGTCCCATTGACTGACAAGATGCGCATTTTAAATATCTGGTTTGGGAAGGACTAAAGGTGACATTGAAGCAAAGACCCAAGGAGGTGAGGGAGGGAGCCAGCTTCAGGAAGAGCTTTGCAGGCCAAGGGGACAGCAAGTGCAAAGGCCCTTAGAGGGAAGTCAGCCTACATGTTCAAGCAGGAGGAGGCCAGCGTGGCTGGAGCAGTGGGAGTAAAAAGAATAGAAAAGGTATAAGAGGGACCAAAGTGTTTTGGTAAGGACTTTGGTTTTTGAGTGAAAGAGTCAAATAAGACCCGAGGGGAGGGTTCTAGGCCAAAGAAAAGTGATCTGAGGTGTTAACAGGTCCCTCTGGCTGACTGGGTAATGGTGGAGGGCAGTAGGGAAGCCAGGAGGCCAGAGAGAGGGCCACTGCCATAGCCAAGGCTAGAGATGCCTGTAGCTTGAACCCAACATCGGAGAAAATTCTGGATATATTGCTAAGGCAGAGCCAACAGGATTTCTTGATCAACTGTGGGGTATGAGAGAGGAATACCTCCAGAACTAGAAGCATAAATGTGTCACTTTCCGAGATGAACTAATCTCTGCCGGATCCAAGCTTTTATTTTTTTTTTAATTTTTATTTATGATAGGCACACAGTGAGAGAGAGAGGCAGAGACACAGGCAGAGGGAGAAGCAGGCTCCACGCACCGGGAGCCCGATGTGGGATTCGATCCCGGGTCTCCAGGATCGCGCCCCGGGCCAAAGGCAGGCGCCAAACCGCTGCGCCACCCAGGGATCCCCCCAAGCTTTTATTCTTAATCTCTCTGTGGTGCGGGACTTTGGTTTGAGTCCTCGGGAACACAAATTTGTGTTAATTTGCGCTTTCTGAGGCTTGGGGAAAGAAGAAGAGCGAGAAGGGAGATGGAGTTGGTACCATAGGGTTGCATAGAGCAGCGGGTTGGTACCATAGGGAGGAAGAGGGAGGGGTCGATCGCGTGACATCGGCGCTGCAGCCCCGAGTAGGGGGGTTCAGATTCCACCCCCGAAGCATCCTCCAGCCTAGGTGGCAGGAGCCGCCAAAACCCCTGGAAGGACACGGTGGGGACTGTGGGCCCCAGTGTGGACAGGACCTGGGCCCGGGCCCTTCGGAGTTCTCCAAAGCTCAAAGCACCCAACTGCATCCCCGCAAAAAAAAAAAAAAAAAAATCATAATGTGACAAATGACCCTGGGAGAAAGGCTGGATCTATTTCAAACCCTTAACAGCTGGTCCTGTAATAATCATAAAGAGCGTAAGGATTCTTGTGTTTTGTTTCGTGATGCTTCCCCAAGTTTTCTAGAAGTACCCGGCACAGGGTAAGCATTCAATAAGTAATTCCTCTCCCCAGGCCCACTCTACACCTAGCCCCAGGACCCAAAACTCCTTCCCCTGGTGAAAACAGGGAAGTGACGAGAACCTGTAACCGCGCATCTCAAACCCCAGCTCGGACCTTCGAAGTCCGAGAGTCCACGCAGGCTCACGATTGGGCCGAGGGCGATGATGAACAGGCATCCAGCCCAATAGGAGCTCGGAGTTCCCGGGTGGGCGTGGCCTCAACGGCTTCGGGGCTGGCCTCCCCGCGGGCGCCCGGGCCGCGCGGAAGACGCCCCTTTACCCCGCTTCGCCCTGCTTCCGGCCGCTCTTAATTCCGCTTCCGGTCCGACTCTGGCGTCTTTGCTGAGGGTCACATTGAGCTGCGAGGTGCTGCAGGGGTGTCCTTAGGTGAGTGTGGAGGGCCGGGGAAGCCGGGGCCCTGGCCTGGGGTACTGAGGAGCCGGACCCTGGTTTCCCCGAGGACGGAGTGAGTTCCCGGCCGGCGGGTCCTTGGCGTTCTGTTCTTGTCTGTGGCTCTAGGCGGCGATTGTGGAGCTCTTCCTTAATGCCAGCTAACGTGGCGAGCGACCTTATTAACTCGTTTAATCTTCCCTCCAGCCCTGTGAGGTGGGGCCTGGGATGATCCCTTTTTGACGGTGGAGCCGCTGAAGCTCAGCGACATCGGGCTATTAAGGCAGCGACCAGGGTTTGGATTCGGTGGTTAGGACCGTCGTGCCCTCAATCACCAGGCCGCAGGCGTGGCCTCCCGCGGCTGGCCCCGGGCCGCAGCCGGGCTCCCTGGTTTCTGGTCCCTCCTCCCGCTTGGACTTTGGAGGACCTCAGAGTCCTCCCTGATCTCCCCGCAAAACAACTCTCCCGAGCAAATCTGTGTCCCAGCTCTGGCGTTCTACGTCCCCCTTCCTCTGTCCCTCTAGGATTTCCCCTCCCCAAAGACTACTGTGGGACCCCAGATGTCCACCACTACCTTGGGTCCCTTGAATCTAACACTGGCCTGCTCACTTCTTTGTAACCCCGTTACTTTTCGAATTATCTGGAATAGAGGCAGTTTCACCTTCCCTGGTGAAAACTGCGCGTCACCCGCGGAGGTTTTTAACTCTGGGCCTGCAAAATCAATAGACTGCAAGGTGTGCTAGTACTTGAATGGGGCGGGGGGTACATCTGTGTTTTTCTTTCTTTTTTTTTCTTTAAGATTTTACTTATTTATTCATGAGAGACACAGAGAGAGAGGGAGAGGAGGCAGAGACACAGGCAGAGGGAGAAGCAGGCTCCATGCAGGGAGCCCGATGTGGGATTTGATCCCAGGTCTCCAGGATCACTGCCTGGGCTGAAGGAAGGGGCTAAACCGCTGAGCCACCCAGGGATCCTACATCTGTGTTTTTCTTAATCTGGAATTGAAATGAAGCATTTCCTTCAGGAATGGAGGCAACAGTCTTAATAACATTAGCGTCACCTGTGACTTTGTCAGCATTCAAAATTGCAGGTCATCTTATATCACATTGTGGTTGCACATGTCACAGAATACATTTTTATTGACAATTACTCCAAAATTGTGGTAGTCGGTAAATCCTCAGCTACATGGAATGGAACTGGTTTTCTTGGTGATCCTATGAAGTTTTCAGATGCCTTTAAAAGTATTCTGGGAGAGGGGTCATTAGACCCCTGAGGAGTTCATGGCACCAAAGAGATGAACCTCTGCGGTGTAGATTCTGTCAATGACTGGGTGCAACTCCTCCGTTTTTGTGACCTTGGGAAGTCACTTAGACACCCCGTGCCTTGTCTGTGACACAGTGATAGTAATAGTTCGTACCTTTTAGAGTGGCTGCAGGAGTAAAGTGTAGAACAACGCTTGGCCTATATTAAATACTTAGTGAGTGTTAGCTAGTGTTCTTTTGGGATGAATAAGGCCTGATTTTGCTAAGGAGTTACCCCCTCCACAAAGTCCTGCTGTGATGGCCACACTTTGATGTGCAGATTTGCCCCACCCTTCACCTCTGTGTGTGCATGTTGACAGGGAGAAAGTGTTGGCTTGTTCACACCTTTCTACTCTCTCTCTCTTCTCCTGTGTGTGTTGGGGGTGGGGGGGTGGGGAGCTGACATCCCATCCCCAGGCTCCCTAGAACTTTTGCCAACATCCACTCTCTTTGCCTCCAAGAGTCAGCACCATGGCAGAAGACATCAAGTCCAAAATCAAGAACTACCAGACTGCCCCTTTTGACAGCCGCTTCCCCAACCAGAACCAGACTAGGAACTGCTGGCAGAACTACCTGGGTAAGCAGGGCATAGGGGTGGGAAGGGATGCAGAACCTTTTCCTGGTCCCACACTCAAGGTTGCTTACCTGTTTGTCTACTCCTAAGGCATCTGTACATCCCAGGCCTCTTTTTTATTCTGGACATCCTACCTTGCAGGGCCCATGCCCCTTATCACAACTGTGCTCGAGGTCCAATATCTGGGCCAGGGTCACAAACTTTGGTTCCTACAAGGATGGGTGTGTGTGTGTGTGTGTGTATATTAGGATTTGTGTGTGTATGAGACAGATGTTAACATACATACAGGAAATACATAAAACAACGTACAGCCAAATGAATAATGCTAAAGTGAATCCCCTGTATACCTATATAATCTGGATAGGAAATTAGGTACTGTCAGTATTCTGATCTTCCTTGCCCACTGTATGCCATCTTAAACACAACATCCTAATCTCCGCTCAAGAGATGTCACCCTGCCAACTTAAGGCAGTCACATTTTATCACTACTTTTAGGTTTGCCTCTTGATGAACATTATAAACACTATATATATTCTGTTTTATTTGGATTTCTTCAGCAGTTTTGAAGATTGATCCTTGCTGTGGCGTATAGTTTGCTCGTTTTCTTTCTGTATGGTTTTCCATAATTTATTCTCAGACACTTATAGGGTTGCCAGTTCAGGGCTTTCATGAATGATGATGTTATAAACGTTCTTATAAATGTAATTTGCCGTCAATGTGAATGCTTCTTTGTGTAGGGAGTGTGCCCTGGAGTGGAATACCTGGAGAATTTTTCTTTTTCTTTTTTTAAAAAATTAATTGCCTACTTTAAAAAGCCAGATTATCCCCTTCCTGTCCTCTTCTGTAGGAGCCAGCATCTTAGCCTCAGGATCCTCTTCGCCTTCCCTCGCCATGGGTTTGGACTTCCATACCCCTGCATGTGCCCTTCATGTTCCTCCCTCATTCCAGACCCCAGGATCTTCAAGTCAAACAGTAGTTCTCTAGGGTTTGCAAAATCACCTTGGTGAGGCCTGCCTAGCCCTTTTCAGTACACTTGTAGGAATAGACATTCCTCTTCACACTTGTTTGTGTGTGTTTGTGTGTATATAACTGGTTGTGAAGTAAAGATGATTTCTGTGAATTTTGATCAAAAATATGTTCCAGCCCTTAGTCAGGGCTGACCCTGAACCACTCTTTCCACAGACTTCCACCGCTGTGAGAAGGCAATGACTGCTAAAGGGGGTGATGTCTCCGTGTGCGAATGGTACCGGCGAGTGTACAAGTCCCTCTGCCCCATATCCTGGGTATGTGCCACCTCCAGGGGATCTTGGGACACTGGGGTGGGGTCTTCACGGAGACGAGTGTGGTAACTTAGTGGGGGCTCATCTGGGAGCAGCAGAGGAAGGACAGGGTGTTGCGGTGTCCACGGGACTCAGCCCTGTCTTCTCTCTGGAATTGCCTTCCTTCCCTGTTTTCAGCGATACTCTCAACCAGTCAGGGCTCTTGGCCAGGGCACCCAGGGTCCTCTTCTTGCTGCATTCATCCCACCCATGCACTCTACAAATAAATACACAGTGCTGGCTCCTTGTCCCTGTGGGGTTCACCGTCTTGTGCAGTTCTGTGCCTTTTTATTCACATTTTCAAGTTATACATAAAGGTAGAATAACCCAGTGACCCCCAGTTATACCGACTACTTAGACACACAGCCAGTAAGGCTTTTAGCCCTAATCTGACCAGACTTTTTGTCACTATTTAGTAGTCTCTGTTACACACTTTTTCAAAAAAAGAATTTATGTTTAATGTTGTACTGTTTCATCAAAGCAAAGATCCCATTGACTCCAAGAAACATTGAGAGATGGTCAACTCTTTTTCTAAAATGCCAGAAATGAGTGTAACCAGCTTGCTGATTTCAGAGATGTTGAAATGAAAAAACCTTGTGTCTTAGAATCAAAATATGATACTATTACAAAAGTCACAGTGCTCATTTGAAAAACAAAAAACGGGCAGCTGGGTGGCTCAGTCAGTTAAGCATCGAGTTTTGATTTCGGGTCAGATCATAATCTCAGGGTCGTGGGATGGAGCCCAATACATGCTCAGCAGGGAGTCAGCTTCTCTCTCCCCCTACCTGGGCCCCTCCTCCTGCTCATGCGTGCTCTCTCTCTCTCTCTCTGTGTGTCTCAAGTAAATCTTTAAAAACAAAAAATGTGAGCAGAAAACAGTAGAGCAGTAAAAAGTAGAAACCTTCCCCCTGCCCCCCTACTCTGAGTAGTTACTACTATTAGCTGATTACTTTTTTCTCTATATAAAGTAATCATACAGAAACCTGGGGAGCTATCTGTGGATGAGTGGGTCATACTATATAGTCTTTGACTGCTTTGATTTATCAGTGTGTTTTGGAGTCTTTTTTTTTTTTTTTATAATAATGCATATAGATCTGCCTTACTTTGGTAACTTTCATATGCTTTTATTTAACTGATGCCATTTTGACAGAGCTTATATTCTAATTTTTTCAGTATATTTGTAGCATCCTTAATATATGCCTTTGGAGCTTATTTCTTGAGAACAAATTGCCTTATTGCAGTCTCCCTCAGCTTGCTTGGTTTTCCCTCCACCTCTCAGGCCACACTGTCTCAAGTGTCTTTGAGTGTCCTGTGCCCTTCCAGGATTTCCCCTTGTCCCTGGGTGATTTGAGTAACATGATGGTGTAAGTACATACTATCCCTTCTCCAGCCTCAGAGCCTGCATTGGGTGCCTGCTGGACAGGGTGCCAAGAAGCATGCTTCCAGTCCCGGTGCTGCCCTACACCCCATTCTCCAAGACTTGGGCCTGCCCTTTCCTTGAGAGCATCAAATTGTGTGGCTCCTGCTCTCAGGTGCCTGCAGTATCCATCTACCTTGTTAGGGCTTATAAATGTATTCTGCAAAGCCCCCTTTATACTGGCTGCCCTGACTTCTTTATTTCAAAAACGTGGTGAGGTGAAAATAAGTGGGTTGTTTTGTTTTGTTTTGTTTTAAGATTTTTTCTTTATTGATTTGAGAGAGAGAAAACATGAGCAGGGGGAGGGACAGAGGGAGAAGCAGACTTAGCAGGGAGCTGGATGTAGGGCTCCATCCCAGGACCCTGGGATCATGACCTGAGCCAAAGGCAGATGCTTAACCCACTGAGTCACCCAGGCACCCCAGAACAAGTGTTTTGTTTTTGCTGTTGTTTTGTTCAATTATAAGGAATATAACTACTTCACAAAAACTTAAAAACTAGAGGAAGGGCAGAAAAATATTCCTTATTCTTCTGATAATATCATAGCATCTTCCAGGTATTTCTTGTGTATTATTTTTAATTAGTCTTAAATCCCAGTATGTGCATTTGAGTGGGGTCATCATGGGAGTTCAACACTTTTCCTATATGAGCATTTAAAACATTTTTTCCAAGCGTCTTTTATTTTCTGATTTAAAAAATCTTGAGGTGCTCACTTCGGCAGCACATATACTAAAATTGGAACGATACAGAGAAGATTAGCATGGCCCCTGCGTAAGGATGACACGCAAATTCGTGAAGCGTTCCATATTTTTAGAAAGACTCCTTGTGGTGAAGGTTCTAAGACTTGGGATCGTTTTCAGATGAGGATCCACAAGCGACTCATTGATCTGCACAGTCCTTCTGAGATTGTTAGGCAGATTACCTCCGTCAGTATTGAGCCTGGAGTCGCAGTTGAAGTCACCATCACAGATGCTTAAATCAACCTTTTTAATAAATTGATTATCTGTTAAAAAAAAAAAAATCTTGAGTATCAGGGTGTTTGGGTGGCTCAGTTGGTTTAAGCATCTGCCTTTGGCTCAGATCATGATCCCAGAGTCCTGGGACTGAGTCCTGCATCCTGCTCTCTGCCCAGTGGGGAGCCTGCTTTTTCCTCTCCCCCTGCTTGGGCTTGTTCTCTATGTTAAATATATAAATAAATCTTTTAAAAAATCTCAAGCTTCTCCGTGAACAAACAACATTGACTTTTGTGGAATCTTCCAAACAAAAGCTTTATATAATGTAGAAAGCGAAAGCCCCCTACTCATCCACTTCTGAGTCCTAAAGTTAACTTTGTTTTAGTCATTTGGTATAATTCTTTCACTTCCTTTTCTGTGTGCTGATGTATGTGTAGGTGTGAGTTTATGTACTTTTTAATTTTGATATGGGTCATACTCTTGGTACTGTTTTGTGCTTTGATTTTTTTTACTTACCACGCATTTTATACCTATTCCTATCTTAGTATAGTCAGCTCACTTAATTGAGTAGCCACTATCTTTAATAGTTATAGTTTCTTCCCCTTTATAGCTAGATTCCATCTTTTTTCACTTTTTAATTTCTAAAAAATATTTATGTTTTTACTTGAGAGGGAGAGAGGGTACGCACACCCACACAGGAACAGGGGGAGAGAGAGAATCTCAAGCAGTCCTTCCGTTGAGTATAGAGCCTGACACAGGGCTCAGTCTCACAACCCTGAGATCATGACCTGAGCCGGAACCAACAGTCAGACGCTTAGCCAACTGAGCCACCCAGGTGCTCCCTTTATCACTTTTTTCAATGACACTTCAGTGTACAGTTCCATTGCAGGAAATGTTTTCTCCCTCTATTTGAATGGTTTCCTGAGTTTCCATTCCATGAAGCGGCATTATTGGGCAAAGGAAAATTTGCAAAGGATCAGACCAGCCTGATTCTTTAAAAAGAGATGGAAAGGTAAACCCAGCAAATGAGAAATTCACATATAGAAAGCTATAGACTGTGGACAGTACAAGTCCAGTATGAGGGAATCCAGACATGAAAAGATGTCCATCCCCACTCAAGTCACCAAGAAAACAGCTGAAAACAACAGAGAGATGCTTATTTCTACCTTGCAGTCTGGTGCAAGTTTGATAAAGGTTGATAGTGCTAAACATTAGTGGTTCTGTAAATTGAAGTTATTTTGGTAGGATCTTTCAAAATGGAATAAAAGATCTCCAGATGTGTCACTTTTACATTTGGACATCCTACAAAGATGCTCGTGTACAAAGAGATCCATTGCAGAGTTGTTTGTAATGAGGAGCATTCAGAAACAACCCAGTTAGATAAATGGTGGTACATTTATTTTGATCTATGCGACAATACAGAAAGAGCTCTAAGACTTGTGGAAAAGGCAAGTTGTAGGACAGTCTATATCGTAGGGACCAATTTGTACATACGTTTTTCAAAGTAGAGAATATTTGTGTGGTGGTGATGGTGTGTGTGTGTGTGTGTGTGTGTGTGTGTGTATAAATAGGCACATATGTGGCACTTAACCGTGGGCCAACTACTTTGTAAGCCCTTTATATTCTGTAAGGGCAAACATGCTAAAAAATGAGATGAGATAGATACTATTCTCACTGTCCTCATTTTACACAATTAAAAACTAAGGCCCTGAGATGAGCACTGGGTGTTAACATTATACGGATATGTTGGCAAATTGAATTTAAATAAAATTTTAAAAACAAAAAATAAACTAAGGCCCTGAAAGGCTGAGTGATTCACCCGAGATCACACAGCTAGGAAGTGATGGAACAAGGATTCCGATTTTCTTCCTTAGTCATGCTGTTGTCTACTGCCTCTAATATATGGCATATAAACGTGAGTATATGTCTAACTGGATGTGCTTCGGAGTGCCTGTAAGAAGGTGCACCAGTTGTAGTGTGTTACTTCTGGGGAGTGTTAACAGTTGGATATGGGCCTTTTCATCATTGTTTCTATATACATGTATCTGATCAACAGTAGGATCATACTCTATATTCAGTTTTGTATCTTTTGCCTCTGACTGTATCTTGGAGATCCGTTTATGCCAGAGCACAACCTCTTTCTTTCCCTCACAGCTTCCTAGTATTTCTTCCTTCCTCTATTCTGACAAACATTGAGTATTGATTCTGGGGTTCCTGATACAGGGCACAGTCACACTTTTGAGTCTCTGTACAGTCCTACATCTCCCCAGGAACAGCCCCTGCAGTGAATGTGGGATTTATATATACTCTCCACCCCTCACCCCCTCAGTGGGTCAGTTCATTCAGGACAGTGATTCTTATCTTTCTGGGGTCACTGCTGATTCCCCCACTCCTGGAACAGTGGTGGTGCTGGGCTTGACCGACTGAACAGGTAGGCAGAGTGAGGATGAGGAAGACAGAGTTTACCCCTCTGGTTTCCCCACAGATGAAGGAAGTAATGTTGGCTGTCTTTCCACAGGTGTCGGCCTGGGATGACCGCCGGGCAGAAGGCACATTTCCTGGGAAGATCTGAACTGGCTCCACCCACCTCTCCTCTGTCCTCCATCCTTCTCCCAGGGTGGTGAAGGGGGACCTGGGTACATGGTGATCCCCACCCTGGGATCCTGAATCATGGCTTAACTAATAATAAATACTCGTTGGAAAAGTGTAAGACTGTGTATGTGTAAAAGAACTGGGTGATCGGGCAAGAAGCTGGGATGGAAATTAATACCTTGACTAATAAGAGGGACTTCAGGGGGATTGTTTTTTTTTTTTTTTTTTTTTTTGCTTTGTTTTATGTTGCTAAACTGACCACCTTCTCTATACCAGACAGTATAGTGAGTGATTATAGCCCCTGTATGTGCAAAAATTTATCTGTATGTTCCCCTTCATTATCTATACAATTTCAAAAAACTTTTCTTATGTAATTTTTGAACCACATGGAAATAGTATAATAAAAATTGGGGATCCCTGGGTAGCTCAGTGGTTTAGTGCCTGCCTTCAGCCCACCGCATGAACCTAGAGTCCCGGGATGGAGTCCCACATCAGGCTCCCTGCATGGAGCCTGCTTCTCCCTCTGCCTGTGTCTCTGCCTCTCTCTCTCTGTCTCTCATGAATGAATGAATGAATGAATGAATAAATAAATAAATAAATAAAATCTTTTTAAAAATTAATAATAAAAATTAAAATTGTGTACCCATCACCTAGCTTCAACAATTATCAACAAATGCCCAACCAGTTTCATCTCTAATTATTCCCCTCCCCTTCTAGGTGATTTTAAAGCAAAACCTGGGGATCATATGCTATCCAGAAATAAGTAAGTATATGTATCTCTTAGAATTAGAGGTTTATTTTATGCATAATTAACACTACCATTATTATGTCTAAGAAATTAACGCCAATTTTTTTGCCGTCTAATTAGCAGTTTCCTGTATGATGTGTAATTTCTCTGTTCTGTTCTCGTAGTGATTATTAGAAGTCATTTAACTCGATCAAGTTAAAAATGTTCTTTCTTGCTGCCCCAAGAGGAATTGCCACACAGTGATAGTCCAGAACATCATCCACCAGACCGATCAGCATAACTAGCCAGAGCACTAGGTTGTGGCTGGATTGGTGTTTCCTCAAGACCACTTAAATGGTTGAGAGACAGACTTACCCAAAGCATTTGCAGGTGAGCAGCGAGATGATTCTTGTATTGAGGGAGAATGGCCCTAGGGAGGGATCTTCTGAAATGGCTGCTTCTGAGGAGGAGGGGCTCTACATAGAGGACCCTTATACATGTCCAGGGACTCTGAGCAACTGTCGAAGCTTCTTCTATTTCCTGTCTGATCTACCACTTCTTGTTTGCTCCTTCAGTTCCTGCACACTGGCCTCTTCAATGTGACAGGAACCATGTGAGCAAATGAGAAGTGTTAGCATACACCAGACTGCCTCCAACCTCAGGGCCTTTGCATTTTCTGTTTGCCCTGCCTGGAATGCCTTTCCATTAGATAGCCACATGACTCTCTCTTCAGGTCTTCCTCAAATATAACTCAGGCTTCCCCTGACCACTCAACCTACCATTTCAACTCCATACAGATATTTGCAGCCCTTCACTTCTTTCATTCCTGAAGCACTAAACCACTAATATTCTCTGTATTTTACTTAATTCATCCTTGATAATAGCCCTGACACACACTAGAATGTAATTTCTGTGAGGGCAGGATTTTTTAAAATACACATTCCCCCTTTCAACATTTTATTATGGAAAATTTCAAGCATACAGAAAAAAATGACAATCCGTACAGTTGCTGTTATATCCCCCACCTTGGTTTATTGTGTCATATTTACTTTGTGTGTACACATGTTTTTTACTAAACTATTTAAAAGTACAGTTGCACCTCAAGCAAAGCAAGGATTAGGAGCATCAACTATCCATGTATTTTTTTTTTAATTTTTTTTATTTATTTATATTTATGATAGTCACAGACAGAGAGAGAGAGGCAGAGACACAGGCAGAGGGAGAAGCAGGCTCCATGCACCAGGAGCCCGATGTGGGATTCGATCCCGGGTCTCCAGGATCGCGCCCTGGGCCAAAGGCAGGCGCCAAACCGTTGCGCCACCCAGGGATCCCTGTATTTTTTTTTTTTAAATCCACATACAACTTGACTCCCTACAAACTTAACTACTGATAGCCTGTTGCTGAGTAGAACCCTTACTGGTAACAGAGTTGATTAACAACTATTTTCTCTGTTATATGTATTATATACTATTAAAGTAAGCTAGGGAAAAGAATGTTAAAATCATAAGGAAGAAAAAAGACTTTTATAGTACTGTATGTGTATGTATTGAAAAAAAATCTGCTTGTAAATGGACCCATGCAGTTCAAACATGTATTATTCAGGATTAGCTGTAGTTTCCAAACACCTTGACACTTCACTCCTAAATACTTAAGTATGTATCTCTGAAAAATGACATGTTCCTTCATACCATTATCACTTCTTTTTTTTAATTATTTATTTATTTACTTGAGAGATAGCAAGGGGAGAGTACAAGCAGGGAGGAGAGGGAGAAGCAGGTTCCCTAGGAGCAGGGAGCCACATGTGAGGCTCAATCCCCGGACCCCAGGATCCTGACCAGAGCCAAAGGCAGATGCCTAACCGAGCCACCCAGGTACTCTGTCACTTCTAAGAAAAACTGACATTTAATTCCTGAATGTCTGATAACTCAGATTTCCCAAATTGTGCCCCAAAAGTCTTCTATACTGTTGGCTATGTTTTGTACCAGGATCCAATCAAATTCTGCATTGGTTTTTTAGGTGTCTACTGTTTTTTAAATAGTACAATAGCCCCCCATGCTCCACCACTCCTGCTCTTATAAGATGGGATTTTTTTTTAAGAGGCCAGGCCAGTTGTCTTGGGGAATGTTCCCCTCTCTGGATTGGCCTAATAACTTTCTCATGGTGTCATTTAGCTGCTCTGTTTTCTGTAGTTCTTAAATACTGGAAGTTTTCTCTAAAGGCCTGATTAGATGCAGGGTAAGTACTTTCTGCAAGAATCTTTCCTGTGTATCTTCCTTCTTGCTTCTCATCAGGAGGTACCTGATGCCACGTTGCCCCAATAGTGATGGCCACAGCTGTCTCCTTCAGAACGAGCTCTCTTCCCTTTCTATCATTGACAAGTGACCTGTGGGGTGGTTCTAGAACGGGTGGTTCTGCTGTGGCACCCCTGCAACTTTACACATCTTCACATAAGCCCCACAGAGAAAAACTTACCTGTGGACTGGCCCAAACTGGCAGAAGGCCTGGTGAGTCCCCCTGAAACCAAGGGAGAGGAGCAGTTTTGTGAAGAGCTGCCGTGAGGCAGTTTCTCATCCACCTCTGTCTCTTGCGGGAGACTGCTGCAAGGCCCTTTGTCACCTACCTCTCCTGTCAGTACTTTCTTCCTCATTCCTCCTTAGGGTATAAGCTGCAGGCTATAAAACTACTCTGAAGCTTCCGTGCTGAGCACCTTACCTGCCCTATCTCCAGCCTTCTAACAACTCAAGCCATATTTTGTTATGACTCCTATTTTACAAGCGGGGAACCTGCCACTTGCAGCCATCTGCTGGTTTGTGTGGCAGTGGGTTTCGTTAGTGTATCTGTATCAGAGGGTTCAGTGCAGAAAATGGAAACCTCCCAAGGCGTATGAAATAGAGACAATATGAGCAATTTGGGTATAGCGAAGTTGGACATAGTATCGCACCTCTATTTCATTATATTCAACTCAGCATAAGCCAGCATTTTACAGGTTTCAATGCAGCTTTGTAATAGGGTTTTGCATTATCTTAAAAAAATATATCCAGGGTGCCTGGGTGCCTCGGGTGGTTAAGTGTCTGACTCTTGGTTTTGGCTCAGGTCACGGTCTTAGCACAGATGCTGCATGAGATTCTCTCCCTCTGCACCCACCCCCTTGCTCATGAGCGCTGGTGCTCTCTCTCTAATAAATAAAATCTTTAAAAAAATGTGTCTGGTATTGTCACCTTGAGCGGGGCAAGCACTGTGGTCTGAGCAGGGGCAGTGGGAGCGCAGACTGACAATGCAGACCACTGGGGCACTATTCATCTCTCCAGCTCTAATCTGCTGTTGTACTGGGGATCTAATAGGCCAGAGGTCCCATCTAAACAGCCACCCTACAGCAGCTCCCCACTCCAGGTGGCCTGATGGGAGTTCCAGACCAGTGTTATCTCCTGGGACATTGATGTAGCAGCCAAGTTTATTGGTGCCGGGCTGTCACAGCTGGTGTGGCTGGTCCAGGGGCTGGCAGTGGAACAGTGGTTGGCAGCTTGATTATTGGCTCTGCCAAGAACCTGTCTCTCAAGCAGCAGCTCTTTGCCATTCTGGGCTTTGCCCTGACTGAGCCATGGGGCTCTTTGATGGTCTCCTTTGCCATCCTTTTTGCCATATGAGGCTCCATGGGGTTCACCTACCTGTCCCTGTTTCTTCAACTTCAGGCCATACCTGGTGTTAAAGCATGCCAAGCTTTACAATTAAACATGTTTCTCTAAGAAAAAAACAAACAAACAAAAAAACCAAACTGGTATTCAGCTAATAAAGACGAAAAGAAAATTAAAATATCAGCGTATTTTGCAACCCCTAATGAGTCTAAGCATGATGTCTGTGGCTACAAACATCACCAAAAGAGAGACAACCAAATATGTGCTTCCAGATGGAAGTACTCATCACTAGTCATGAAAAGTTTTACCAAAATAATCAAACCTGAATCTGATCAAGCTTCTAGATTCAACTTCTGATTCACAGGAATTTTAGAGGACAGTGGAACATGTTAAACTGCGTCACAGGAAACAACTGGAAAAAAAACTAGATTCTGGAAAACCCTACAAGAAAAATGACCTACATTTTCTTCAGTAAGTGCACTATTGATGGAGGAAAAATGGGAGGAGAGAGTTAGAGGAAGACCATATAGATTAAAAGAAATATAAGAGATAAATATTTGGGGATGCCTGGGTGGCTCAGTAGTTGAGCGTCTGCCTTCGGCTCAGAGCGTGGTCCTGGAGTCCTGGGATCGAGTCCCACATTGGGATCCCTGCATGGAGCCTGCTTCTCCCTCTGCCTGTGTCTCTGCTTCTCTCTGTGTGTCTCTCATGAATAAATAAAGTCTTTTAAGATAAAAGATATATATTTGGATCCTAAATGAAGCAAACTGCAAAAGGATTTGTTTTTAATTCAATTAACATAAAGTATTACTAGTTTCAGAGGTAGAGTTCAGTGATTCATCAGTCTTCTCTGTAATACCCAGTGCTCATTACATCATTTGCTCTCCTCAATGACCATCACCCAGTTACCCCATTGCCCTCCCCACCTCCCCTTCAACAACTCTGTTCCCTATGATCAAGTCTCGCTCTTTGATTTTCTCTTATTTTTCTCTCCCTCTATGATCCTGTTTTGTTTCTTAAATTCCACATAAGAGATCATATAATTGTCTTTCTCCGATTGGCTTATTTCACTTAGCATAATACCCTCTAATTCCATCCACATCACTGTAAATGGAAATTTTTTTTGATGGCTGAGTAGTAGTCCATTGTATATATATACAACATCATCTTTATCCATTCATCTGCTGATGGACATCTGGGCTATTTCCATAGTTTGGCCATTGTGGACACTGCTGCTGTAACCATTGGGGTGCATGTGCCCCTTCGAATCACTGTGTTTGAATCCTTTGGTTAAATACCTAGTAATGCAGTTGCTGGGTCGTAGGGTAGCTCTAGTTACAATTTGTATATTCTATTGATGAATTGACCCTTCTATCATTATATAATGACCTTTTTGTCTTGTTACAGTTTTTTACTTAAAAGGCTCTTTTGTCTGATACAAATATAGCTTATCTTCCTTTCTCCCTCTCTCCCCTTTCAGACTCTATTAAATATGTTGTTTTTTTGTTTGTTTGTTTTTTATGATAGTCACACACAGAGAGAGAGAG
This sequence comes from Vulpes lagopus, assembly GCF_018345385.1. NCBI lineage: Eukaryota > Metazoa > Chordata > Mammalia > Carnivora > Canidae > Vulpes > Vulpes lagopus. The sequence continues at coordinate 173,524,886 of NC_054825.1, read as the reverse complement.
AGAGAGAGGCAGAGACACAGGCAGAGGGAGAAGCAGGCTCCATGCCAACGTGGGATTTGATCCCGGGTCTCTAGGATCGGTCTCTAGGATCGCGCCCTGGGCCAAAGGCAGGCGCCAAACCACTGCACCACCCAGGGATCCCTCCCCTTTCAGACTCTATTGATGCATGGTTTGTTTATCTTAATGGTATCCCATCGTTCCCTCAGGCTTTTTTACTTTTTCATTCTTTATTCCACTTGATCCAGTCTGTTGTTGATGCTCTGTCTTACATTTTTCATTTCATTCATTGTATTCTTCAGCTCCAGAATTTCTTTTGGTACTTTTTAATGACTCCTGTTTTTTCCCTGATTTATTGAATTTCTTTCTGTGTTTCCTTGTAGCTCACTGAGCTTCCTTTACACAACTATTTTGAACCATCAAGCAAATTACAGGTATCTTTTCTTTGGGGTCAGTTTCTGGAAACTACCCGGTAGTATCATGTTTCCTTGATTTTTCGCGTTCCTTGAAGTCTTGCATTGTTGTGTTTGCATTTGTATAAGAAGCAGCCACCTTATCTAGTCTTACTGACTGGCTTCAGGCAAGGAATTCCTTCTATCAGCTTCCGTTAGGGATTCTGAGGCTTTCTCAGACTTTTTTTCTTGGATATACTTCTTGTTCCCTCGATGGGGGGTGGTGGATGCTTTTTAAGATCCTATGCAGAGCCCAACCAAGTGCTCACTGCCTCCCATGTGCTTTCCCTTGGGTTGTGCTGATTGCTCAAGTTTGTGTGCTTTCTCCCAGTCCCACTGGGTCAGCCGGCTTTCTGCACATGTGTACTAGCCACCTTCAAAAACTCTTACAGTCCTCGGGGGTGCACAGGGAGCCCGCCATGGGTGGGGGGTGAGGTATGTGGAGCACTGGGATGCCCATGGATCAGTTGAGGGGATCCACAGGCAAGGCATAGGCATTCTCCTTGATGTCTGCAATGCGATTAGTAGGATCCCAGTCCCTTGGATGCGCCCCAAGACCCCCAGCTGCCATTCTCCCAGCTGCTTCCTGACCCCTAGTTGTGTCGAATTTCTCTGCAGTGTATCCAGTTTGCACCACTGGTGTAATAGAACTTCTCTGCTGGGGACTCGTGGGTGTCCACAGAGGTTCTCCCTGAGTGGCTTTCAGAAACCATGTTATTTGGGGGAAAGAGGGTAGAAAAACTATTTCACCATTTGATAGATCACTCAACTTTTTCAAAGGTGCAAAACTATGCAGGAAAAATAGGTTTCTTCCTCACCTCTTCTAGCTATGAGCAGGGACTGCCACGACTGGTTTCTTGCGTCTCCTTCTGAAGGTAATTTATACATTTGCAAGGAGACCTTCCCTCCCACCTGCCCGTCCACTATCATAGCCTGTTATTCTGATGTTCTGAACCTTGCTTTTCTCCATTAACAATAGTATTTAACTGTCATTCCTTGTCAATCTGATATTCTTAAGCTTTTCAAATTGTATGACTAATACATGAATATATTCTGATTAAAAAAAAAAAAAAAGGAAAACATTCCAGCAAAGGCAGTATACACACAGGGAAGCAGTACAGTGTAGTGGGTAAGGGGTTAGGCAATGGAGCCAGACTGTCTGGTTTCAAATTCAGGCTCTCCTGCTTACCAGCTGTGAGACTCTGAGCAAGTGGCTTGACCTCTCTGTGTCTGTTTCCTCATCTATAAAATGGAGTTAATGACACTTTCCTCATAGGGCCATTGTACAGATGAAATGAGATGCTACATGTAAGGTGTGTAGAATAGTGCCTGATATTATAGGTAGGATGTTTGGAACAGTGCCCGGTATGTTGGAAATGCTCCCTAAATATCAGCTGCTCTCAGCACATGGGTCTCCTTTCTGGAGGTCAGAGATAAGGAGGAAATATTCCTTCTAAATTTTTTTAAAATTGTTGTTGTTGTAAGAACACCTAACACAGGATCTCCTCTCTTAACAGATTTTTTTTTTTTTAGCTCACAATACAGTATTGTTAACTACAGGCGCAATCTTGTACAGCAGATCTCTAGAACTTACTCATCTTGCATAACTGAAACTTTGTACCTACTGATTAGCAACTCCACATTTCCTCTCCCCGCCACCCCCCCGCCCCGCCCAGCACTGGCAACCACCATTCTACCCTCCGCTTGAATGAGTTTGACTATTATAGATAACTCAAATAAGTGGAGTTGTGCACTATTTGCCCTTCTGAGACTGGCTAGTTTCAGTTAGCATCATGTCTTCAAGGTTCCCTGATGTTGTCACATGTTACAGGAGCTCCTTTACTAAGGCTGAATCATATTCCATTGTGTGTATATACCATTTTCCCTCCATCAGGAATGTTCTTTCCTTCCTTTTACTGGCTGACCTCAGTCTCTTCCTCCAACTGGAAGCCTTCCTCTACACCCCAGGCTGGGTCACATGCCTCCTTTGAGCTGACACGTGCCCCTTTGTTTTCCCCCACTTTGGCCCTGATCACTCTGACCTGTGCTTCCTCTCTCAGTTCCCCGGGTCACTTTGCATCTCCTTGACTATATTGGGCTGTCATCCTCCGCTGAATGTCTGTCTTCCTATTCTCCTGTGAGCCTATGAAGGCAGGAACTCAGCTGTCCTGATCACCGCTGTTTTCCCAGCAAGGCCCCGCACAAGGTTGGGCATGACAAAACTCACGTGCACTGTGTCCTTGATGCTTAGTTCCGGCCTGATCACAGACTCGAGGTCAGTGAATTTGAGAAAAAACTAAAAAGCCCTTTGACTACTCCACCCTAGCACCTTCCTCCTTGCTTCACTGCCTCACAGTGCGTCCTGGTCACCCTATGCCTTCTCTCTTTCCTCTCTCCTCCTCATCCTGCACTTGATGCTGGCCCCACCCAGCTCCGAAGTCCCCCTTTCTTGGGAGCCTGCACCTCCCCATGCATTTCAGGCCCTCTGATGCTCAGCTGACCCAGGGAGCATCTGAGTTTTAAGTTTGCTTATTACCCTAGTGCTCAGACTTCTTACCCTAGTTTGCAGACTGTCACTAGGTCTCTGTGCACTGCCATTGTTCTCTATCATCTTTTTTCTTTAATATTTATTTATTCATGAGAAAGAGAGAGAGAGACAGGCAGAGGGAGAAGCAGGCTCCATGCAGGGAGCCTGACATGGGACTCTATCCCAGGTCTCCAGGATCACACCCTAGGCTGAAGGTGGCGCTAAACCCTGAGCCACCCGGGCTGCCCCTATCATCTTTTTTTTTTTTTTTTTTTAAAGATTTCATTTATTTATTCATGAGAGACACACAGAGAGAGGCAGAGGCAAAAGCAGGCTCCCTGCAGGGATCCTGATGCAGGGCTCGATTCCTGGACCCCGGGATCACAACCTGAGCCAAAAGCAGATGCTCAACCACTGAGCCACCCAGGTGCCCTATGTTCTTTATCATCTTTGTCAAAATGAATTTGGGAAGAAAACCTAACCTAGGAAGTATTCTTGCCAAAAAGAAAAAAGGAAACAAAAAAAAAAAAGGATGAGCTAGAGCCCCATATGTGATGAATAAATTTCAAAAGCATAATGAAGGTGAAATGAAGGTGAAAAAAGTCCACTGCATGAGGATATATGAGGTGCACTTTATATAGAATTTACCTAAAAATCGAGAACTGTTCTATATATTGATGAACATGTGCATGTTCAAAATATGAAACCATTTCGAGTGTGGGCCCCAAAAGGCTCACACACGTTTGAAAAGAAGCTCAAAACTGTTAGTAATAAGAGAAGTGAGGATTGAAATAATGGCAGTTATCACTACACGGAATTACTCTGACAAAAACTAGAAAGCTGGATAATGGCAAGCGTGAGTGGTGTTGGGAGGGTGCGGGAACCCTCACGAACTCTTGGTCTGAGTGTGGAAGGGTCAGCCATTGCGGAAAGCAACCTGGCACATACCTGTTCATGACCCAACAGTTCTCCCGAGAAGTCCCTGAGGGCCCTGCATGGGGGGTGCTCACAACTGTTTACAGTGGTAGTGGTCGGGGTTGGGGGGTATTGGAAGCAGCCTGAGTGTCCTCACTGGGGAGGAGATGGTACACTGTGGAGAGGGCATACCAGAGGGGCCCCGGGCAACCATGAGGAGCTGCACACTCTGGGTCCTAAAGCCTGTGCCAAGCGAGAAAAGCTTGAACACAGTCATGGGTATGTATATCAGAAAACACGCCCTTGGGGCGCCTGGGTGGCCCCCCCGGCTAACGGTTCTACTCTTGGTTTCCACTCAGGTCGTGATCTCAGGGTCATGAGATGGAGCCCCACGGCGGGCTCAGCATGGAGTCAGCTTGAGGTTCTCCCTCTCTTTCTCTCTAAGAACAAATAAATCTCAAAAACAACAAAAAAGGAACAAAGAAAATACACAGAAAATGATGGTATCCGTCTTACAGGAGCACACCCAACTAGAAGGATACATACGGGCATATTAGTGTTTGCCAGCAGAGGGCACGGAGAGCGACTGGGATATGGAGTTATAAGGGAATAAGTCAAATTTAAGACAAGAGATATCTTGTGGAGAATAATGAGCTGAGGGTGTGAAATTAGCTCAACCCAGGGCACCTGGAATCCGAAAAAGAGCATGCAAGGGTTGTTGGAGGATGATGAGCCCCAAATGTAGTAATGAAGTTATCTCTGGGGTGCAATCGGGGGGCTTCAAATACCATCTGCAGTGTATGCCTCTTAAAAAAAAAAAGAACAACGAATCTTCAGTGAATATAGAAAAAATAATTTGACAAAGCTGGTAGGGAGGATGTTGGTGTTTGTTACAGGTATTCTCTACGTTTTCCTAAATACTTTAAATATTTTATATTGAGATTTTTAGAAGACTTTCCTGTCACCACTGACCATGGGAAACAAAACACCTTGTCTTAAAAAGAAATACAATGAAAATATATTATTTGATTCTAGTCAGACACCGAGACCTCCTCTAAGCAAGGTGAGAGAGGTGTTTAGGACAGAGCATCGAACTACTGAGCCTTTCTGGTTGGCACCGTCGGGATCACAACTAAATCATTTTCCCATTAGCTGCCAGTTACATGGTTCATGCCATTTCCTTTCAAGTTCGTAGCCTAAAATAACCTCTTGTGCCCCCTTTGGAAAACACCCCTTTGGCACATCAAATATGTTTCTTTGGAAAGGCTTTACCCTCTTTAGAACACTTTGCAATTGGGGTGCCTGGGTGGCTCAGTGGTTGAGGTCAGGTCCTGGGATCAAGTCCCGCATCAGGCTCTCCACAAGGAGCCTGCTTCTCCCTCTGCCTGTGTCTCTGCCTCTCTCTGTGTCTCTCATGAATAAATAAATAAATACAATCTTTTACAAAAAGACGCTTTGAAAATAAGAATATATACATATAAGCAGAAAAGTGCACTTACTGTGACTGTACAGCCTGACAAATTTTCGCAATCTGAATACCCCATGTAAGCAGTGTCCAAATCAAGAAAGAGAAATCCCCTCTAGTCACCACGCCCCTAAGGATAACCACTCCCCTGGCTTTTATCCCCCTCAATTGGTCTTGCTTGTTTTAGAACTTTATTTCTAGAATGGTAAGGTTAGTCTTTTGAGTGTGGCTTTTATCATTTAGTGTAATGCTTTTGAAATTCATCTCTGTAGTTGCAAGTGCTAATAGTTCACTGCTTTTTATTGCTGAATAGTATCCCTTATATGCATATGGCATAATGGACTTACCCATTCTACTGGTAAGGAGCATTTGGGTGGTTTCCAGCTTGGGGCTAATATGAATACATTCAGAGCATTTGGTAGATACAGATGGGGGGATTCCCAGAGACAAATGGCTGGATTATAGGATAGTCCTAGGAGAGGCATCCGTCCTCTTTAGGAGATCTTGGCATTGTGATTTTTGTTTTCTTTTTTTTTTTTTAAGAGAGAGCATGCAAGTAGGAGGACTTGATCCCATAACCCCAAGATCATGACCTGAACCAAAGTCAAGAGTTGGACACCCAACTGACTGTGCCACCCAGGCCCCAGCATTGTGATCTTTTAAAGGAAATGATTAGTACTTCAAAATGTATTGATTGAAGACCAGCTTATATAATGAGAAGAAGGAATCATGAAAATTCAAATTTGACATCACACTAGAACAAAACAGATCCCTTTTATGACTGGTGACAGTAATGCCCCAATGACGATAACTTTTTGCTTTTACTAGACATTTTACACTTGCCCTTAGCCAAAAGGCTGAGACCTATAACTCCCAACTATCAACAGTTACCAACTATTCGAAAATAAAAATATGTCATATTGTTAGCATGGCCCTATTATTAACCAAGGTATTTTAGCTAAAGCTCACAAAACGTACTTGACAGGTCATGTACATTATTATTTAAATTTTTCTATTAGTCCTTAACGTAAATGAAAATCAACAGAGAAAAACCATTTTAAATGTAAAGTGGATTGACTACAAACCAAATTACTCATTTTAATTTTGATCAGAACACATCTCCTGTATTTTATTACCAAGCCATTGTCTTAACACTGAAGCTTCCAATTCCATTTGTTTGCCCACTTCACATGCACTGAGAGAGCTCCAGCTCAGAGAGAAAACGCGGTGCCTTGATGCTTGAGAGCTGAGGGAGGGAGGGAAGGGTCTCCCTGAGGACTGGGTGCCCCAAGCCGTTTTCACCTGAGGAAGCAGCCCTGTGACACTAGGGGGCACCATCGGGCGGAAAGTGGGCCTCGGGAGCGTTGCCGGCGCAGGTGGCCTCTTGCAGTCCACAGGGCCAGAGGACAGCCTTTGCAGACATCCGGGCCCTCGGTTCCCACTGCTACTGAGGACAGTCGTGTGATGATCCCCATCCTGCAGGTGGGCGAACGCACATAGCAAGTTGCGCAGCCCAAAGGAGGCCGAACTGGGATTTCAAGCTCGGTCTCTGATTCTGTGGCCTGAAGACATTTCCCACAGCTCCTGCTCTGATCCTGCTTTGTCCCTGTCCCTGGGGGGGGGGGGGGGGGGGTCGCCCACCTAGCCCCATCAGTGTGCCCTCTCTCTTTTCTAGCACGCTCTCTTCCCCCCTCATACACTCACCTGGAGCTCTCCTCACCCACCTGCCGCAAGCAGGTCTCCCCTCAGCCTGCAGCCCATGTCCTCAGCCTCCTGAGCTGCCCTCCCACCAGCCCCCACTCCTCCCCACCTCCTTGGCCTGGTCCAGCCCTGTCCTAGCCGCTGGGGTCCCTGTCTGGGCCTCCCCTTGGGCTCCCAGCCTCGGAGAGCACAGGACTGAAGCGCTGGGACTCAGGAGGCGCCTGTGGCTCCGCCTGGGGTCTCCCCCCTCCCAGGAAGACCCCGGTCCTGAGGAGAGACAAGTGGGGCACTCACCCTCCCAAGCCACCCCCTCCACCAGCACAGCAGCCTGGGAACCAGGCCTCGGGCGCGTCATCCTGCTCATGTCGCCAGACACGAGCACAATCTTGAATTTCAGGTCTATAAATCACTTGGGTGTGTTGGGGGGGGCTCATAAAACTTCCCTGCTGGTCGGCCTGCTTGACCCCTGTCCCTCCTCCAGACACCTGCCCCCTCCTGGAGAGGCCCAAGGAGGCCTGGGCTTATATAGGGGGCGCTGCTGTGGGAGGGGCTGGCCACGGAGGCGCGGACAGGGCAGGTGAGGAGCGGGCTCTGGGGTCTGCAGAGCAGGGGACCTGGGGCGCCCGGGCCAGTGACAGCCTGAGCCTTGGCCCTCCCTTCCGCCCAGTGGCCCCCCGCGGGGGTTGTAGGAAGATTCACTCGACCTGCCATCAGGGCCCAGCGGGCAGCTGGGCCGGGAGGGAGGGTGCTGGGGCCCGTGGGGCTTCCCCCCCTGCCCGCCTCTCCCTGGCCTCATTCCTGCTTCTGGGCCCCGGGCAGGACTATGGCTTCTGCGGCGACAGAGGCCGAGAAGGGGTCTCCGGTCGTGGTGGGACTGCTGGTGGTGGGCAACATCATAATTCTGGTGAGCCCCTCCCCGCCCCCCCCCCCCCCCCCCCCCCCCCCCCCGTGCTGGGCGCCCAGCGGGCAGGTGGGGAGGAGGGGACAGCCCCGGGGTGGGGGCTGAGGTCCCAGGACACCCCCCACTCCCACTGCCACGGCCAACACTGCAGGCTGCCGGCTCAGAGCAGCCTGGATTCCAGTCCCAGCTCCGCCACCCCCCAGCTCTGTAAGCGGGAGCGAGCCGCTCTACTTCTCTGCCTCCCCAACTATGTGGATCGTGTCCCCATCGTGGGGATTGTTAGTGGATTATTCCCCGGATGGCCCTCAGCTCAGAAACGGTGCTTGACTAATGCTATCCTCATTACCACGATTCTAGACATAAAGTGCCTGCTGGGGCCCAGGAGGCCCACAGTGATGAATATTAACCATAGCCACGTCTTTTCATTAATATTTAAATTTTTTTTAAATTTATGATAGAGAGAGAGAGGCAGAGACACAGGCAGAGGGAGAAGCAGAGGGAGAAGCAGGCTCCATGCACCGGGAGCCCGATGTGGGATTCGATCCCGGGTATCCAGGATCACGCCCTGGGCCAAAGGCAGGCGCTAAACCACTGCGCCACCCAGGGATCCCCAATATTTAATTTTTTAAAAACGTGCTACCTGTACATGGCTCTGGAGCCAGACAGCCTGGGTTCAAATCCCAGCTCTGCCACTTTCTCCCGTGGGATCTGGGACCAGCAACACAATGTCTCTGGGCCCCAGTTTTCTCATCTGTAGATGGAGAGAAAAATAGGAGTGCGGATGAGTTATTGGATTAATGTGCTTAGACCAGAGCGGGGCGCATGTGGCTCCTGGCTGTGTTGGCCGGAACAGCAGCCGTGCCCTGGGCTGGTAACACCGAGCACCAGAGTGTCACTAGGACTGGCGCAGGGTGTGTGCACACCCAGTGCTCTGCGAGCATTTTGATTGTCGCCAAAGGTATCCACGGAGCAGCCTTCCTGTCTCCTTGCTCCCTATCTCTCATCCCTAGGGGTGCCTAGATTTTTAGGGTCTCCAACGCTTCTTTAAGCAAATATACAAGCGCATAGGAAAGAGCACAGATACCCGTTTTCCTCCCTTTCTGTCCAAAATACAGCTCATTGCACATCCTGTTCTGTGCCTCCCAGTTTCTCCTGCTCACCTAGTCTGTGGGCCACTCCACGTGAGTCCGCAGAGAGCCGCCCCGCCCTCTCCCACCACTGCAGAGCGCTCCCCCTGTGGCAGGCTGGTTCCTTCTCCGCGGTCACTCGGGAATAACCTTGTGGGTTTATGATCGTCGCCGTCCTGCGCGGGCAGGATTGGGTCGGAGGGTTGGCGCCTGTGTAGTTGTTCAGACCCTGGCCAGATGCCCCTGCTGGGGAGTAACAACACTATTGGAGGGAGGGCAGGGTGCCCGAGGGGCTCCTCTGTTCCAGTCATGTGCTCTGGGGCTTCGCATGTGGCATCTCCTTGGATCCTTAGAGCAACTGGCAGCTGGGGATGTTGGGGGTGGGGGGCAAGGGTCTTGCCGGGCCCCTTCCATTCTGGCCTCTGCCCAGCCCCAGCCGCCCAGCCCCATCTGCCCAGCCCCAGCCCTCCAGCCCCATCTGCCCAGCCGCTCAGCCCCAGCCCCCCAGCTTCAGCCCCAGCCCCCCAGCTGCCCAGCCCCAGCCGCTCAGCCCCAGCCCCCCAGCTTCAGCCCCAGCCCCCCAGCTGCCCAGCCCCTGCCCCAGCCCCCAGCCCCATCTGCCCAGCCCCAGCCCCCCCAGCCCCCCAGCCCCACCCCTGCTGATGCAAGGCGGCGCCCTCGCCTCCCAGGGCGCCCACCACCGAGGGCCGTGCAGGCTGGCAGGGCCCTCTCTAACCCGCCGCCCCGTGCAGCTGTCAGGCCTGGCCCTGTTCGCCGAGACGGTGTGGGTGACCGCTGACCAGTACCGCGTGTACCCACTGATGGGCGTCTCGGGCAAGGATGACGTCTTCGCTGGCGCCTGGATCGCCATCTTCTGCGGCTTCTCCTTCTTCGTGGTGGCCAGCTTTGGGGTGGGCGCAGCGCTGTGCCGCCGCCGGTCCATGATCGTCACGGTGAGGCCCCGGGAGGGCGCGGGCGGGCAGAGCCGGGGCAGCCGGGGCCACCGCAGCCCCCAGTGTGTCCCGCGGGGCGCCGCGCTTGGGCCTCACGCAGTCACTCTGTTTAATCTTGCCATAGCCCTGGAACGGGGCACGGCTGCCACCCTCAATTTACAGAGAAAACTAGGGCACAGAGAGGAAGGGACGGATGCTCTGCCCAGGAGGACGGCTCCTGCGTGGCAGGCCTGGGATGCGTGGGGACCTCAGCTGGCTGGGCCGAGTCTGTGCTCCTGAGCTCTGTGGAAACAGCAGTAGCAGCACAGCTACCCTAAGGGGTGCTCAGTGCATTCTAAGTGCTCTGCACAGATCGGTGCGTTTATTCCTCACAACCCACCAGGAGATGCCAGCATCATCGCGAGCCCATTTGACAGAGTTGAAACTGAGGCTCAGGGAAGTGCACAGTGAGTGGGTGACAGAGCCAGGATTGATTGATTATTATTTTTAAATTTTTATTTATTTATTCATGAGAGACACACAGGCAGAGGGAGAAGCAGGCTCCCTGTGGGGAACCTGATGTGGGACTCGATCCCAGGATCGCGACCTGAGCCAATGGCAGCCACTCCACCACTGAGCCACTCAGGCGCCCCCAGAGCCAGGATTTAAATCTGAGCAGTTCAGCTTGAGCCTTCCCCTTATTTTCTGCCAGGAATAACCACCACCACAAGAACCCACACTTGCCAAGGACCTCTCCTGTGCCTGGCACCGGGCTAAGCATCAGCCCCCTCGATGTCCCCAGCAGCCCTCTGATGTTGCTGCTTCTCTACCCATTTACCAGATGGGAAAACTGAGGCTCAAAGGGGCCAAGGGCCTGGGGTGATAGAGAAGGCAGGAGTTCCAATCCTGGCCCCCCTGACACAGAGCCAACACTGTGATTCTTGTGCAATTTGAGGCCTTTTAGGTTCCCAGGAGCAGCTGCTCATTCAATCAGCAAATGTTGACGGAGCTAGAACCGGGGGCCAAATCCTGCACAAGGGCACTGGGGTGATCCAGAGAGAAAACAGAAAAGCCCTTGCCCTGGGGGGAGGATGCTCCAACTGTGGACAGTGAGGAGGGAAGGGGGATCTGGAGCTGGGGAACGGGATGGGGTCACCTGCAGGCAGAGAAGGCGAAGGCCTGGAGACCTGAGGGAGGGAGCCCCGAGTCTGCATGAAGAGCGTTCCTTGGGGAGGGAACAGCAAGAGCAAAGGCTCTGAAGCCAGAGAGCCCCCCCAACACGCCCCCCTCCCGCCAGCCAAGACGGGGTGGGAGTGAGGGAGAGGCGATGAGGGCCGATGAGGGCCCGGTGAGGGTACAGAGGGCGGTGGGCACGCAGGATGGGGGCGAGAAAGGGAAGTGGGCCTGTCGGGGAGTCTCTCCAGCCTCGGGAAGGACTCTGACTTCATCGTAAGTAACATGGAGCCTTGGAAAGGCTCTTCTCTTTTTTTTTCTTTCTTTCGTGCATGCAATTCTTTGACATAAAAATTTAACCAAAGCCCTCAAAGCTCACCCCACTGGCAAAAAAAAAAAAAATCTATGTTTGTGTCTGTCTCGCCTATTGGTTTGTCATTAACCAAGACACGGAATTTTTTTTAAAAATTGCTATGGGAAACTGCAAACATAGAGTGAATGGCCTGAACCCGGCGTACCTATCACCTGGTTTCAACAATATCGACCGCAGACTGGCCAGCCTGCTCCCCTCTGCTCCACCCTCCGCCCGCATTCTTGTTTCTGGGGTATCTTGACGTGCATTCCAGACACCAAGTCATTTACCTGTAAATACTCGAGTGCACATTTCTCTGAGTGATAAGGATGTTTTTAGAGCAGCTGGGCCTGTTATGCTGCATCACCTCATCTCTTGGCAGAGGAGTTGGCACATCCACATTCCACCCCGCGTCGCTTTAAGGGAGACGGTGAGGGATGAGGAAAGAGATTTTTTTTTTTTATTTTTATGCACAACCACCATGCCACCTGGTACACCCTACAAATTCACCCACGTTCCTTCGTGTCTATCTTCCAATACCTGCTCTGCGTTCTCGGGTTGTCTGAAGAGTGTCTTTTTTTTTTTTTCTACAGCAGACATTCATTTTACTGCATCCAGACCAATAATTAATTTCAGGCAATACTTTACATATTTTCATTGATTTCATTTTCCCCTAACATTTTATTATAAAAAATTTTCAAACATACAGAAAAGGCAAAAGCCTTGACCCCATCCCATCTCTCCCCAGTACCTGGTGCTCATGCTCATCGTCTACATCTTCGAGTGCGCCTCCTGCATCACGTCCTACACTCATCGCGACTATGTGAGCTGGGCAGAGACCAGGGGAGGGGCATGACCTGGGGGAAGGGTGGCAAGGGTCTGGGTCTGGGGGTGGAGTGGAGGTTGACCCCCTCCCGACCTAGTCCCACCTGGACCCTGTTCTACCTGGACCTCCGCAGATGGTGTCCAACCCATCCCTGATTACCAAGCAGATGCTGACCTTCTACAGTGCAGACACGGACCAGGGCCAGGAACTGACTCGCCTCTGGGACCGCATCATGATTGAGGTGGACGAGGGGGGTTGAGGGGGTGAGGGGGTGGGGAGAGCAGGGGCACCCATGGCTCTGGACCCCAGAAGTAGGAGAGGTCCCATTACACCCACTGGTAGATGATACCCAGTCCTGTGGTTCTTCTGGGAGGCGGGGCTAGTCATGGCCTCTTTCCAGAAGAGTTAGACCCCGAAAAGGGAATGTTACTTGCCCCAATGTCACATGGCTGGTAAGCTGGGATCAAAATCTAACATCCTAGATCCACAGTCCCTGCTCTCTCTCTCTTTCTTTTTTTTTTTTTTTTAAGATTTTAAAAATTTATCCATGAGAGACACAAAGAGAGAGGCAGAGACACAGGCAGAGGGAGAAGCAGGCTCCATGCAGGGAGCCTGATGCAGGACTCGGTCCCAGGACCCCAGGATCGCGACCTGAGCCAAAGGCAGACGCTCAACCACTGAGCCACCCAGGCGTCCCTCAGAGCCCCTGCTCTTGACCATTGCAGATACTTTCTTAAGAATGAGGCAAATCATCATAATGAACATTTAATGAGCACTAACTTTTGTTGTTTAAATAAGCATTTTTAAAGCTTATTTAAGGGATCCCTGGGTGGCGCAGCGGTTTAGCGCCTGCCTTTGGCCCAGGGCGCGATCCTGGAGACCCGGGATCGAATCCCACATCGGGCTCCCGGTGCATGGAGCCTGCTTCTCCCTTTGCCTGTGTCTCTGCCTCTCTCATTCTGTGACTATCATAAATAAATAAAAATTTAAAAAAAAAAAAAAAAAAAAAAAAAAAAAAAAAAAGCTTATTTAATCCACATAACCACCCCATAAGGGAGGTCAGCTTTTTAGCCATGAAGAAACCAAGGTGAAAGGTCGAGTGGCTTATACAAGGTCACATAGCTGGTAGGCCAGAGAACCGGAAGGATGCAAACTCAGGCCACCAGTTTCCAGAAGCCACATTCTTTTTTTTTTCTCTTTTTTAATATTCACTTTTTTACTTATTTGAAAGAGTGAGAGAGAGAGCGTGTGCGTGGGTGTGTCGGGGGGGCGCGTGAAGGAGCAGAGGGAGAGGGAGAGAGAGTCTCAAGCAGACACTCAGGGGATCCCTGGGTGGTGCAGCGGTTTGGCGCCTGCCTTTGGCCCAGGGCATGATCCTGGAGACGTAGGATCTAATCCCATGTCAGGCTCCCGGTGCATGGAGCCTGCTTCTCCCTCTGCCTATGTATCTGCCTTCTCTCTCTCTCTCTCTCTCTCTCTCTCTGTGTGTGTGTGACTATCATAAATAAATAAAAATTAAAAAAAAAAAAAGCAGACACTCAGAGCCCAACGCAGGGCCTGACCCCACAACCCTGGTATCACGACTGGTCTCAACCTGAGCCGAAGCCAAGAGTCAGATGCCCAACTGACTGCACCCCCCCAGGCACCCCCCAGAAGCCACCTTCTTAATTAAACCCAATGTGATATGGAACAAGAGAAGAATTCTGAAGACCCAGGGGACAGTGAGGTCCCAGTTTGGTTCAAGTCCCACAGCTAGCCAGGACTGGAACTCATATTTGAAGGAGCCTATGTTCTCATCATTCGGAGCTACCAATTAAAACACCCACAGGGGCCAGAAGAAGCCAGACATTGGATCTAGTCCCACGTTGGGCTCCCTGCATGGAGCCTGCTTCTCCCTCTGCCTGTGTCTCTGCCTCTCTCTCTCTCTCTCTCTGTATCTCTCATGAATAAATAAATAATAAAATCTTAAAAAAAGAAAAACAAAGCCCCCATCAGCCTCTAGGTGCCCGGCAGTATCTTCTGCTCCCGGTTCACACACAAGACACTGCCCGCCCCCAACTTCGAGGCCCAGGCCCCAATGGGGGTTGGTTAGGGAAGTCGGGTCCAGCTGTGGCCAACCTGGCCCTTCCTCTGTCCGTGACCTCAGGTGAGTGGCTGTCCTCTCTGAGCCAGGGCCTGCCTCACCCCTGCCTTTCTCTCCAGCAAGAGTGCTGTGGCACGTCTGGTCCCATGGACTGGGTGAACTTCACGTCAGCTTTCCGGGCAGCCACCCCGGAGGTGGTGTTCCCCTGGCCTCCGCTGTGCTGTCGGCGGAATGGCAACTTCATCCCCCTCAATGAAGAGGGCTGCCGCCTGGGTCACACGGACTACCTGTTCACCAAGGTGCGTCCCTGCCCCCCCCCCCCCCACCTGTCTGTGCATCAGTCTGTCCCGCCCCCTCTGGTTCTTTTTTTTTTTTTTTTAAAGATTTTATTTATTTATTTATGATAGAGAGAGAGAGAGAGAGAGGCAGAGACACAGGCAGAGGGAGGAGAGGGAGAAGCAGGCTCCATGCACCGGGAGCCCGACGTGGGACTCGATCCCGGGTCTCCGGGATCGCGCCCTGGGCCAAAGGGAGGCGCCAAACCGCTGAGCCACCCAGGGATCCCCCCTCTGGTTCTTTATCTCTTCCTCCCACTTTCTTCTCCTCCTCCCCACTCTGGCTTCTTCCTTTCTCCCCCTCCCTCTGGCAGTCTCCGCCCTCTCCCCATCTGTCCCTCCCTCCCTGCAAGCCCGGGGGAGGCACAGGGTCTGTGTGATCCGGAGCTGGCACCTGCGACTTTTTCTCAGGTTGTCTGGGAATAAGGGCAACAGGAATCCCAGCAAGGGCACAACAGCCATAACAGCCGATGTTTATTGAGCCTCTATGCTGTACAGGGTCAAAGCTTATAATGATCCCATTTTAAGGAAGGTGAAACTGAGTTCACCTGCCAGTGAGGGATGGAGCTGGGACTGGATTTGAGTCAGGCCCCAGGTAGGCGCTTTAACTAGTGCAAGGTGCGGCAGAGGCAGAGCGAGGAAGCAGAGGGGGTGAGGACCTCTTCCCATGTCCTGTGGGCTTGTGGCTGTCTTGGGCCCTGGGGCCCTGCAGCCTCACGTCTTTTTTTTTTTTTTTTCATGAGAGAGAGAGGCAGAGACATAGGCAGAGGGAGAAGCAAGCTCCCCATGGGGAGCCTGATGTGGGACTAGATCCCAGGACCTTGGGATCACACCCTGAGCCAAAGGCAGAGACTCAACCGCTGAGCCACCCAAGTGACCCAGCCTCACGTCTTAGATCAAGTGTCAGGAGAGGGGAGCCTGCACCTGCACCTGCACCGACTGTCCTCACCAGTGCGTGCAGGGCGTCATTTCACGGACTCCCCACGATTAGAATCGGAGGCCAGCGCTGTTGAGATCGTCACTTGGAGATCATCACTTCACGGCTGGGCAAAATGAGGCTCAGGGAGTCAGAACCATTCCTAGGTGCCATAGCTAACGAGTGGCCGAGCTGGAGCGCAGCCCCAGACTCCAGGCCGCACACCTGAGCCTGGGTTCTGAGCCGCTTCCCAGTCCAGTCCTGCTCTGAGGCTCGGGCCCCACTCGGCCTCATTCCTAAATGGGGAGGTATCAAACCTGCCCCGATCCTAAAGGAAGGTGAGATTTCGAACCCCGGAACTTGGGGGGCAGCATGGAAAGCCAGCTCTAAACCAAGTGGCCCTCAGGCTGTCCTAGCCACCCCCCTCCTGGGCACCTCCTCGGGTGGTGCTGGGGGTCAGCATCACATCCCCGGCTCCCCAGAACCATTCTGGGCCGTGACACCACCACAATCCCCGCTGCACGGGTGAGAAAACCAAGGCTGGGGAAGGAAGTGACCTTCGGAAGGGCACACCCTGACTCCCCTTCAGTGCTAGCCGGGGCATTTCCTCAGACCACCGTGTTCCCCCTGCGCAGGGCTGCTTCGAGCACATCGGCCACGCCATCGACAGCTACACGTGGGGTATCTCGTGGTTTGGGTTTGCCATCCTCATGTGGACGGTGAGAGGCGGGGAGCCTGCGGGCTAGGTGGGGTGTGGGTGCGGGTGCGGGGCTGGAGCGCCCCTCACCTGACTGCCTCCTCATCCAGCTCCCCGTGATGCTGATAGCTATGTACTTCTACACCACCTTGTGAGGAACAAGAAGGGAAGGCCACCTGCACGCCTCGACCACCTCCTCCTCCTCCTCCTCTTCCTCCTCCTCCTCCTGTGCCCGTTTCCTCACCTCTCCCCTTACCACCTCCCTCAACCATCCCTCCCTCCCCTCTGAAGAACTTTCACCAACTTTCTGAGCCCTGCCAGGACTTGGACATGTGTACATGGACCCCTAGCCCTTGACCTCATTTCACTTTGCTGATTCCTGGCCCATCTTTCAGCATCAACTTAAAGTCCTGCCCTCAGGGACCCTTCCCGGATCCCACTACCCCATCCCCAAGGCCTCTCTTGTAGCTCCCCGAGCGCCTCCTGCATGGTTGGCACTTCTGCTAAATAGTTCGTGATTGTTGATTCTCCCGTAGACTGTGACTGCCATGAGGGGAGGGACAAGCTCTGTCCCGGCCACTGTATTGTCCCCAGCAGAGGGACAAGCATCGATAGTCAATAAATACTGGTTGAATGAATTAATTCTTTTTCTTCTGGGCCGAAGGCAAACGCACAAGAACTCTTCCGACGGAAGTGGCTGAAACCTGACGGGCCCTGACTGAAACATAACAAGGAGTTTCTTGGCTTGTGTAACTGACTCAATTATTGCTGGCTTCAGGCATGTCTGGATCCAGGAGCTCAATCTGTTCCCAGGAAACCTGCTTCATTCTCAGACAGGATTTTTCTGGCAACATCAGACTTACATCTTTATAGCTAAGCCACGTAGCAGTAAGAGAGGCCCCTCTCCCGACAACTGGAGCCAAGGTCGGGGATTCAATCTCATTGTCTTAGTTTAGAGTCTAGGCCCATCCTTTGGTTGGGGAAGGGAGGGTACCTGAATTACTACTGCTGCTAAGGATGGTGTTGGGAAGTGGGATGATTTGTCAAAGGAAAATTAGAGCGCAGGGCTGTTGGGCTGCTACAGGTGGCAGGTAGCCTCCTCCTAGGGGCTGTAACTTCCAGCAAGTTCTCTAGTGGGTGCATGACAGACAGTAAACACTCTAGGCATCTCATCCTCATGAGTGTCCCCTCTCAAGCAGGCCAACCTCTGTCTGTTTTATAGCAGTTAGGACCTGCCAAGAGGGCCTGGCTTCCTTCCCCACCAAATGACATTTCCCAGGGTCCTCATTTACTCCACTGGTCTGCCGATGGTCTGCAAACGCTGAATTCAGATATTACCTTTTTTTTAAAATATATTTTTATTTATTTTTAAAAAGATTTTATTTATTCATTTGAGAGAGAGAGACAGAGATAGTGAGAGAGAGCACGAGTGGAGAGAAGAGAGAGAAGCAGGTTCCCCGCTGAGCAGGGAGCCTGATCCAGGGACTCCATCCCAGGGCCCTGGGATCATGACCTGAGCCAAAGGGACACTTAACTGACTGAGCCACCCAGGCATCCCTTAAAATACACTTTAAAAAACCTGTAATGGTCAAAGAGGTTTTTTTGTTAGGGTGAAAAACTGGAAACATCCATCAGCAGGGGGTGGGTTGTACAACTCATGTTATATCCTTGGACTGGATTTCTTGTGGCTATTTAAGAAGACAGAGCTATGTGAGCCAATGTAAAAAGATGTCATAATGGTATAAATAATTGGAAAGTATATATAAGGATGTTCATTTTAGTGACCTAAATGAGCCTCTGTAGCGGAATGGTTAAGTTAGTTGTGCTATGTCTATAGTCTAGAATACCACACAGTGGTAAAATATAATGCTTTAACATGGAAAAATCTCCAAGAAATGCAGAGGAGAAAAACTTGCAAACCACATACAGTACTTTTATTCCTATAGCTACATATTCAGGGCTGGTCTTTTCTTTTTAAAGAAATGGGTCAATGTTCTTAGAATAATGTTTAAAAGAGTGGAAAAAATACTTTAAAAACTCCAAGATCAGGGACGCCTGGGTGGCTCAGTGGTTGAGCGTCTGCCTTTGGCTCTAGTCATGATCCCGGGGTCCCAGGATCAAGTCCCGCATTGGGTTCCCCACAGGGAGCCTGCTTCTCCCTCTGCCTGTGTCTCTGCCTCTCTCTGTCTCTCATGAATAAATAAAGAAAACCTTAAAAATAAAAAACCCTCCAAGATCATTTGTAACCCTTCTGCTTAAAGATTATAAAAATTTAGAAATGGAAGCATCCCACGTTTCGTTTCCTGGTAAATCACATCCCCTCCCCAAATCTGGCCCACTCCCCCTCGATAATTGCTATCAACACATGATGAATGTCCCTTATGGCTTTTCAAAAGTTTATATCAACACATCTCTAGATATTTACATAAGTGCACACACATGTTTCACAGAATCATGCTTTAAAATATTGTGTTGTAACTTGCTTTCTTCACTTAACTATATGTTATGGTCACTTTCCATGTCAGTATTTATGAATTCATCTTTTTTTTTTTTTTTAACTTTTGCAATCCATTCCAGGGTATAGATGCATCACAGATCATCTTGAACAAGGCAAGAAGCAGAACAGGATACATAAGCGAGCTCATTTTTATAAAAATCATTTAACAATTAAGTTATATAAAAGTTTAAAAATTATATATATATGTGTGTGTGTATATGCACACGTATATATATGTATTCCCCACGAAGAACTCCTTTGAGGAGAGGAGCAGAATGGAGGGCTGAGAAGAGGAAGGTCTACACACCACACATAACTTTATAATATTTGAAAAACTTTTTACAAAGGTGTTTTTTTTTCAAAAACAGGAAAAGTGGTTTCACGATACTGAGCAACATATAGCTTTACTTTGCAAGCCAGAATTTTAAAACATCATGTAGATGTGATATACATCATATTTTATTTTAAAATTCTTTTCAAGCTTTTGTTTATTTATTTTAGCAAAAGAGTAAGAGAGAGAACAAGCAAGTGGGAGGAGGAGTAGAGGGAGAGGGACAAGCAGACTCCACATGGAGTGCAGAGCCTGACATGGGGCTCGATCCCACCACCCTGAGATCATGACCTGAGCCGAAATCAAGAGTTAGACACCTTAACCTACTGAGCCACCCAGACCCCTACACACCATATTTTAACACATAAGAGCTGCTCCGGGCTAACTGACCTAACTGGCTTTCCTAGAGGCCCTAGGATGAAAATCTCCATCACCCTGTGCACATATTTGACTGCCTCATAAACATGTCAAGGAAAGGGGGTGATTCTGGCCTAATCTGCTTTTAAATTCGGGTGTGCCCTCATAAGCAAGTTCACAGTGACCTTGTCTGTGACTCAGACTCTCTGAGGGAGGCCAAGGGGCAGCACCAGGTTCTCACAACCCCCAATGCACTCTCTGAGCCTCAGTGTGCCTCTCTGTGAAATGGGGGTTCTAACAGTCCCTGCTTCAGGGCCCCATTCATTCTAAGAGCTCAGGAACTAACAGACCTTTTTATTGTGAATCAGGAATTTTCTCAGTCCTGTGTAATCAGGATCGGGTGCAGAAATCCACCATCTGCGGGGCACCTGGGTGGCTCAGTGGTTGAGGTCTGCCTTTGGCTTGGGTCATGATCTTGGGGTCCTGGGATTGAGTCCTGCATCCAGCTCCCCACGGGGAGCCTGCTTCTTTCCCCTCTGCCTATGTCTCTGCCTCTCTCCTCTGTCTCTCATGAATGAATAAATCAAATTAAAAAAAAAAAAAGAAATACTATCACAGCTCAGGCTGTGTGAGTCCCAATTTCAAATATTTGGGGCTCCATCATGCCCAGTGTTCAGAAGCTGATTCATCAAGGTGACTCCTGTACTTGTGCTACTTTAAAGAGTGAGGTCATACTTGAAAATACTTCGTGCTTTCGCTGAGGGATGTCCAACCCAAGGGCTGAGCATACATTAGAGTTAATATACTTTTCATTGGAGAGTTTTTAAAGAGTGTTTGTGGAATTAATGGAGGCTGGTATTCATAAAATCAGTTTTTCCCTTAAAAATCACATTTCAAAAGAGTACTTAAGTCATACATGGGAAAATACTTGGGAAATTATTCGATGCAAAAAGATTACAAAAGAGCATGCTCAGTACAATCACTTTTCTGATAAAAATATAAATATGTGTACATTAGCATTAGGCTTGTAAAACAAAGTCCCCCAAAGCTTATCACTGGTTATTAAGGAAGAGGTGATATTTGCAGGGGATTCCCATTTCACTCTTTGGGCATTTTTGTATTTTCCAAATAGTCTATGATGATTATTGCTGTCTGCCAAAAGCAATAAATAAATGTTAACAAAAATATCACTGTGAGACATGAGATGGGCATCCAGGAAAGAATGAGTCTGCTAAATATTTTCAAATGTTACCTGAGCAGTTAAAACAGGTCAGGCCTTGCCAAACGCTGGGGCCTGGGTGTTGAGCTGGCCTCTGAGAGGGCAGGTAGGCAGGCTTCCACCTCTGTCCCATATCTGCCACCACCTTCCTTGGCTCCATCTGGTCACATACCTGCAGAATATGGCTCATTCAGCTGGACTGGTAGCAGTGTGGCCTCAGCCAGCAGAACGGGTATGTCTGCCCTGGCCCCTCCACTCCGATGCCCACTCCTGTGGGTGAGAGGGAAACTGAGAGATGAGGGCCAGGAGTTCACAAATCTGTTGCAACCTGTAGCTTCCCTGTCACTTCTCTGGCTCTCCTCTCCTGCTAAGCTTTGTTTCCTGGCAGTAATTAAAACCTTCTGCCACTGCCATAGCTGCTGCTGCTGCTGCTGCTGGAACCATCACAGCCACCTTGGTTTCGTGGTTTGGCAAAGTATTGGCCTCCACCACCATAGGGGCCAGAGCTTCTGCCTCCAAAACTTCCTCCTTTCATGGGTCCAAAATTTGAGGATTGATTGCTGTAATTGCCAAAATCATTATAGCTTCCGCCACCTCCAAAGTTGCTTCCGTCATTACCAAATCCATGATAGCCATCCCCACTGCCACCGTATCCACCACCACCTCGACTGCCACCGAAGCCACCTCGACCACTGAAGTTCCCTCCACGACCAAAGTTGTCATTCCCACCAAAACCACCTCCACGACCACTGCCAAAGTTTCCAGAACCGCTTCGGCCTCTTTGGCTGGACCAAGCACTAGCCATCTCTTGCTTCGATAGGGCTTTCCTTACTCCACAGTTGTGGCCATTCACAGTGTGGTATTTTTGAATGACAATCTTGTCTACAGAGTGGTGGTCGTCAAAGGTCACAGAAGCAAAACCTCTCTTTTTGCCACTGCCTCGGTCAGTCATGATCTCAATCACTTCAATTTTCCCACACTGTTCAAAATAATCTCTTAGATGAGGTTCTTCAGTGTCTTCTTTGATGCCACCAACAAAAATCTTTTTCACAGTTAAGTGGGTACCGGGTCTTTGAGAATCTTCTCGGGAGCCCTCTTTGATTCCACGACTCTTCCATCCACCTTGTGCGGCCTTGAGTTCGTGGCCGCGTCCACCTCCTCCACGGTGGCCTAGGTGACCAACCCAAGGCCTCTGGAGCGCTTGGTGTTGGGGTCTCTCATTACCACACAGTCCAGAAGCGTCCCCCATTGCTCAAATGGCTCCTCAGACTCTCATCGGTTGTTTTGAAGCTCGAACCTTCGATGAAGAGCTTCCGCAGCTGCTCGGGCTCTTTGGGAGACTTAGACATGACGGCGGTGGGAGGGGAGACTTTAACGATGCTTACTTGGGGGTGTCCAGGGGCAGAAAGGAGTAATCTAACGAACGTATCTCCAATTTCTTGGTTTTGATTAATGTATCATGGCTGTGTAGTATTGGGGGAAACTGGGTGAACGGGGCACAAGAATTCTCTGTACTGTCTTTGCAACTTTTCCGCAAATCTAAAATTCTTCCAAAATAAAGTTTATTTGAAAAAACTGAACGGGGGATCCCTGGGTGGCGCAGTGGCTTGGCGCCTGCCTTTGGCCCAGGACACGATCCTGGAGACCCGGGATCGAATCCCACGTCGGGCTCCCGGTGCATGGAGCCTGCTTCTCCCTCTGCCTGTGTCTCTGCCTCTCTCTCTCTCTCTCTGTGACTATCGTAAATAAAGAAAAAAATATTTAAAAAAAACCGGAATGTATGCTTCTATATATGTAGGACTCTAAAAAGGAGACAAAAATAGCAAAGGTGGTGTATGCATGGGCAATGTCCTTTTATTTTTATGAGTAATTTTCCTTAATTCAGGAATGGTTATCTACTCTGACAACTGGTGGGTATTTTAAAAATAATTTATACTCATGCTTGCATCATGATTTTTTCAGAGTATCTAACTGACAGGTGTCATTATTTGACATTTTTTTATCTGATGGCATAATTTCAAAATGTCTTCAGCATGGACTGCAGAAAGAAATGACACATGGCTGAGGACTGAGTGAAAATTAGGAAGCAGGGCAATTCACTAGAAACCAACCCATAAAATGTTCATGTCACCAAATGGCCAACTCACTGAATTTACCAAAAATTCTTTTGCCAGTATTAATGTACATAGTTTAACACATTGTAGAGAAATGAGTTTTTAGTGGTCGTCACCTCCGAACTGAGCTCAGAGTCCAGCATCAGAGACAGCAGGCAACAGGAAACAGACTTCCTAAAAGGGTCTGGAGGCAGGAACAGCTTTCAGGAAAATCCGGCCACTGAGGCTGCTGGTTCCCCAGTGTGGCCTTGCTTATTCTGGGTTAGGGGTGAGCACCAACAGTCTAATGTGGGTTAACCTTTTTTTTTTTTTTTTTTTTTTTTTTAAAGATTTTATTTATTTATTTATTTATGAGAGACACTGGGTTAACCTCTCTTAAATGGAAAAGCTTACACTGTTACAGGAACTCTTCCAGAATGGTGATGTGGAGTCCTGGGTATTCAAGGCGCTGTAGAATAATAAGACCTGAATTGTCCAGATCCACTGAGAACCAGTCTTATGCAGACAATTTCATGGATACCTGTAAGCCCCAGGGACTGGAGCCCGGAAGCTATGTTGGTGAGACAAGTTGCATCTGCCCCTGTCCTAGGTGGTAAAATTGTGAATGTCTTTCCGGTAAAATGACTCATTCAAATACTTATTGCTTGCCTAACATGGGCACACACCTCACATGGGCACTGCTTTAGATCTGGGGGCCCAGCAGGGAGCAAATCAGACCTCAATCTCTCCCTTTATAAAAGCTTACCTTTTGGAAGAGAAGATCAAGAAAACCAAGAAGGGAAATATATATATATATTTATTTTAATATTTGTAAATATATAAATATATTTATGTAAAAATATATTTTATATATTTTAAATATTTTATATATATTTCTATAAAAATTATATATATATAGGAGGAAATTAGTGCGAGGGGAAAAAATGTAAAAATAAAAATTTAAAACTAGCATGAAGAGAGGCAAGCAATTTTAGCACCACATCCACATCCTGTCTGGATGTCTGAATTTCCAGAAGTGGCAAGGTCCCTCCTCTGGATTATGCCCCATTGTCCCAGCATGGTGTGTCGGGGTTGGAGAGAGCTCTGACTGCCCATCCCTGGGGCACACGCCTGCCTTGGAACAGAGATGGATTCGGCTCCACGCGATGGGCCTGGCCTGCCAGGGGGGAAAGTTTGGCTGCCCAGAAGGCCTCAGGCTCTGAGCCTAGGGAAGAAGGAACAGAGACCCTGGGAGCAGAAAGGACCACTCTCCTCTCTCCCCATAAACTTTCTCCTGATGATTCAGAAATAAATGACACAAAGTGCTCTGAGAATTCAGTGTTAGCCGTTATCATGGCTATAATTTTTATTAGTATTTGAGGACCCCACTACTCACTGCGCCAGCTATCCATTTGTTGCGCCTTAATTTCAGGATTTATCACCCGGCATGAGGTTAGACCTTGTCAGTAGGGGGCGCTGGAGGGACACTGCAAGGGAGGGGCTTCTCTCCAGCTTGCAGGGCTTTGTTCTTGTTCCTACTGGCCCTGACCAGCAGGTGGCTGTTACTCTTCACATTGGAGCTGGTCACTCCAACACCTTCTTGAGCCCAGCTAGGAACGCGCCATTTAGCCCAAGTAAGAGATGTTTTGAAAATACGAAATAGAATCATGATTTCTCCCCTTAATTAACTGCCTTTTCAGATGCCCTGCAAATGGAAATAGGAAGATGCAAACCAGAGCAAGTGTTTTTTGTTTTTTTTTTTTCAAGAGCCATTTCCAGTCCTATTGGGGGGGAAAAATTATCAAAAGATCATCCCTGGCATTAAAGTTCATCTCATAAAAATTCATCCAGAAGAGCGAAGAAAGAAGACCAGAAACGGGAGAACTTTTCAACTTTCAAGATCCAGAATCAAGGCAAGTGATATTTGTTGCCTAGAAATTACTCTGGTCCAGGGTATGTCAGTTGACTTTCTTAACCACCCCAAACACAGCAACTTTAAAAATAATGATTAGTTTCTAGCTCTTGATTCTTTGGGACCATCTGGGTTGAGCCCGGTCACACAGTTCTTCTGTGGGTCTCATCCGGGCTGACTCTTGCAGCTGCAATCAGGTCTATGGTGGTTTCCCTCACGTGTATGGCTGCCTGGCAATTGGTGGAGGTGGCTGGGGCATTGGCTTTCACCGGGCCATGCGTCTGCAGCAGGCCAGCCCAAGCTTGTTCACATGGTCGTATTTGTAGGGTTCCCAGGAAGGGTTAAATCATTTCCTGTAAAAAAATGCCTCTTCCCATGACTCTGTATGGTTCTTAGGAAATGCCAGCACTCCTGAGCATGCCCTGCTAGGCCCTGCCCACACATCCAACCTCACTTTCCCCTGCTTCCCCTGCTTCTCCTCGCTTTGCTGTCTCCATCCCTACAGCAATGGACTTTAGGGCCATGCTTCCTCCCACCCCAGAGCTCTGGAACCTATTTTCCCACTGCCTGGAAGACTCACTCCTCTCCTAGTCAAGTTAGTAATTATTCATAAAATCTTTGTGCAAGCATTGCTTCCGGGAGGAAGCCTTCCTGGAAAACCCTGGCCAGGTTAGAGTTCTATTTTACTTCTTAAAGTATCTATCTTATGATTTCTCTTCAGAGCACTTAGCACAGTTTTAAGTTTACTTGCAACTAATAACAAGAGCCAACATTTAATCAGCACTTGCTCTGTGCCCGGGGCTGTTCTAAGAATTTCACGGGCGTCTGTTCATTTGATTCTTTCAAGGCACAGAAAGGAGAAGAAAATTCACACAGTTGATAAGTGATACAGGCAGGACCCAAACCTGTCAGTCTGATTCCAGAGCCAACATCTTAACCATTCTTCTGTGTTCCTTCCCACTGAAGTAAATAATACACATTTCCTTACCAGATTGTGAGCCACTCAATGGTAGATGTTCTGTGTTACAGACTGAATTGTGGCCCCTCCAAAATTCATATATTGAAGCTCTAACCCACAACGTGGCTATATTTGGAGATATGGCCTTTGAGGAGGTAATTAAGGTTAAATGAGGACCTAAGAGTAGGGAGGCCCCCTAATCCAATAGGACTAGTGTCCTTATGTCTTAGTCTGCTCAGGCTGCTATAATAGATCACCGTGGGCTGGCAGGTTACAAACAACGAAGATCTATTTTTCTGGCGCTCACAGTTCTGGAGGCTGGGATGTCCCACCCAGATCAAGGCACTGTCAGATTTGGTATCTGTGAGAACCTACTTTCTGGTTCACAGACAACTGTCTTCTTATTGTAACATCACATGATGGAAGGGGCCAGGGAGTTCTCTGGGGCCTTTTTGTAAGGGCGCTAATCCTATTCATAAAGGCTCCAGCCTTATGACCTAATCACACCCCCCCCCCACAAAGGCCCCATCTCCAAATATCAGCATATTGGGGATTAGGATTCAATATACGAACTGATGCCAACATTCACCCTGTGGCACCTCAGCAGAGACCCAAGGAGTGTGCATGCACAAGGGAAAGGCCATGTGAGAGGGAAGCCATCTGCAAGGCAAGGAGAGAGGCCTCCGGAGAAACCAACTCTGCTGGCCATTTTGTTTCTTTGTTTTTGTTTTTTTAATAAATTTTTTATTGGTGTTCAATTTGCCAACATACAGAATAACACCCAGTGCTCATCCCGTCAAGTGCCCCCCTCAGTGCCCGTCACCCAGTCACCCCCACCCCCTGCCCTCCTCCCCTTCCAACACCCCTAGTTCGTTTCCCAGAGTTAGGAGTCTTCATGTTCTGTCTCCCTTTCTGATATTTCCCACACATTTCTTCTCCCTTCCCTTCTATTCCCTTTCACTATTATTTATATTCCCCAAATGAATGAGACCATATAATGTTTGTCCTTCTCCAATTGACTCATTTCACTCAGCATAATACCCTCCAGTTCCATCCACGTCGAAGCAAATGGTGGGTATTTGTCGTTTCTAATGGCTGAGGAATATTCCATTGTATACATAGACCACAGCTTCTTTATCCATCATCTTTCGATGGACACGAGGCTCCTTCCACAGTTTGGCTATTGTGGACATTGCTGCTAGAAACATTGGGGTGCAGGTGTCCTGGCGTTTCATTGCATCTGTATCTTTGGGGTAAATCCTCTGCTGGCCATTTGATCTTGGGCTTCCAGCCTCCAGAACCATGAGAAATAAATGTCTGTTGTTTAAACTACGCCATCTACAGAATTTTGTTACAGCAGCCCAAGCACACATACATTTGGTCTCTTCTTGCTTGCCAGCATAGACTTTGTACCAAGAACCGTGCCTAGCACATAACAGGTACCCAAAAAATATATACTCAGGTGCCACTACCTTCTCTGGAAAGTATTTGTTCACTCTTCTTTCTTTCCCACCCCAGGTTTAAGTGCTCCTTCTGGGCTTTAGTTGCTATATTTTTCACTTGGTTCTGGAAGGATATGTTTTGAGATCTAATTCCTTTCTAGAAGGTTACATCTTTGAATCTAAAGATTTCAAAGGGGCCGAGTCTTCTCCAGGGCTCAGCACAGTTGGCATATGCTGTCAAGAGTTTAGTAAATATTTGAGTGAATGCAAGTCTCCTGATCCCCACATACAAGCCCTGGATGGAGAGCAAGAAGGCTTGAAGGTTGTTTTTTTTTTTTTTTTTTTAAGATTTATTCATGAGAGACATAGAGAGGCAGAGACATAGGCAAGGTAGAACCAGGCTCCCCATGGGGAGCCCGATGTGGGACTTGATCCCAGGACTCCAGGATCACACCCTAAGCCAAAGGCAGACGCTCAACCACTGAGCTACCCAGGCACCCCAAGAAGGCTTGAGTTCTAAGCTTCATCTCTAAATTCCTGAGCAACTTTGGATACTGAAACCTCAAAAGTAATCATGGCCTTGTGTTTCTCCAGAGATCAAAGCTTGAGGGAAAGTCTTTTATGCTCTAACAAGCATAAAGTACAGGATCATTTTTACATCTGTTCTGAACACCTGTGCAGTTGAACTGCGCTCCTGAGTCTTAGTCATCTGCTTAGCTCTAGCCAGACTACTTGCTGTATCTCAAACATATTAAGTCCATGCCTGTCTCAGAACCTTTGCACTTGCTATCTCTTTTGGGAACACACCTTGCCCAGAATTTTCCATTGCAAATAACAGCCTTAATTTTCAGTGTTTATGCCAAAGTCAAGAAGGAGTGATGGTGATTGCAAGAAAGCAGTTCAGTTTCAGGGCACTGGAGACAAAAAGAGTAGCATGCTACTGTTCTATGAATCTGCTCAATAGTCCTGAAATGTGTTTACTGTCATTTCCCCCATTTTACAGATGAAGACATTGAGGCCAAGAGAGGTTAAGTAACTTGCTAAAGGTCTCACACTAGAAAGCAGCAGGGCCAGGATAGGAATCCAGGCAGTTTGGGTCTAGTGTGGTTAAGAAACCACAAAGCTCCCTGCTTCTCAACATATATTGTAGCTTAGTTAACACAGTGTCTGGCACTAGGGGCGGGGGTGGGGGGAGCATTGCTCAACAAGCAATAGTCATTTCTCTACTCCCTTCAGACATTTGACTCTTCTATTTTTTTTTAAGATTTTATTTATTCATTCATAGAGACACACAGAGAGAATGAGAGGCAGAGACACAGGCAGAGGGAAAAGCAGGCTCCATGCAGGGAGCCCGACGTGGGACTCGGTCCAGGGTCTCCAGGATCACACCCTGGGCTGCAGGCGGTGCTAAACCGCTGCGCCACCAGGGCTGCCCCATTTGACTCTTCTAATCTTACAGTCCAACCCCTGGAACCAAGCAGACAACCCTTCTAGTCCATCTTGCCAGAGCCCAGAGTCCCTCACTCCACCTTTTTATGCCTGCACATGCTAGGTAGATTTGAGGGCTCTACAGTCAGGTTCTCTGAGTTCCCATCAAGGTTTCACCTTTCAGCTTGGTAAACGTAGGAATGTTCCATCCTTCCCTGGGTCTCAGTTTCCTCACCTGTAAAATAGGGACAGTAACAGCCCTTATGTTCTAGAATTATTATAGGGATTCAGTGAGATGATGCATACAGAATGCCTTCCACCTTGTCTGGGTCATAAAAATGGCTCAATAAATTGTAGCATTGATTAGAGCTTTTCAGTGAAAAGCCCCCCCAAAGTTCTGGGGCTGTGAAATACACTCCCAACCACCTTTAGGCCAAAGTTGGGACCAGATGAAGTCATTGTTTGTAGACAAGATTGGCTGGGTGAGAGGACTCCCCACCTGACCCAGCCCAGGATCTACTAGACAATTACTTCCTGGAGGCAACATGGTTCCGGGGGTGGGGGGTGGGGGGGGCTTCTGATAGACCTGGGTCTGAATTCTCCAGCTCTGATTTCTCCTCAGGACCTGTTTCTCTGTCAAATGGGAAGAGACTAGTGTTGTTTAAGAATGTGAGTTCAGATTCAAGTTATGTGATATTCTTAGTCACAGACCAGCTATGTGAGCTGAGTGTCTTCTGCTCTATGAGACTTGGTCGTCTGCTCCAATGGGTCTTGTCACCATTCATATTCCTGGGATGGCTATGAGGATTTCCCAGGACCATGTGTGCCCACACTCTGGATCCTATAGCTGTTAGGATGGGGGGCAGTATATACCAAGAGTTAGGAGCTTAGGCTCTGGAGTCAGGCGGCAGCAGGCCTCGCTCAAATTCCAGCTCTGACAATTACTCCTGGTGAGATCTTAGGGAAATCAATTTCTTCTCCCAAACTCAATTCATTTATCTGTGAAATGAGGTTAATCGCAGTTAAGTGTCCAATAGGGCTGGTTATAAGAATTCCATTAGATGATGCATGCAAAGCACTTAAAACTGGCCTGGTTCAGTGTAAGTGGCCAATAAGTGGCAAAGATCTGATGAGGATAATTTAAAAAAATACCCTTTTCTGGAATGCAAATGCATTTGCCCAAAAAAGTTTGAGGTCTTGAAAATATGCACGGAGGGAAGCCTTCAGGATCAGATTCAAGTCCAAAACACCCCCGCCCCCCAAAAACCCTCATTTGTATATGAGGTAAACCAGGGCCACGTGATCACATCAGGCCCCACCCCACACCTGCACGATCAACCCTTCATCAGAGCCCCAGCAACGCGCCCGTTCCAGCCTGGACGTGAGACAAGTCAGCCTCGGGCGTTAACCAGCGCGGGAGTCGGCTCCCTCACTGGGTTCCAGAAGGAGCCAAGGAGATGGTGCACACAAGGCGGCCCAGCGCAAGGGTTCGGGAGCGGGAGCTCTGGTGACGATTGCCACAGCACCCGCCTGCCTGCTCCTGCTTCTGGAGGGGTTTGCTCCCACCCGCTGGCCACTCGCCTTAGTCGGTCTCCGTCCCGACTTTCCTCTGCACCTGCTGTCCCAGGGCCCCCTCTGGAGGGTCCCCCAGCGCCCGTCCTTCGTCCCCAGCTCCTCAGCTAGCTGCGGGGTGGTGGGCGCCAGAAAACACTCCAGCAAGCCCCGGAGCTGAGCCGCTTGAAGCACCGGGACCGAAATCCAACTGCCGCTTGAAGCCGTTGGCCTGGGCTCCCGCCTCCCGGCCTTCGGATCAATCAAGCAAGCCCCTGGGCCAATCAGAAGTGGAAGCGGTCGAGCAACGCCCGCCTCCTTAAAGCGCCCTCGCTCCTCATTGGATGTGTCCGAGCGCGAACCCAAAGCCCTGGGAGAGAGCGGGGCCAGCCAATCAGCAGCGCCACCGCAGCCGGGCTCGGGGGACTGCTCCCAGCCCCGCGCGCCGCGAGCTCGCCGCGGGTCCGCACCCCAACCCGGCAGGAATGGGAAGCCAGCTGGCTGAGCTCCTAGCCCTGGCCGGTTATGGCGGGGCGGAGCAATGGGCCGTCCTCTCCGTGTGTGTGTGTGGCGGGGGGGGGGTTGGTGGCTAGTACGTGAAGTACGCAGCTAACCCTGGCTCAGCTGACAGGCAATGAGCATTTGAAGCGCGAGCATCTAGACCAATCGCGGGTCCAGGCACTGCCCCCTCTTGCGCCTTCCTGGTCCCCGCATACTTCCAGGTGAGGCGCGGTGCGTTCTGCAACCAATCAGTGGTGGGCAGGACGAGAGGCGGGAAAGGGGAGCTGCCCACACGCACCCCGAAGCCTGGCCGACTCTCGAGGGCCTCCCGACCAATCACAGACACACACTGCATAGACCGTCAGGGGGTGGGAGAGAGGTGAGAGGGTGTGTACCAGAGCTCGTCAGGGTGCCAAGACAGGAGCAAGGAAGCCGTTGAATCCTGAGCTGCGGAGGCAGCTTCCAAGACCATTGAGGCCAAGGAGGTTCAGGGCCAAGTCTTTCCAGAGAGAGGGTGGGAAGGGGCAAACTCCGCAGCCGCGCAGCAGGGGAGGGGGACAGGCTGGAGGGTGAGATCTCCGCCTCAGAGACCTGAAACCCAAGCCCACCGACCCATCCCCATCGACTCAAGGCCCCGCCCCTCAGGGGGGGGCGGGAGGGAGCTCCGCAGCCAATCGGCGGGGGGAGCGGGGCGGGGCCGGGGCGGGGGCGGGGCGAGGGGAGCTGTCCGAGGTGCCTCCGAGGATGCTGGGCACGCTCAGCAGGAGGCGGCCGGCGCGGCAGCCAATCGGCGTCCGCGGCGGAAACCAGGCGCGACCCGCGAGCTGTGCACGCGCAGGGCCTCGAGCTCCGGGCCTCGCGCCGCTCCCCACTCGCCGCTCCCCAACGGCCACTCGAGCTAGAGCCGCCCTCGGTGTATGTGACTGTGGGAGGAGGCACAGGGCCCGAGTCGGTGAGTGCCATGGTTTCTCTTACGCTTCTTCAGGCCTGGGACTGGCCCACGCCAAGCTGGGGTGGGAGGGCCGGAGCGGTCGTCGTGAGGGTTGAGAAGCAAGAGTTGAGGACTCTAGTCCCCGGGACTCCCTTTGTCCTGGCGAGGATGGCAGTGGGGCCTCCTGGACACCTTTGGACCCGGCCTGGGGCAGAGGCCAACATGGCCTGGGTTGGTCCACGGTCCCTGAGGCTGACTTGATTTGGAAGTGTATTGTGTGGCCGTCGGAGGCCCTTGGAGCTCTGCGTGGCTTCGTTGGCCGTGAGGTATGGCCTCTGATCCGTGAGAGGTTGTCTGTGGTCTCTGGCCTGAGTCTGGATGTGGTGACTGGAAGGGGAGGCCTGTGACTCTCCAGAGGTTATGGGGGGGCGGGGCATTACTGGCCAAAAGATGAAACTAGTGTGGTCTTGGGAGGTTTTCTGGGGTCTTTGGATCCAGCCTGGGCTGAGAGAGAGAGTTGTTGAGATTGGAAGTCCAATGGGCAGTTGTCAACAGCCATTGCACCCAGGCTGTGCTAAGAACATGCAGCTGCAAGGTTTTGGGGGTCGCTGGACTCCAGGTTGAGGTGCAGATTTTCCACTATCAGGTCCAGGATAGACAACTTGGCCAGGAGGTTAGGCCCAAGGTCTTCTGGAGGTTCTTGAGGAGGGAGTTTCTGAATCTCAGGTTGTTTGCCCTCCATGAAATATTATTGCCGTGTGGCTCTAAAAAACCCAGGATTGGGTCATATTAGGGCCTTTTGGTCTGCTCTTTCTGAAACCCTGGTCATTCTCAGAAGATACCAGGCTGTAAGAATGGAGCCAGATGCATAGGGAAGATGGATCTTGTCCTAGAGCACAGGAAGGGGTGTGTGAGATTTCCTGCTCCTTAGGAAATCACCCAGCTTGTCATTACGAAAGATTTTTTTTTATTCTTATGGGACAGGGTGTCGATATCTAATTTCACTCAGCTGGACAAGTTCTATGTGGTATTGAAGCTTTCAGAGTGCTTTCATGTACACCCAGAATTCTTAAACCTTGGGTAGGGGGTGCAAGGGGGAGTGGTCTATGAGTGGATTTAAGGGTTTTTGAGCTCCTGGAAATCACAAGAAAAACTATATGCATGTTGTATTTGGGGGGGGGGGCATGCAAAGCAGCCACAAGGATAAATAAGGAGTATCTAACCTGTCCAAGGACTGACTCCAGCCTGTGAATCCCTTGTATGAGTATCCACAATTTTCTGATGTAGAGTTGATTCTGTGGCTTATATTTTAAAAGGGTTGGTGATCCCTTTAACCTATGTTAAGAGCCATTGGAATAAAGCAGGTTCCTGTATTATTCATGGGGCTGAGGCAAGACTAAAAATGAAAATTTCCCCTTTTCTTCCCACACCTGGTGTTGGTGCACATTTCAAGGCATCTCATTGATTAGTCTGCATGTCTGAGCTCAGTCTACCTGTTCCTCACACACAACCAGGGCCTGGGGTGTGTGTATCGGTTTCACAGTTCACCCTCCTGAATATAGGCCCAGGGTTGAGGGCTGTCCTGGAAGGAGGCCATTTGGGTGAGGAAGTCCAGGGTTCCAAGTTCCCAGAGCATGGCCTAGAACCGGGGGACACATGTTCCCGGTGGGCCCTTCCTCGATGCTCTTGGGATCCTTGGCCCAAGGGGGGAGCACAGCCAGAGGGGGTCAGAGCGGGTTTAACGCAATATTGGCATTCAGTATTGCTCTTGAAAGCAGTCCCTGTGAGGAAATTGAGGATCTTAGAAGAGTTAGCCCCGTATTAGGACTGAAAAGAAAGGCCATCCACAGAGAGGATGTAGTGGAACCTAAATTGTTTTACTTCTAGTCTAGTTCTTTTTCCACTTCATCCACAAAAGATATGCTATGATAGGGTCTCTATGACCTAGCTGCAGCTCACCTGGCTATAATTACACTGGTTCTTAAGTTATATGAAATACAGATTGAGGGTAAGAAAGAAACTAATTTACTCCGTGGTATGTATCGGTATGTGTTGGATGTACTTCACTAGAAAGAGTGGGCATTTGAAAGTTTAGGTAAGATTTGGATAATTGGTCTTCATCTGCGTTATAAGATGCTGTGGGGACTTTAACCACCTTGATTTGAAGAAAGAGATGCGTTCCTGAAAAAAGTGGAAAGTTCATATAATTTTTCTAAATTGAATCTTTTTAAACTTGACTTTGGAAGTAGTATCTGAAATAAGTGAGATAAAGGGAGGACATTTGTCATAAAACAATAATCACCCCTCTAATCAGCCTATTCTGTGGCTTAGTTTTAATTATATTTAAGGAGAATCCGTAATTGTATTGCTGCGTTGACATTTTTATATCAAGCTGAGTTGTACCTGCAGGGGCATATGAAGGAGCTCTGGTCAAGCCTATCAGAATAAAAAATACCAGACATTAAACTTTATTTAGTAATATGAGTATTAGGAATGAGGGGCAAAAGTCATAACTCTTTTTCCCACATACTTTCTTCCAGGTATGCCCTATCTAGTCTTTCCTATCCACT
The DNA here is from genome assembly GCF_018345385.1 of Vulpes lagopus. NCBI lineage: Eukaryota > Metazoa > Chordata > Mammalia > Carnivora > Canidae > Vulpes > Vulpes lagopus. The sequence continues at coordinate 173,490,697 of NC_054825.1, read as the reverse complement.
CTACCTTCCCAAGATGCAGGTTTGTGTCCTCAGAATCAATGGTTTCCTGAGTCCACCCCAGGAGACAACGGCAGGTGATTCCTACAGTCAGCCTGGGAAGTAGAAGGTGGACAAGGTTTTTGAGACTGTGATGGGGGACTTCTCAGGAATAGAAAAGAGTTACAGTGCCCATACCCTTCCAAGTCAAAGTGCTATTTGCTTGTGCTTCTGCTGTCACTGCTGAATGCAAGATGGCTTGAACTATGTAGTCAAGAATGTAGGGAGAGAGAAGGGCCTACAGTGTCACCAGCCTAAGGGCTGAGGGGTAGATGGCCCTAGAGGAACCTCTAAAGAAGCAGTCTCTAAAACAATATCCTTAGGTGAGGTAGACACTAGGTAGGAGGCAAAAATAGGGTTTCCTATTCGTGGGAGCTTTTGTTCACTGAATGGGGAGTCCCTTGCCCTTTCTCCTCCCTTTTAGGTTTCCTGAAAGCCTGCAGACTCTTCCTGTAACTACACTTGGCTTACAGAGGATGCTGCCCTTTGAGCACAGTTTCCAACATTTTTTTTTTAAGATTTTTTATTTATTTGAAAGGGAGCACGAGCAGAGGGGAAGGGCAGAGGGAGAGGGAGAAGCAGTCCCCCCTGAGCAGGGAGCCCGAGGCGGGACTCAATCCTAGGACCTCAAGATCATGACCTGAGCCAAAGGCAGACAATTAACTGACTGAATCACCTAGGTGCTCACTTTCCAACATTCTTGATCATCAATGAGCAAATCATACCAGCAGGGGAGCTGAGTCACAGGCACTGAAGTGGGGCTGGGAGGCAAGGCCACTGAGTGATGATGTCGTCTTCTAGACCCCTGTACCTTTTCTTTTACACTTGGGTTTCTCTTTCATGGCTTTCCCCACTTATTCCATATCCTCAGGGACTGTATTACTGTGCTGAAGAAAGGGTCTTTTTCTCTGTATACATACGTATCAGGGATCGGTGCTTTTATATGTCCAGGCCAAGTGTCTTTTTTTGTTCTTTTGTGTTTAAGATTTTATATATTTATTCATGAGAGACACAGAGGGAAAAGCAGGCTCCCTCTGGGGAGCCCTATGTGGGACTCGATCTCAGGACCCCGGGATCACACCCTGAGCCAAAGGCAGCTGCTCAATCACTGAGCCACCCAGGTGCCCCAAGGCCAAGTGTCTTTTATATGGGTGCCTTGTGAGTCCCTGGGTGTGGTGGTAAAGGAGTTAGAAAGCTCAGAAATGGAAAATATTTAACGTTCAGAGTAGCACATGAATACAGCCTGTCCATTTGCATTTTCCCTTTCAGTTTGACTCATCTTCCCCTCTCCCCGCCCTATTATTGCCCCTCACCAGCCCCACCCATTGGCACACCCTGTCTGATCTAGGAAGGGTTAACATCTGCCTATACCCAAGCTAGAATGAGAGGTAGAGGGAAGGCATGTTTGGTCTGGAAGGAGAAAGTAGAAGGCTGTCTGAACATTTCGGGGTCCTGGAGCCAAAGGAAGAAATGGGAGTTAGAGACATAATATTTGGGTCTAGGAGGGCACTAGAATCTGAGGGAAAAGTCTATGGTGAACCAGACTGGGTCAGGGCCCCAGAACAGTCTACTACAGCCTGATTTACCTTCCTGTTATTTACTGGGCATACATGATATACCAGGCACATATCATAAATGATTTCTCGGCACTTGTTGAATGAATGAAAAATCTGCCAAAGGATGAGGGATTATGGAATAATAAAAACCAGAAAAAGAAATTTGAGTCTCTCAGACCTCCTCCTTTCCCCAGGTTAACCAGCGCTAAAGTGTGAACACGGGGGAAATCTCCTGAGAGCTTGACGCTTTTGGCAGGAAGTGAAAGAAACCCCGGAGTCCTGATTTCAGAGAAATGTCATTTGTCATCAGCCCAAGAAAAGGGAGTTTTCTCTTCCAAGACCACCGCAGGCCCTTCCTGGGGTTGCCCCCTTCAGAGCTTAATGGGAGAATCTGAGTCACTCGTACATTCAGTCCCCTGTGGTAGCCCAGATGATAGGGGTCATTTCCACAGAGCAGTTAAGGCTTCCTAGTACTAAGTCAGGGAGAGGAAGGACAAGGCATGCTTTTGGCCCTCCTTCACTCTCTCCTTGGAATCCAGATGTTTCAGTCCCTTTTACTTCTGGGGTAAGAGAAACAGCTTCCAGCTGCTAGAGCTCTGACACATCTCAGAACTACTATTTTTTGAACAATGCTATGTACTGACAAACCACTTTCACATTCATCATGTCGTTTCATCTTCACCCTCACCTCCAAATGAGGTAAGCAAAGGTTATCCCTATTTCATGGATGAGGTAACTGAGGCTCAGAGAGGTGACTTGCCCCAGTGTGTCTCAAGTAATAACTGCAGAAATGAGACTCAAATGCAGGTCTGATTATTCCAAGGTTCTTGTTGTGAGATGAACTTTTCTTAAAAAGATTTTTATTTTTTCTTAAGATTTTAATTTTTTGAGAGAGAGAAAGCGCATGTGCATGAGTGGGGGTGGGAGTTGGGGAGGGGGGGTAAGGGCAGAGGGAGAGGGAGAAGCAGACTCCCCACTAAGCAGGGAGCCAGACACGGGGATCCATCCCAGGACCCCAAGATCATGCATGACCTGAGCTGAAGGGAGATGCTTAACTGACTGAGCCACCCAGGCATCCCTTGATTTTTTTTTTTTTAAAGTAATTTCTACACCCAGCATGGGACTTGAACCTACAACCCTGAGATTAAGAGTTGCATGCTTTACAAACTGAGCCAGCCTGGCACCCCCTCATATGAACTTCTTTGACTCTAGAAGTTCACAAATGAAATAAGGAGGCAGGAAGGGAGCTGAATATCTTGAATCTGGAAGTAGAGGTGGTGGTCTCTCCTGGAGGGGTAAAGCAGAGCCAGGGGTATAAGACCACACCCCCTTGGGGGACTGTGGCAGAGTGATACTTGGGACACCCAATGGAAGACTGTGAGGTCAGGGGCGGGGCTAGCTCCGGGTGTGTGTGGGGGCACCCAGGAGCCCCAACAGCAGTTCAGAGCATGCGGTGTCCAGGAAGAAGCTACAACCGGTGAGTGGTTGCTTCTCCCCAGCTGAGACTTTCCTCCCATTATACCCCTTTTTCTATCCACTTCCTGCCAGCCTGTAGCCTTCTTCCTGAGGTATCCAAGTAGTAATCCTCCCCCAAAGGGTCCTTATTCATGGTGAACCCACACTGAGGAATATGCCTGCTGGGCACTGAAACACTTAGGTCTGTCTGTTAATATCTGGGTTCCCAGGTCTCTTCTTAAAAGCAATTGTGGTAGTTATGATGTGTGATAAATTACTGCCTTGTTGGCTCTTTCTATTCTTTACTCTTGGCTTATGAAAAACAAAATTAAACCACCTCCTTATCCTAATCTGGAGAGAAAATAGCCTCCCCTTCTACAGTTCCCATTTTCCTTTTTCCATGCTTCCTAAGGGGTCAAAACCTCCTCGAAAATCTCTCCCTGTCCTTAAGTTGGGAACATTCTCTTCTGTGGCTTCTGCACCTGCTCTCTCAACCCACTGGATGAGATTTTCTTCTAGGTCCTCCTCTGAAGACATGTTCTAGAAGTTTCAGCCATAGGGAGATAACCAGTTGGTGTCTTAGAGCATGCCCTCCTTGCACCCATGACCTCAGTCTTACTGCCCTTTCTGCCTCTCAAGACTACTCAGCTCCATGTGATAGGGTGGGGGTGGAGGTGGCACTAGCTTCCTCAACTCTCCCATGAAGCTCTGTCTTGCTCTGTCCCTAACTGCCAGGGCTGACGGGGGTGTTATGGCGATTTCTTCGGAAAGAAGAAAGCCTGGCGCACTCCAAGGTCTTTCCCTGCAGAAGAGCTTAGAGTAGCAGAAGTATCAGCGTCTGCTCTCCTTTAAGTCAGAGACTGGCAGGACCCATCTATACTAGCCTTAAACTCACTATTTGATATGGTCGTTAACTCTTTAAGTCCTGAATATGGTCTAATTTCCATTCTCCTGACACCTCCACCCTCAGCCCTACCCCCTGCTCCGTTATGATTCTGGATAAGCGCAGGTCCTCTTTTGGGTTAGTTTATTTGTTCCATTCAGGACAGAGAGAGCTCTGAACCAGCAACTCATTCTTTCTCCCCTCACCTCCACAGGCTTGAGAATATGCTGTTCCTCCCTCCCCTTTCCACCATGGACCCCACACTATGGCCTTTCTTTCAGATCTTCTGAGATTGGTACCCAGGCAAGGCACAATGCCCCTGTTCCCGACAAGACTGCCTAGCCCCTATTGCTCTGATCGACTGGTACGGCTAGCAGCCAGGCTCCGGCCAGCACTATGTGATACCTTGATCACGGTGGGGAGCCAAGAATTCCCTGCCCACAGCCTGGTGCTGGCAGGCGTGAGCCAGCAGCTGGGCCGCAGGGGCCGCTGGGCTCTGGTCAAAGGCATCAGCCCTTCTACCTTTGCCCAGCTTCTGTACTTTGTTTATGGGGAGAGTGTAGAGCTGCAACCTGGGGAACTGGGACCACTTGAGGAAGCAGCCAGAACTTTGGGGGTGCAGTCCCTGGAAGAGGCATGCAGGAGAGCTCGACAGGACAGGGCTAGAGAACTGGGTACAGGGCTCAAGAAACATCAGGAGGAGCCAGAGAAACCTGTAAGGGGTTCTGAGAGAGGACTGGAGGGACATGGAAATCAGAGACCAGAGAAATTTGTTGGAGCTGGTTGGAGAGAACAAGAGGCACTGCATGAGCAAAGGCCACAAAGAGAGAGGCCAGAGAGAGCAGAGGCAATGCAGGAGGGTTCGAGGGAGCAGATGAGATCAAAGGAGAAATTCAAGCAATCCCCTGTTGGCCATGGTGGAACAGATGGAAAACAAGAAGTAATTATGTGGGTGACGGAGAGTCCAGGGGGCTCTGAGGAAAGTCTGCGGGAGTTCCCTGGCCCCTTCCCCCCACCAGGTTGCCTCCAAAGCAGCGTCATTCCTAGGCCCTGGTGGGCTGAGGCCCCTTGGTTGGGGGAGGGCCAGCCTGCCCTGTGGAGCATCCTGCTGTTGCCACCCAGATATGGCACTCCCTTCTCCCATAGCACCGCCATCACTGGAGCCTGGCAGGAGGTCTGGCCACAGGACCAGAGGTGAGTAAAGAGCCTAACGGAAGACCTCCTTGGCTGGGAGGGAGTGGCTCAGGATAGGCAGCAGTGGGTAGGAGGGCACCACACCTCTAATCTCTACATTTCCTGAGCTGGTGATAGGACAAGAAGCTTCCATCACAGGGGAAGTCAAAGCCCAGCCTCTGAGGAGGACTCATGACATCTCCCTCTCCAGGAAGGGTCTGGCCAGGATCCCAGGTTTTGCCAAGGTTAACTCTTCCCCACCCTATCCCCAGCATCCCACTGTCCCTGAACCTCGAGAAAGGTCTCTGGAACCAGAACCAGTTGGGCTCCTCCAGTCCTGCCCCAGGTAAGCCCCTCAGTGCCCTGTACAAATTCTGGTCTCTTTCCTGAGTCTGGGACTCCAGGAGTCCAGCTTGAGTAGGGAACCTACTTCACTCTGCCCTCTCCAGGTTCCCTCCCCCAGTGCCCCACAAAACTCAGCCCTGGGGAGATGGAAGAGTCTGATCAGAGGCACACAGGTGAGTAGGGTGAGGGCACTTTTGCCTCAGCCCCACTGTAGTTCCTGAGGTCTGGGAGTACCAGTAGTCCAGCTCTCAGATTCCCAGTCCTGCCCTCCTTTGCTTTCTCTGTCCCCACAGGTCCACTTGCCACCTGTGTGGGTCATGTGAGTACAGCAGGCCCATCACGCCAACAACCTCCCCCACCCCCACCTGCTCGGTCCCGGCCCCATTCTTGTTCTGTCTGTGGAAAAAGGTTCTCACTCAAGCATCAGATGGAGACGCACTACCGAGTCCACACAGGTAGGGGCTCCCTGCCCAGTGCGAATTATCTGCTCCTTTCCAAACTCCGGTCTGTTTGCTCCTGAGTTCTTCTCTGGGTGCTTGGCTCCCACACAATTCCCTTGCCCAGTCGCCCAGATCCGTCCCTAGGCCAGCCTTCATCCCCTTCTTTCTTTCACTGGCCTCCCCTTCCACCTGCCCTAGGAGAGAAGCCCTTCTCCTGTAGCCTCTGCCCCCAGCGCTCCCGGGACTTCTCAGCCATGACCAAGCACCTGCGCACGCATGGGGCCGCACCCTACCGCTGCCCTCTGTGCCGGGCCGGCTGCCCCAGCCTGGCCTCCATGCAGGCGCACATGCGTGGCCACTCGCCCAGCCAGCTCCCACCTGGATGGACCATTCGCTCCACCTTCCTCTACTCCTCTTCGAGGCCGTCCCGGGCCTCGACCTCTCCCTATAGGTCCCCTTGCTCCACCACTTGATGGTGTTGGCAGCTTCTTTGGCTTAAAGAATGAAAGACAGCCTGATGGGCTGACTAGGCTTCTGACCCAGCACCGCAGTTTCGGCAGCCTAGCAAATTTGGCTCCAAGAAGCACCGCAAGAAAGGCGCTGAAAGCCGCCTCCCAGATGACCGCAGGCCCCAGAAGCCTGGGCCAGCGAGCCCGTGTGGGGTGTGGGCAGTAAAGCTTGCACGAGTGAAAATTAACTGTGCGGGGGCTGGTGATTCATCATCAAAATAAAGTTTCCTGTGCCCTCCTCTCACGATCAGAAGCCGAGTCCAGACTTTAGTCTGTGAGCAGTGAGGGAAGGAGGGCAGCCTTGCCCCTTGTCCTGTGGCGGCCCCTGGTGGCCGTGCATCCACTGTTCAGCGCGGGGGCCGCCTCCTTCTCCCCGGTCTCCCTGTCCTCCCCCAGAGGTAGGGGCCCGCGAGGGCCGCGAAGTCCAGGTTGATTTAGCAGCAAGCCCTGTTGGAAGGCTGATTTAGCAGCAAGCCCCGCTGAAAGAGGCACTGAGAAACCAAGTTATTCGCCCCTTCCACAGCAAGCAACGGTGCGCAGAATCTGAGTCTGGGACCCCCGGCCTGGGGCTCCAGGAACGCGTGCTCCACCCTACTTGCAGCCACCCTCCTCCTCTCCTTGAGCACAAGGACCGCAAGGCTGCGGCTCTCGAGCCTCTTCCCTCCATGCCTCGCAGACCCGCAGCCGGGTGGCGTCTCCGACCGAGACTACTCCTTTGCCGCGGCCCCTTTCCCAGCCCACGCCTCCGGCAAGTCGCGAACTGCATTTCCCAGGGTCTCTGCGGTTCCCAGGGTCCAAAGCCCACTGCACCCTGGGAGTAGTAGTTCACGCGTGTCCTCGTCTCGACAGGAGCAATGGGAGGAGTTTGGGGCGAAAACCACACCTCCCGGCAGCCCTGGAGATGGTTTTCTGGGTTCGGTTAGGACCCTATAGTCCCAGCTCTCGCGCGGCCCTAGCTCTCGGCGGAAGGAGCGAGGCGCCTGGACTACATTACCCGGAGGTCTCTGCGCCTCACCCCTCTCGGGCCGCAACACGGGGTCTATGCTCTTCAGGCGCGGTCTAAGGGTGACGGCCGACTGGCCTCGGACTCCCGCTCCCGTGGTGCCCCGCGCGTGACCGGCCCAGCCCCCGGCTCCCGCTGGCCCCGCGGCGGCGCTGGTTGCTGTCGTGAGCCGCAGCCGCCCCGCCCCACCTCTCCCTCCCCTCCCCCCGGCCCTGCGCACGGGCCGCCCCTCCCCCCGCCTCCCCGGCCCCTCTCACGGTGCCAAGATGGCGGCGGCGGCGGGCGGCGGCAGTTGCCCCGGGCCTGGCTCCGCGCGGGGCCGCTTCCCGGGCCGGCCGCGGGGCTCCGGCGGGGGCGGGGGCCGCGGCGGACGGGGCAGCGGGGCCGAGAGAGTGCGGGTAGCGCTGCGGCGCGGCGGCGGCGCGGCGGGGCCGGGCGGAGCCGAGCCCGGGGAGGACACGGCCCTGCTCCGTTTGCTGGGGCTCCGCCGGGGCCTGCGCCGGCTCCGCCGCCTGTGGGCCGGCCCGCGCATTCAGCGGGGCCGGGGCCGGGGCCGGGGCCGGGGCTGGGGCCCGAGCCGGGGCTGCGTGCCCGAGGAAGAGAGCAGTGACGAGGAATCCGACGATGAGGTGAGGCAGTCGGCGGCGTCCCCGACGCCGGGCGGGGCGGAGGCCGGGGGCTTCCGAGGGTCTGGGTGGCCCCGAGGGGTGGCGTGGGGAAGCGAGGCTCTCGGGGCCCCTGCGGAGGGAAGGGGGCCCTGGAAATAGGCCTGGGGGGAGGTAGGCTGCACGGAACTGCCGGTGAAAAAGGCCTCTGAAAGTAGAGAAGCCCGGGCTGCAGCTGGTCCTTGGGCCCGAGGCTCGTCCTGCAGGAGTGTCCTGGGCTGGTGATCTTGGTAGTTGGCAAAGCCGCGGCAGCGGGGCCGAGCGAGAGAGCTGTGGGTGCTGCATGCCCAACCAGTGGTGGTTGACAGCAGCAGCATGGCTTTAGCGGACCCAGACTGGGGCTCTCTGAGCTCTTACCTGCAGGCTGCTCCACCTGGCCTCATGATCTCTGACACATCACTGGTTTCACCAGTACCCCGATTTTTCTTCTTCAAGTGGAGAGATGGTAGCATAATGGAGGGCTTCCTCTTGGAGGCACAGGTTGAAGAAAAAATGGGATAAAGGCTGTGACCGGGAACTCTAGCAGGTCTGGGTTGAGCTCAGGATTTATCCCCAGCCTCTCAGAAGGAAGGTGTGAGTTGTATTACTTAGGACAGTTTGTAGTCCCTTGAGGTCTCGAGAGTGGAGCTTGTTACAGTAAATCGTTTGAAAACATGCACACACCCGACTTGAGTGCCCCTATTCCCATTTTCATTCAGGAGGAAACTACATCCTGAGAGTGTGTAAACACTAGTCCCACCTTTTTTGAATTGGAGGATGAGAGAGTCTGAGGGTAGTTTCTACTGCCTGGCCTGGGAAGACCCAATTCTGTTCCCTTCTGAGCCAGCGAACCCTTGATGGCTGTGCTGGTGTAGCCCGGTACGGGGGACAAGGGTTCAAAATACCCGTGCCTCCACCTGTAGGAAGAGACTCTTTTCTACTCATCTTACCTTGCAGTGTTAAGTTTTTTTCTAAATAGGTAGGAGTATGTTAAGGGGGAAACTGGGGATATATCTCCATACCTGAGTCTGAGGTGGAATGAGGGCTTTGGCACTGACTGCTGTTTCTCCCCTCCACCCCTGGTCCCCTAAATCAGGAGTTTCAGGGTTTTCATTCAGATGAAGATGTGGCCCCCAGTTCCCTGCGCTCTGCGCTCCGATCCCAGCGAGGTGAGTGATGGGGAAACTCTACCTCTATAGCTTTACAGGAATGTTATTCTTGCTCTTAACGTCAGCTTTTCCCTGTTTAACTAGAGTCTCCATCAGTTACATAGTGTGTTCTGTGTTCAAAGCCCAAGCTAGGCTGGGCTGTGGGGGAAACAGACAAGTAAGACTTAGTCCTTGCTCTCCTGGAATGCCTCCTTCAGTCTGCAGGGCTAGCTTGACCCATCTCCCCACACCTATTCTCCTTTTAGGTCGAGCCCCCCGAGGTCGGGGCCGCAAGCATAAGACGACCCCCATTCCGCCTCCTCGCCTAGCAGATGTCGCTCCTACCCCCCCAAAGACTCCTGCCCGGAAACGGGGTGAGGAGGGCACAGAACGGATGGTGCAGGCACTGACTGAACTTCTCCGGCGGGCCCAGGCACCCCCAGTCCCGCGGAGCCGGGCATGTGAGCCCTCCACTCCACGTCGGTCTCGGGGACGGCCCCCAGGACGGCCAGCAGGCCCCTGCAGGAAGAAGCAACAAGCAGTAGTGGTGGCAGAAGCAGCTGTGACAATCCCTAAACCTGAGCCCCCACCTCCTGTGGTTCCCGTAAGACACCGAACTGGCAGCTGGAAGTGCAAAGAGGGGCCTGGCCCAGGACCTGGGACCCCCAAGCGTGGAGGACAGTCTGGGCGAGGAGGCCGTGGAAGTAGAGGCCGAGGCCGAGGCGGGCTCCCTCTCGTGATTAAGTTTGTTTCAAAGGCCAAAAAAATGAAGATGGGACAGTTGTCCTTGGGACTTGAATCAGGTCAGGGTCAAGATCAACATGAGGAAAGCTGGCAGGATGCCCCCCAAGGAAGAGTTGGATCTGGACAGGGAGAGGGCCCCTGCTGGAGGAAGGAGCAAAAGCTGGAGGAGGAGGCAGAGAAAGAGACAAAAGAAAAAGACAAGGAAGAGAGAGAGGAGAAGGTAGAGACGGCTGGACTTGAAGAAGAGATGGTGCTCTCAGAGGAAAAGGAAGAGGCAAAGCCGCCAAACCCACCCTCAACTCCTCCAGCTCCTCCTCCCCCTCCCCCGTCTCCACCCCCTCCACCCCCTCCACCCCCTCCACCCCTCCCACCCCCCTCAACTTCTCCTTCATCCCCGCTTTGTCCTCCACCGCCCCCAGTGTCCCCTCTGCCCCCGCCATCGCCCCAACCACCTCCTGCCCCAGAGGAGCAGCAGGAAGAGTCCCCTCCTCCGGTGGTCCCAGCCACGTGCTCCAGGAAGAGGGGTCGGCCTCCCTTGACACCCAGCCAGCGGGCAGAGCGAGAAGCTGCTCGGGCCGTGCCAGAGGGTACCTCTCCTCCCACTCCAGCTCCTAGCACCACCACGGGAGGCCCTCTGGAAGACAGCCCCACTGTGGCCCCCAAAAGTACCACCTTCCTGAAGAATATCCGGCAGTTTATTATGCCTGTGGTGAGTGCCCGCTCCTCCCGAGTCATCAAGACACCCCGGAGGTTTATGGATGAAGATCCCCCCAAACCCCTAAAGGTAGAAGTCTCACCTACTCTGCGGCCTCCTGTTGCCACCTCCCCACTCGTCCCCCCTGAACCAGCACCAGCTCCCTCGCCACCACGTGCCCCAACTCCTCCATCTACCCCAGTCCCACTCCCTGAGAAAAGACGGTCCATTCTAAGGGAACCCACGTTTCGCTGGACCTCGCTGACCCGGGAACTGCCCCCTCCTCCTCCTGCCCCCCCGCCGGCCCCACCCCCACTTCCTGTCCCTGTCCCTGTCCCTCCATCCCGGAGGCCCCTGCTCCTTCGGGCACCTCAGTTTACCCCGAGCGAAGCCCACCTGAAGATCTATGAATCGGTGCTTACTACTCCTCTTGGGGCCCCTGAAGCCCCTGAGCCAGAGCCTCCTCCCGCCGATGACTCTCCAGCTGAGCCTGAGCCACGGGCAGTGGGTCGCACCAACCACCTCAGCCTGCCTCGATTTGCCCCTGTGGTCGCCACTCCCATTAAGGCCGAGGTGCCCCTTCCTGGGGCTCCAGCTCTGAGCAATGGGCAGCAGTCTCAGGCTCAGCTACAGCAGCCCCTGCAGGCCTTGCCAACCCAACTGCCGCCTCAGGCGTTACCACCGCAGCAGCCACAGTTACAGCCACACTTACAACTGCAGCCGCAGCCACTACCACAGCAGCCGTCACCACTGGAAAAGGCCCGTATCGCAGCCTTGGGTTCCTTACCACTGTCCGGCGTGGAGGAGAAAATGTTTAGCCTCCTCAAGAGAGCCAAGGTGCAGCTGTTCAAGATCGATCAGCAGCAGCAGCAGCAGAAGGTGGCGTCTTTGATGCCGGTGAGCATGATGCTTTATCCAGGTTCCCGCACCCGGTCATCCGGCTTCAATTCTCACAATTCTCTCCATTTTTGTTAACCTCCTGCCTCCTCAGGCACTCTCTGGTGTCTCAGGGAACCCCAGAGCCAGCCCTTCTCTGTTTCTCAGCTTCCTGTGCTCCGGCCCTGGCTGTGGGCCTCCCCCGTGCTAGTCCCCCCGGCGCTCTCTTTCCTCACTTTCCAACTTCTGACCCTGTTTATTCCTCCACCAGCCGAGCCCTGGAGGGCAGATGGAGGAAGTCGTGGGGACTGTCAAGCAGATCTCAGATAGAGGTTCTGTGAGGTCTGAAGATGAATCGATGGAAACTAAGAGAGAGAGACCGTCGGTATGGAGTGGGAGGAGGACCCTCTGAAGTCTGGTTTCGGGAGCACAAGGGGCAGCTTCCCACATGTATTCCTGGTCTCTCCTCCCCTAGGGCCCCGAGTCCCCTGTGCAAGGCCCCCGTATCAAACACGTCTGTCGTCATGCTGCTGTGGCCCTAGGTCAGGCCCGGGCCATGGTGCCTGAAGACGTCCCCCGCCTCAGTGCTCTCCCTCTACGGGATCGGCAGGACCTCGCCACGGAGGGTAGGGGCGGGTGTGTTGTGGGAAGATTTGACAGCTGTGTCAAGTTTGAGGGTGAGCGGATGCACCAAGAGCCTAGGAAAGTGGGAGCTGAGTTGGGTGCTTGGGGCAGGTGGCAGGTGGGCTGGAGTGCTAGGTCTTAGAGCAGATCTGGGGGCACCTGGAACCTGAGCACTGTGGGAAAGGGGACCAGAGGGCCAGTTGAATGAGACGTAGGGGAGAGCAGGGAGGGACCTGAGGTAAAAGGCCTACTGGCCTTGTGGCTCCATCCCTTCCTCTCCGTTGTACTAGATACGTCATCAGCGTCTGAGACTGAGAGTGTCCCATCACGGTCTCGGCGGGGAAAGGTGGAGTCAGCAGGGCCTGGGGGAGACTCAGAGCCTGCAGGGTCTGGAGGGACCCTTGCCCATACACCCCGGCGCTCGCTGCCCTCCCATCATGGCAAGAAGATGCGGATGGCACGGTGTGGACACTGTCGGGGCTGCCTGCGTGTGCAGGACTGTGGGTCCTGTGTCAACTGCCTGGACAAGCCCAAGTTTGGGGGCCCCAACACCAAGAAGCAGTGCTGTGTGTGAGTAGCCAGGGCACAGCCTCTGTTCCTACCTGTGGTTGTCAGTCACCCAGGCCTCCTGCCCCGCCAGAGCAGTGGGATTGGCATCCTTGTGGAGAGCTTCCTCTCTTCCCCCAGACCACCAGTCCCCTACCCTGGTGACGTGCTGCTCCCCTCCCCAGATACCGGAAGTGCGACAAGATAGAGGCTCGGAAGATGGAACGGCTGGCTAAAAAAGGTAACGAGGTTTGAGGAGTATTTCTTTACACCAGCTTCTTTAGATCTGTGATGTGGAAGAAACCATGTTTTCTTTGCTGTCCTCCCCTTATCTCTGCAGTCTGTTCCCTTTGTCGTCTTGCCATCGTGTGTGTTCGCATCTTTCCTATACTCGTTCTCTTCTGCCCCACTGCTTTTTGGCTTTTCTCCATCCCAATGTCCCATGTCCCTGGCTGAGCTCAGATTCTACTAAGTCCCCTGTTCCCACAGGCCGGACGATAGTGAAGACGCTGTTGCCCTGGGATTCCGATGAATCTCCTGAGGCCTCCCCTGGTCCTCCAGGCCCACGCCGGGGGGCGGGAGCTGGGGGGACCCGGGAGGAGGTGGTGGCCCCCCCAGGGCCCGAGGAGCAGGACTCCCTCCTACTGCAGCGCAAGTCAGCCCGGCGCTGCGTCAAACAGCGACCCTCCTATGATATCTTCGAGGACTCGGATGATTCAGAGCCTGGGGGTCCCCCTGCTCCCCGGCGTCGGACCCCCCGAGAGAATGGTGCGAATTGCTTGTTGTTTCCCCTTTCAGTCCGCCTTGTGTCGGGGCTGAAGGGGTGGGGGGGTTGGGGGTTTCCAGGCCGAGGGCGGCATCTGTGTGATGGGGAAAGTAGCCTAGTGCAGGGAAGCAGGTAGTTTGGGGTGGAGGAGGAAAACTGATGCATAAGGTTTTCAGTAGCAGTTTGAGTCAGGTCTGAGAGTCATCCTTTGGGTTAAAGAAGGCCGTGGGGATCCAGGTAACGTTAGGGGGTTGCGGAGGAAAGGGAATGGGGCAGAGAAGAGGGAGACCCTCACCACCTATGTGTGCTGCCTAGAGCTGCCATTGCCAGAACCTGAGGAGCAGAGCCGGCCCCGCAAACCCACCCTGCAGCCTGTGTTGCAGCTCAAGGCCCGAAGGCGCCTGGACAAGGTCAGCACGGCCCCACATCAAGAACCCTGAGCCCTGTGGAAGGCATGGCTCCTGCCCTTCAGGAGCTTCCTAGCAAAGTCAGGGTAACGGGCTCACCTGAGTGCTGTGTTGTGTCCACACCAGAGGACAGGCCCTGAGGGGTAAGGCAGGCCTGTCCTTCTGGAAAGCAAAGTAGGATCTAGGCGAAAGAGTTGGCTGGGGGAGAGGACGATGTAGAGAGAAGTCTGCAGAGGGTGAGGCTGGCGGCTTTCTGACCACCACCATTCTCCTAGGATGCTCTGGCTCCTGGCCCCTTTGCTTCTTTTCCCAACGGCTGGACTGGAAAACAGAAGTCCCCTGATGGGGTTCACCGGGTCCGTGTGGATTTTAAGGTATGGCTTTGAGGGAGAGGGTCTCGAGGACCGTGTTTAAAAGAAATTTGTGTCTGAGAAGCCTTTGGCTTGTGTTCCTGGCTGCTCTCTGATCCCGTGTCCTTGTTCCTCAGGAGGATTGTGACCTGGAGAACGTGTGGTTGATGGGCGGCCTCAGCGTGCTCACGTCCGTGCCGGGAGGGCCACCGATGGTGTGCTTGCTGTGTGCCAGCAAAGGCCTGCATGAGGTGGGATCCCCGGCTCTGTCCGCAGCCCCCCACGCTCTGGTGGCCCTGGCGGCCTGGGCCTCCCCGGGGTGGGGTCTCGTCCCTGGGCTTCTCGGCCTCACGTTGAGCCCATTGTCCCCACCCCACCCCCACCAGCTCGTGTTCTGCCAAGTGTGCTGCGACCCTTTCCACCCGTTCTGCCTGGAGGAGGCTGAGCGGCCCCTGCCCCAACATCACGACACCTGGTGCTGCCGTCGCTGCAAGTTCTGCCACGTGTGTGGGCGCAAAGGCCGGGGATCCAAGGTTTGGGCACGGGCATTGTGAAGGTGGGCGGAGGCCTGGAGCAGGGGACACCCCTGTGCCAGCAGGCTCCACCGCTGAGGTCTCCCAACTTCGACTTCCGACAGCACCTCCTGGAGTGTGAGCGCTGCCGCCATGCATATCACCCAGCCTGCCTCGGGCCCAGCTACCCGACCCGGGCCACACGCAAGCGCCGTCACTGGGTGAGGGATGAGGCCCACACCCCTTGCTTTGGGCTTCTCGTAAAGGCCGCTACCACCCCAGGCTTGGTCTAGGCCAGGGTTTCCATGCGGAGGGGAAGGTTGGAGGCCCCTGTGGGAGTCTATCATGATAAATAGCATCTTCTCTTCCAAAATTTCACACGGACAAGACGGGTACAGAATTTGTACGGAATGATTGCGGGGGTTCATGCATTCCATGGTCCTGGGCTCTGAATCCTCTGCCCCTGCCTGGCCTCCCCTCTTCTCTGTCTCCCTCTGCCGGTTTCCCCCACTTCATTCCTCTCCCTCCCCCCGTCCCTCCTTGCTTCTCTTGCACACCTTTTCTCCTCTTACCCGTCCTTCCTCCTCTGTCTCTTGCCTGCTCCCCACTCCTTTTGCCCATCTCCTCCTGCCGTACTCTCCCACGCTGCACTGGTCTGCTCTTCCTGACATTACCCTGCCCCCCTAGATCTGCTCAGCCTGTGTGCGCTGTAAGAGCTGTGGGGCGACTCCAGGCAAGAACTGGGACGTCGAGTGGTCCGGAGATTACAGCCTCTGCCCCAGGTGCACCCAGCTCTATGAGAAAGGTGGGGACCTGTCAGGGGACCTGGGCCCCGGGGGACACGGGGCAGCGGGCCAGGCTCCTAGACAGGCAGGACAGACGTGGTATTCTAGTGGCTTTGTGTCCTCTTGTAGCTGCAGAACCTTTCCTTCCGTTCACGGTAGTCTTCCACAGAAGCCTGTCCAGTACCTCACATAGAGGGACACAGTTCCTCTCGGGACAGCGGGAATCGAGAGCCTGGACCCCATCGTTGTAGTGGTCCCTGACATGCCTCCTGGAACCTCGAGTCTCCACTGATCACTTTGAAAACCTGGGGGCTTTCCCCATTTGTTCAGGCAGCATGTTAACAAGGTTCTTTGTGAGGCGTTGAGGCTGCAGGGCTAGAAGAGGCCTTATCCTCAGCCAGCGTTCTGAGAATGGTAGGGACCCAGGATGGGGCCTAGCAGGGGCAGCCCTCTCAGCAGCCAAGGGGTGGTGGCTCCTGATGGCACCTGCAAGGGCCAGGAAGTGGCCCCAGCCCCTCTGACTTGCCCTTTTCTTCCTGCTTGTGCAGGAAACTTCTGCCCAATCTGCACACGCTGCTACGAAGACAACGACTACGAAAGCAAGATGATGCAGTGCGCGCAGTGTGACCACTGGGTGCATGCCAAGTGCGAGGGGCTTTCAGGTGAGCAGAGTGCCTGGGCTGCCACCTCAGCCCGGGGGGGTGTCCCTGCCCTACCCCGGCACAGGCCCTCACGGGACAACTGTTCTGAATGTCCTTGGCAACTCCTGGGGGCTGCTGAGAGCCCTTACGTTCTTACGTTCTCACGTTCTCCCAAACCATTTTCTCTCATCCTCCCTTGGCTGTTGTAGATGAAGACTATGAGATCCTTTCTGGGCTGCCAGACTCAGTGCTGTATACCTGCGGACCGTGTGCAGGGGCCACGCACCCCCGCTGGCGAGAGGCCCTGAGTGGAGCCCTGCAGGGGGGCCTGCGCCAGGTGCTCCAGGGCCTGCTGAGCTCCAAGGTGGCGGGCCCACTGCTGCTGTGCACTCAGGTCTGGGGGCCTCAGGAGGCAGGACGGGGTGGGGCCAGGCCCAGCACCAGCCTGGCTGACTTTTCCTCTCCACAGTGTGGGCAGGCTGGAAAGCAGCTGCACTCAGGGCCCTGCGATCTGCAAGCCGTGAGTCGGCGCTTCGAGGAAGGCCACTACAAGTCTGTGGTGAGTGGGACACTGAGAGGAATACGTGGGTGCCAGGAGGAGGGGTTGTGAGTGGGGTGGGGGCTCTGATTCTGATAAGCCCCCTTACAGCACAGCTTTATGGAGGACATGGTGGGTATCTTGATGAGGCACTCAGAAGAAGGAGAAACCCCAGAGCGCCGGGCTGGAGGCCAGATGAAGGGGCTCCTACTGAAGGTGAGAACTTTGGGGGATGTATATAGGGTGGCTTGAATGGTAGTGGGGAGGAATGTGGGTCCTTCAGACCCTGCCTCCACCAACTTCCCTGGGGAAGCCAGTTCTTCTCATCCTGTTAACCCACTCCCCAGCTGCTAGAGTCTGCGTTCGGCTGGTTCGACGCCCACGACCCCAAGTACTGGCGACGGAGTACCCGGCTGCCAAAGTGAGCAAGGCTGGGTAACAGGAGGGGAACCAGGGAGTGAGGGCAAGAGCAAGGGCACCTGGGAATCCAGGGTCCAGATCCTGGGCTGAGAATAGACGAGAAATGGAGTTAGGGTCTGGAGGGTGGTGGACCAGGATGAGAGTCCTCAGTGGTTCTAGGCCAGCAAAGACTCAGATTGTGCAGTTAGCTCACTTTGTTTCTACTACGTGCAAGGTAGTGTTGGAAACAGCAGTGAGTAAGCCATGTTTGGGGGGTTGAGCAGACGCCTTAGTGCCTGATGATCCAGACTGTCAGGGCGGTGATGGGAAAGTCCAGGGGGCTGTGGGAGTGCAGCAGAGAAGGTGCTTAGGGCCTAAGGTTTCTCGGAGGAAATGACATCCAAGCCAAGATGTGAAAAAAGAGTATCCCAGGCATGTGAAACAGCATTTCGTGTGTCATAGGTGGCATGAGGGGTCCTGGCTTTTTTGGGACACTGGGAGAAATGCCACATGGAGAAAGGACCAAGCGTGTCATGGCATGTTTAGGCTAAGGTTGTGGGTGGCCACCCTTGTTAGAACGTGTCACATGCTGACCCTGCCTGTCCACAGCGGAGTTCTTCCCAATGCCGTTTTGCCCCCATCCTTGGACCATGTCTACGCTCAGTGGAGGCAGCAGGAACCAGAGACCCCAGAATCAGGGCAGCCTCCAGGAGATCCCTCAGCAGGTACTGGGAAGTGGGGATGGGAAGCCAGGGCCCCCGAGTTGGTGGGGTAAGCTCTAGATCCTGACTCTGGGACTTCCTTTCCCACATCTCTTCCAGCTTTTCAGGGCAAGGATCCAGCTGCTTTCTCACACCTGGAGGATCCCCGTCAGTGTGCACTCTGCCTCAAATATGGGGATGCAGACTCTAAGGTGAGGGCTACCATGTGCAGCCCCAGGTTGTGGGTCCTAGTCCCTGGGGTCTTCCCTCACACCATTTCTCCTCTGTCCCCAGGAGGCAGGACGGCTCCTATACATTGGGCAGAATGAGTGGACACATGTCAACTGTGCCATTTGGTCAGCTGAAGTATTTGAGGAAAATGATGGCTCCCTCAAAAATGTGCATGCTGCTGTGGCTCGAGGGAGGCAGATGGTGAGAGCCCGGGCCTAGAGAGGTGGGCAGCCCCAGGGTCTCGGGTAGGGCCCCCCTGCAGGGGAAACTGCTCTTGTTTCACAATTTCTACCCCACCATGTCCTTTCACTGCCAGTCCTGGGTACTGTTTTTGGTTGTCAAAGGACTCTGGTGCTGCAGTGATAGTGGCTCCCCCCACCCCCCGCTATCCCCATATTTGGGCCTAAAGTCTGAGAGATTAACAGAAGATATTCTACTTATTGAACCTGTACTGGATGCTTTCTGTACAGTATGACACTTAGCTCCTGTTGTGTCCCCATGAAGTGAGGTATGGCCAAGGTTAGAACCGCTCCTCACCAGTGTGGGACCTGGGTCTCAGGCTCAGGAAGTGAGACATGGGATGAAATGTACTGGGAGGTGGGGGTTTGCAAATGAATGAAATGATACAGGTATTACACTAAAGTGATGTGAGAGGGGCACCTCTTGAAAGAGCCTGTGACTCCTGATGTTGGGGTCATGAGTTCAAGCCCCACACGTAGAACTTAGAGGTTACTTAAATAAGTAAATATTTTTTTAAAAGGCTGTGAGAAAGACAGTAAGCGCTGCTCAGTAAATGTTAGATGTTGTTGTTTTTCCTCCCTGTTGAGACACTCTGCCTTTGAATACCTTAAATGTTTGTGATGTGCACCTGGCCCTGGATGCAGCCAAGGCAGAGGATGTGTTTGATGAGCACCTTCGCTCTGCTGGGTGCTGGGCTAGACGGGCCCAGGCAGAGTCTGAAGGACAGTGATGCTGAGCATCAGACCCTGGTCTCGGTCACTGGCTTCTCCCCTCAGCAGCCCCTTCCACCCGCAGCGCTGTGAACTCTGCCTGAAGCCTGGAGCCACAGTCGGCTGCTGCCTTTCCTCCTGCCTCAGCAACTTCCACTTCATGTGTGCCCGGGCCAGCTATTGCATCTTCCAGGACGACAAGAAAGTTTTCTGCCAGAAACACACAGACCTGCTGGATGGCAAGGTGAGCCAGGACCACGGGGAGGACAGCTCCCCACTGCGGCCCCCAGCCCTATCCCCAGCTGCCTCTCAGCATCTCCTTTCCTTTTCCGAGTCCTTGAGCCAAGCGCCCAGCTGTCGGGTCCCCACTTCAGAGCCTCCCCTCACGTTGCCTTCGCCAATCCAGCAACCCCCCTTTGCCACCCACCTCCCAGGAGATTGTGACCCCCGACGGGTTTGATGTACTCCGCCGAGTCTATGTGGACTTCGAGGGCATCAACTTTAAGCGAAAGTTCTTGACGGGGCTCGAACCTGATGCCATCAATGTGCTCATTGGTAAGCCTTCTGCTCTCTACCCGGATCTTCCTGACCCTCCCTGGCCCATCCTCCTGATCTCTTCTCCGCATCATAGGCTCCATCCGAATTGACTCGTTGGGTACCCTGTCTGATCTCTCGGACTGCGAGGGACGGCTCTTCCCCATTGGCTACCAGTGAGCAGCCCAGGGTGCCTGGGTGGGGTTGAAGGACTCCAGGACTGGATCCCATCTCCCAAGTTGTCCTGACCCTCTTGACCCACACGTCCACCTGACAGGTGCTCCCGTCTGTACTGGAGCACAGTGGATGCTCGGCGGCGCTGCTGGTATCGGTGTCGCATTCTGGAGTATCGGCCATGGGGTCCGAGGGAAGAGCCAGTCCACCTAGAGGCAGCAGAGGAGAATCAGACCATTGTGCACAGCCCTGCCCCTTCCTCAGGTAAGGGCCTTGAAACTCCCTTATTTCCTTCCCTGAATGCTGCTCTCCCCATATGGATGCCCACCAACCCAGTTCCCTTCTTCCCTAAGGAAACCCCAGGATGTTTACCATTTTTTCTTTTTGTCGTAATGGCAATAACTGATAACAGCTGTGCATCACATGTCACGGACTGTCTTCAGCATTTCACAGGAAGTGATGGGAGAGCTACCTGTTTGTTGGGGGGTGGCAGCTTCTAGACAACAGCGTGTATACAGCCACCTGACATGGGCCTATGAGCTCCTGTAATGCTCCCCGCAGCCCTCTGAGGAAGGTACAAGCTCTGTTGTACTGCAAATCAGAAAGGGCTATTGTTCTCCACAGTGACACAGTAGTGGAATCAGGATTCAAACCACATTGGCCCCCCTCAGAGCCATGCCAGTGCTAGGGGGTGTAGCTGAGAGCTGGATGGCGCACAGCAAACATTGGGGTTGGAGGCTGGTAAAAGGAGAGGTTGTGGGCTGAACAGGAGGGGGAAGAGATTCGGAGTGTGTTTTCAGGGAAGGGGTTTGTGCTAGGTTGGAGCGTGGCATGCAGTGGGGAGGGGTGGAGAGTGCAGCCATCCCGGCTGGACGTGGGAGAGTGTTAGGAGGAGGCGGCAGGGATTTGTTCTCACAGATTGGGTGGAGCCAGGTAATGGGGAGCCCCAAGTGCCAGCTTGGGGCAGATGTGTTTGATGTGGCAGGGATGCACAGCACAGGTGAGAAAGTTGTAGGACTGGCCCTACTGGAGAGAGGGCAGTGCTCCTTGTGGCAGGTGGGGCCTGAGTCAGAACAGTAGACAGCCAGGAACGGGGGAGGTAGCAGAGATGGGTGAGGAGGGGTTACAAAGGGCCCCTCCCTGATCCAGGCGTGCATGGACGTAGTGAAGAATCCACAGAGGGATGTGGAACCTGGGTGATGACTGGGAACCAGTGCGTATTGTGACCGGATCGTTGGGCAGGGGCCGAGAAGGCTCAGTTGGCTCAAAAGAAGAAAGGGTGTGTGTGGAGAGGCTTTGACAAAGAGCCCCTGCCATTCCTGATGCACCCCTCCTGCCTCATTAGAGCCCCCAGATCATGCGGACCCCCCACCAGATACAGATGCCCTCATCCCTGGAGCTCCTGAGCACCACTCACCCGTTCAGAACCCAGACCCGCCACTTCGGCCTGATCCAAGCAGTGCCCCTCCTCCAGCCCCCCGCTCCTTCTCGGGGGCTCGAATCAAAGTGCCCAACTACTCACCATCTCGGAGGCCCTTGGGGGGTGTCTCCTTTGGACCCCTGCCCTCCCCTGGTGAGTACCTGGGAGTGTCGGGGAGAGGGGTGGGTGGGTGAGGCAGGAGCTTGTGGCTGACGCTGACCCTTCCCCCCACAGGAAGTCCATCTTCTCTGACCCACCACATCCCCACAGTGGGAGACCTGGACTTCCCAGCTCCCCCAAGACGGTCCCGTCGTCCCAGCCCCCTCGCCCCAAGGCTGCCAGCATCACGGCGGGCCTCTCCCCCTCTCAGAAGCTCCCCACAGCTCAGGGTGCCCCCTCCTACCTCAGTTGTCAGAGCCCTCACGCCTACCTCAGGGGAGCCGGCTCCCCCTGGCCCAACCCCGTCTCCCCCACCACCCCCTGAAGACCTGGGCCCAGACTTTGAGGACATGGAGGTGGTGTCAGGACTGAGCGCTGCTGACCTGGACTTTGCGGCCAGCCTGCTGGGGACTGAGCCCTTCCAGGAAGAGATTGTGGCTGCAGGGGCAGTGGGGAGCAGCCATGGGGGCCCGGGGGACAGCTCAGAGGAGGAGGCCAGTCCGACCCCTCGCTATGTCCACTTCCCTGTGACGGTGGTATCGGGCCCAGCTCTGGCCCCTGGTGCCCTCCCTGGAGCCCCCCGCATCGAACAGCTGGATGGAGTGGATGATGGCACAGACAGTGAGGCAGAGGCAGTCCAGCAGCCTCGGGGCCAGGGGACTCCTCCTTCAGGGCCAGGAGTGGGCCGGGCTGGGGTCCTCGGGGCTGCAGGGGACAGAACCCGACCTCCTGAGGACTTGCCATCAGAAATTGTGGATTTTGTGCTGAAGAACCTAGGAGGGCCCGGGGAGGGAGGTGCTGGGCCAAGAGAGGAGCCGCTCCCTCCAGCACCACCCCTGGCCAATGGCAGCCAGCCTCCCCAGGGCCTGCCTCCTAGCCCAGCTGACCCCACTCGGACGTTTGCCTGGCTCCCTGGGGCCCCAGGGGTCCGGGTATTGAGCCTGGGCCCTGCCCCCGAGCCCCCCAAACCCGCCACATCCAAAATCATCCTTGTCAACAAGCTGGGGCAAGTGTTTGTGAAGATGGCTGGGGAGGGTGAACCCGTCTCACCCCCAGTGAAGCAGCCACCTCTGCCCCCTCCCATCCCCCCCACAGCCCCTGCTTCCTGGACTCTGCCCCCGGGACCGCTGCTGGGTGTGTTGCCAGTGGTAGGGGTGGTCCGCCCCACCCCGCCACCACCCCCTCCTCCTCCACTGACACTGGTGTTGAGCAGTGGGCCCCCCAGCCCGCCCCATCAGGCCATCCGTGTCAAGAGGGTGTCCACCTTCTCTGGCCGTTCCCCACCAGCGCCTCCCCCAAACAAGACCCCCCGGCTGGAAGAAGATGGAGAGTCCTTGGAGGATGCTCCCCAGGGTCCAGGGCTTAGTGGCAGCGGGTGAGTGAATGTGCCGAGTCTGCGGAGGAGGGTGAGAGAGGTGGGCAGGAGAAGGCAGCTCAGCCTTCTTGGGGTTCCTTCCCCAGGTTTAGCCGAGTGAGGATGAAAACGCCCACAGTGCGTGGAGTTCTTGACTTGGATGAGCCTGGGGACCCCACTGGGGAGGAAAGCCCGAGGTGAGTAGCCAGTGCCCTTGCCCTGGAGGCTCTAGGACCTCCATCCCTTTTGCTTTCTGACAGGTCTCTCCTCACAGGCCCCTTCAGGACCGGTCCCCTCTGCTGCCACTCCCAGAAGGTGGTCCTCCCCGGGCCCCTGATGGTCCCTCTGACCTGCTGCTTGAGTCCCAGTGGCACCATTACTCAGGTAGGGACTGACCTTTCACTCTCACTGCCTCCTTCCTTGTGTTTGCCTCAGCTGGGTGACGGGTGCAGAATCTGTCCACACCACAGAACAGACCTTGTGCACCCACCTGGCTGTAAGCCTGAGGCTAGGTATTTGGTATCAGAGAGAGGGCCTCAGAGCTCGTGGCCCATGGCAGAGACAGAGATGACCTTTCTGCTCTCCAGGAGAGGCCCTTTGAAAGTACCTTTGCAGCATGCCCAAGAGCCCTGGGGGATCGGCTTCAGAGTCTGGTCTGCTAGGATCAGGGGGTGAGGTCCCTAGTAAAGCTGAGCAGTGTGTGAGCTGTCAGAATTAGGGGATTTAGAGCTGTGCAACTAGACAAGAGTACCTGGGGGTCAGCCAGTGAGGATGGAGCTCACCTAGTAGGACCCAGAGGGGCAGGAGCAGTAGGAAGGAGACAAAAGGAGAGTGGTGCCCCAGAGGACGCCAAGCATGTGGTATCTAGGATTGGTGTCTTGGCTGGGAAAGATGTTGAGTCAGGGTCCAGAATTGAAGACCGTGGTTGATGAGAAAGCCGAAACAAGACCCAGGCATCTTGCCAGCAAGCTTGGCCAAGGGTCTGAGGAGAGGCTGGGCAGCAGCCTAGAGGGGTTTGTGTGTGAGGGCTGAGACAGCAGAGCCATGGAGGAGGCTGATCACAGGGGGCTTGTGGATGGAAGCAGCGGTGGGAGGAGGCATGGCAGTTGGATTTGAGTAGGAGACCACTGAGTGCACGTGCAGTAGAGGTGAGGCCAGCACGCTTGCAGAGCCATCAGGACATGGGATGTGAGCAAACAGTGGACTGGGCTGACGGCATCAGTGAAGCGGAGAGGGCAGTGCTCTGTTGGTTATAGAGGGCCGTGGGAGAAGGGGTAAGCTAGAGCCATGCAAGCTGGTAAATGAGCAGCCTGAGGCTCCGGATTTCTCCTGACCCCAGTCCTATCCGGATGTGTGGATTGTCTCATTACGTAGCACTGAGCTACTGAGCGTGAAAGTGGAGTGAGGTACACAAGAGACCACTCACCTGAAAGACTGCATTTGGGGGTCCGAGGTGGCGTGAGGCTATGGCAGTGACCATGACGGACAGGTCCCCACCTTAGGGATCACGCCACATTTTGGTAGAGGAAACAGACACATACGTTAGCAAATGTACTGTAGCTGAGAACGACCGTCGTGAGAAAGAAGGCAATGAGAGCACCCGGGTGAGGCTTCTGTAGCCAGCCTGTCGGGTTCAGGGAACAGAATGGAGGTGAGGATGGGGTTAAGGGCAAAAATGAGGTGGACGAAGTTGTCTGAGGTGCACCCAGGGGCACTGAGGCCTGGAAAGGATGTGGGTCACAGAGCAAAATCAGGTTTGGAGCCTTGCCTAGGGCCAGGAGCGCATGTAATCAGGTTGGCCCAGAGGAGTGGTGTGGGGAGCAAGTGTGGCCACACGGGTCCTGCCTCTCTCCTAAAGCGTGCTCTACTCAAACTTGGGTTCCTCCCACCAGACAGGACACTCAGTCCTCGGTCCACACCCTGCTTGAGGGAGCCGCAGCGTCTGTGCTAATATCTCCCTCCTTGTAGCACTTCCTTCTCTGGTCTCCAAAACCCCGCCCCTCTCCTCACCTTTCTGGTCGGTCATGCCTAGTCATTACCCCAGCCTGTCACTTTGGCGTGTCCCAGGGCCCTGGCCCTGACTTCTCTGTCTGCACTTACTCTCAGGTATGGACCTCTGTTTCACGGCTCTAAGTCCCAGCTCTAATTCTGACAGCTGCCGGACTGGTAGCCGGGCTCCCGGGTCCTGCTGCCTGCTCCCATCTCCACCAGCGGGTTGCAAGGGCAGGGTTTCTGAGAGGATGTCCCAGACTTCACCCCAAACTTGTTCCTCCCTCTCCCTCACCGTCTCAGTCATTGGCAGTTTTATTCTTCCAGTTGTTCAGAGTCCCAACCTCAGAGTTGTCCTTGACGCCCCCTGCCCCCGCCACGGGCTCTTATATTTACATCTCCAGCAGCAGATCCTGTCTGCTCTGTCTTCAAAATCTTTAGCCCCTGAGAAATCCCTTAAGTAGCTCAGGATGCGCATGTGCTTGACTCTGGGGGCAGGGGCCTATGTGATAATAAATGTGTAATATATACAGAGATGTACTGCATATAAAAAAATACACGTACAAAATATACTTTTGGTATTTTTAATTTTCTGTGAGAGAAGAATGAAGGGTAGGTAGGCATTTTTGGTAAGCTGGGTTGGAGTGAGCCCTAAGTGTGTCCTGCAGAGCCAGGGCACTCCAGGCCTCTCTGGAAACGCTCGTCTTTCCAAGGACTCTTACGGAAAAGGGACTGCAGGCTCTTTAGAAAAAAATATCCATCCTTTAGGGCTCACTGGGCAGTTAGAGCAGGAGAGCCCTCAGACCAAGTATCTGTGCTTGTACAGGGAGAGAAGGAGGGTGGTGGGGAACTGGAGACTTTGGAGTCCAGGAGGGGTGAACCTCACCTACTCTGACCTGCTGCTTGGGACCAGGTGAGGCTTCAAGCTCTGAGGAAGAGCCTCCATCCCCAGAGGACAAAGAGAACCAGGCCCCGAAACGGGCTGGCCCGCATCTGCGTTTTGAGATCAGCAGTGAGGATGGGTTCAGCGTGGAGGCAGAGAGCTTGGAGGGTGAGTCGGGAGTGGTGGTGACGGAGGGAAGGTGTCCAGTGGAGCCCCATGCTGACCGTGCTCGTCCTGCTTTCTCCTCAGGGGCATGGAGAACTCTGATTGAGAAGGTGCAAGAGGCCCGAGGGCATGCCCGGCTCCGGCATCTCTCCTTCAGTGGTGAGTGGAGGGGCCGCAGGGATGCTGAGAGCTGGGATGAGCCCCAAAGGATGAGCTGAGCGTCTGACATGACTTGTGTGTCCTCACCTTTGTCCCCAGGAATGAGTGGGGCAAGGCTCCTGGGCATCCACCACGACGCCGTCATCTTCCTGGCAGAGCAGCTGCCCGGGGCCCAGCGCTGCCAGCACTATAAGTTCCGCTACCACCAGCAGGGAGAGGGCCAGGAGGAACCCCCTCTGAACCCCCACGGGGCAGCCCGTGCCGAGGTCTATCTCCGGTGAGAGGTCCGGGGTGCCCTGCGGGAGTTCTCAGGCGTGGGAGTTAGGTCTGCAGAGATGGGAAGAATTCCCCTCGAGGTCCCATCAGAAGATGAGCCCCATCCAGTCCCCATTTGCTGGGTCTCCGGTGGCAGCAGGATTTCTTTTTTGCCCACAGCAGGCCCAAGGCAAAGGATAGGTGGGTGGCATCTCTTTGAAGGAATGGCTGTTATCCTCCCTTCTTCCCTCCCTCCCTGCTGCAGGAAGTGCACCTTCGACATGTTCAACTTCCTGGCCTCCCAGCACCGGGTGCTCCCTGAGGGAGCCACCTGTGACGAGGAAGAGGATGAGGTGCAGCTCAGGTCAACCAGGTATGGAGGGCAGGCCAGAGTGTTGGGGGTGTCCTGGTAGGGTCCTAAAGAGGGTGACCAGGGGCAAGAGAGGTCATTCCTGGGTACCAGCCTGTGACACTGCTGACCCCACCAGACGTGCCACCAGCCTGGAGCTGCCCATGGCCATGCGCTTTCGCCACCTCAAGAAGACATCCAAAGAGGCTGTGGGTGTCTACAGGTTAGTGGGGTTGGGGGGAGGATGCCCCTTGGGTGGATGGACAGGTGCCCTGGTGCGGGGCTGCCTTGGTTCTGTCCCCCTGCCCCCGCTGAGCTCCCCGTTGCCCATCCTCCCCTGCAGATCTGCCATCCACGGGCGGGGCCTGTTCTGTAAGCGAAACATCGATGCCGGCGAGATGGTCATCGAGTATTCTGGTATTGTCATTCGCTCTGTGCTGACTGACAAGCGGGAGAAGTTCTACGATGGGAAGGTGGGCTCCCCGGGGCCACGGGAATGAGGTGGGTGAAGCGGCACTAGTGCATGGGAACAGAGCATCTGACGGCCCCTCCCTACCCCCGTAGGGTATTGGGTGCTACATGTTCCGTATGGATGACTTTGACGTGGTGGATGCCACGATGCATGGCAACGCTGCCCGCTTCATCAACCACTCGTGTGAGCCCAACTGCTTCTCTCGGGTCATCCACGTGGAGGGCCAGAAGCACATTGTCATCTTTGCCCTGCGCCGCATCCTGCGTGGTGAGGAGCTCACCTATGACTACAAATTCCCCATTGAGGATGCCAGCAACAAGCTGCCCTGCAACTGTGGCGCCAAGCGCTGCCGTCGGTTCCTTAACTGAAGCCGTGGCTGCCCACCACGTCCCCTGCTGCCATCTTGCCCCTAGTCTGGGGGCTCCCTAGTCCCTCCTAGAGCATCTCACCCCCACCCTCCTGTTCAGGGTGGATGTGGGCATGCAGGTGGCAAAGGCCCTGCCTCCACCCCTCCAGCCCACCCAGCAATCGCCTCCTTCCTGCCCTGGGGGCCCAGGATGTAGATACTGTACAAAGGTTTCTAAATCCCTTCTTTTCTATGCACTTTTTTATTTAAGAGGGTGGGTTCCCAGGTGGGAGCCCCCCATAATAAAGTCTGTCAATGTTTGGAGAGGTGGTCTTCCCGTTTGTATGGTGCTGGGGGAAGGTAGGCGCTCCCGTTTCTCCATACCAGTCCTGAGCCAGGAAAGCTTGTCAGCCTCAACAGAGGGTGCAAGGCCACCGTTCAGAATTAAGGGTAAATTGTGGGAGTCTGTTAAAGCTTCAGAGCAACAAATGTTCTACATGTTCCCAGTTAGAACTCATCTGGTTCCCTGTGGATGAGCTCTTCCAGGGGTAGCAGGGCCATTTCTCAGAGAGGTTGCCCAGAGGCCCCTGGGGCCAGCTCTCAGGGGCACCTCAGGCCGTATCTGTCTGGTCTTGTGTGTATGGTGGAATGGGAGGTAGACTCCTTTTAGGTCTTGGCCCGATTAGGGCTTTATTTCAAAAGCGCACCTTAATGAGGCCCAGAAATGGCAGGCACTTACTTCATGGGAAGCTTTATTGAGGACTAGGCTGGGCAGGCCCCAGATCAGCCAAGTTTGGACAGCACCTGCAGCGCATCTGCCCGCCCTAGCTGGGCCAGGTGCGTGCCAAGCTGGCCCAGGGAGGCCGAGGGCTCCCTTGCCACCACCATCTCGATCAAGGCCCGCAGTGGCGAGCGACTTGGCCGCAGCGAGTAGACAAAAGTGGACCAGGCAGCGGGCACTCCGTATCTCGCCGCCAGGTGTCTAGTGGTGCCGCAGGCCATGCCCCCACCGGGCCCGGGTTCGGGATCCAGCAGCACTATCAGCTCCTCCAGCACCTCCAGCTCATCCAGGAGGCGAGACAGGGGCTGTGAGGCCAGATTCGGCAGCTCTGGGAGACAAACTGTGGAGGGGTGAGGGGGAGGAAGGGCAGTCTTCCAGTCCACTCCCTCCCTGGCACGTCCCCGACTAACCTCTGCCCAGGAGGGGAACCAGAGCCACCTCCTTCCAGGAGTCCCCTGCCTCTGGTGCCTCCAGGGGGCCTGGAGAGGATGAGTGCAAGAAGGTATGGATGTTGGTGTCACCACAAACCAAGCCAGGACAGGGATGGAGGACTTTTGCCTGACGGCGGCACTGCTGGGCGAGCAGAAGGATCGCGGCAGAGGTGACCAGCAGCACCAGCACCGAGAGAACCAGCACCACCGGCTGGGCAGAGGTCTGCAGGGCCTGCCGGGTGACGTTGCGCTCCGACGTCCAGGAGAGACTGGAAATCGCTGATGGGCTGGGCTCCTGGGAACTGAAGACCTCGGGTTTCCAGGACTTCAGGGGGCACGGCTCCTTGGGAGGGACGGGCCTCTGCAAACAGGTCGGAGTAAAGTGGGAGACCTGCCCCCCTCCTGAACCTCGGCCTGAACCTCCCATCCCTCAGTGGGACCAAATCCCCGCCTGACGCAGCTACCCTCCCCACCGGCCCGCACACATCTCAACGCAGGTAAGTCTCCTGATCCTGTTGGGCCCCCACCCCCCTCTCTCCAGTGGGGCTACACCCCCTCCCTCCATCCAGCCCCTGCCCACCTCATCCCAAACCACGCCCTCCTGCCCCCACCCCGCCTCCTGCAAGCCACACCCCCGCCCAGCCCTCCCCCTGCCCCCGCCGCCCCCCAGCTGACCAGCACCTCTTTGCAGCGCCGCTGAGTTCCGCTCCGGCTCCCCGCGGGGGCGGGGGCCGTGGCTCCGCCGGCACAAGGCCTGCATAGCTCCGCACTGTCGGGGTTGCACTGCCCAAAAGGACACTCTTTGTAGGGGTGCGACACGTGATCGCCAGCGTTATTGAGCCCGCAGTTTTCTGAAAACTCGTAGTCTGGTGGGAAACAGGGTCTCACGTGTGGCCGCCCAGCCCCTCCTCTCCTGCACTAGCGACGCCCTTTCCCCTTTGTCCTATCCCAGCAGGCCCCACCCCCGGCACTCTACTAACCCAACCTATCAGCGACGTGCTCGCCCTCCCCCGCCCGAGCCCCGCCAGTCTCGAGACCCTCTCTCCGCAGCCCACCCACCCCGCCCCCGCTTTATCCACACAGCCCACCCTCTGAACACTGCGGGGATCCTAAGGTAACCCACACTACCCCTCCCAGCGCCAGCTCAGCCCCACACCGTCTCATCCCGCTGCCCTTACCCCAAAGCAAGCCTCACAGGCAGTAATCCTGCTTTCGGCTCTTCCCCGGCTCCTTACCACCCCGCCCCAACATAAGCACACCCCCGTCCCTGCTCCTCACCCGGGCAGGGGGGCGGCCCGAAGCGCTGCAAGCAGCTGCCGCAGCACCGGTTATCAGGGTTCCAGTATTCGAGGCCCCCGCAGTGCTGGGAGGCCTCCGGAGGTGCCGCCTGGGCCAGGAGCAGCGCGGCAGTCAGGAGGAGGCACAGGGGCCCCATCCGGGCGGGGTCTGCAGCCTGGGGGGCCGCGACCGCAGGACTTCCGGCCACAGCGCCTGTCACACTTTCCAGGAAAGCCGGCAGAAGAAGGAAGCAGTGATGTGGGGGCACGGGATCCCCCAGGCCCCTTTGAAGATGGGAGTCTACCCCCAGCCCCTACTCTAGCTCCTGGACCATTATCGGAAGGGCCACCAAGGCCTCAAGATGGCTAGAATGAGGAGTCTGGAGCCACAGTGAGTGGATTCATATCCCCCCTCTGCCATCTTCCTTACCTCTTTTCTCATCCCTAAAATGGGATAACAATACCTGTCTCAAAGTCTTACTGTGAAAAATTAAAATCGTTACCTGAAGTACTTAGAATAGCACCTGGCATGTAGTAAGCTTAAGCATTAGGTATTTCCAACTCCCATTTCAGGGCAGCTGGCTTGGAGGACCCAGCCCATACCCTCTGGAGACTCCCACTCAACTCCCAGTGATCTTACCTTAGCTCCCTAACCCCAGTCTCCTCCCGGCTGGGAATCCTCCCACCTGCCACAGCCAGGCCCTTCTCACCTGCCCCTCGAGAAGCCTCAGGGAGATGTTTTGTGCTGAAGTTCCCAGCACAAAGGTGTCTCCACCCCAACCAGTCCCATCGAGGGGTTTCTAAAGCCCTGGGCCCTGAGCCTGTTGCTCTCCCACCTGTTGCTGGAACAACTTCGGCTGGTGTTGTGGTTAGAGCCCAGCCCGCTTCCCCTTTTCGTCAGGAGATGTGGGGGTGGAAGGAAACTCCAGCCCACAGCTAGGCTCAAGCTAAAAGGTTCTAAACCCTCAATAGAGAACTTTATTAGGGAAGGGGTGGTAAGAGAAGGTCCCTGTGTTTAACAGATTACATCTTGGAGCCCCGGAGTCTGGGGAAGACGGCGCTGGCGAGGTAAGGGAGCTTTCAGGAGGGGTCCTGGCCAGGAACACTGATGCCCGTCAGGAGTGGGTCAAGGGAGCCAGGGTCTCAGAAGCGACCATGCCGGTGGTCTGGGGAACGTCGTCGGTTTCTTTCTCGGGGACGATGGCCGGTATGAGACCTCGGGGGTGACCTGGGGACAGGATGGAGAGATGAGGACTAGAGCTGTAAGGAGCACTGCACTATTCCCCCAGCCTGCCTCTATGCTCTGGGATGGGGCAAATAACCAGAGTTCCTGAGTGGTATCGGGACAGGTGCTCAGAGACTGATCTCCACTGGGGATGCAGACTGGTCTTCGGTTTGGGGCTTTGGAGTTCCAGCTAGTTTAGGGGTTGAGACTCGAGCACTGGTCTTGGGATGGTGCTTAGAGCCAGTCTTAGGATATCTTAGGATACAAAAGAGAGATGCTGTTCCTGGGGCATAGGATCAGGTCCATCTCATGATATAAGGGCCTTAGGGTATACGATGTCTTGACAGGCTGGTCCTGAGGTACCTGCGTCTGGGTCCCCGCCCATACAGCTGACGTCGGAGGTTCCGGGAGATGGGCCGCAGGTGCATGAAGTTGCAGAAACCACCGCGGGTACATTCCCTGGGTAGAGGGTAGATGGATGGAGGAGGCTGCTGCCGGTGAGAGCACCCCAACACACAGGAGTCTGGGGCTCCAGGTGCCGATTCCACCCTGGTACTCATCACCCATACCCCATCTCATACTGCCGGCAGCACGACTCCCGGAAGTCAGTGACAGGAGACAGCTCAGCGTGCACAGCCTGCCCATTGAACCAGCGGTTATTGAGTTCGGCCACTGCCCGCTCTGCATCCTCCTCTCGCCGAAACTGAGGGGAAAGTCCATCAGGTTCACCAATCAAACTCAGAAGTGTTTAGGAAAGGATTAGTTAGCAGCTCTGGGGCTGGGCTGGATTTAGTGATGGCCCGCAAGCTGTGAGGCTTCAGTGGTGGCCTTTAAGCACTGAAATGCCTCCACTTCTAGGCTCTAACATGGGGACGGCAGGCACCTTGACATAGACATTGCCCACGAGGTGGTCCCCCAGGTTGTCGCACACATTCATCTCTTCAATCTCCCCATACTTCTCCTGCAGCTCCGTGAACACCTCCTGCGGAAGACCAGGAGGAACTCAGCTGAGCTCCTGGTTCCACAGGGAACTCAACCCATCCTTTGCCAACCCTCACCTCGAAGAAGTTATCATAGTGTTCCTGCACCTCCACGTCGCTCACGTGACCTGGAGGAGGGCGCAGGGTGAAATCAGGGGGTGGCCTGCTGGGGGCTGTCCGCCCTGCCCCCCAAGCCCAGTCCCTCACTCACAGTGCGATCCGTCTGCGGTTTGGGCGGTGTTCTGTGGATTCCGGTACAGGTTGAGCAGCACTATGGTCTGAACAGAATTTAAAGGGGGCGGGGCCTGAGCTCATGCAAAGGGGTGAGGTAGGAAGGTTAGGGGTGAGACCTGGCAAGAGAAGAAGCCTGAGCACCTCGAGTGCATCAGCGATGCCTGCCCCTAAGGAAAGCAGAAGGGGAGAAACCTAGCAGTCACGGACAGCCCAGCGGGGTAGTTTGTACGTACGGGGGCGTGGCCAAGGTCCTGCGAGAAGGGCCAGAAGGAGGGGGAGGAACCTGCAGAGGCCCGACGAGAAAAAAGCCGGTGGTGGGGTGGGCCTTAGCAATCCGGAAAAGGCGGGACCTCGTGATGATGGACAACGGGAGGGGAATGGCCGGGAGGCGTTAACCCTCAAGGCTCCGTCGCGGGTCTCACCTGGCTGAAAGTCGGCTTGTTGTGAAGCCGGGAGCACCGGTCCCCGTGCCGGCAGGCCCCGATCTTAAAGTAAAAAGAGCAGTTAACCCTGGAAGAGGGGCAAAGACAAAGGTGAACCGAGGGCCGGGGAGGCCGGACACCCCAGAAACACCGCCCAGCGCCTCCCAGCCACCAGGGAACCCAAGGTCCCGGTCCCGGCCCCCGCAAGGGGCCACTCCCTGCGCCCCTTCTCACTTGTCCTTCTCAGTCCCGAATATCGAAGCTAAATATTCAGCCATTTTTACCCGAACCCTCCAACTCTGTCTGCCCTTACGTCACTTCCGTTGCTTCAGAGCATTGGGAAGTGTAGTTCGTCGCTGCCTCCTGACACAGCACGCGCTCAGAAACTGCCTCCTGCGCTTGCGTGTTGGAGGCCCGCGCCCTCCCCGCAAAATCACCACCCGGAGTTCCCTGAAGGCGCATGCGTGTAGCCTCGCCGCACCCCAAAAGACTACAAACCCCAGAGACACTTGCGGTATCTCGTGCAAACGTCCGGAGTTGAAAGTGGCAAAGGCTTCCAAGGGGAGGAAGTAGACTCCGCTGGTGAGTTGGGGGTCGTTTGCGCGCCCGAATAAACATGAAGAGCGTTCAACCCAGTCAGCTTGCTGGTGGGGGCCGGGGTAGCCTTCGTTCAGCAAACCCACCCTTCAGTTTATCTCCGTTTTGTCGTAATAGGGGCGTGGTTGTTCGCGATCCCTGCATCTGTCACTGGCGGCCAAGGCTCGGCTGCTGCCGTACAGACCCGCCGGACGACTCGGCCTCAGCGCAACTATGAACTTGGAGCGGGTGTCTAACGAGGAGAAGTTGAATCTGTGCCGGAAGTACTACCTGGGTAAGGGTCGGTTCCTAGGGTCCCAGAAGAAAGAGGGGCGCGGACTAGAGCGCCTGAGGGAAGAGGGCCTGGGGGCCTGGATTCTTGAGTCTAAGGGATCGAGCGACTGGGGTTGCAGACTCCTGGGTCTGAGAGAAGGGCCTGGGACCTGAGAAAAGAGGAGGCTGGGGCCTCAGCTTCTGGGTCCCAAGAGACGGGGGTGGGGGATGTTGGGCTGGACAACGGGTCCTGAGAAAGAGATGACTTGAGTCAGATTTTTGGGGCCCCAGGGAGGAGCCAAGATTTCCAGGTCTCTGACAGCAGAGGACTCCATTTGAACTTGGGTATGGGAGAGGGCCTTTCGTCCTCTAGTTGGGAGTTGGGGCGGGATATGGGGCCGGCAGGAATCCTTACTGACTTATGTTCCAGTTTGTTTGGTTTTTTTTTTTTTTTTCCTTAGGTGGGTTTGCTTTCCTGCCTTTTCTCTGGTTGGTCAACATCTTCTGGTTCTTCCGAGAGGCCTTCCTTGTCCCAGCATACACCGAGCAGAGCCAAATCAAAGGCTGTGAGTCCAGGGCACAGAAGAAGGGAGGCCATCAGGTGTTGGGAGGGAATGATGGGGATTCCGGAATTCTGGAGCCATGGAAGAGAAGAGAGGGCCAATCTGGGGGAAGACAGAGAGCAGGTGGAGGCCAATCTTACCCATTCCTGTTCCCTCTTACAGATGTCTGGCGCTCAGCTGTGGGCTTCCTCTTCTGGGTGATTGTACTCACCACCTGGATCACTATCTTCCAGATCTACCGGCCCCGTTGGGGGGCCCTTGGTGACTACCTCTCCTTCACCATACCCCTAGGTACCCCCTGATACCTTCCTCTGCACAGGCCTGGGCTCATTCTCCCAGGATGTGCTCCTCTACTCTAAGCTCACTCTCAAGCCCCTAAGACATGTTCCCATCTCCTATGTTCTTTGTCGACACCCCCCCAATAAAGGACTCTAATTCTCTATATTGACTTCCTGGATCTTTTGGGGGTTGAGACCTAATATGGTTATTAATATTCAGAAACATGTATTGAATGCTCACTTTGTGCCAGGCTTACTGCTTCACACCTGTACAATCCTTTCTACTCTGCACCCTCTGAAATTGGAACTTTCCTGCTCAGGGACCCTCTTTTACAGATGCAAAACTAAGAAAAGAATAACGCTTGCATTGCTAGGGGCTTTCATCCTGTACTGGTGGTGTGTGTGAATTAGAAAACTACCTTCCCACCTGCTCTCCGTATTCTCATCAGAAATGTGGTATCAGTGCTACCTCCTAGAATGTATCTAAGCTAAAGCATATGTGGTAAATGGAAGTTTCCCATTTTCCGGAGAAGATGTTGTCTGCAGCAATAGACATAGCCAAGAGCTTTATCAGAGAAGGCTTCTTTGATCATCCTATTTAAAATTTCAAATCGGATGCCTGGGTGGCTCAGCGGTTGAGCGTCTGCCTTTGGCTCAGGGCGTGATCCCGGGTCCTGGGATGGAGTCCTGCATCAGGCTTCCCTCAGGGAGCCTGGTTCTCTCTCTCCCTTTGTCTCTGCCTCTCTTTGTATGTCTCTCATGAATAAATAAATAAATCTTGAAAAAATAAAATTTCAATTCCTACTTTGGTATCCTTTTTCATTCCATTTCATTTAAAAGGTTTTACTTGTTTCTTGTAATCTTACATTCTCTAAAATGCAAGCTCTATTACAGCAAGAGGTTTTGTTTGTTTTGTTCAGTGCAGTGTCCCCAGTTCCTAGGACAGTGCCCGGCACACTAATAAATATTTGCTAAATAAATGAGGTTGTGCCTGCAGAGAGATTAACAGGTAGCTGGCACCTGGCGAGCGCTCAGTAAGATTGAAGCGAGCCTAACTCCAGACTTCTCTTCCTCTCAGGGACAAGAAGGACTCCCACGGTTATAATAAACCCTGTCAAGAGCTAACTTGATGTAACTCAGAGCTTTAACACTACAAGTTCCAAGAAGCCTTGCGAAGCCCTGATCCTACATCTCCCGCCGTGCCTCGCGCGGCGCAGGCGCCGTTACTCTGAGTCTCGGGAGCTGGAACTACACCTCCCAGGAAGCGCTCCGGGCTGTCGTCGGTTTGTTTCCGGAAACGGGGCCACAGAAAGGTGGGACTTAGACCTGGGAGCCGATGGCGGCAGCCGTCAATTGGCCAGCGATGAGATCGACGGTTGCACCGACAAATGGAAACAAGCAATTGCCAAAAGGCCCCGCCCACAGAAGGGAAACTAGTGGAGGTGGCGGCTGCAGTGGCGGTCGCCGCCGGACACTGTTCAGCGCCGGGGACTGTCCGCTCACGAAGCTTATCTTGACCTTTTCCCCTCTGCCTTCAGCCTTGGTTTGTGACCCTGGGCTCCTTTGGGCTCCTGTGACCCAGCTAGCCACACCTCAGACCCAAACCATGTTCCCGGTGAAGGTGAAAGTGGAGAAATCAGGTGAGAACCGCGAGGTAGGGGGCTTTTAGGGGAGCGCCGACGGGCCGGGGTATGGGAGTCGCGATAGGCAGGCTTATCGCGGTAAGACGGACCACGCGACTTCTTCCTGCCGCCCCTCGGACGAGCGCTAGGTCAGGCATCGAACGATTCTCGCCACCCTCATACCCTCCGGGTTTGTGCTCAAGGTAGTGTTGAGGTTGAACGGTGGTGGCTCGGACTGTGTGGTGCGGGAAGACGTGGGATCCCGAGCCGCCTGAGACTTCTTGACTCTGCCTCAGTTTCCGTTTCCAGCAGTGGTCATGGGCCAAGCATTGGGCTCAGAGCCTCAAGTTCAGGGAAGCTTTTAATCCTGGCAGCCACTGTTTCCCGTAATCCTAGGAGGTAGGAAATGTGGTGGATGCGGGAACCGAAGCCGAGAGAGGGGAAGTAATTTTGAACTGGGTCGGAGCTGATGGGAAACCGGGTCTGGCACGGTGAGGGTGTAGGAGAGGCATGGGATCCAGACCCCCCGAAAAGGAGTAAGATGATGTGTAGGGTGTTAGATGGTGTAAGTGGAAATAAATCGAAACAGGAGGAGGTAAGATCTGGCAAGGTGAGGGAGAGAGAGCGGTGAGCATAGGTGAGGGAACAGCAAATCAGACCAAGGAAGTAGCTCTTTGCTAGAATCTCAGCTGCCCCTAGCCCTTTACCCTGACCCTGTCTCTCCGCAGTGATGTTGGGAATCCCCATATCTCCCCATCCCAGGGCTGGCAAAGCATGTCCTTACGTGTCCTTCCAGTCTCTGAGCTTTGGGCCAGAGTGATGCTAGGTACTGGTTGGAAGAGGGGAGCAAACACCTGATAAGAGCGAGAGGAGAATATTTATACCCTCACTTCCTTAAGTTCTGTGTTGAGGCCTGGAATGCAGGTGCCAGATGTTATCTCCCTGGCAGGGGGAAAGCCCCAAATGAATATTTTAGGTGTGATCTCCAAATTATTAAATGTTGTCCTTTCAGATTTAGTTCAGATTTAAAATCACACCACTGCCTCCACCAAACAACGCACATCTAGGGCCTAGATTCTGCACCCAGCTTGAGTCTCTGCCTTCTGACTTTGTGTGTGGAGCCAGACGGCCGAGTGCAAATCCTCAGCCCTGCAGTGGCCTGGCTGTGTGACTCTGAGCAAGTAGCCTGACTTCTCTGTGCCTCGGTTTCATCATACATAAGATGATGATAAGCACATCTACCTGCCAGGGTTATTGTGAAAATGTAATGGGTTAGCGTCTGTGATATGCTTGGGACAATTCTTGGCACATGGTACGTACTCTGTACAACTTGCTGTTATTGCACGCTGCTGAGAGGTTCATATGCACCATAGGTTTATTTAAGTGTCCAAACAGTCCGGATGCCTGGGTGGCTCAGCAGTTGAGTGTCTGCCTTCAGCTCAGGGCGTGATCCCAGGGTCCTAGGATCGAGTCCCACATTGGGCTCCTTGTGGGGAGCCTGCTTCTCCCTCTGCCTGTGTCTCTGCCACTCTCTCTCTCTCTCTCTCTGTGTCTCTCATGAATAAATAAAATCCTTAAACAAACAAACAACAGTCCTTGCAGATAGGTATCGTTGGGAGACCTATTTTCATGACGAGGAAGCAGGCTCAGTGAGTTAAGGTGACTTGCCTTTGGTCACACATGAGCATGTGGGTCATCCCTGGAACCCAGAGCTCTTGCTCATCACATCAATTGTCTGTGCCCCCTGCACCCTGTTGGCATGCCTGGGCCTGGCTGTTGGCTTGAGTGCGCATGCCCCTCCGCAGCCTAGCTGGCTGGCCACTGACTCCTGCTTGGTATCTTCTTCCCCAGAGTTGGAGATGGCCAAGGCCCGGAACCAACTTGATGCTGTGTTGCAGTGTCTGCTGGAGAAGAGTCACATGGACAGGTTGGGATGTAGCCCAGCACCGGTCATAGAGGGTTGGGGGTCCTGGCAAGTTGGACCCTCTGGTCCTGGGTAGATCTGGGTAGGACCTCAGAGGCTGGCTTAGGGAGCAAGGGGCCCAGTGGAAAAGCCACTCAGTGCCTTCCCACTCGGCCCTGGGAACCCTGAGCCCATAGTCCTCTCCTGCTACCAGGGAGCGTCTGGAAGAGGAAGCTGGGAAAACGCCCTCGGACACCCACAACAAGTAAGTTTTATTGATGGGATCCAGCTGATGGTCTGTGCCGGACAGCTTCCTCCCCCATCCGGGCCCTGACCACCCTGCTCCATGCTTTCTCCACCATAGTCCTGACCACCCTGCATGTACAGAGACCCTGTAGCAGCAGGAGCTTAGGTCCCCTCATGCTTGGCACCTACAGCCCTGGAGGTGTGGGCAGAACACAGGGTCTAAGGGGGGCTGGGTGCTGTGTGAACATCTCAGTATCCGCAGGGTGCCCTTTGGGCAGTTTTGAGCAGGCTTCTGTTCGGGGATCGGCCTGCTGACGCCTCGTCTCTCCCCACAGGGATTGTTCCATTGCAGCCACCGGCAAACGGTAAGGTGGCCCTGGGCCCCAGCCAACTGACGGGAGGTCCGCGCCCTGCCCTGGTTCTGATGTTCTCTGCCCCACACAGGCCGTCCGCCCGCTTCCCCCACCAGCGGAGGAAGAAGAGGAGGGAGATGGATGACGGGCTGGCTGAGGGAGGGCCGCAGCGATCCAGTGAGTAGGCGGTGGCCCTGCAGGGCAGGCCCCGGTGGAGAGCTGTGTAGGATGTTCACACACCTTCCCCTCCCACTACCCCAGACACGTATGTGATCAAGCTGTTTGACCGGAGTGTGGACTTGGCCCAGTTCAGCGAGAACACACCACTGTACCCAATCTGCCGTGCCTGGATGCGCAACAGCCCCTCAGTGCGCGAGCGGGAACGCTCCCCCAGCTCCCCGCTGCCCCCGCTGCCTGAGGATGAGGAGGTTGGATGTGGAGGGGGGCCCTCCCAGCAGCCAGTGGGTAGATGGTTAAAGGTGTCCTCTGCCTCAGTGACTTCTGGGTCCCATGAGGCACACAGATAGGAACCCTTTGGCTGAGGGTATGGGTAGAACTCCCTAAAGCAGACAGACATGCCTACCTGGCCTGAGAAGGAAAGGGGACAGGGTTCCCTTGGGCAGGTAAAGGTGGCCTCCAAGATCAGAGGTCCCCAAAAGCTGGGGGCTTGACACAGGGGTCCTTAGTGCAAACAAGTGTAGCCACCTGGCCTAGAGGAGCAGATGGGGGCTACTGGGCTGGGTAGGAGTGATTGGGGGTCCCTGGGCTGGACAGGAGAATACAGGCAGGCATCCCTGGAGCAGACAGTTCTTTGCATGGCTTTTAAGAGCCCTGGTGAGACCTAATGTCTGCCATCACTGGGAAAGGCAGGAGGGGTGAAATGTGTACTGCAGGTCCCCTTCCCTAACTCTCTTGGGCCTGGTGTGGGGCTCCTTTGTCCCCAGAGTTCCGAGGTCACCAACAGCAAGAGTCGTGATGTGTACAAGCTGCCTCCACCCACAGCCGCTGGGCCACCTGGAGATGCTTGCAGATCCCGAATTCCATCCCCCCTGCAGCCTGAGACCCAGGGTACCCCTGATGATGAGGTAGGTATGCAGGCCGGCCCAAGGCTGTGGGGCATATGTTATGGGCCTTGGGCGTGGCCAACCCAGCCTGGCCCCTCTCCACACAGCCCTCGGAGCCTGAGCCCTCACCGTCCACACTCATCTATCGCAACATGCAGCGCTGGAAACGCATCCGCCAGAGGTGAGCATCCCCCAACCTGTTTGTACCCCTATGGCCTCCACCCCAACTGCTGAGTCTTCCCGTTGTTTTTCTACCCCCACTGCAGGTGGAAGGAGGCATCTCATCGGAACCAGCTTCGGTACTCAGAAAGCATGAAGATCCTGCGGGAGATGTATGAGCGACAGTGATGTTCCCCTGCCCCCCACGCCCCCCCAATAAACATTCGCCTCCTTTGCACCTTCATGCCGGCCTCTGCTTACTCCAGCCCCTATTTCCCAGCCCAGACATAAAAGCAGTTGGCACAGCTCTAGCACATTTATTGGGGAAAATGGGCAAGGGGATGGGGTGGCAGGGAATTCAAGGAAGAAGGGTTGTGGGGAACCAAAGCAAAAGTGGCTGCTTGGTTGGATTTTGGAGAATGAGGGGAGGTATGTGAAAGATGGATTACCTGGGATATATGGTTGGAGACTTGAGGGTTAAGACAGAATGGTCATGGGGGTGGGGGGTTCTGTTTAGAGTTGGGGATGGGGCTTAGGATATCTGTGCAGAGTCTGGGGATATGGAGTGGGTATTTGTGCAGTGAGGTTGAGGGTCCTGCTAGGCCTGGAATAGGTGTCCAAGGGTGGAGGGTCAGAAAAGAGGTTCAAGAAGTCACAAGATGGGTGTGGGGAGTAGACTGTCCAGTGGGAATGAGGGGAAGGATCCAGAGCCTTGAGGACCAGGCCTGGATGGTTTGGGGTGGGAGGTCTGTGCAGTCTGGGGTATTTGAGGGGTGGAGAGGGATTATGCTTGACTGGCCAAGGGTGGGGGCAGGATTGTCCACACCATAATCTAGTGTTGGAGAGGGGAGAGGAGTAATGAGATGTGGAGATGTTTTAATAAATGAGTCAGAAGGAAGTGGAGGAGGGAGTTTGAGTGGATTTATATGCCAAGAAAGTGGGGTCAGTGGGGCCAGGAGGCTGTAGGCTGAAGGAGGGCCTGGAAGCTAGGGACGTGTGAGGAATTTGAAAGCTGGAGGGGGTGTGACAGCGGGAGCGTCCGTGGAATGGTCTACATGACCAGGGCAGGGTCTACGTGGGAAGGGTCGGGGCAGGATCCCAGACTGGGAGGGTGGTTTGGGCGCGCTCGCTCGGGACATCTGGCTGGGCGGAGTCAGGTCGGCTTCAAAAGAGGGGGCCTGAGGCGGCTCCGGGGTGCAGGCGTGCCGCCTACTTGGCAACAGCCTGCGGCGGCTGTGGGGCCTGGGCCGCCGCGGGTGCAGCCTGGATGGACAGGACGCCCTCCGGGGACAGCGCGGACGTCACCGCGGCAGGGTCCACGCCCGGGGGCAAGCGGTAGCGGCGGTGGAACTCGCGCGCGATGTATCCGTGCTCGTCCTGGAGAGACCGGAGGCTTCAGCGGCCCCGCCCCCTGGCCGCGGCGCCCCGCCCCTTCCCGCGGCGCCCCGCCCCCTTCCCGCCGCCCCCGCGCCCCGGCCCCACCCCTGCCAGCGGGCTCACCGGGCGTTCCTCGTGGCGCGCATGCACCTCCACGTGGTCGCCAACCACCTTGACGGCGATTTCCTCCGGGGAGAAGTGCTTCACGTCCAGCAGCACCGAGAAATGCCCAGGCTCCGCCGGGACCTAAGCACAGCCGTACGGTCGGCGGCGGCGCGAGGCTCGGGGACCCAGCGAGGCCCCGCCCCCGCGGGTTCCGGGGCTGCCCCTGCCCCAGGGCCTCCGGAACTGGGCCGTCCCCTTTCCTAGTCGCAGCCCCAGAGGATCTCTTCCCGCAGAATACCGGGGATCACCCCTCCCTCTGTAAGCACGGAGATTCTCCTCTTCCGGAGTGATGAGGCCCCCTTCCCCCGCCAGGTCACAGACCTCCCTCTCACAGGCTAAGGCCTGCCCCCTCCCCCAGTGTCGGAGTGTCCTTTGGACGCTGAATGCCCAGGCCCCTTCCCCTCAGAACCCCTGGTGCCCTCCCTACACGCCCCCCCCCCCGAAATTGCCAAGTTGCCTCTTCCCCCGGCTTCCAGTCTTCTTTTTACCCTCCTACTGGAGTCACGGGGCCGCTTACGCCCTCGGCAGTTACCAGCACTCTTCCCCCACTTCTGAGTGGCCAGGCCCCCCTTTCTCAAGTCACAGGACCCCTCCTCCCCTCTGTCTCTCCAGGAGACATAGGGTCACCACATACAGTCTCCAGAGTCTTCCCCGAGGATGACAAAACCTTCCCTCCCCTCGGGAGTCCCGGGGACCCCCCCCATGCCCTTCAGGATGACTGAGCGCCCCCTCTCCCCAGGTTTCCTGGGTCACCAGCCTCCAGAGGGACGGCCCCACCCGATCAGTGACTCAGCCATTCCAGCCCCTCGGAGCGGAGACCCTCCTCGCCCGGCAGGGACCTCCCACCCCCGTCGTTATCCCGCCTGCGAGACTCCAGGCTCCGGGACCTCTGAAGCCCCTCGGAGCGGCCCGCCTCGGGATGCCCGGGGCCCGAGCCCTGCAAGCGGCCGAGGTCCCGCCCTCCCCCAGGCCTGGCACCTGGGCGGTGGGCAGCGCCACGCTGGGTGCGCGCAGGTAGTAGGGGGCCAGGGCGGCGGGGCAGAGCGCGGCCAGCTCCGCCTCCAGCAGCCCCTCGCCGAAGCGCTGGTCGAAGAGGCGCCCGGGCGCCGAAAGCCCGGGCAACGGGGCCGAGGCGCGGCGCAGCCAAGACGGCTGCACGGGCACGGGGATCTCCATCCTGCTTCGCCGCCGCCGCCGCCCCTAGGCTCCGCAGTGCCCCTGCGAGCGCCGCAGCCGCTCTTATAGTACGCCTTGTGTCCGCCCCTCGGCGGGCCGCCCGGGGACATTGGGACCGCGGCCAGCCCCGGCCATTAATAGAGCCTTATTTAGAAAGCCCAACAATGACTTGGCCATTTATTGAGCGCCTGCTGGATGCCAGAGAGGCGATCCCTCCCCGTGTCCCGAAGGGGAAACTAAGGCCGAGGAGGCGGAGCCTTGCCAAGTGGGTAGGACAGCGCGGTATTTGGGACCCAAGGGCCCGAAAAAGCCCACCGCAGAGTTCGCAGTCCCTTTAATCCACCCCGCCCCGCAGGCAGCTCTGGGGATGACGCAGATGGCGGTCTTAGGAGCAGATTCTTGGGTACAGGGAATGTGGTAGCCCGCCAGGTTGTCAGGAGGACACAGAACAGACCCTACTCCCATCTCTGCAGGCCCTGGGCCCAGCCCCCCGCAAGCCGGGCCTAATTCTGGGCCTCTGACTCAGTCTCGGGTGCGCAGGGAAGCGGGGGCTGCCAGGTGAGCAGCGGCCAGAGGGCGCGGGCACGAACAGTCCAGGCTGGCCCCCCAGGGGCCGCGCGCCGGGCCCGAAATAGCTCATTTTGATCCCACCACCTCGGCGAGGAGCCCAGGCCTGGCACTTCGCGCAACCAGCTGCTCCTGCAGCAGGACGGAAGTGGCTAATGACTCCGCGGGGCCGGCTGGCTGGTCGGACGGATGGAGGGGGCGGCGGCTGCAGAGGGCACAGGCTCCCTGACTGCCCTGCGACGCGAAAACCGGTGCTTAGATTGGAGACGGGACAGGAGCTCTACTGCAAAAGGGGGAGTGGCCGTAAGACGCTGCTAGAAAGCGCGAGTACTTTATAGACCCTCCCAAACGCCAGCTCTCCCTCAGAGCCTTCCCATTGGTCCGCAGGCTTGCCAATTACTGCCGCGCGCTACGGGCCTCCAATCAAACATGCTCTCTCAGCCGGGCCGAAGTTACAGCCCGTCGTGCGGCGTCTCCCTCCGGCCACTTTCCAGTTGCTCCTGTCTTCCTCTCCATCATTGGCCGCCTCGGAGGCCGCTGTCTTCCCGCGCGGGCGCCCGCCGAGAGGGGCGGGCCTGGCAGGGCATTGCTAAGCGACCGAGATGCGCGCGGGTTCAGCCCGGTGAAGGAGCGGAGCTGGCGGAAGCGCCCAGGTGGCTGCGGGATGGACCGCAGGTGAGGCCGAGCCTCCTCCCGGGGACCACAGGAGGCCTGGGGAGGACCCAGGGTGCGGTGAACGCAGCGTCGGGTCAGGTTTGCTGGGGTCCGGAGTCTCTGCTCTTCAACCGCGCTGGAACTACAACTCCCAAGATGCTCCACATCCTCTGGCAGCTCCAGCCTGGGACCTCCGCATCTCCGGGTCCCCTAGAGGCTTACGTTACGCTTTCCAAGTGGCTCCAAGGAGTTTTCCTCTAAGGGTTTCCAGTGTCCTCTTGGGAATCAAATTTCTGAGCTTTAAAACTTCCCCCCAGACTCCAGTGGGTGTTGGTCTTGACCTTTCTTGCTTAGGCAGAGCCCAGTTACCGATGGGGGGTTATAGTCCATTTA
Organism: Vulpes lagopus; assembly: GCF_018345385.1. Lineage (NCBI taxonomy): Eukaryota > Metazoa > Chordata > Mammalia > Carnivora > Canidae > Vulpes > Vulpes lagopus. The sequence goes on along the minus strand of NC_054825.1, from coordinate 173,446,763 downwards.
CCATTTCCTCCTCAGTATCCCAAGGACTTATGGGAAAGGTACAGTGATGGGGTTTAGTCGCGGTTCTTAACCCGAGCTCCGCTTCAGAATCACCTGGGAAGGTGACCAGCTCTCTTACAGATAGGATGCCCTGGGCCTGGGACGAGGACCGCATGTCTGTATTTTTCAAAGGCTCCTAGATTGGATTCAGGGTCACGAACTGCCACTAGGCAATTCCTTGGTTTTCTGAGACTGCTCCAAGGGCTGGTGGGAATCGAGCTTCTAGTATCAGTATCTTGAATGTGCAGCGCTGCTTCGTGGGAGTTATAGTTCACCTCTTCCAAGAATCTATGGGAATTGTAATCTGGTCTGCCCTCCTCTCCCCAACCCCAAACCCTGACTCCACCCACAGCCTCCCAGCAGGGGGCTCTGCTGGCCAACTTCATTCTCCCCTTGCAGTCTGCCAGTTTTCTCCATCCAAGACAGCCCCTTTGAGGATGCTCCCCTGGATCACAGCCGCTACTTGCCATCCCGGACCCAGACTTGGCACCCCAAGGTGAGGACACTCCATGGAGGATGCTGTGTGTGAGCCCAGTGGTGAGGGAGTGATTACTAGAGGGAAGGAGAACATGTGACGAGAGATAGGGGTGAGAAATTAAGAAACAGTCTCTTTTCCCTCCCTACAGCTGTGCCCTCACCTGGTCCTGGATCCCCTATCATGGCCCCAATCACTCTGAGTTATTACCATTGTAGGATGTTTCCTCCCCTCTGGACTGAGACACACTTCATGCGTGCCTTTGTTCCCCTACAGGGGTAACCCCTCAGCCCTCACTTTCTTCTCCCCACTCCCCTGTCTTAGGCCCTAAGCCCATCCAGGTCCCAGAGGTCCAGGCCCCCAGAAGCTCCCAAGGCTCTGCCCACAGGTCCCAACTCCTCTGAGCTGTTTGGAGAATCCTGGCCGTCCAGCTCAGGGACCCCTTCCCCACCCAGCACCACTGAAGGACAGGTGGGAGCCTCCCCACCACCCACCCTGGTTGACAGCGGGGAGTCCGTGGTGGCCAAGTAAGTACCAGCAGCCCTGGGGGGAAGGAAGGGTTTGGGTCAGGAGGGGGGCAGGTATGCCATCATCATCATCACAGCCAGAGTTGTTTATGCAGCACTTTTAGGACCAAACTTTATGTGTACTATTAAGAGCTCTGGAGCTGGGGCACCTGGGTAGCTCTGTGGTTGAGCATCTGCCTTTGGCTCAAGGGGTGATCTCAGGATCCCGGGATCGAGTCCCGCATCGGGCTCCCCACAAAGAGCCTACTTCTCCCTCTGCCTGTGTCTCTGCCTCTCTCTGTGTCTCTCATGAATAAATAAATAAAATATATTTTTAAAAAAAGGTCTGGAGCTGGGCTCACTGCATTCAAATCCCAGTTCTGTTACTTACCCTCTGTATGATCTGGGCCTCAGTTTCTTCATTTGTAAATCATGGATATTAGCAGCACATATCCCCCAGGGCTATTTTAAGCTTTCAATGAGTTACTGTCTATAAAGCATCTATAACAAGTGCTATAGTGGTGAGCACTTGAATTTGTAGGATACAAGTTCACTTGCTCTAACAAATAGCCCCAAATTAATTGTGGCGTAAGAAAGACAGCATTTATTTCTCCCTCACCCAACAGTCCAGGCAGAAGCAACCAGGGCTGCTGTGGCAGCCCCCAGCTAGGGTCAGGGACAGTTTCCTTCTATTGTGCTGCCTCCCATCACTAGGCTCTTGCCCTTTCCTTTATGGACCAGAATGGCTCCCAACCACATCCACTATCCAGAATCACATTTCCTCATCTCATAACCCTATTGGTTGAGACGCCTGGGTTGCTCAGCAGTTGAGCATCTGCCTTTGGCTCAGGGCATGATCCCAGGGTCCTGGGATCGAGTCCCGCATTGGGCTTCCCACGGGGAGCCTGCTTCTCCCTCTGCATGTGTCTCTGCCTCTCTCTCTCTGTCTCATAAATAAATAAATTAAATATTTAAAAACAAAACAAAACCCTGTTGGTCAAGAACCTAGTTACATAGCCATAAAACTATAGGGACCCCTGATAAAATTAAATAAATCTGTAGAAGAGTGGCTATGTGCCCTGTATCATATAGTCTTACATAATATTGCATTACTGTGTATGAGAGGAGAACAGATGCCGAGGGACAAGGGCTAGGTATTGCCAAGGTAACTGATAAACATCAGCTGTTGTGATTGTTATTGTCATTATTACTATTCTTTGGCTCTCCTCATTCACCCACCTCCCATTCTCTGATGCTCGCAGGTACATAAACCGGTTTCGCCAGGCTCAGCCTACAAGCCGAGAGGAACGCCAGCCTGCAGGCCCAACCGCAGCTGACTTTTGGTGGCTCCGGCCTGAATCTCCAGACCCCAGCAGTCAGCTTGCAGCAGGTACCTGCTACAGTCCCATCCGCTACAGTCCCATTCTAAACCTCTCCTGATCAATGCCCCCAGCAGAAGTTCCTCGTGGCCCCCCTCCAAAATCAACTGGGGCTTCTCGGCAGGAGCCAGTGAACCAGAAGGAAGACCCAACACAGCAGTCCCAACTCTTGCCAAGGTGGTCAGCGCCTCTCGGGCTAAGGCTGTGGCCCCCCTTCAGGAAATGAAGCAGGTGACATCCTCATCCACTTCCTTCTCTATGTACCTGAACTGAGAGCACTACTCCTGGCATAGAATTAAAGTCAATCCCCAATTCAAGGAAGCTTAAAGACTAAAGGAGGATTTACTGGCTAATGCAATCAAGAAATCCCAATGTATATGCTTTCAGGCATGGCTAGATCCAGGTGTTTGTACAGTACCAGGAGCAACTCGACTCTCTTGGCTCTCTGTTCCTCTTTGTTGGGCTCAGTCTCAGGCAGGCTTCCCCTTGAGGTAGCGAAGATGGCCCCAGTCACTCTAGGCTTCTAACTTACATAGTTACTTCAGGGGAAAGAGGATTTCCTAGTAGTTCCATGCAAAGCCCCAGGGCTTACTCTCATGTGTTCATCTTTGAGCCAGGCACTGTGGAAGCAGAGGACAGATTGTTGTGATTAGCCAGGCCAGGTCAGGAAGGTGGGGTCAACCCTTCTCCTACAACAATTACTACCAGGAGGGGTGTGGATCACAGAGGAAGTCCCCCATCTCTGAGGAGGAGGAGCAGATTCTAAGCCAGCATGTGAGGGCACCAGGTGGAGTGTAGACCTGTACTCCAGGCCCTCTGTCCAGAGCCCCTTTCCCAGCACCCTTTGAGATGGGGGCTAGCCTCTGATCCCTCTTACCTCGCAGAGCCTCAACACATGGAACTCATCCCTGCTGGACCTGGAGACACTGAGCCTGCAGAGCAGAGCTGCCAGGCTGCTCAAGCGCGGGTGCCTTTCCTGCCCCCATCTCCCTCCCCACTCCCACAGCCCCAGGCCCCGCCCACAGCCTCTGAGACCCCTGTCACCTCGCTTCTGCTTTCTCCCCTACAGCAAGGCCTCCATCTCCTCTTCCTCCTCACTCAGCCCTAGCGATGCCAGCAGCTCCTCCTTCCCCGTCAGCTCTGATGGCCTCTCTCCCTTCTCCATGACCTTCACCCCTGACCCCAGCAAGGGCTCTGACCCCAAGGCACAGGGTAAGTTCTGAGGCCAGGACTGAGAACAGCCTGGAGGTGAATCCCAGCTGTGTGACCTGGGGCCTCCGGGGGCTTCTCTGTTCTTCAACTTGAAAACAGGGGTAATAAATGAGTGGTGAATACGGGGAGCACCTACCACAGGTCTGTTAACAGTACCCATCATTAGCATGACAGGTTCTCTGTCTCTGTCCTGTTTGCCGTTCTGAACACGAATTTCCAAAATCACATGGCTTTTTGCTAATTCAGCACCACACCTGATTGAACAGCAAAATCTGACCCAAAGAATACGAAGGCTGTTTATAGTCTTGCCAAATCTTATTTAGGGTGAACAGTCATTCTTTTGGCTACAGCTGTGTGTTACACTGAACCACATGATACCTTTGTCTCTGTAAGTAAAAAATGGTTGAATACTGGCAATTTCGTGTTGTTCAACCAAATACTAATGTGTTTGAGTCTGCGGACTGGGCCAGCCCCCTGCCAGTGCTGTACATATGATGTGCCTTTGCTGAAGCAGGCAAACTGTTGAACTCTCAATTCCTGCCATCTGATGTCTTCAGATTTCAGAGATGGGATTAAGGACCTGGATTACTATTGCTCCGTGGCCAGGTCCTGGGACACAGTGGCACACAGGACAGGTGCTGTGTGTGTCTCGTGGGGCTGGAGTGAGTGGGGGCAGGCAGTGTAAGAGAGGTGTTCGTGCTTGGTGTGTGATCCTGCCTGAGCTCTTGCTTGTCTGATTCTTTGCTCCTTTTCAGCTTCACCTTACCTGTTATTCACCTCTCCTTCCTGAGCCTCCGTTTTCTCATCTGTAACATAGGGTTGAAACTAGGAGCTACTTCATGAGTTGTTCTGCAGACTAAATTTACTCAATCTGCCATCTAAAAAACATTGTATACCTATTGTGAATGAGGCCTTGGGAGTGGGCTTGGGGATTCCACAGTGAATCAGCTGGTTCCAAGCAACTGATTATGGTCAGTTTATGGTGCTCACAATACAGCGAATGTGGGACAGAAAATAGCTACCTAACCCCACATCTGTGAAATGTAGGCAGAAACGAGGGCCATGCAGGAGAGGATCATGATGCTGGGAAGTCAGAGAAGACCTTCTTGGAAGAGGTGCTGTCTAAGTGGAGACTTGATGATGAAGGTAGGGACAACAGCCCTCTAGCATGTAGGGAGGACCTGAGGTGGGAGGGAGCATGGTGCCCACAACGGACTAGAAAAGAAAGGGCAGGGGGAGGTGGCGAGTGAGAGTAGTCTGGGGTAAGGTGGAAGAAATTGGCAGGAGTCGGGTTACATTGGGCCATGTAAGCATGGGAGGCATTTGGCCATTATCTTAGTACTGGGGAGCCAGGGGGAGGTTCTGAGCAGGGAAGGATGTGATATTTCTTGGGTATTAACAGACTCCCTCTGGCTGCTCTGGACCCCCCAGTGAGAGACACTGGTAGTTAGTTTCTCTTGGGCCAGAGCCTGAGGAACAGAGTCGGAGGATGTGGCCAGGTCTGGAAGTAGAGTCAAAGGATATAGAGGGAGGTGGGAGAGAGAGAGATCCAGAATGACACCCCCCTTCTCTGTGCAGCATCAGATGGTAGGGCTTCTAAGAGACGACTGTAGCCCTATGGTCATGAGAATGATGTCCATTTGCCCCGTGGAACTGAGGGCAGCCAGTGACCCTGCCCTCACTGCTGTATCCCTAGCACAGATCTAGACACTGCACTTCAATATAATAAATAGCTCACTTGGCATTTATGCCACAAATACTGATGGCAGCAGGCCTTGTTCCATTTTTTTTTAAAGATTTATTTATTTATTCATGAGAGACAGAGCGAGAAGCGGTGACACAGGCAGAGACTCCCTGCAGGGAGCCTGATGTGGAACTCAATCCCAGGACCCTGGGATCATGCCCTGAGCCAAAGGCAGATGCTCAACCATTGAGCCACTCAGGTGCCCCACCAGGTCTTGTTCTTGACACTGGGGATATAGTAACGGTCAGATAGACAAAAACCACTACCCTTGTGTAGCTGGCATTGTGAAGAGAGAGAAGTAAGCAGAGATGTACCACACTGAATATGTTGGGAGGTGAAAAGAGCTAAGGAGGAAAATGGAAAAGGAAATAGAATAATGAGTGGTAGGGCTGGGGGTGGTTGCAGTTTTAAATAGAGGAGCCAGGGAAGGCCTCACTAAGAAGGTGATATTGAGCAAAGATTGGAAGGATGTGAGGCATTGAACCCTGTACCTACACAGGAGGGAACAGCACTCCAGGCAGTGGGAAGCACAAATTCAAAGACTTTTGCTTTTTACTAGGACACAGGAGGGTTCTAATCCAGGAGGGCCCTGATTGGACTCAGGTGTTCCCAGGCTTCCTCTGGCTGCAGGGGGAAACAGATTGAGATAACAGAAGCAGAGAGACCAGAGAAGAGGTTTCTGGGGGTTTTACTCCCCAGGAAAGGGCAGTAAAGTGGGAGAGAAGTAGGCAGATTCTGGAGGATCTGTCTTGTTCACTGCTGTAACCACAAGGTCCAGAACAGTGCCTGGCACACAGTAAGAGCTAAGTGAATATTTGCTGATGAATAAAGAATTGAATGATGACAGGCTGAGAAGCCCCTGTGTGCTCTCTCCTCTGACTCTGCCCCTTTGCTCACTTCCTGCTTGGGAGAGGAGTTGGGACATTACCTGGAGAGCCTGTCTGAATAACTTTCTGGTACAATCGAAGGGTATATGCACAGGCTGTCCTTGGTTTGCTCTGCTCATCAGCCCAGTTCCTAACTTACCCTTCCACCCTCTACTTACCCCACAGCAACACCAGCACCTGCCCGCATCCCTGCTTCGGGCCCTGTCTCCTCTCAGGCACCCCTGCGTCCAGAGGATGACATTCTATATCAGTGGCGGCAGCGGAGGAAGCTTGAACGGGCTCGAGGAGGGCAGGGTGATGGAACCTGGGTGCTACCTCGGACTCCTGCCCCCACCACTCCAGTGAGATGGGGGAGGGAGCGCGTGAGGAGACTGGAGGGAGGGACTCTAAGGGAAGTTGGAGGAAGGAGGAGCCAGAAGGGGACTGAAGACCCCTCTACCATTTCTCTCCCTCTCAGGTCCCCGCCCCCGTTTCTCTACAGGCTCCTCCTGCCCCTGCAGAGACCCTTGGTTCCTTGGGAACCCAGCCTAACTGCATCCCACTTTGGGCCAGTGTGGCCCGACCTGGTGCCCTGGAGGCCTTTTATATGGAGAGGCCTCCTATCCCCCCTGGGTTCTCTCCACATATCTTTTGGGGTCCCAGCCCCCAGGGGTTCTTCTGGGCTCCGCAGCCTGGTCTCTGGGTACCTCTTGGGGCCATGCCTCCCACGCCCTCCAGCCCTGCGCCTCCGGTCCCCGCCCCCGTGGCCCCCGCTCCCGTGCCCCCGGCCCCAGCACCTGCAGCCTGCACCCTCCCACCCCCAGCCGCCCCCCAGGACCCGCCCACTCCTGCGCCCAGCTGCCCGGCCCAGCCCCAGAGGCAGGGCCCCAAGCCTCGGAGTAGCAGGGCCCCGCGCCAGGAGTCCGCTGGGACGGTCACGGCCGCTGACGAGGGGCCTGGCCCGCAGCTCAGAGGCGCCCTGGGCCAAATAGTGTCCGCTCGGCTCTTCCCGGACGCCTTGGAGGACACGCCCCCTCACCCCGAGGGCCCACCTCTGCCCCAGGCCGAACCTCTGAAAGTCAAGGCCACACACCCCCAAACCAAGGTTACGCCACCTGGCTCAGAGGTCACGCCCCCTCAGTCTGGATCGCGATTTCCCAAGGCGCAGACTCCGCCTCGTCGCTCCAAAGCCGAGGCTCGGAAAGCCAAGGCCACGCTCCCCCTAGAGGCGTGGGAGCCTGGGAAGGACGGAGACGCCCCCTTGGCCGTCCCTGGGAATCTGCCGCCCCAGGCCCCGCCCCCTCCAGCCGAGGAGGCGGCTGCTTCTCTCGAAGCCCCGCCCACTTCCTTAGGGGCGGGGCCTCCCGGGGCGGTGGCCACGCCCCCGCCCGCTGAGGGGCCCGCCCCGTCCGCGGATCTGCTGGGCCTGGCGGCCCGACTTCTGGAGGCTGCAGAAGGTGAGCTGATCGCCGTGGCTGCGCGGATCTGCGTGGCGGTCCCGCACCCCACGCACGAGTCAGCCTCTTGGCGCTCGCTCTTTTTCCCCTAGAGTCCGACGGCAGCGAGTTCCAGGACGACCCTGTACTTCAGCTGCTGAGAGTTCAGAGGGCCGAGCTGAGACGGCAGAAAAGGTGGCCATCCCCAGGATCTGCGACACCCCTTTCCCAGAGCCACCCACCACCCCAGACCCCAGTCCTGAGCCTCTACGACGCTGGCTTTTTTGCAGGAAAGTGGACGCGCAACTGTCCCTCCTACTGGAGCACACTGAAGACCCAGGGACTTGGTCTCCTCCCACCGGGTCGCCCCCCAGGTCCCCAGGAAGGCGGCTGCAGAGGAGGGAAGGAGCTCCTCCCGAGACCAGACGACGTTGACTTGTACAAATTGTATTTTTCCCAATAAAATATTTTTTTCACGTTACTGGTTGTCTCTGAGGAAGAGTTGTTCTGGAATGCCTGAGGGTGATTCTAATTTGGGGAAATTGCTCCTCCCCTCCCCTATCCGCTGAGGCTCTGCCTTGCCAAACCCCCATTCTAGTTCCTGACCTTTAGGGCAAAATCTCTTTTGGTTTGCCCTCTGAGGTCAGGATGGGGGAGGGGTTCCAGGTCAGATTTCAGGCCAGACTGGGATGCACCTTAGTTGACTCTCAGCTCAGAAGTGGATTCTCCGGTCTCAGCTGAGACCAAAGGGCTGTCCTCAGGGCATGAAGTTAATGGGGTCATAGAGTGCTGGGCAATGGTCGGTCCTCAGTCCACACCCTGCTTGAGCCAGCAGCAGCATTTAGTGTGCTCATCCCTCCTGGAGACACTTCCTTCCCCTGCTTCCAATGCCCCATCCTTCTCACCTCTCTGGTTGCCCCTTGTCATTGCCCCAACCTGTCACTTTAACATGTCCTAGGGCCCTGGCCTTAACTATCTGTATTCATTCCCAAGTGATCTAGTCTAGTTCCACCACTCTGACACCCATCTCTATTCTAATAGTCCCCAAATTTCTATCTTCAGCCTCAATCTGGCCACTGAAATTTAGGCTCCTGGGATCCCTGGGTGGCGCAGCGGTTTGGCGCCTGCCTTTGGCCCAGGGCGCGATCCTGGAGACCCGGGATCGAATCCCACGTCGGGCTCCCGGTGCATGGAGCCTGCTTCTCCCTCTGCCTGTGTCTCTGCCTCTCTCTCTCTCTCTGTATGACTATCATAAATAAATAATCATTAAAAAAAAATTTAAAAAAAAAAAAGAAATTTAGGCTCCTGTATTCTGTTTCCTACTCACCATCTCCACTCAAAGGCCTAAGAGATGTCTCAAACCCCACAGGTCTTTTTTATTTATTTTTTAAAAGATTTTTTTTAAAGATTTATTTATTTATTTATTTATGAGAGAGAGAGAGAGGCAGAGACACAGGAGGAAAGAGAAGCAGGATCCATGCAGGGAGCCCGACATGGGACTCGATTCCGGGACTCTAGGATCTCGCCCTGGACCAAAGGCAGGCGCCAAACCGCTGAGCTACCCAGGGATCCCCCTTTTAAAAGATTTTATTTTGTTTATTTATAAGGGACACAGAGAGAGGCAGAGACACAGGCAGAGGGAGAAGCGGGCTCCCCATGGGGAGCCCAATGCAGGACTCCATCCCAGGACCCCAGAATCACCCCCTGAGCCAAAGGTAGACAGCCACTGAGCCACCCAGGTGCCCCAAACCCCACAGGTCTTAAACTGAGCTCTCAAACTTCCCCTAAAACTTGCCCTTCATTGGCTTTCCTGAGCTCCATCCTTCTAACTGTTCAGGCCAAAAGCCTCATAGCCATTCTTGCCTCATCTCTTTCCCTCACCCCACAGTCAGTTAGTTAGTAAGATCTAAGTGGCAGGTATGTGGGTGTCTACTATAAAATTCTTCAACTTTGCTGTATGTTAGAAACTTATAATAAAATATTGGAGAATGTATGATCAGGATTATTTTGATATCTGTATTTATTTATTTTTTTTAATTTTTATTTATTTATGATAGTCACACAGAGAGAGAACAAGAGAGAGGCAGAGACACAGGCAGAGGGAGGCAGGCTCCATGCAGCGATTGAGCCTGACGTGGGATTCAATCCTGGGTCTCCAGGATCGTGCCCTGGGCCAAAGGCAGGCGCCAAACCGCTGCGCCACCCAGGGATCCCGATATCTGTATTTATTAAAGAGAAGGATAGAATAGATTTCTGTTAAAAGCAGCTTCTGGGAGCATGTGGGTGGCTCAGTCAGTTAAGTGTCTGCCCATGGCCCAGGTCATGATCCCAAAGTCCTCGAATAGAGCCTGCTCAGCGGGAGCCTGCTTCTCCCTCTCACTCTTTCTCCCTGCCTGTGCTTGATCTCTTGCATGCATTCTCTGTCTCTCTCTCAAATAAATACATAAAATCTGTTTCTTCAAGTAGCTTCTGTATATCATTAACATGATGTATATTTGTTTTCAGCCTTTCTGAACAAATCATACATTTAAATGAAATCAGAAAGAAGGAAATTGCTGTTTAGATATAAAGAGAAATGAAAGATGTTTCAGTAGCAGAATCTGATCTAGTTGAGGGGTGACTGGACCCTAGAGGGATTTCTGAGGACATTATATTTAAGCTGAGACAGGTAGGAATTAATTAGTTGACAAAGGGCCATCCTAATTACTTTTGCTGGATTATAAATCATCCCCCAAACTTAGTGGCATAAAACAATCATTTTATTATGTTCATGGATTCTGAGAGTCAGAAATTTGGACAGGCACAGTAAGGGATAATTTATCTGTGCTCCATGATGTCTAGGGGTTCAACTGGAGAGACTCACAGGTGACTCAACAGCCAGGGGCAGGACCTCTGGAGCTTCTTCACTTAAAGTCTGGCACCAGGGCCCAGACGACTCCAAGGCTTGGCTCAGCTGGAACTGTACACTGTGGTGCTTACATATGGTCTCTACATTTGAGGGCTTGGGCTTCCTCAAAGCATGGCTTCCTGGGCATAGTTGCACTTCTCATATGATGCCTCAAAGCTCTAGAGCTAGTCATTCCGGTGGACAAAAAGGAAGATGCATTGTTTTCTTGCTACTTAGTCTTAGATATCACATAATGTCAATTCCACTACTCTCTGTTGGTTGAAATTATCCATGTTGCCCAGATTCAAGGGTGAGGGGACATAGATTCCATCTTTTCATGAAAGCAGTGTCAAAGAATTTGCAGTCATGTTTTAAAACCACCACAGGGTAAGTGGGGAGTGGGGTGGGGTTGAGGGGAGACTGTAGGCAATGGGAACATCACATAACAAATCCCTGGGATGGGAGTGAAGTCAGCAAGTTCAATAAGTTGAAATAAGTAACTATAAATTGACCCCGCCTTTGGGGCACCTGGGTGGCTCAGTGGTTGAGCATTTGCCTTTGGCTCAACCCTGATCCAGGGGTCCTGGGATTGAGTCCTCCATCAGGATCCCTGCGGAAAGCCTGCTTCTCCGTCTGCCTATGTCTCTGCCTCTGTGTGTGTGTGTGTCTCTTATGAATAAATAATATCTTTAAAAAAATTGACCCCTCCTTCAGGATTCCCTTTCCCCAATCCCTGATTAATTTTTTATCCATAGAATTTATCACCTAATTTTCTACATTTTAAGATATTTTTAGGTTATTTTTTAAAAGATTTTACTTATTTTTTCATGAGACACACAGAGAGCGAGAGAGAGGCAGAGACACAGGCTGAGGGAGAAGCAGGTTCCATGCAGGGAGCCCGATGCGGGACTCGATCCCAGGACTCCGGGGTCACACCCTAAGCCGAAGGCAGAGGCCCAACGTCTGAGCCACCCCAGACTCCCTACATTTTAAGATATTTTGTTCATTGTCTTCCCCCAGGAGCTTTTGAGTGCCACGTGGGCAGGATATATTTTCCCCTTGCTTTGGTTATTGCTGTAGCCACAAATTAAGTGATCAGAGTTTTTGAATGAGTGAGTGAATGAAACAAAGTGGTACTTTCCCAGGCGAGGGACCCTGTTGAGAACATGACCAGTGGAAAGGTTCTCTGGGAAAGGGCATCGTTATAGTGTGTCCTGGGCCTGGCTCAAGTCAGAGGCGGATCCGTTGGGATTGGCTTTACGGCAGGCGCAGTCATGTTCTGGAATTGCGGGCTGAGGCAATTCCTAGAAAAAAGGAGCCAAGGGTGGAGACCGGCCTATAAGAAGCAGTGGAGGAGGCAAGGACAGCATGTCCAGCGGGAAGGGCGAGGCCGATCGCAGAGTGCCTGGGATCGCGTCCCAGGCCGAGTATGTGAGACAGTGACACCGTCCGTGGGCAAATGCCCTCCGGGTTCTGCGGGCGGGCGGTGTCCGGGTCGGGACTGACAAGATGGAGCTGGAGGATGGAGACGTGGAAAGCGGCTTGGGGATGGAGACAAGCTCTGAGGCCATGGAGAATCCAACTCCGATGGCAAAGGGGAAGCAAGTGTCAGGACGGGTCACTGAGAGTGGACTAAGGGGAGGGCCCGTTGCTTCGCGCTGGGAGTGTTGGAAGCAAAGCATAAAGAGCCTAGGGGTGTGTCTCGGGAGGGCAGTGACAGCCAATGAAGAGCAGTCCTGGGCGCGGCGCTGTCAAACTTCGCGGGGCGGGACCGAAGAGACCGAGCCAGCGATGGGACCGCCGCCGCAGCCAATGAAAACCGCCCAGGTGGGCGGGGCGTCGTCCCAAGGCCGAGGGCGGAGCCAATGGGAAGCGGCGCCGCGTCCCGCTGCCCCCGCCTCCGTGGGGCGCGCGCCGGAGCCACGGGCGGCCGTTAGGGGCGGGGCCTGCAGCCGCCCGCGCGCGGCTCGCGCCCTCCCCTTTGTGTCGCCATGGCGGCGGCGGCGGCGACGAGGACGACGAGCGAGGGGTCGAGCGCGGCCGGCGCCTGAGGAGGCTACGCTACCATGGTGGTGAGGGGCCCACGCGGCCGTCAGTCGGTCCGCGTGTCAGTCTGTCCGCGCGCGGCCCCGCCCCGCGCGCCCCGCCCCCGGCCCCGCCCGAGCCCGCGGCCCGCGCCGCCCCTCACCCCTCTCGAGGTCCCTCTCGGGCCCCCGGCCTGGTCTCGGCCCGAGCCCTCGCCCCGGCCCCGCCCCCTCAGTGCACATCCCTCGCCGCGCCCTGGGTGGAGCTGACAGTGGCCGAGGACCCAGGCTGGGGGGATGGGCTAGTCCGGGAAGGACCCACGCCCCCAAGTGGCCCCCCCAGGGGCCTGCCGAAGCTTCCTGGGTCCTTCTTCAGCCCCCATCCCACAGCCACCCTCAGCCTCTATTCCCAGCCTCCACCCCTCCCCGGCCTGCCCCCTCCCCCTCCTGCCTCCAGCCCCTTTCGCGATCTTGAGCCCCACCCCCACCCGGCTCCATCCTAGCCTGACCCTTTTCTTCTCCCTCGTTCTCACTCCGTTCTGCTCCCTCTCCATCAGCCCTCCCCAGCACCCCCATCAGCCTGAACCTCAGCCTCCCCAGCATCTCCCCTCTCCTCACTGCACCCCAACCCCAAGCCAGCAGCGTACCTCTCGCTGGATCCTTGGGTCCTTCTCCGTCTTCCTGTCCTCACCCTCCCTCCCCACCGTCTCCCTCTCCTACCATGCTGCTCCTGCTCATTCATCCATTCATTCCCTGATTCGCTCATTTAACAGACACTCCTTGATACCTCCTGGCAGACCCCATGTTCCAGGCGCAAAGAGATTCACATCCCATCCTGCCTTGGGGAGCTTCATGGGCTGGAGAGGGACAGAACCGAGGGTGAGACCCAAGGATGAACCTGGGGTCGCAGGGAAATGAAGGAGGGAGAGGCGAGAGCCCAGCCTGGGAAATCCCTATCTGGCAGCTGACTAATTTACTCATCAGATTTTCCTCGGCTCCTGCTGTGAGACTGGGCATGGGGACCCAGAGAGGAATCAGGCATTACCTTACCTGGGGGGAGCATCAGTTCTGTGCCCAGCTCTGTGCTGGGTCCCTGATCCTGGGGAAGTCACAATCCAGTGGGGGAGATGGCCTTGTCACCAGTGATATCTCAGAGTGCTCAGGGCTGGGATGGGAGAACCTCAGGGGATAGAGGAGTCTAGCAGAGGAGGCTGGCACAGCCTGGGTCCCGGAGAACTTCCCAGAGGAGAGAATGAGAGAGATGAGCCCTGAGGGATGGGGAGGAGTGAACCTACTGAAAGGATGGGGAAGAGGGAACAAACTTTGCAAAGGCCTGGGAGGAAATGAGAAGATGGTGCTTTTGTTGGACTCTTAGAAGTTTGAGAGCTCCAAGAGTAGAGGCCATGGGGGTAAGATGGGGCTGGAGAGGTAAACAGACCTGAGAACTCAGACTTTATCTTGAAGATAACAGGGAGCCATTGAAGGTCTGTGATCTGTGGAGAGGCAGAGGCAGATATGTGTGGCACGAAAATTATCCTGGCGCTTGCTGTGAAGAAGCTAGCAGGAGGGGAGAGGTTGGAAGGAAGATTGATAAGATGGAAGCTGTGATTGTCCAAACATCAATAAAAGGTGTGGAGAGGCACGTAGGGGAGACTATACTCTGCAGGGACGAAGGGAGGACTTGAAGCAGGGAGAGATGGTACCAGCATATGCTCTCCCTGCCTCGCCTTCGGTCTCTGCTCTTCCAGCCCCCCACCCCAGACCACACACAAAGAAGCAGGCCTACCGTTAGTTGCCTTCACCTCCCCCTGACCTACCCTTCTGCTCCACGCTTAGGGCAGCCTGTGGAGCAATTCGGGCCTCCGGGCCCAGGGCTCACAGATAACAATGCTGCCGTTGTCTCTCTGTTCCCATCTCTGGAGGCCTCTGATTCTTCTTTCTGCTCTGCAGGCTCGCAGCACTGACAGCCTGGATGGCCCAGGGGAGGGCTCAGTGCAGCCCTTGCCCCACACTGGGGGGCCCAGTGTGAAGGGGAAGCCTGGGAAAAGGTGAGAGGTGAGGGTGAGGCTCAGCTTAGGAGGGGGGCCAACTACAGGAGCCACCAGTGATGTGTCACTTGTCCCCCAGGCTCTCGGCTCCTCGAGGTCCCTTCCCCCGGCTGGCCGACTGTGCCCATTTCCACTATGAGAATGTTGACTTTGGCCATATTCAGGTATGAGGGCTTTGCACCCAGGTGGGAGGGTGAGCTCTTACCCAACCCTGAAGCAGTATCAGCCACGTTACCCCTAAAACCTATCTCAGCAATAGCTGTTCCCCCAATCTGAGCAGTCAGTGGCAGGAGTTGCAGGATGGAAGGGGAGAACTGTTCCTTCTTTCATTTGTTTCTTTATTCAGTCACTTAACTTTTTGTTAGGTGTATGCTCTGTGCCGGGACCCTGTACTTTGAGACATCGCCAGGCCCTGCCCTTAGGGAGGCTCAGGCAGGGGACACAGACCCCTCTCTAGGTAGTGCCAACCTGGAAAAGTCAGGACTGAGACAAGCATGAGGCCCTTACCTGGACCTTTGTTTCCCTCTACAGCTTCTGCTGTCTCCAGAGCGTGAAGGGCCCAGCTTCTCTGGAGAGAATGAGCTGGTGTTTGGGGTGCAGGTGACCTGTCAGGTGAGGCCACCCCTCCTCTCATCTAGCCTGACAGGCTGCTCCTCGTGGTTCTCAGCTCAGTGCAATGGGACTACTGCTCCTTTCTGTCCCTCCTGCCCCCACAGGGCCGTTCCTGGCCAGTCCTCCGAAGTTATGATGACTTCCGTTCTCTGGATGCCCACCTACACCGATGCATATTTGACAGGAGGTTCTCCTGCCTCCCAGAGCTTCCCCCACCCCCAGAGGGTGCCAGGGCGGCCCAGGTAAACTGCTTGTTGTCTCAGCCCCCGCCTCAGCTAGGCTGTGTCCTCATGAGCAATATGTGAAGCCGTCAGGAGAACATAGTTAAACATTTAAACACTGGTATGGCCCAAGTTCCAACCAATCAGAATGGAGAGGCCCAGAATGAAACTGCAGCAGGGAGGCTCCTTTCAGTTTTAGGATCATGAGGAATTCCAGGGGATTTGGTAGGAGAGTCAGCATGGCCCAGACCAGTGGGGGCACACAGGAGCTCGTCAGAGCCTGTCCACTGACTGACACGAAAATATTTCGGTCTTACCAGTGGAACAGAACCCATGCATTCAGGCTGAATTTCAGCCCTGTCCAGAGGTGAGCTAGGGCAAGATAGGAGGGCAGCAAACTCTCTCAAGGTCCCCTCACAAAAGCCCACCCTGATATCCTGCCCTCAGATGCTGGTACCACTGCTGCTGCAATACCTGGAGACCCTGTCAGGCCTGGTGGACAGTAACCTCAACTGTGGGCCTGTGCTCACCTGGATGGAGGTGGGAAGGGGGGCTGGGAGTTGGAAGTGAGAGAGGGATGTCTGAGGAGGGAGAACTCACAGTCTGAGTGTGTGGGCACAGGAAAGAAACGAGCCAGAGTGGAGGAGGCACTGGTATTTCGGTGTCTGTGTGGGCACATGGCTGTGAGGGAGAATGAGTGTGTGTGAGTGTGTGTGTGTGTGTGTGTGTGTGTGTGTGTGTGTGTGTGTTAGCAGGCTCTGGACTATGGGGATGTGAGAATTTGAAGATATATCGGTGAGAAATAGATGTGACTGTAACTCCTAGAACACCTGGCCAACAGTGGCTCGGACCTGGTTTTCAGATAGCAAATGTGCGGTGTCTGCTGTGGAGGATGAGGGTGCAGGGGCGTCCTGGGATGTGAGAGGGAAGGAGGGGCTTTGTTGGGCAAGGATTTCGGTGTTTGACCAATAAGTGACTGACAGGCTCTTAGATAGGGGACAGGTAGTGGCCTCCACTAGGCATGAAGGAATCTTCTCTGCCTTTATTATGTCCTTCTTTTGGCCTCTCCGCATCTCAGCTGGACAACCATGGCCGCCGACTGCTCCTCAGTGAGGAAGCCTCCCTGAACATCCCTGCGGTGGCTGCTGCGCACGTAATAAAACGGTACACGGCCCAGGCACCAGACGAGCTGTCCTTCGAGGTGAGGCTGTGGGGAAGCAGACTCCAGCTGGGCTGCCCACACTCCTGTCCCTTCTGACCCTCCCTCCAATTACCTTCTGGCTCCCAGGTGGGCGACATTGTCTCAGTGATCGACATGCCACCCACGGAGGATCGGAGCTGGTGGCGGGGCAAACGGGGCTTCCAGGTGAGTCTGGCTTGGGTAGACAGGTGGGGCAGGGTACCGCACCAGTTAGGGCGGCCCACTCACGGACCCCAAACCCTCCACAGGTTGGTTTCTTCCCCAGTGAGTGTGTGGAACTGTTCACAGAGCGGCCTGGTCCAGGACTAAAGGGGGGTAAGTGCCAGGGGCAAAATGAGGAGGCCTCCCTGCATCCTTGCCTGTCATCCATTCTTTTCACCCATTGTTTGCCCCACAGATGCTGATGGTCCCCCCTGCGGTGTCCCAACGCCCCAGGGTGTCTCCTCTCTGACCTCAGGTAATGGGAACAAGAGGCCAGGCCCCTGCCCCCCAACCCCCTCAACCCCAACCCCCCCCCACCCCTGCCATGAGACCAGCTGCTGCACTGACCCTCTATGGCGTGCCTTTACCCCCACAGCTGTGCCCCGGCCACGTGGGAAGCTGGCCGGCCTCCTGCGAACCTTCATGCGCTCCCGCCCTTCTCGGCAGCGGCTGCGGCAGCGGGGCATCCTGCGGCAGAGGGTGTTCGGCTGTGATCTTGGGGAGCACCTCAGCAATTCAGGCCAGGATGGTGAGGCCCCACGTCTACCTGCCCAGGCCACTCCTCCCACTCGTGCAACCTGCCCAGTCCTGAGCCCCTGCTTTCTCCCAGTGCCCCAGGTACTTCGCTGCTGCTCTGAGTTTATTGAGGCCCATGGGGTGGTGGATGGAATCTACCGGCTCTCAGGAGTGTCATCCAACATCCAGAGGCTACGGTGAGGGCCCTCCACCAAGCCCTTCCTTCCGCAAACACTTTCTGGGCATCATCTCTAGTCCAGGCCCTGTGCCATGTGCTGGGGACACAGAAGTATCAGAGCGTTAGGAGAACTTAGGGTGCAGTTGGACTGGGGCTGAGGGCAAGGAGGGCTTTCTCGAGGAAGTGACACCCAAGCAGAGGCCTGAAAGGCAAGAAGAGCAGAATAATCATTGGGAGCAAAGAGATTAGCCTTCACTGAGTACCTGCCACATGCCAAGCACAAGGCACAGGAGACAAAGATTCCTGCCCTCTTGGGGCTCACATGCTAGACAGAGAGACAAACAAGGAAATGAGGAAGTGTACAAGTAGGTGACAAGTGCTATGGAGAACAAGAGAATGGGGTAAGAAGGATCATAATAAGTTGGGGAGGGAAATTGCAGTTTTATTTATTGTTTTATTTATTTATTTTTTTAAAGATTTTATTTATTTATTCATGAGAGACACACACACACACAGAGAGAGAGAGAGGCAGAGACACAGCAGAGGGAGAAGCAGGCTCCATGCAGGGAGCCTGACATGGGACTTGATCCTGAGTCTCCAGGATCAAGCCCTGGGCTGAAGGCGGCGCTAAACCACTGAGCCACCTGGGCTGCCCAGAAATTGCAGTTTTAAATTTGGTGGACAGAGGAGGCCACCTGGGGGAGAGCTTGCTCTGGAGGAGGCGAGGGAGCCAGCTGTGTGGACTTCCTGGGATGGGCATTCACCATGCTGGGAACAGTTAGAGCAAGGGGAAAGCAGCAGGAGTTCATGGCCCAGCAGTAAATGGCGGCAGAGTATACAAGGCCTTTTGGACAACAGTTAGGATTTGCCTTTACACGGAGTAAGGCAGTAACCACAGGAGGGTTCTGAGCCGAGGAGGAGCAGCATGAAGAACAGCCTCCAGTGGGAAACAGTGAGACGTGAGCACTGGGGCTGACAGGGGGAGTGAGGTGACAGTGTGGAGCCTGGGGATCTGAGAGACAAGGCACGAAGTCACATGAGAAGCCGTTTACCCAAGAGCAGTGGGACACCACCAGAGAACTGAGAGCAGGGGTTGTTGGGATTTTAGCCACATCTTCCAGGGACCTCTTGAAGCCAGGAGAAGGCCAGCTTCGTGGAAGGAGGATGCGTGGTCACGCTCAGTATTCAGATGGCTTTGGTAGCCACGAGCAGGAGCATCTCCCACCTGAGCCTCAGGGTTCTCCCCTGTAAAATGGGGCACGCTCATTGGGGCACACCGAGTTGTTGGGGGCTTCAGTCAGGTTCTGCCTCTGCAGAGCCCAGCACAGGAACAGGGTTACATCCATGTGTGGACACTTTGGAAGGTGGGGGAAGAACATGGCCACCTGGGTCAGCTCTAACCTGAATCTTTCTTCTCCTTGACCTGGTGGCCTCAGGCACGAGTTTGACAGTGAGAGGATCCCGGAACTGTCTGGCCCTGCCTTCCTGCAGGACATCCACAGTGTGTCCTCCCTCTGCAAGCTCTACTTCCGGGAGCTGCCCAATCCCTTGCTCACATATCAGCTCTATGGGAAGTTCAGTGTGAGTAAGGGAGCTGCCAAGGTTGGAGGGTGCTGGGATGTGTTGGCCAAGCCCTCACCAGGTCTGTGCATAATCTCAGGAAGCCATGTCAGTGCCTGGGGAGGAGGAACGCCTGGTGCGTGTCCACGATGTCATCCAACAGCTGCCCCCGCCTCACTACAGGTAAACCAGAAGGGGCAGGGAAGGCCTGTGATGGGGTCCCAAGGGAGTTGAGGCTCAGGTGTCATCCTCCACTCCCACCCCCAGGACCCTGGAGTACCTGCTGAGGCACTTGGCCCGCATGGCGAGACACAGTGCCAACACCAGCATGCATGCTCGCAACCTGGCCATTGTCTGGGCACCCAACCTGCTACGGTAAGTTGGCAGCTCACCAGCCTGCCCCCTCAGCTTCCTTCCACAAGCTGGGGCCCAGGTCTGCCCCCACACTTCCCACCTAGCACCCACCCAGTCTTTGTTCTCTTACTCATTTCATTTGACACATATTTCTTTTTTTTTTTAAGATTTTATTTATTTATTATTAGAGGTACAGAGAGAGAGAGAGAGAGGCAGAGACACAGGCAGAGGGAGAAGCAGGCTCCATCCAGGGACCCTGAAGTGGGACACCATCCCGGGTCTCCAGGATCCCGCCCTGGACCAAAGATGGCGCCAAACCGCTGAGCCACCCTGGCTGCCCTGACATATTTCTTAAGGACCTCCTGGGTGCCAGCTCTTGTTCTCAGCACCGGGGCACAGTAGTGGAGCAAGATCCTCTGCTCCTGGGCTCACATTTGCATGGGAGGGATGGACTCTGAACAAGGAAAATAGAGAATGTGATGATCGTGATGACTACCAAGGAGAAAGATTACAGAGCAGGAAAGGGAGATGCACAGGGTGATGGCATTTTGACATTTTTAGAGTGTCAGGGAAGGCTTCAGGAAAAGTCTTCCTATGGCCAGTAGCAGTGTGAGCCCCAGAGAATTTGATGGTGACCAAGACAGGAAAGCTCTCTGTCCTAAGTAAAATAGGTGATACATGAGATGGTGGATATAAGAACTTCTAGGACAAGGGTGGGGAGGAAAGAGAAGGAAACTTACAATTTTAAATAAAGTGGGTGGAGAAGAGTCCATTGAGAAGGTAACATCTGAGTCGAGACCTGCAGGAGGTGAGGGAGGGACCCATGTGGATATCTGGGGAGGAGCAAATGTCTGGGGGCTGGAAGGCTGCCCACTGTGCGGGAGGACCAGGAAGGAGGTCAGTGAGCAAGTGAGTGAGGGGTTGAGGGGGAGGAGATGATGACGTCAGAGATAACAGGGGACCAGACAGAGGAGTGACTTAGGGTCGTGGGGCACAGTGTAGACTTGGACTTTTACTAGGAAAGAGGTGCAGCCAGGGGAGGGCTCTGAGCCAGGAGGGTTCTGACCTGGCATCACAGGCTCCCTGTGCAGGGGAGCAGCCTCCCGGGGGCAGGACAGACTGGGAGCCCAAGGAGGAACTGCTGAGATGTTTGGGAGTGGGAGGATGGAGGCTGGGCCAGGGTGGGGACAGTGGGGGAGAAGAGTTTAGGTTCAGGATAGGTGGGTGGAGCAGACAGGGATTGCCGAGAGCTTGGATATAGGGGTAAGGGAAAGAGGGGTCAGGAGCAACACCCCCCAAGGTATTTGGCCTGAGCATTGGCTGAGATGGGGAGGACGGGGTTGGGGGAAAGGTTGAGAACCCAACTCTGGATGTGATTACTTTGATGAGGTCAGAGGTGTGGACGACAGTCATTTCTTCATTGGCTCCCCATCTTGCCTAGTGGGAACCCACCAGCTGGGGCTCAGAGCATCTGGCTTCCCTCCTCCCCCTCACCCAGGTCCATGGAACTGGAGTCGGTGGGGCTGGGTGGGGCAGCAGCCTTCAGGGAGGTCCGGGTGCAGTCCGTGGTAGTGGAATTCCTGCTCACCCACGTGGATGTCCTGTTCAGCGACACCTTCACCTCTGCTGGCCTCGACCCTGCAGGTATGCCCATCCCGCCGCCTGATGTCCTGGCTACTGCCCCCTCATTGTTAGGGCTGCAGTGGGAGGGCAGGTGGGCTCCCCACCCTATCCCTACCCCACTGAAGCTGGACCTCCCTCCTGGCTCCTTGAGGACCCCGCCCCGGCCTCTCCCTCCCCTCCCCCCCCTTCTCATTTCAGCTCCTACGCTCAGGATCCCCACTTCTTGGCCCGGACATCGTTCTTCCTTCACCCCTTGTAGCTCCTGGGGGCTCTTGGGGCCAGGGGTCCACCAGGGAGGAGGTGGGAGGTCCCCAGACTTGACCCCACCCCGGCCCCACCCAGACTCCCCGCCCTACCCCGGACCCCAGCCCAATCAGGATTCAGCACGTCGGAGGGCCCTCTGGCCCGAGGTAACTGAAGCCAGAGCCTCTGCCCTCGCTGGCTGCCGGGAGCTGCCTCCTCATCAGCTCGTTCCGCCTCACTCCTCCTCCTCACCTGCCTGCTGCCCGCCCATTCCCGCCTGATCCGCCCTGGCCCCCTGCCTTGCCAGCCCGGGTGGGCACGCTGCGGGCCGGGGCTTGGGCTGTAGCGCTTGGCTTTGCCTGTGGCCCTGAACGGCCCCCCTGAGCTGACACCTATCCCCTTTCCCAACTCCCTAGGCCGTTGCCTCCTCCCCAGGCCCAAGTCCCTTGCGGGCAGCGGCCCCTCCACTCGCCTGCTGACGCTGGAGGAAGCCCAGGCTCGCACCCAGGGCCGGCTGGGGACTCCCACCGAGCCCACAACTCCCAAGGCCCCAGCTTCACCTGTGGAAAGGTGAGTGGGATGCCGGGGGAGCACAGGGCCAGCCTGGAGGCCCCAGATCCTCAGACTGCCTCCTGTGTCTCCCACAAACCCCAGGAGGAAAGGGGAGAGAGGAGAGAAGCAGCGAAAGCCAGGGGGAAGCAGTTGGAAGACCTTCTTTGCACTGGGCCGGGGCCCCAGCATACCCCGAAAGAAGCCTCTACCCTGGCTGGGGGGCACCCGTGCTCCACCGCAGCCTTCAGGTCAGGGGCCGTGGTGGGGGTGGTGGAGGTGGGGGGAGGCACTCTGGAATGCCCCATGACCATCCCCCTCTCTTCTAGCAGGCGGCCGACCAGACACAGTCACCCTGAGATCTGCCAAAAGTGAGGAGTCTCTGTCATCGCAGGCCAGCGGGGCTGGTGAGTGCAGGGTGGCTCATGCCTGTGCCCAGGTGGAGCTGGGAGGACCGGGGGCCCTGAGGTGGCCTCTAAATGTACTTCAAATTCAGGGGGTTCTAGTTTTTGTTGTTGTTGTTCCAAATCTGGACATTAAGTGCAGTGAGTTGGATAAAGCATCACTCTTGGTTCATGAGGTACTGTGATCATTGGCCCAGGCAGGATCCTGTCAGGCTTTTATTCATTCCTTTAAAAAAAAAAATCTAAATAATAAAATGAACAGCCATGAACCCACTGGCCAGAACTGTAAGAGCCTCAGCCCTTACCTGCAAGCTCCCCCCTTTCCCATCTGCTGCCTCTCCAGCAGAGGCGCCCTCTAGGTCTGACATCCCCTTGCTCTAAGGTTTTATCGCCTGCAGGCATCTGGGGAAATAGCACAGGGCACAGTCCTAGTGCTTTGGAAACTTTAAATTCCTAAAGTTCCTTAGTTCTTAAGTTCCTTAGCATTCCTATCCTAAGAAAGGGGGTGAGGGGCTGGATGTGAATCTGACTGTTCACTCACTGCCACCCACACGGCTGAGTGTGGCTCAGGCTCGTTCCTCTTGGCTGCTCTCTGGTATCCAGCTGTGGCTGTCCCATCCAGAGTTGCCGTCCATCCTACTCCTAGTGGGCTGGGGAGCTCTGGCGAGCAATCCCTGCCACACCCGTGCCCTTGAGAGAGGGTTACCCGTACCCCGGAGCCGAGGTGCACGCCGTAGGGCATGCTCCTGTTCAACTGTACGTGCCAAGGCCCAATCTTTTTCCAAAAATAGTCGCCCCACTCTGCACTCCCAGGAGGGAGAGCCCGTGAGATCCCACTGGTCTCATGCTCGCCAGCCGCGCGGTTGTCAGACAGCAGGCTTGGCTTGGGGTGTGGAAGGTTCTCATCATGGCCTTGCCAGTTTATTTCTTTTATCACTGCGAGTCTGAACAGCTAACAGCTCTCCCTGGATTTGCAGCCACTGTGACCCTATCCAGGCAAGCGTCTCTCCATGTCACTTCCCCAGCCTAACCTACTGGGTTATGTCCCCTATTATTGACGTATGGGTATGTATAGTTTTGGCCCCTGACACCCTACTGTCCCCCCGCTTCCAGGCCTCCAGAGGCTGCACAGGCTACGGCGACCGCACTCCAGCAGTGATGCTTTCCCTGTGGGCCCGGCACCTGCTGGCTCCTGCGAGAGCCTGTCCTCATCCTCCTCCTCCTCCGAGTCCTCCTCCTCTTCTGAGTCCTCCTCCTCTGGATCCTCGGCAGCTGGTCTAGGGGCACTCTCTGGTTCCCCCTCACATCGAACCTCGGCCTGGCTGGATGATGGTGACGAGCTGGACTTCAGCCCACCGCGCTGCCTGGAGGGGCTCCGGGGGCTCGACTTCGATCCCCTTACCTTTCGCTGCAGCAGCCCCACACCGGGGGATCCGGCACCTCCTGCCAGCCCAGCACCCCCTGCCCCTGCCTCTGCCTTCCCACCCAGAGTGACCCCCCAGGCCCTCTCACCCCGTGGGACCACCAGCCCTGCCTCGCCCACTGCCCTGGACATCTCAGAGCCCCTGGCTGTATCAGTGCCACCTGCTGTCCTGGAGCTGCTAGGGGCTGGGGGAACGCCTGCCTCAGTCACCCCAGCACCAGCCCTCAGCCCCAGCCCAGGCCTGCGGCCCCATCTCATCCCCTTGCTGCTGCGTGGAGCCGAGGCCCAGCTGAGTGACACCTGCCAACAGGAGATCTGCAGCAAGCTGGCACTGCCTGTTCCCCGGGGAGCCCAAGGCCAGCACGGTGAGTCCTACTCACCCTACCCCACACCCATAGAGACCCTGAAGCTGCACCCAGAACCTGGCTGACTCTTGTCATTCCTTTCTGGGTAGGTCCTGGCATGGATTCACCGCTACTGCCCCCACCCCTGTCCCTCCTGCGCCCTGGGGGGGCCCCACCCCCACCCCCCAAGAATCCAGCACGCCTCATGGCCCTGGCCCTGGCTGAGCGGGCTCAGCAGGTGGCCCAGAGACAGAGCCAACAGGAGCATGGGGGCACCCCTTCTGCTCCCCACTCCCCTTTCCACCGCTCACTGTCACTGGAGGTGGGCGGTGAGCCCCCAGGGACCTCAGGGGTTGGGCCAGCCCCCAATTCCCTAGCCCACCCAGGTGCCTGGGTTCCTGGACCCCCACCCTCCCTACCAAGGCAACAAAGCGATGGGAGCCTGGTGAGAAACCAGCGGCCCCCAGGGACCTCAAGGAGGGGACTCAGAGGCCCTGCCCAGGTCAGTGCCCAGCTTGGGAGAGGGGGGTGTAGGGGGCGTGGGCACGAGCCAGAGATGGCAGCTCAGCTCCCCTGTTCTGTCCCCTCACAGGCTCCTACTCCCGGGTTCTTCTCTTCAGCCCCTCGGGAGTGCCTGCCACCCTTCCTTGGGGTCCCCAAACCAGGCTTGTACCCCCTGGGTTCCCCATCCTTCCAACCCAGCTCCCCAGCCCCAGTCTG
This sequence comes from Vulpes lagopus, assembly GCF_018345385.1. Taxonomy (NCBI): domain Eukaryota; kingdom Metazoa; phylum Chordata; class Mammalia; order Carnivora; family Canidae; genus Vulpes; species Vulpes lagopus. The sequence continues at coordinate 173,421,998 of NC_054825.1, read as the reverse complement.
GAGGAGCCCCTTAGGTCCCCCTGCACCACTTGACAGGGGAGAGAACCTGTACTATGAAATCGAGGCGGGTGAAGGAACCCCCTACTCTGGCCCCACTAGGTCCTGGAGTCCCTTTCGCTCTATGCCCCCAGATCGGCTCAATGCCTCATATGGCCTGCTTGGCCAGTCACCACCACTCCACAGGTCCCCCGACTTCCTGCTCAGCTACCCACCGCCCCCCTCCTGCTTTCCCCACGACCACCTTGGCTACTCAGCCCCTCAGCATTCTGCCAGGCGCCCCACCCGGCCTGAGCCCCTCTATGTCAACCTAGCTCTGGGGCCCAGGGGTCCCTCACCTGCCTCTTCCAGCTCCTCCTCCCCTCCTGCCCACCCCCGTAGCCGTTCAGATCCTGGACCCCCAGCCCCCCGCCTACCCCAGAAACAGCGGGCCCCCTGGGGCCCCCACACTCCTCACAGGGTGCCTGCACCCTGGGGCCCTCCAGAGCCTCTCCTGCTGTATAGGGCAGCCCCACCAGCCTATGGGAGGGGGGGTGAGCACCACCGAGGGTCCTTGTACAGGAATGGGGGGCAAGGAAGGGAGGGGGCTGGTCCCCCACCCCCCTACCCCACTCCCAGCTGGTCCCTCCACTCTGAGGGTCAGACCCGGAGCTACTGCTGAGCCACAGCTGGGAGAGATCTTCCGCCCTTCCCTTCCCCCTCACTGATCTTGGCCCAGTCAATCCCTTGTTTTGTATTTTCTTGAGCTCCTGACCCCTACCCCAGGTTTCTAACTTTGTAACTTGTTTCTGATGTGGGTCCCTAACCTGTTATAGCTTCCCTACCCTGGGCCGAAGGGCACACCCATCCCCCCACCATCCTCCCATTCTGGGGGCTCTCGCACAAGTCTGAGGGCTAGGCTGACACGGTCTTCCCTCCCCCTCCAGGAGCCCCCAGCTTGTCCTGACCTGTGCACGGGGGTTGGGGAACAGCTCCTGTCCATCCACCCCCCCATACCCCACTAAACCATCTGACAAAATTAATGAATAAAAACAGTGAAAACATGGCTGCTAGTGTCACACTGGGGCCAGACTCTGAACAAAGAGGCCGAAACAGATGGGTTGCTTTTTCACTTTATCATTTCAGCAAGTGCTGAATGGGAAGTCACTCCTGGGAGGCTCTGAGGGGGGTGGTATCTGCAGAGAGGCAGTCATGGGCACTCTAAGAATCTGTGTCAAGAGCAGGGTTGAGGCTGGGCTTGTCTCCAAGTTGGCATCCGCCTTGCAGCTCTGCTAAGATCTCCTCCAGCAGGTCCATCCTGGGGAGTAGTGGGATACGGGTGGAGCCGTGGTGACCTTAGGGATGAGGATTGGGCCCAGGAGGGGGAGGGTCCATTTCTTACTTCTGCAGGCTGGAGAAGAGACCTTCTGTGATCAGCTCAGGACTGGGGGCCTGCAGGGGAAAAAAGGCTGCTGCTGCCACCCAGTAGCCATGGAGCTCAGGACAGGGGATGGGCTCGGGGTCTTCTGCTTCACCCACTCTTGTGGCCTTCCCTGCCAGCAGCCTCCAGGGTGTGAGTGGGCAGGCAGGGGGTGGGCTCACAGGGCAGGGGGGCCAGCAGGGCAGCCCTGTGTGTGTGCCACTGTAGCCCCTGCAGGGCTGGGGTCTTGGCTGAGTTCCTCTCACACTGCTCCACAGAGCCCTGGGTCCCCAGCAGGGAGGCTGAGTCCTGAAGGCTGGAGTGCAAGGGCAGGGCCCTGGGGGGAAGTCGGGTTGGTCAGGGGGCACAGGTCAGTGAGAGGACAATTAGGGGGTCCTGGGGGTCCCTAGTCAAAGGAGAGGCAGCCAGGGAAGTTGGGATTGGTGACAGCTGGGGGGAGGGGTCCCAGGTTAAAGGGATGGGTGTGCAGGGCCCTGGGGTATTCATACTGTTGAGGTGGGCTCCAGGCAGCGGTGCAGGCTGACCCTGGCTGCGGGGCTGGAGCCTGGGTAGAGGATGGGACAGGGACTTGGGCCACTGCCTAGAGTCAAGCTGCTGCCTGAGTCCCAGACAGTGGCCCTCTGGACTCTGCAGTGGCCTGTGACCTCAGGAGTCTTCAGGGCCTGTGGAGATAATGGCAGGAGCTGGCATTGGTTGCCCAGGTGCCCCACAGCTCCCTTGGTCCTCCATAGCCCTGCTCTGGCTCCTACCTGGCATGGGGAGGGGCCTAGGGACATCACAGGGGGCACAGGCTTGGGTGTGGTCTTGGCTCTGGGAGCCACCTCACAGTACAGGGTCTCTGGGGGGCACAGACCAGTTGGTTGGAGTGGGGAGAGCAGAGCTGAGCTCAGCACCCGCTACCGCCCACTCCGTGCCCTCTAACCTGGGAGGAAACCCTGAGACACAGGGCACCGTGTGGTCCCATGCATCAGAGAGCTCACCCCAGGAGCTGAGTCCTGCAGAGAGGAGGCTGAGTGTGCTCAGGTTCCATGGCTACCACCCACCCCTGCCAACCTGTTCTGTACCTGGGCCATGGCCTCCCGCAGCAGGTATCGAGTGTTCTGCAGACTGCCCCAGCGGTCAGCGGGCCCTAGGCCCAGCCCAGCCTGAACCAGGGCCTGGTAGGGGGCCGGCACCAGGGGGTCCAGGGTTGGGCTCTCACCTGCCTCCAACTTAGCCTTCACCTCAGGCCCCTCTCTCCCAGCCCAGGGCAGCTCTCCTGTGAGGAAGCACGATTGGGGGACCCAAACAGGAGGGGCTGGCTCAGTGGGGCAGGGGTAGGATCACTCACTGACCAGTGAAGACCTCCTGGGCCAGGATGCAAAAGCTGTAGAGATCTGAGGTGGCCGCAGGCGTGTCACCACAGATGAGCTCAAGTGGCAGCCATGGGTACAGTTCGGGAGGTGGGGGCAGTCCCGGGCCTGGGCCTTCCCGGGAGTAGCCCTGCTGTGGCCTGCGGAGGAGGCCGAGGGGCCTGGTGAGCTGGGGTGGGGGTGTGGGGCCACACGGGGATGAGGGGCCGGCGGGCGAGGCAGGCACTCACCCGGGCTGCAGCCAGCGCCGGTGCAGGGGGCGCCCGTGCTCTAGGCCGCCCACCTTGGCCAGGCCCGGCCGTACCAGCTGCACAGCGTGGGAGCTAAGGCCGCCATGGGCCCGCCAGCGCGCCTGCAGGAACAGCAGGGCCTCCAGCACCTGCAGCAGCAGGGGGCCAGGCAGCAGGCCCGGCACGGCGCACGGCCGCCCCTGGCTCGGCCCCCGTGGGTGCAGCACCACGTGCAGGGAGCCCAGCCACACGGGTTCGAAGAGCAAGCACAGCCCCGACAGGTCCGCCGAGGGGCTCAGCGCCATCAGCAGCAACAGGTTGGGGTGGTGCAGGGCGCTGGCGGGAGGAGAGCAGGCGCTCACAGGGAGGCCCCAACCTGCGCGGTGGGGGCTGCCCCGGGCCCCCATCACCGCCATCTGCACCAGCCACCAGGCGAGGAGACACTGAGGCCTGGCTCACGGGGCCAAAGCCCAGGTCCTGCCCCCCTGTGCCCCCTCCCCGCACGCTCCCCTCTCCCTGGGCTGGGGCCCACAGCACACAGGACGGAACCACTGTAGGGGGGAGGGCGGGGGGGGGTGGCACTCCGGGAAGATGGTAACGGGGCCACTGTCAAGCTCCCGGGCTTTCTGTTGTCTGGAGGGCAGGCAGGAGACTGCTCTGTGGGGCTGGGCCCACCTGCGGCAAGGCTCGGGGGCAGGGGGGTTCCCCTGTACCTGCAGTGCTCAAGGTCAGCCAACAGGACATCGGGCTGAGTTCCCGGGGCCTTCAGCTGCCGAGCTGTCACGGGGTGGCCCCTCCACAGGAGGCTAGAGAATGGGGGGGGAGAGCACGGGTCTGAGATGGGGTGGGGCGGGGCGGGGGGTGTCTTCCTTGCGAGGGGAGGAGGGGAGCTGGACACCTCCCAGAACTCTGCTGGACAGCTAGGTCGGGGGTGGGGTGGGGGTGGGGGTTGGGAGGGGCCCTCTCTCACTTGGCCATGAGGGTGTGGGAGCTGCTCTCGTAGGTGCGGTCGGGCTCGCCCTGGGCTGGCAGCAGCTCCTTGGGGTCCGCGAGGGGTATGCCTGTTGCCAGCCCCAGTGGCCATAGGCTGCTCAGCTGGGGATGGGGGGGGAGAGGGGCTATGAGGCACAAAGCAGACAGGGGGGTTCCCTGCTCCCCCAACCTCTCCCGCTTACCTGGCCAAACCCCAAGGCTGGGATTTGGGGGCATCTTCTGATCTGCTCCGGCCTCGGTACCCTGGGGCAAAGGGAGGTCCAGGGCTAAGGCCTGGGCGCCTGGGGGGGGGGCGGGTGAGTGGGCTCCAGGATGTGGGTAGTTACCTGTCCGCGCGCACCCGCCGCAGCAAGGAGAGGGAGCCACGCAGGCTGCGTCCAGAGTCAGCCTGCCACAGGCCCAGGGATGCACTGGCCGCCAGCTGGCCGCCGTGCACGAGCGCAGAGACGTGGGCTCGACACAGCTCTAGCAGTTCCAGCACCTGGGTGGGGGACCTGTGCACTGAAGCAGGTGGGGGTGCCGGCTCCATACGCCCCCACCTGCCCTGGGCCACCGCGCACCTTCCGGCTCTCCTTGGCACCACCCTGCTCTGCCCAGTCCCGAGGCGTGCGGCCCTGCCAGTCATGTAGACGCAGGTCACCCCCCGCCTGCAGCAGGTGCAGCATCACCAGGCTGCGGCCCGAGAAGGCGCCCGCGTGCACAGGGGTGCTGCCATCAAGGCAGCGACTGCAGTGGAACAGGGAGGACAGAGATGGATTAGGAGAGGGGCAGAATGGGGACAAGAGGTGGCAGGACGGGAGCATGGAGGCATGAGAGGAGTCAGAGTGAGCACGGGAAGCAGCCACTGGAACAGGAAGGGTCACCTGGGGACACGGTGGGGTCTTTGGTGAGGGTGTCCGGTGAGCACAGGAGGTGCCAGGGGAACGGGAACAGTCACTGGAGGACAAGGGGTTAATCTAGAGAACAAAGGGGAGCTCACTGGGGGCGGAAGGGTGTCATGAGGTCCCCCGCTGGGGAAGAGAGCCCTGGCTCTCTGGGGCTCAGACTCAGACCCCTGGGAGCGCGGGGGCACCGCCATCGGTCCACTCACTGGTTGGGGTTGGCGCCAAAGGAGAGCAAGAGCTGCACGGCAGAGCTGTGGCCCAGCAGCGCCGAAAGGAAGAGGCCGGTCTGCCCAGCAGAGTTCTCACCATCCACCTGGACGACTGAGGGGCAGCAGGGCTTAGGACTGTCTCCAGAGGCAGAGGTCCTGGGGCTGCTATGCCACACCTCTGACAATTCCCAGTCCCTGCAGTCCCTCCTTGCCTGGGTGACCCTCAACTCCAGGTTCTATCTGTATGTTCTGGAACCCCCACCCTCCAACCGTCAGGGACTCTGCTCAGAATCTGTCTCAACACAGTGCTCGCTGTTAATAGGTCCACAGAGCTGCAACGAGAGGTGACATCCACTTGCCATGCCGACACCCACTTCTCCCAGAAGTGTCAAATCACACAAAGGTACCCAGGGGCTGGGGGCAAGTGGACTCCTCAGGGACCCCGGCCTACAGGAGCCTCGGGCACAGTCCAGGTGCTCCGTGTGTGCATTCAGTATACGTGTACAGGCCCCGTGAGGCCAGCACCTAGTTCTTCAAGAAAAGCAGAATCTTTGGATTTTATCAGGAAATCTCTCATGGTTATTTTTGAATGCTGCTTCTAAGAGCTGAATCCAAGTAGCAACTTTCTCTCCACCTCACCTATGCCAATCCCTTCCCGGGATCATTCTGCTCAGGTCCTCCCCCAACCCCTCCCCTCTGCACCTGTCATCCCAGTTCTTCCTGTAGGCCCTCGCCCACATCCCTACTGAGGGCAAATGCGTGGTGTCTTTTGTCCTTGCACTCCTATGTCCTAGGCAGATATGGCAAAAATCAATCATGCGCTTGGCCCAACCCAGCTTTATGACAGTCTCTGTCATAAAATCTCTCCAAATGAGGTCCTTTAGGAACATCTGAATATCACATTTACTGCATTATTTTTTACTTGGAAGCCCACGGACTTTTGCCATGGCATGCTAACTGGTTTTCTGTATTTGTCTTGCCCTGCAGAAGGGTCTTCTTAAAACACAAATCACTGCGTGATATAATCATTACAATGGTAATCATTTCATTTTTTGTATAGATAATATTATACTTGTATAATATTATACAAGTTGTTCCAAAAATAAAGGGGGGGGGGCAAGCCTCCTTTTATGAGGCTAGTATGACCCTAATTCCAAAACCAGTTAAGTTTCCAGAACCAAAAATGAACTTATATTTCAATTTCATGTTTGATCGTATACGCTAAACCTGTAAAGAAAGTAAAAGGGATTATCCAACTGATTTATTCCCAGAAATCAAGGATGATTCAACGTAAGAAAATCAATCAATGTAGGAAAACACATCCATGGATCAAAAAATAAAAATCAGGGGATCCCTGGGTGGCTCAGTGGTTTAGCACCTGCCTTTGGCCCAGGGTGCAATCCTGGAGTCCCAGGACCCCTCCACCCAGCGTGGAGCCTGCTTCTCTCTCTCCTCCTGTGTCTCTGCCTCTCTCTCTCTATATATATATATCATAAACAAATAAATCTTTAAAAATAAAAATAAATAAAAATCACATTCAGCTCAGTAGATACAGAAAAAGCTCCTGATAAAATCCAGAACTTCCATTAGAGACTCTCAAGGATAGAGAGCAAACCGAGGGCTAATGGAGGGAGATGGGTGGGGAGTGGGCTAACTGGGGGGCACTAGTTATGATGAGCACTGAGTGGTATATGTAAGTAATGAGTCACTAAATTAAATAAAAATAAAATTTAATACTTACTTACGATTGAGGGGAGCAAATACCTCAAAAAACTAAGAGTAGATGGGAACTCCCTCCCTTTGTAACAATTACATACCAAAACCCGAAAAGCACCCATGATACTTAATGCAGAAGTATTAAGTATTAAGTATTAAGATACAGATTAATTCCCTTTGATATCAAGAACACGGAAAGAGATGTCCATGGACAAGGTTTGGGAGTTCTGGCCAACACTTTACACGAGGGAGGAAAAAAAAAAAGAATTAGAGTTTAAAGGGCTGAGATCAAATTGTCACCATCTTTAGGTAATAAAAAATGTCAAAGAACCAAAAATTACAACTATTAATTAAGTTCAGAAAGTGGCCAGAACCCCAATCGACTTGCAAAAATCAATGAAAAATGGAAATTGTAAATTAGATGTTAATTTCCTGCCCACAACTCCAATGGCTTCCCATCACACACGGGGCAAAACCTCACAGAATTCACACACTTCCTGCCTGTTGCTTGCGCCTCTGAGCTTCAGCCCCCTCCCAGAGTCTCCCTGCTGCTGCTTAAAGTTTGTTCTAGGGTCGCCCGGGGTGGCTCAGCGGTTTAGCGCCACCTTCAGCTCGGGGTGTGATCTTGGAGCCCGGGGATCGAGTCCCCAGTTGGGCTCCTCGCAGGGAGCCTGCTTGTGTTGTGTCTCTCTGCCTCTCTCTGTGTGTCTCTTATAAATAAGTAAAATCTTAAAAAAGAAAAAAAAATCTTGTTCTGACTTCAAGCCCTTTGAGTGGCTATTCCATTTTTCTGAAGTGCTTCCTCCACCCTCCACAGCTCTTTTATTATGGGACCCAAGTAGCACCCCATCCCCAAAGCCACCCTTTCCGTGTATCTACTTCATCCTCCTTAAATTCTCATGATAGACTTCGTTCCCAACGACCTGAAGGTCATCCCCAAATCCCCAGCATAGACGACAGAGGCTGGCGCACACGGCCCGGCGCACAACGTCTGACCGTCTGACCGGCTGAAGCCACAGCTTGGCCGCAGCAGCGAACCCTCACCTCTCCGCAGGAGCCGGGCCAGGCCCCAGCCTGGGCCCCCGGCCACAGCCAGGCGGTGCAGTCGTCCCACCTGGGCTTCTGGATCCCTAACAGAGCCCAGCTCCACCGGCAAGTGGGAGCGCAGGGAGGGCATCTGTGGGCTCCGGACGGTCAGCTCCCGGGCAGGGATCACCTACGGGGTCTCGTGCGGGCAGGAGACAGCGAAGGCAGGACCTCTGGGGACCCTGGAGGGCCGCGGGAGAAGGCAGGGGCCTCGGGAGGGGTCTGCTTTGCTGTTAGGTGTTGGATGAGCAAAGGGGTGCGGTCTGGGAGAGCGGCGGGCCTGGGGCCCAAGGGAGCCTGAGGGCGGCATTCTGCCTGTGCGGAGGAGCTGTCAGGGCTCCAGGGATAAGGGCTCCAGGAAAGGGGTCTAGGGGTTCAGGGAAGGAGTCTGGCGGAAGAAGGGCCTGAGGGTTGGGACGGAGAGGACGGGGGTCTCCAGGCTGGGCGGGGCAGTGTTAGGGAGGAGGATAGTCCTAGTCCGAGGGCTGGGGCTGGTGCAAAGGCCCTGAGGCAGGCTCTGCAGGCTCGGGGAGGGTCTCAGGGTTGGGGACTCGGACTGCGGTTCAGGGAAGCGTCTGGGTGCGGGGTGGGGTCTGCGGCCTAGAGGGGGGGTAGGGGGGGTCTCAGGCTGGGGGGGCAGCAGCCTGGGGGGGGGTCTAGCCGGAGGGCGGTAAGTCCAGGAGGGTCAGGGGCCTAGGCCCCAGCCCCGGGTCTGCACACCTACCGTTGGGCTCCCGCAGGACTCACCGCGTGCCTGCCACGTGACCCAGGCACTCCGGCTTGGGCATCAGAGGCGCATGCGCACCAGTGGCTTCTTGCCACGTCTGCGCTTGCGCAGTAGCCGCTTCCCCTGAGAGGCGCCCCCCAGCCCCGAGGCGGTGCGGGAGAACCGGAGGCGATGGCCCCCCCAGAGCTGTGGGCTCTGCTGCACCTGGAACGCCTCTTATGCCTTCCGGGGGCTCGAGGTGCTGGGCCCTCCCTGTCCTCTGCTGTCTTCTTCCCACGCTTCTCACCCTCCACGGACTGTCCCTTCTTTCCCTGCCCCAGCCTCGTCTCTCTGCCCTGAGCCTGGGGCCCCGCAGTGTCCTGGACAGCTCCCCCTGGAAGTCCCCTGGGACCCTCCCATCCACCGGCTCCCACACTAGGAGCATCTCCCCCAAATTACATTTCCTCCCACATCCCCATCTCAGGGCCCCCCCTCTTCCAGCCAGAGCCCTGGGCCTCGCCCTCAATGCCTCCCTCCCATCCAGCCTCTCAGCCTCCAGCTTGTCCTCCCCACCAGCCCCCCTCCGGTTGATACAGCCCCGCCCTGCTCCAGCTGCCAGCGGGGGTTTCTTAGTCCAGCTTCCCTTGGGCTCCCAGCCTGTCGCCCCACTCTGGGACACCCACTGCATGGTAGCCAGGGCACTTTTCCTAAAGCCAAACCCTGTCCCTCCCTTACGTGAAACGTTCCTGACTCCGCACGGCCCTTGGGGCAGAGTCCAAGCCCTGAAGTCTGGCACCAAAGGTGCCACTGTCTGGCCTGCCTGTGATCGATACCCTTGCTGTGCTCTGGGGTCAGCTAGCAGTCTCTCTAGAGCTGCAAGCCCTGACGAAGGTCAAGAGTAGCCCTTCCCATGGGGCACCTAGGTGGCTTGGTTGGTTAAGTATCTGCCTCTGGCTCAGGTCATAACCCAGAGTCCCCAGATAGAGCCTCACATAGGGCTCCCTGCTCAGTAGAGTCTGGTTCTCCCTCTCTCTCTGCTCCTCCCAAAAACTCATGCTCTCTCTCTCAAATAAATAAATCTTAAAGAGAGAGAGAGAGAGAATAGCCTTTCCCCAAGGAGGCAGCCTCTGTGCAGGGCAGCAGCCTGGGCAATAGCTCAGGATCTTTATTAACCACATGACCCCTGGGGATGCTAATGGGGTGCCCTCAGGCCCCGTCTCAGCAGTCTCCGCTTGAGTTCTTGGCTGAGCAGCGTCTGTTCCTTGCGGGCACCCTGCAGCACACTCCGGTTCTCCTGGGCCCTCCGGATCAGGTAGGGGATCACCTCCTCCAGGGAACCATAAGGGATGGACTTATACACGGCATAGCCGGCCTGCCCTGTGGGGAGAGTGTTGGCAGGGCGTGAACTCCTCCTGTTCAGGGAGAGGCCCCATCTGGAACAGACTTCCATCTCTCAGAACCTGGCAGTCTAGGTGAGTTGGACAAAAATCTCCCACTGAAAAAACTTAAAATCCTGCAATAAACATTTAGAAAATCTTCCTAAAGTTATTAAAATCCTACCAAAAGAGTAAGGAATTTACTAACCTGAGCATTAAGAGAAACTGAGAACCCAAAGAGGGAAGAATGTACAGGAAGCACTTCCACCCTGAAGGCAAAATCGAGCTATTTGTTGACCTCCCAGAGTTGAGGGGGTGCCGAAGTCGAGGCCCAGAGCCTGACCAGGGTGAGAGTTGTACTGGAGCACCTGCTCAAATTAAGCTGCACCCTCAGCGTCAGAGTTCACCAGAAATCAACCCTCCCACCTTCCCCCACTCACAGAGAATTGTGGTCTTGGCCATAAGTGGAACAGAGAAGAAAACAGAAACCCATCTCTGAGGGATCGAGGCCGAGGGATCGAGGCCGTGGATTAGCCTCATATATTTGTAGCTCAAATTTGCATCACTGAGATGCCTCAGGAAACCTCAAGCCCTGAATTTAGGGTAAAGTGGTTCTGTACCCCTTAGCACCTGGCAGAAGAAAACACAAATCTTCTGGTCTCAGACCCCGGGCAGCTGCACAGCAAAGATAATAAGGCACCGGGGAAACAAGACACCATGATCAAGAACCAGCCAAAACAATAGACAGCAGGCTCAGAGACAGGCGTGCAAGGCCTTCAGATATGGGAACAACAAATCTCTCTGGAAGAGTCTGGTGGCTGAGCCGGCTGCAGGCTCTGGATGGGAGCCTGGTCAGGCACTGGTTGGGAGTGGGGAAAGGGGTCTGGCTGGGGGGATGGGGATGAGGCCTAGGGCATGGGGGGCGCACATGCTGATGGAGCATGGTGGTGGGACATGGGGAGAATGGATCGTTCACATACCCAATGCCAAGGAGACGTGGTCACACATCCCTAGAAGTTGTCCAAAACAGACAGGCCCATCCAGAGGAATGCCCAGGTCCCACATGCTATAGAAAAGGCCACATCATCAATCCAGACGGCGGCTGGATCCAGAGCTGGAAGTCAGCCATCATGCACTCATACGGCTGTTGCAGTTATTAAAATTTTGAAGTTCTTCTAAACTTAGTGATAAATAACCACTGTTCTCTGGCCCCTGAAATCTCCCCAGTGGGTATCAGCTCCTTCTCTGGAGCCTTCAGGCCTCCCTAGGCCCCAGCAAATAAGGACAAATGTCTTATTTAGCTGGGGCCTACAGGGTCTACAGGTTTAGCCTACAAGGGTTAGATATTGTGACTGGACTCCCCCAGAATCCCTGTGAACCTACTGGCCCATCGCTTTCCTCCCCCTATTCCATGTCCACCACCCTTTGCTAATCCCTGGCATGTGAGCAAGGAAGGGGAAGGAAGGGGGCCTTCTTGTGGATATCTAGTTCCCATTCCCCTACGTACCGCTTGGTGGCATGGTGAACAGATTCCTCATTGTGGGAAGCCACCATGAGGTGGCACATGGGGCCCCGGTGGGACACTTGAGTCAGCATCAGCTCCAGACAACGGCTGTAACTGAAGGGAAGTGTTCTGTTCAGCTTATGGCTTCTGGTGATGAAGGGTCAGGCCCCAGGGGCTAGGGAGCCCTGTCCTTGGGAGGTGGGGTGCCCAAGGGCAAGTACTCTGGAGCCAGAAAGTGCCCCCCGCCATTTCACCTGCCCCTGCTACAAGGGATGGACCTTTACTGGGCCTTTTACCTCCCTTATAAGGTCCCCTAACAGGGCTATTGCAGATGGGGTGAGATGAGGGTGTCATGAAGCCCCTGATGCAATGGCAGCCTCAGAGCAAAGGGCCTCATCACAGGCACAAGGTGACATTGACCCACAGTCATTCACTGCGGTGTTGGCCACTGAACAGGAGTGGCAGTAGCGCGACCCCAGCTGTAAGTGGGCACTGGCTAAAATGCACAGTGGTGCACAAGAGCGAGTGCAGCGCCAGGCACTAAAAACGGAGGCAAATTGGTGAATGTGCTCCCAGCTGGCCTCAGGCCATGTGCCCAGCTAAGGACTCCACACGCCGCCCTGGTTATTCTCCATCACCTCCCAGATCTGCCCGTCTCTGCCCCTTGGGAAGCTGTGTCACCCGTGGAGTAGCCGGCAGGAGATCTGAAGGTGGGGAGAGAGAGAGCTTGGGGTATTTCACCCCGTAGCCCCCTCCCCGGTCTACGCTGACTGTCCCCTGTGTGTGGTGACACCTCCTTAGGGTGGCCCCTCTTCCTCAGCTATGGAACAGCGGTCATTACAGCTTCATGCTCTTAGGGGTTCCGGGGTTCCTTGATCTTCCTTGTGGCTCCCCTAACCTTCCCCACACTCAATAGGGAGAGTGCATTTTACTACATTTCCCTTAGTTAAACTCCTTTGCTCAGAGTTCTTTTCCCCTAGGGGTCCTTTTTTTTAAAAAAAAAAAAAAGATTTTATTTATTTGTGAGAGAGAGAGGGGCAGAGACACAGACAGAGGGAGAAGCAGGCTCCATGCAGGGAGCCCGATGTGGAACTCAATCCTGGGTCTCCAGGATCAGGCCCTGGGCTGAAGGCGGTGCTAAACCGCTGAGCTACCGTGGCTCATACGGTAGCTCCCTCCCTTGGGGTCCTGCCTGACGCACATACACTCATCTGACTCTCAAGTCACATACACTCATCTGACACTCAAGTCAGCTCCATGATGTAGATGTCCTGGTTATCCCCATTTTACTAAGGGGAAGATTGAATGAAGCTTCTCCCCAGGTCACACAGCTAAAAGTGACTGGGCTGGGATTTGAACCTAGGCTGTCTGATGCTCCAGGGCCTGGGTTTTTTATCCTGGTTTTAAATTATGCTAGGGACGCCTGGGTGGCTCACCGGTTGAGTGTCTGCCTTCTGCTCAGGGTGTGTTCCCAGAGTCCCAGGATCGAGTCCCACATCAGGCTTCATGCATGGAGCCTGCTTCTCCCTCTGCCTGTGTCTCTGCCTCTGTGTGTGTGTGTGTGTGTGTGTGTGTGTGCGTGTGCGTGTGTGTGTCTTTCATAAATAAATAAAATTAAAAAAAATAAGTTATGCAGCTGAAGGGAAAAGCAGGGGGCAGTGTGTAGACATGATGCTTTTTGCACACAGAAATCTCTGTGTTTACCTGTTTATGGATGAAGGAACTTAGGAAATGTGTAAGAAACTAACAAAAGTAGTCACCTGTGAAGAGCAAGGAGACTCCAAAATGAGATGGGGATTTGGGTGGAAGTGAGATATGTCAGTGTATTCATTTTCTTTTCAAGATTTTATTTATTTATTCATGAGAGACACACACAGAGAGAGAAGCAGAGACACAGGCAGAGGGGGAAGCAGGCTCCCCATGGGGAGCCTGATGTGGAACTCAATCCCAGGACCTTGGGATCATGACCTGAGCCAAAGGCAGATGCTCAACCACTGAGCCACCCAGGTGTGCCAATGTATTAATTTTCATAGCATTTTGATTTTAATTATTATTATTTTTAGAAAGTGCAAGCAGGCAGGGGAGATGGGCAGAGAGAGAGGTAAGAGAGAATGCCAAGCAGGCTCCATGTTCAGCACAGAGCCCTATGTGGAGCTCAATCTCACAACCCTGATATCATGACCTGAGCCAAAACCAAGAGTCTGACGCTCAACTGATTGAGCCACCCAAGCACCCCATATCACTTTGATTTTTAGTGACATAAATTTATTATTTCTTCAGAATATATAATATGTGAATTTTGCAAAATGGTGCAGCAGCTTTGGGAAACCATCTGGCCATTCCTCAAAAGTTAAAGAGGGGGTTACTATACAACCCAGCGATTCCACTCCTAGACAATTGAGCTTTCAAGAGAATGGAAAATGTGTATTTATAGAAAAATGTGCACACGAATGTTCATGGCGGCACTAGTCACAATAGCCAAAATTGGAAGCGATCCATCAGCTGATGAGTGGCTAAACAAAATGTGCCGGGGCCTGAGGGGAGGAGCATGGGAAGGGACTGCTAAGGACATGGGGTTTCTTTTGGGGGGTGATGGAATGTTCTGGAATTAGTGGTGATGGTTGCACAACATTGTGAATATGCTAAAATCCACTGAATCGTATACTTTGAAAGGGTGGATTTTATGGGTCATATCTCAGTAAAAAATAATAATGGATTATATCTCCATAAAAAGAATAATAATGGTCCCGGTGATTAAGACTGTGGGATACAAGCGTACATAAAAGCCCCCATGGTCCTTGGATGCAAGCCTAGGTTCCAGCCGTGATGTGGCCACTTGCCTGTGAGCTTGGGTCAGTCTCTGTAACTCTACATACCTCTCCTGGATCCAGTGTGAAATTGAGGCAGATTTTGTAAGCTCTACAAGGACAAGGCCTGGGGACCACCTTGTTTGCTACTGGGGCCAGGGGCCAGCACAGGTCCTGATCTAAGTCAGGTGATCAGAAAGTAAAGGAACAATTTCCTTCCTCCCAGGGCCATGGGATGGGGGCCCCAGGGGCTCACCCATATTTTGCTCCCCACACAGAGTGATTTGAGGTGGATGAGAGGGTTCTAGAGCCAGTCTGCTGGGTGCAAAACTTGGCCCTGCCGCTTACTAGCTATGTGACCTTGGGTAAGCGCTTCCACCTCTCTGTGCCTGGGTTCCTTCTGAGAAATGGAGTGTGTGTGCGCGTGCGTGTGAGATAACAGTACCTACTGCTTGGGGGTCGTTTACGTATTCAACAGATCTGTACTGAGCACCTGCCCTGTAGCAGGCTCAGTTCCAAGCACTGGGTGCTCAACAAATCAGAAACCCCTGTCCTCCTGGGGGCCCGCATTCTGGAGGGGGAGACAGACAATGTGCAATTGAATACGAAAGTGTATAGAACCTCAGACACCGGCAAGTGCTAAAGAGAAAAATAAATTCAGGAAGAGAGTAGGTGTAGGTGTTCTAATTTTTGACAGGGAGGGCAGGGAAGGTTCCCCCGAGGACATACCAATAAGTAGAGACCTAAGGAGATGAGAGAGTGAGCCATGCAGCTGTCTGGAGGGAGAATGTTCTAGGCGGTGGAAACAGGAAGTGCAAAGGCCCTGGGGATCATCAAGGAGGCCAGTGTGGCTGGAGTGCAGTGAGTGAGAAGCAGAGTCTGAGGTGAGGAGATCACAGCACATGGGGCCTGGGAGCTGCTGGAAGGATTTGGGGTTTTACTGAGGTGCAGTGGGAGCGATGGAAGGGTTTTGAGCTGAGGAGGGACAGGATTTGACTTATTAACAGGCTCCCTCTGGCTGCCTGTGGGGGAACAGACTGGGATGGGGGTGAGGGGTGGACAAAGGAGAGAGCAGGGAGCCCAAGGAGGAGGCTGCTGTGCAAGTGGGAAGTGATGAGGTCCTGGCCCAGGGAGAGGAAATGATGGTGCACACACATGGGATGTGTGCCGTGATGAAGGGCTAGATGTTATGATTTATCTCACAGGCCTGGCTGGCCTAGTCCTACCTCTGATTGGTAGCCTCGTAGTTGGGCTGAATGGGGTCTTCGGTCCCCTGGTGCCGAGCCACCTCTCTCTCCTTGTCCAGATACGCCCCTCGGACCAACTTGACTCCGAAGGCCCGGCCAGCCCTGTCAGCGGCCTCCGCGGCCCGCCTCAGCCGCTCGTGCGTGTCCTGGCGAAGCACCCCGGCAGCTTGGGGTCAGGGCCCCGGGGCGCCGGCCCGCAGTCCCCCACGGTGCACCACACACCTTCAGATAGGCCTGGTAAGTGTTCCACACCCAGGGCCCGCCCTCCCCGGGGCCGTTCCAGCGCAGGGCCAGGGCGTCCACCAGCAGACAGAGAGCAGGGTTCAGGAAGGTGTACTCGGCATCCACCAGGATCCTCACACGCTGGGCCCGGGCATGCTGAGGGTCAGAGGGTCAGAGGTCAGGCCTCGGGGTGCCCAGCAGGTGCGGCGGAGCCAGGCCGCGGCAGGTGTTACCTGTACTACCCGGTGCAAGCGACTCAGAGAGGCCTGGAGATGCTGGTTTTGCTGGGCGTTGAGGCAGGAGATCTGGAGGTTCTGGGGGAGCAGCAGGGGAGGTGGGAATGGCTCAGGTTACTGGATCCTTCCAGGGCCTGTGTCTCCTCTCCCCCACCACCAAGAAGGGAAAAAAATTGAGAAATTGTAAGCAATATGAAAAGTAACCGTATCACAAAGAAACCATTTATTCAGGTGAATAATAACCATTTATTCACCTGAATAAATGGTTTAGAGCCCCGGATCTGGGTTTGAATCCTGACTCCATCCCTTACTGTGTGGCCTTGGACAAGTCATATAATCTCTCTGGGTCTCAAGTTTTGTCTATTTTTTTTCAACAATTAGTTGATAATGGCATCTACCTCGTGGAGTTGCTGTGTGGACCTGTAAGACGTGGCTGGACGTAAGAATGGGGCGGGGCAAGCACGTGATAAGCATTCAAAACGTGCTGTTGTCGTGATGATAATAAGCGACTTCATATATATAATCTTCACAATGATCCTGGTGGACAGTTACTCCAAACCCCGTTCTGCAGCGAGGAGACTAATGCTCCATGAGTGAAGACTAGGAATTGACACATAGGAAGTGAGCAGGGGCGAGCTCATAGTGGGTGCCACAAGTGTCACCTGCTATTGGGTGTCTCAGGATGTCAATACCTTCCTCTGGGGCCAGAGCCTCATTGCAGCCCATGAGGCTCCCCCCATCGGGCCCCTCTGCTCTCATCTCCTCGGCTCTTGCCCTCCAGCCACTCTGGCCTCCCTGCCAGTCCTTCAACATGTCCAGCACCTTCCAGCCTCAGGGCCTTTGCTTGGCTGCTCCTGCCTGGAACACTCTTCCCCTCCATGTCCACTTGCCTCACTCCTGCCTCTCCTCCGGGTGTTTTTCTCAATGTCATCTTCTCAGCGAGGTTTTCCGTGGCTCAGATTTGCAACTCCCTGTCTGGGGCTCTTGCCTTCTCCTTCCCTAGCCTTATTTTCCCCCCTGCAACGCCGATTTATACTTGCTACGTCTTGGCTTTTTGGTCTTGCCTCTCCCCAACTAGCAAGTAAGTGCCTCAGGGACTAGGAGTTCGTCTCCGTCATCATTTCCTCCAGCCCTGGAGGAACACGGTGGAAATAATCGTTGTCCCCCAACTCTTGTTCTTGTTGTGGAGATTCTAAGGGTGGATGTGAACTGCTGGCCACTCAAGGAGTCAGCTGGGTTCAAAAAAATTAGGAAGCTAAAGAAGGAGGAGCAGGTGGGACTTAGTTCTACCCAGATCCAACAGAGACTGGGGGGCCTGGGGGTGGGGCTGGGTCTGCTAATGGGAGGCCCCTGGGATCAGGCCATGAGAAGGTGGCAAACACCACCCCACCCTTGGCTTAGTGGAGAAAACCTTCCAGAAGGAGGCACCTGCCCAGTTACCTTTTCCTCAGGCAGAGAATTGTCTTCCCCTGGCTGGGGGCAGAGTCTTGGGGGAGTCCTGGGGAGTTAGTAGCTGGTGAAACTGCCTGCATATGATGGCCACCCTCAGACAGGGCCTACTGGGTGCCCGGTGCTATTTGGGGTACCTCACCTAATATTTAACTCACTCGGTCTTCAGCCTCCCTCTGAGCCAAGGACTGAGACAGGGGATGGGGGGCTGTCACTGAGATGGGGACAGGAAGGGGAGACACGGAAGCCAGGGTGGGACCTGGTAGGTGTGGGCGGTCTGGAGGATGTCCAGGGGCTCAGGGGAGAGGCTGGGGCTGGAGACAGATGTGGGCCTCATTAGTACCCAGGGGAGAAACTGAGGCTGCAGCGTGGGTGAAGAAGGCCCCATGGAGGGGAGGAAGGAGTGAGGAGGGGGGAGCCTCCGTATTGAAGAGACCGGCAGAGAAGAACCTAACACGGTTTGAGAACCAGCTGGCTGAGATGGAAAAGGAAAACCAGGTATTAGGGACGCCAAGGAGAGCATGTGACGAGAGGCCGAGGAAGGCCCCTCTGTTCCTCGGGGGATCGGATGCCAGCCAAGCAGGGGCTTTAATCCTTAAAACCGCCCTGGGAAGAAGTTGCTCCCACTGTCTGTGATACTCCAGAGCTGATCCTCTGAGACACCCGAGTCCTGCTTCTATGTGTCCTGTGATGCTTTTTTCAAAATGCCAATTTTTTTAAAATGTGAAAGAAACACCACATCGCCCACAGCATTGTTTGTGGTGGTGGAGACTCAGAGGCGCCCTCGCCGTGTCCATCCTGGGAGACCTGAGCTGCGTGGCGAGGAGCAGCAGGTAGAGGCCACGGATTAGATGCACACAAAGACTCTTGGACGGATCTTAAAATCAGAGTGCTCAGTGGAAAAAGTGAAAAATGGAAAGAGATAGGTAACAATGCTATTTGTGTACATCTAAAATTACACCCTCAGGTTGATGGGGAGGAGCATGCCAGAACTTTCTGCAGTGATGAAAGTGTTCTTTGTCTTGATAGACTTGAATTGCTCAGGTGTGTGTATTTGTCAAATCCACAAATAGGTACAATCACCAATAGATACATTTACAATCTGCACATTTCACCGTATATACATTTTTCCTCGAAAGAAATAAAATACTATAAATAATTATCAAGCTCGAATTGGTGATACGTATCCCGAAACATTCGGAGGGCCCTGTGCTGATGCCTGCAACTTATTTTGAAATGCACTGAAAAATAAAATGGATCGGTGGACAAACGGAAGAATGGATGGAGGGACTGATATGATTCCAAGTAGGTAAAGTTAAATGTTAACAGTGGCTGGTATATGGGTGTTCACTGTAAGATTCTCTCGACTTTTCCGTATGTTTGAAGGTTTTCATAATAAAATATTGGGAAAATATGTCCCCCTGAACAGTGTACTTGCCAAAACAATAACAAAGAGATATACGTTATGCAGGGTCAAGGGGGTGTCAATGGCAAGGAAAGTAGAAATAGTAAATGGAAATGAATGAATGAATGAATGAATGATTAAACCAAAACCCCACTGGCCTAATCATAACTTCCAGTCATAGCTGAGTTGATTGACCAAATACTGATTAGTTTCTTCTAGTTGGGGAAGAGCTACTCTCTCACCCCCACCTCTGAGAACGCCCAGCCCGCAGCCCCCTCGCCTAGGTCCCCCAGATGGCCCATATATTCCGTCCATGCCAACCACGGCCCGGGCTATAGCCACGTTTATTCCGATTGTTCTAAGGCTGGGAAGTAGCAGTAGTTGCATGGTTCAGACACGCCGCTTGCAGGTGGCTGCTACATCCTAGCACAGAGGACTCTGCTCCCGCCCCACAGTCCCCACCAACCATCCAGCCAGCCTGGGCTCCTTACCTGCCCAGAGTCCATGGCTTCTGCCAGCCTCTCAGGGCTCAGCTCCAAGGAAGCCCCCGGTTTTCTGATCCAGGAGGTTAGCTCCTTCTGGAATGGGGCGGTGGGTGGAGGGGTGAGGGGGACCTGGTGGGCAGCTGTAGCCTCCCTCCCCATCCTGCCCGTCCCTTACACAGAGCCGAGTACTGGTCAGCGCCGTCATCTTCAGCTGCATAAGAATGTTCCCAGTCGGGCTGGGGGTCTCCAGGACGCCTCGTGACATGTCCACGCACCGAAGCATAGCACTGAGGTTTCCCTCATACCAGGCCTCGCTGCCCAGCCAGCAAGCATTAGCTTCCGGAGTCCACCAGCCCCCCTCCTGCCAACCTCCCCGCCTCCCCGGGCCCGGCCCCTACTCACCCAGCCTTGACAGCTGAGTCTGGCTCCTCTTCGATGGGTACCGCCAGCAGGGGTCGAAGGCCTAGGGTCTGGAGCTGTTGGACGCAGCCCTTCACCTCCTCTGCTGTCTCACCAGCCACAAACTGCCCGTAGAAGGATGCTCGGAGAAACGCTCCCGAGAGCCGGGAGCCCAGGAGTCGCTGAGACCAGGCCTGGAGCTGGAGGGACAGAGAGCAAGGGCTCAGAGGCCAAGCCTCGGGGATGCCCGAGGCCGATCCCCGGGGGCACCGCTCACCACCAGGCCGTGTGTGACCAGAGGGGGCCAGGCGCACAGCCGTAGCACCAGCAAAGCTCGTGTCAGTTCTCCTGTGCCTTTGAGATGAAAAGCGCCCCCATCAAAGCTCAGGGGCTGCCAGCCCCCAGTGGAGGATCCAGCCTGGGAACGGAGCACACGACAGGTCCGAAGCATCGTGAATCCCTGGTCACTTCTGCAGGCGAGTAAAGGGGCTCTGGGGGCGGGAGGTCTACCAAGTGCCCCTTGCCCGGCCAGGGCCAGTGATTGATTAACCAGGCAGTAGCTGGGGCAAGGCAAATCTTTTAGGATTGTGGGCTCCTTGGGGGTCAGTTAATTATTAACTGATGAGGACAGAGTTCAGACTAATGGGGTCAGGAAATGAAACTCCCAGTCATAGCCCCCAACAATTCTTAGCTGCCCACCACGTAGCTGTGGGTGCTCTGGAGCAAGGATCGCTGGGCTCAAGGCAATTTGGATTCATGATCTTGGCGAAGTTACTTAACTTCGCTGTTGCCATTGCTTCATCTTCGAATGGGAAAGATGGCAGTGCTACTGAATAAATTTGCAAGTGCGCGGAACCTGTAACCCAGCTGTTCCAGGCTGACCGTGCATCTTCCAGAACTGGAACACGGCCATCCGGGAACATGTAGAGGAAGGAATGTTCGTAGCCGCACGGTGTGGGATGGCCACAAGCCACCCAAACCTCCACCAACCAGAGAACGGATTAGATGCAGCGTGGTCTACAGTGGAATGCTGCGTGGAATACTATACAGCAGTGAAAAAGAGGAGAGTCCTGGGACATACAACCACGTGGGGCAACCTCACGTGCATAGCGGCGAGTGAACAAAGTGAACGAAACACCAAACGGCACAAGCTGCGTTATTTTGTTCACTACTCTTGAGAGCAGGAAAAATGAAACAACCTAGATCCAAAAATGTTAGGAATATGTACATGCGTGGCCCAACCATAAAGAAAAGACAAAAAAGGAAATGACTATCACCAAAGTCAGAGAGGTGGTCACCTCAGGCGATGAGAGGAGCTGTAACTGGGTCGGGGCTCTTTGGGGGCTTCCCTGTCCTTTCTTCTTAACCTGATGATTCACTGTTTTTCACATTCTAAGTATTTTTTTTAATGCCATACATCTACGTTTTCTACTCCTGAATGTACAGCACATTTCAAGATAAAATAAAGGTGAAACATTAATCATAGTATCAGTCTCATGGGGCTGTTACGAGGATCCAGTGCGTTCGTGTGTTCACACATACTGTGTATGTGCTCAGTAAGTACTGGCTGTGATCCTAAGGTGCTGTGTGCACACGATCTCATGATGCCTGCGCCCCCAGTGAAGTACACACTGTTCATTACTCCTGTGTTGGGGGATGCCCCAAGCCCCCTCAGGTTCAGTGATTCACTAAAAGGACCCACAGAACTCAAAAGAGCTGATTACTCACAGTCATGGTTTATTACAGGGAAAGGACACAGATTAAAAATGGCAAAGGGAAGAGACTTGTGGGATCCAAGGGGCCCCAGACACAAGCTTCCCGATGCTCTCTCCCAGTGCCACCAAGCAAACAGCACTCAATGATCCCAGCCCCAATGCGTGACGACACACCTGGAGTACTGCAGCCATGGACCCTCACATGAGCCTTGGTGTCCAGGCTCTTTATTGGAGAATCAGTCACATAGTCATGGCTCTTGCCCCATATGACTGACTGTAGCCTCCAGCTCCTCCCAAGGTCAAGCTGACACTGCATGTCCACAGGTAAACAAAAACACTCTTGCCAAGCAAGATATTCCAAGAGGTTACCTCCCAGGAACTGGGCAAAATTAATCCTTTACTGCATAATCCTCTAATTCACAGGTGTTAAAAGTAGAGGCTCAGAGAAGTAGAGCTACCTACCTGGAGTCACACAGCCAGTGGGTGGCCAAGTGTGGGTTTAATGACCCTGTCCCCTAGACCCCGAGGCCTCAAGATTTAACCATGCAGTCTCTTTCTGCAATCTTTTTTCAGTACCCAATTCACAGAACACACGACTAGAGTCAGATTATAAATCCAGCAAAGCTTGAGCTAAAAAAAAAAAAGTCTTTAAACTGCTTTTTCTATCCCAATCACAGTTCATATTAAAACAATACAAAAGGAGACAGTGAAAAATTAATCTTTCTCCTATGCCTGAATTTGAACCCCTCAATTTCCTCCCTATAAGGCAATGGGCTATCCTTGCAAAGACAGAATTTCCTATGCACAGAAATGCACCTATATAGTTCCTTGATTTATTACATAATGAGAAAATACTACTCATTTCTTTGCACATTGACTTTATTTTTTTAATAAACAATGTATTTTGAAAGATCATTCCTATCTCAGCACAAATGACTCCATCTCAAATATGAAAAGTTCTATGTTGTTTCTTCCTTTATCTTTTTAAGATTATTTATTTATTTATTCATGAGAGACAGAGAGAGAGGCAGAGACACAGGCAGAGGGAGAAGCAGGCTCCATGCAGGGAGCCCAATGCGGGACTCGATACCAGGACCCCGGAATCACGCCCTGAGCCAAAGGCAGATGCTGAGCCACCCAGGCACCCCTGGTTCTTCCTTTAATCTTTGTTAGAATCTACCACAAAGCCAGTTGTCTTTGTGAGGAGGTTTTTGTTTTTGTTTTTTTAAGATTTTATTTATGGGATTTTATTTATTTATTTTATTTATGGATTTTATTTTGTGGAAAGTTTTTTTAAATAATGAATTCAATTTATTTAATAAATATAGGGCTTTTCATATTTTCTATTTCACAAACTTTCACTCTTTGTGTTTTTCAAGTTGTCACTTCATCTAAATTGTCTAATAACTACAGAATTTGTAGAAATGACCTCTCTTTCACTCTTGATATTGGTCATTTTTGTTCTTTTTCTCTCTTGATTAGTCTAACTAAGGATTTTATCAGTCTCATTAATTTTTTTCAAATAATCAACTTGGGCTTTGTTAATTTTCTCTGTGGTTTGCTGATCTGTCTCATTTTTAACATTTGCAGATTGTACTGTTGTATGGACTCTCATCATTGATGATTTCATTTTCTCTGACACTTAGCATAAAAAATTTGCAAACACAATTTAAAGAATGACCACTGACCACTTATACGCCTTCCATCTAGATCCAACAACCTTGCCATATTTGCTTTTTCTCTCCTCTTTTCTTATCTCTTAATGTAAATGTGTGCCCCATATCATTTGAAAGAAGTTATAGTCCTGTGGCAAATCAGGATGCATGTCTTAAGAATAAGAACAGGGGCGCCTGGATGGCTCAGTTGGTTGAGTGTCTAGCTCTTGATTTCAGCTCAGGTCAGATCATGGGGCCTTGAATTGAGGCCCATGTTGGGCTCCTCGCTCAGCAGGGAGTCTGCTTGAGATTCTCTCCCTCTCTGTCTGCCCCTTCCCCTGCTCATTCTCTCTTCTCTAAAATAAATAAATAAATAAATAAATAAATAAATAAATAAATAAATAAATATCCTTAAAAAAAAAAGGATAAGAACATTCTTAGCTGGCTGGGCCGGGCCCCCTCCTGTCTGCAGGGGAAAAAAAAAAAAAAGAACAACCTCCTTCCTACATGCCCATACCACCATTCTCACATCTAGGAAAATATCAATAATTCCTTAGTATTTAATATCACATTCACATTCAGATTTATTCAATTGTCTCCATAATAGCTTTCATGGCTGTTACTATCATTTTTTAAACCAGAATCAGTCCATGTTCATGCTTTGCATTTGGTTGTTATGTCTCTTTAGTGTTTTGGTTTTATTTTTGGTACAGTCCTCAGGATTTTTTTAAAGATTTACTTTTTTTTTTTTTTAATTTTTATGATAGTCACAGAGAGAGAGAGAGAGGCAGAGACACAGGCAGAGGGAGAAGCAGGGTCCATGCACCGGGAGCCCGATATGGGATTCGATCCCGGGTCTCCAGGATCGCGCCCTGGGCCAAAGGCAGGCGCCAAACCGCTGCGCCACCCAGGGATCCCCCCCAAAGATTTACTTATTTGAGAGAGAGAGAGTGTGTGAGCAGGGGGAGAGACAGAGGGAGAGAGAGAGAATCTCAAGCAGACTCCCCAGTGACCATGGAGCCCGACACAGGGCTCAATCCCAGGACCCTGAGACCATGATGTGAGCCAAAACCAAGAGTTGGAGACTCAACCAACTGAGGTCACCCAGATGTCCCCATGGTTTTTTTTAAAAGACAATATTAACTTTCAAAAAAAGCCCAGGCCAGGTGTCTTGGAGAATGCCTGACATGCTGTATTTGCCTGGTTATACTCATGTGATGTCATCTACTGTGTTCCTTTATCCTATGTATTTGCTGTCAATCCTGTGTTTTGGTTGAGAGCCATAATTTGGTAGACCAGCCCCCTACTGGAGACCATTTAGGTTGACTCCAGAGTCCCCAGGCCTGATATCTTAGCCACCATGTTATTAGGCCTTCCAGGCTCCTCAACAACTCTCCCAGAGCAGCCTTGACAGGAGGGTAGGAGACAGGCTAAGTTCAAAGCCTTCCCAGACCTGCCACTGTGGGAGTAAGAGGACTAGAGTTCAGGGAGGTAGAGGGAGAAGAGAGAAGCCAGAAACAAAGTTATCTTTTGGGACTAGATTACAAGAGACCCTAAATATTCATTTTGAAGAGCTGATTTTACCTTGAGTACACTAGGGAGCCATGGAAAACTTTAGCTGTGGAAGAGAAATTCACATTTAGACTTTAAGAAGATTCCTCTGGGAGAGGGCAGGGTTGGGGGGAAAGATCCTCCTGGCTGCCCAGTGGGAGAGTAAATAAGAAGAGGGTCTGAGTCTAGAAGCCAAGGAGGAGACTGAGGCAGGGATGGGATGCAAGGATGAGGCGGGGCCAGAGTGCAGGTGGAGGAGGGGAGAGATAAACAGGTGCCATGCAGATGGGTGATGGGGGATCCCCCAAATCCTCATGGAAACCCCAAATCCCAAAGGTGACAGTCACAGGTGTGGCATCTGAGGGACATGGTCTCCTCACTCTAACCCCCAAAAACTTTTCCATGAGAACCCCAGGTTCCAGGGAATCAAGCACAGAGACTCTAGCCAGGTGTGGGGATCAGAAATACTGGTTTCTGATTCCCTCCCCAGATTTCTCCCTTGAAATCTCTAAAGTACCCCATTCTCCTTGCCTGGTAGGAGGAAAGAGTAGTTTAATTTTTTTTTCTTGTTTTCTTTCCCAGGCACAGGCAGCACAATGTAGGTGCTGAGTAACTGTTGAATAAATACATGAAAAAACAGTATGTCTCATTCCCATTCTGCCACCTCCAGGCCAATGAGTGCTCCACTCCCTGGACCAACCTCAATGTGTGAATCTTCCTGGGAGTTCCCATCTCAGGAATGCCCCTCCCTTGCTCCCCATGGTTCTGAAAAGAAACCTTCAAATGGTCTTCAAAGCCATCATCAGTGTCTCAACATTGGCTGCATACTGAGATCACTTGGGGAGATGATTTTAATTTTTTAAATTATCATACCATAAAATAACTGTGTGTGTGTGTGTGTGTGTGTGTGTGTGTGTACAGTTCAATGAATTTTTTCAAGATTTTATTTACTTATTTGGCGGGGGGAGAGAGAGAGAGAGAGAGAGAGAGAATGAGCAGGGGGGAAGGGCAGAGGGAGAGGAACAAGCAGACCCCCCACTGAGCAGGGAGCCAGACATGGGGCTTGATCCCAGGACCCCAGGATAATGACCTGAACTGAAGGCAGGCGTTTAACTGACTGAGCCACCCAGGCACCCCCAGTTCAATGACTTTAACACATATATAAATTGATTTCACACACACACACCCCATTGCAATCAGGGTAAGAACAGTTGCATCCTCCCAAAACACTCCTTTTGCAGCCACACCCTCTCCCCACCCGTAACTCCCAATGACCACTGATCTCTTTGCTAACGTTGCTGTGGTTTTGCACCGTTGAGAATGTCAAATATACGCAGCCATACAGTACGTCATCTTTGAGACAGGCTTCTTTCACTGAGCGTGAGGTCTTTGAGATCACATAAGTTGCTGCATTTAGTTTGCTCCTTTTGACTGCTAAGTAGTATTCTGTTGTGTGGACACATCTCAGCTTGTTTATCCATTACCCTACTGTTTCCAGCATCCGGTTAGCTTTTAAAAATTCTGATATTTGGGCTTCCACCCCCACACAGTCTGATTTCATTGTTCATAGGCATTGGGAATGTTACCAGCTCCCCTGGTGATTAAATGTTCATCCCAGCTGAGAACCCTGACCCCCCACAGTCTGGCTCCTATACTTCTCCGACTCAGCTCTTACATCTTCCCCACTCCCACCCTCTTTTACTCCTTGTCGTCCCTTGAACACACCAGGCTTCCTCCTGTTCAGGGCCTTTTTACTTATTGTTCCTTTTCACTTAAAACACTTCCCTTTCTAGGGTTCCTGGAGGGCTTAGTCAGTTAAGCATCTGACTCTTGATCTCAGGGTCATGAATTCAAGCTCCATACTGGGATCCAGGCTGGATGTGAAGTCTACTTAAAAAAACAAACAAGGGATCCCTGGGTGGCGCAGCGGTTTGGCGCCTGCCTTTGGCCCAGGGCGCGATCCTGGAGACCCGGGATCGAATCCCACATCAGGCTCCCGGTGCATGGAGCCTGCTTC
Source organism: Vulpes lagopus (assembly GCF_018345385.1). Classification (NCBI taxonomy): domain Eukaryota; kingdom Metazoa; phylum Chordata; class Mammalia; order Carnivora; family Canidae; genus Vulpes; species Vulpes lagopus. The sequence goes on along the minus strand of NC_054825.1, from coordinate 173,395,337 downwards.
TCCCTCCGCCTGTGTCTCTGCCTCTCTCTCTCTCTCTGTGACTATCATAAATAAATTTAAAAAAAAAAAAAAACAAACAAACAAACAGGAGCACCTGGGTGGCTCAGTTGGTTGGGTGTCATGATCTCAGGGTCGTGGGATCCGGGCCAAGTCAGGCTCCGTGCTCAGCATGGAATCTACTAGAGATTCTCTTTCTCTCCCTCTGCTCTCCATCTCCCCCCCACACACACACAACTGCTTGTGCTCTTTCTATCTCTCTCTAAAGCAAATAAATCTTTAAGCAAACAATTCTTCCCTTTTTTTTTTTTTTTTAATTCTTCCCTTTCTTATTTGCCTAATTATTTGCGCACATGTCTTCAGGTCTCAGGACTCAAGATACGCCCTCAGTGAGACTTACCTGGAGCAGCCCCTTCTGTGAGGGGAAGTTTAACCATTCCACCTTGACTTGTAAGTCCTGACATGTTCATTCTTATTTGAACAAATACTTAGTTAATATCTTCGTCTTCACCAGACTGTGAATGTCATGAGGGCAGGGCCAGATTTGTTTATGTCATTAACTTATCTCCAGTGATTAACAGGGAACTTAATTCTTGTTGAATGAATGAAGGATTTCATGGATGTATTTGGCATTTGCTGGACACAGGACTTAGCGATTCCTTCTTGCAGCAGTATGCATAAATTGTGGATTAAGACCCCTCCTTGAATCACTGTGATCTTACAAGAAGTAAACGAGTCCTCAAGAATCACTCCCTCAAAAAAAAAAAAAAAATCATGATCTGGCGGAGCATAGAGCAGGGACAGCAGAGAGAGGTACAGCTGCCCTGACAGTGGTTGCTGAGAACAGCATTGCTACTGAGACCCTAAGTCTCGGGCTGTTGGAGAGGTAGGGGATCTTGACTTGGTACTCTTGAGTTAAGCCAAGGCCCTGAGAGGGGCTGGGATAGACCCAGATTAATGGTGACCCTTAAGTACCACCACTACCAGAAGCAAATCCTCTCTGGAAGGCTTCCCCAAGTTAAGTTTGTAGGACTCCCCGTAACTAAGATCAAGTAATAGAAAAAAAAAAAAAAGATCAAGTAATAGGTTCGCACTCAAAGATCACCAAGCACACAAGAAAAGAAGCCACCAGGGGTGAGTGTGTCAGCAAAAGCAATTCTCCAGTTATCTATTCCTGCAAAACTATTTCTAAACTTGGTGGCTTTAAACAACAGCTATAATTTATTTTGCTTACAAATTGGCAATTTGGACAAGGCTCAGCCTAGCTAGCTTATTTCTGCTCCATGCAGTCTGAGCAGGGACAGCTTGACTTGAGGCTGAAAGAGTACTTTCTAGATGATATACTCACATATTAGACAACTTGGTGCTGGCTCTTGGCTGGAAGCTCAGCCAGGGTGGTAGGCTGGGGAGCTTCAGTTCCTCTCCATAGGGTGCTTGAGCTTTTTTCTTTTTTTTTTTTAAGATTTTATTTATTTATTCATGGGAAGCAGAGAGAGACAGAGAGAGAGAGAGAGAGAGAGGCAGACACACAGGCAGAAGGCCCGATGTGGGACTCGATCCCGGGTCTCCAGGATCACACCCTGGGCCAAAGGCGGTGCTAAACCGCTGAGCCACCCGGGCTGCCCTTGAGCTTTGGTACAGTGTGGTGGTCGAGTTCTTAGGGTGAGCATCTTAAGGGAACCAGGAAGACGTTGTATTGTTTTTTATGACCTAGTCTTGGAAGTGTCATTTCTGCCATAGTCATAAACCTGACCAAATCAAGGTGTGGAGGGCACAGATCCTATCTTTCAGTGGATAGTGTCAAGTCACATTGTAAGAAGAACAAATCTTGTGGCCATCTTTGAAAAATACCATCTGCCACAACAACAACAAAAGATTCTGACCCACCCAAAGGACAAAGTTAAGACTGGGGTCAAGTTAAGTTGAAAATGACAGTCTGGATGTGCTTGGATTGCCAGTCAGTTGAGCAGCTGACTCTTGATTTTGGCTCAGGTCATGCATGATCTTGGGGTCCTGGAATTGAGCTCTGCGTTGGGCTCTGTGCTCAATGGGGAGTCTGCTTCAGGATTTTCTCTCCCTCCGCTCCTGCCCCCACTCCCCTTTCAAATAAATAAATAAATAAATATTCTCTATTTAATTTTAATTTTATTTATTTATTCATGAGGGACACACAGAGAGAGAGGCAGAGACATAGGCAGAGGGAGAAGCAGGCCCCACGCGGGGAGCCCGATGCAGGACCCAACCTGGACCCCGGGATCACTCCCCAAGCCAAAGGCAGATGCCCAACCGCTGAGCCACCAGGGTGTCCCATAATTTTTTTTTTTTAAGAAAGGAAATGGGACACCTGGATGGCTCAGTGGTTGAGTATCTGTCTTTGGCTCAGGTTGTGGTCCCAGTGTCCTGGGATCGAGTCCCACATTGGGCTCCCTGCAGGGAGCCTGCTTCTCACTCTGCCTGTGTCTCTGACTTTCTCTGTGCCTCTCATGAATGGATAAATAAAGTCTTAAAAGAGGGGATCCCTGGATGGCTCAGCAGTTTGGCGCCTGCCTTTGGCCCAGGAAGTGATCCTGGAGTCCCGGGATCAAGTCCCACCTCGGGCTCCCTGCATGGAGCCGTCTTCTCCCTCCCTCTGCCTGTGTCTCTGCCTCTCTCTTTGTCTTTCATGAATAAATGGATAAAATCTTTAAAAAGAAAGAAAGAAGGAAGGAAAGAGAAAGAAAGAAAATGACAGTCTGGGAAGGGGAGAGACGAGGTGGGAAACCTTGAGTGCCTGGTAGAACAAAGAGGATACAATGGTAGCTCCATAGTAGAAGGTTCTTGAAAGAAATTCCAGATTGTCTTGTGGGTTGTGGTGAGAAGAAAGGGACTTTTCTATTAGCAAAGAGACAGTTCTAAGTGGGAGAACAGCTGTGGGGTCAGAGTCTTCATATGAGTTCTGACTGGGTCACCGGGTAACCCCTAAGTCAATCACTGGGGTTGGAGAGTTAGATTCTCTGATTGGCCAAATCCAAGTGGCCATTTGCTAGAGTCCCCAGTCAAGTACGCTACATCCAATGTATAGAGCCTACCTGAAGTGGGGGGCTAGGTATTGCCGCTTCCCAAGAGTCAGCTTGGGAAAGGGTGAATGGACACTGGGTGATAGAACAATTGGGCTCATGAGTGGTTTTAATGGCTCCAGGAGAAAATACTTAAAAAGAACTTAGAATAGGGATTGGCACGTGGAGACAGCTCATGAAAGCTGTGTGTCTGTCGTCTTTATTTTTATTTATTTATTTATTTTATGATAGTCACACACACAGAGAGAGAGAGAGAGGCAGAGACACAGGCAGAGGGAGAAGCAGGCTCCATGCACCGGGAGCCCGACGTGGGATTCGATCCCGGGTCTCCTGGGCCAAAGACAGGCGCCAAACCGCTGCGCCACCCAGGGACCCCTGTTGTCTTTATTATTTCAACTCTTGGCTTGCGACCACTCATAGGATAAAGTACAAATGCCATAAGATGACCTTCATGACCTATGCTGGTCCACCTCACCAGCCTCAATTCCTATCACTCCCCACCTTAACAATTCTCCAGCAGCAATTTTAGGACAATCTCTCTCCCCCCAGTTCTCCCGTGATTCTCTGTGTCTCAGTGCCTTGCACACCTACTCACTCTTTTTCTTTTTTTTAAGATTTTACCTCTTTATTCATGAGAGACAGAGAGAGATAGAGAGGCAGAGACATAGGCAGAGGGAGAAGCAGGCTCCCTGCGGGGAGCCCCATGTGGGACTGGATCCCGGGACTCCAGGATCTCGCCCTGAGCCCAAGGCAGAGCCACCCAGGGGTCCAATACTCAGTCTTTAAGATTGGGGCTCGGTGACCACTTCACATCAGAGGACACTCCCATTACCACCACCAAGTTTTTATGTCCAGCACAGAGCTCTCCGCTGAGCTCCTGACCCCAATCAATATACAAACCACTTACTTAGAATCTCGGGCTAAATCGATTCTCTTCAAACGGGGCGGTACCGCCCCCTGGTGGGACTTTTGGAAACTTGCACAAACGTCTTTGGTTGACTGGAGGGCGCTACAGACTTTGACAGGTGAGGAGCCAGTAATGCTAGATCCTGCGTCGGCGCCCTAAACAAATTGAAACCTTCCTTAAAGACGTTTAAAAAGGCGGAAGATTTATACGATCTGAAGAGAACGAACTAGGGGTGGTGGACGGGGAGGAGGGCGGGGGATGGGGGTGACTGGGTGACGGGCACTGAGGGGGGCACTTGACGGGATGAGCACTGGGTGTTATTCTGTATGTTGGCAAATTGAACACCAATAAAAATAAATTTATTATAAAAAAAAAAGTCGTTTGAAAAGTGTATTAAGGGTAGCCCCTGTGGCGCCGCGGTTTAGCGCCGCCTGTAGCCGGGGGTGTGATCCTGGAGTCCCGGATCGAGTCCCCCGGGGGTCGAGTCCTTGGATCGAATCCCGCGTCGGGGTCCCTGCATGGAGCCTGCTTCTCCCTGTGTCTCTGCCTCTTCTCTCTCTGTGTGTCTCTATGAATAAATAAATAAAAATTTTAAATCCATAAATAAACAAAAATAAAAAGTGTATCAATTATCTGAAATTATTAATAGAACACAGGCAAATGCATGAAATTTTGGGGTATGGTTTAAAATACACTTTTTTCTGAAATGAAACTATAAATAGAGTGAAAATGATAATTTTTTGTTGTTTCAGAATGGCAACCAAGGTTGTTCACCGCATAGAAAATTTCAATTCCAACCATAATGCCACTGCTGAGATATAAGGTAAAATTTTAACAGTGTAAAAGACATATAAAGAAATGTGCCCATATTACAGGTGTTCAGTGTGCTAAATTTTGAAGAAGTGACAACATCTGTGTAACTAGCACCCTGGTCAAAGAACAACATTATAACCCCGGAAGCCCTCTTTGTATGGCATTCCACATTCCAGTCACTCTTTCTCTCTGCCCTTGCAAAGATGACCAATCTTGACTCCTAATGCCATAGATCAGTTTTGCCTATTTTAAACTTCAAGCAGATGAAATCATATAGTATGTTCTCTTTGGGGTCTCACTTCTCCGATTCAATACTATGTTTGAGATTTATCCACACTGTGGAATCAGGAGTTCATTTATTCTCATTGTCACAGTATCTATTGGATGAATATGCAACTGAATTATCTATTCTCTCCAATGGACACTTGGGTAATCTCCAGTTTCTGGTACCAATGAACTTTCTAGTTTATGTCTTTTTGTTCAAAGATACAAGCTTCCCTACTGGGTATAAACCTAGGTTTGGGCAGCCTGGGTGGCTCAGCGGTTTAGCGCCGCCTTCAGCCCAGGGCCTGACCCTGGAGACCCGGGATCGAGTCCCACGTCGGGCTCCCTGCTTCTCCGTCTGCCTCTCTCCCTCTCTGTGTGTCTCTCCTGAATAAATAAATAAAATCTAAAAAACAAAAACCTAGGAGTATACTTATAGGTTTGTAGGGTATGTATATGTTAAGAGTTAGTAGATACAGCTAAACAAGGTGGTTGTGCAAATGTATGCTCCTGTGAGCACATGGCTGCGCCTAAGCATTTTTGTTTTGTCCTGTTTTTCTTTTTTCTTCTGGACTTCAGGGACACCAAATAGAGCAACCGTTATCTTTGGTTTATGGGGCATTCTTGTCCATGCAAAGCCCTTTCTCTGATAGTGAGAAATCTAACTATCATTAATGTATTTATTTATTTGATCAATCCCTCTGTATTTAACTGAACTCTGTCCTCGGTATTAGCTTTTTTCACTATGCTAGGGCTCTCCCAGCCCACACTGGGCAACTCTCCTGTGCATACTGCCCCCAGTCTGCGTAGGCGCTGACCCCTAACCTTGGGGCTGTCTTGCTCTCCATAATCCTCCCCATCCAATACACATACACATTCTTACCATTTCCAGGCTTGCCTTAGCCTCACAAAACACCTTTAGGACTAAAAGCTGCTTACTTCATTTTCATATCTTGCTTTTCATAGTCCTTTTCATTCATAACTTTGATGGCTTCTCTTTGTAATCAGATTTGTATATTTTGTCAATTCCAAGAACATAGTGTTGGCTTAAAAAAAAAAAAAAAGAGTTTCTAGGAGTGCCTGAATGGCTCAGTCAGTTGGGCATCTGACTCTTCTGGTATCAGCTCAGGTCGTGAGTTTGAGCCCTGTGCTGGGCTCCATGCTGGGAGTAGAGCTTACTTAAAAAATAAAATAAAATTTGGGGATCCCTGGGTGGCTCAGCGGTTTAGTGTCTGCCTTCTGCCCAGGGCATAATCCTGAGTCCCAGGATTGAGTCCTGCATCAGGGTCCTTGCATGGAGCCTGCTTCTCCGTCTGCCTCTCTCTCTCTGTGTGTGTCTCTCATAAATAAATAAATAAATAAATAAAATCTTTAAAAAAATAAAATTTAAAAAAGAATCTCTATTTTACATTATTTTAATTTTCTTCTTTTTTTAAAATATGGATCGTTTCTCAATTTGTGTGTCATCCTTGCACAGGGGGCATGCTATCTTTTCTGTGTTGCTCCAATTTTTTAAGGTTTTATTTATTTGAGAGAGAGTCAGTGAGTGAGAGAGAGGGAAAGAGGATGAGCAGGGGAGAGGGAGAAGGAGACTTCCCGCGGAGCAGGGAGCACGATGTGGGGCTCCAACCCAGGACTCTGGGATCATGATCTGAGCCAAAGGCAAACGCTTAATCAACTGAGTCACTCAGGCGCCCCTGTTCCAATTTTAGTGTATGTGCTGCCAAAGCAAGTAATATTTTAATTTTCTTAAAAGTAGAAGAAATATTTTATTTTCTTTGGGTTTATTCTATGGTTCATTTTCTAGTCTCCTTTTTTTCTTTTAAAAAAATTCCCAACATTTTATTTTTATTATTATTATTATAAATTTTATTAAGTTTAAAATTTTTAATTCCAGTGTAGTTAACATATAATATTATATTAGTTTCAGGTGTATAATGCAGTGATTCAACAATTCTGTACATTACTCAGTGCTCATCATAAGTGGGCTCTTGATCCTCCTCACCAATTTCACCCATCCCCCCACGCACCCTCTAGTAACCATCAGTTTGTTCTCTATAATTAAGGATCCATTTCTTGGTTTGTCACTCTTATTTTTTTCTTTTGTTCATTTGTTTTGTTTCTTAAATTCCACATATGAGTTAAATCATATGTTACTTATCTTTCTTTGACTTATTTCACTTAGCTTTACACTCTCTAGCTCCATCAATGTTATTGCAGATGGCAAGATTTCATTCTTTTTATGGCTGAATAATTTTCCATTATGTATATATATCACATCTTCTTTATCTATCAATAGACATTTGGGCTGCTTCCATATTTTGGCTATTGTAAATAATGTTGCAATAAACATAGGTGTGCCTGTAATCCCTTTGAATTAGTGTTTTTGCATTTTGAGGATAAATACCCAGTAGTACAATTACTGGATTGTAAAGTAGTTCCATTTTTAAATTTTGAGGAAACCTCATACCTTTTTCTACAGTGGCTACACCAGTTTGCATTCATACCAACAGTGCATGAGGATTCCTTGTTCTCCACATCCTTGCCAACACTTGTTGTTTCTTGTGGTTTTTATTTTAGCCATTCTGACAGGTGTGAGGTGATATCTCATTGTAGTTTTGATTTGATTTGCATTTCCCTGATGGTCAGTGATGTTGAGCATCTTTTCATGTGTTGGCCATTTGTATCTCTTCTTTAGAGAAATGACATTTTCTAGTTTCTTAAGGTAGTCACTTAATTCATGACTCTGGAGCTTTCTTCTTTTCTAGTGTAAGAGCTAAAGGGTATAAATTTCCTTCAAAACACTTCTTTTCAAAAAATGTGTTCAAAAATTTTTGATAGGTAGTATCTTCATTTTTTAAAATTGCATTCAAAAATTTTTGATAGGTAGTATCTTCATTTTTTAAAATCCAGTTTTAGATTTCTTTTTAAATTATTTATTTATTTATGATAGTCACACAGAGAGAGAGAGAGAGAGAGAGGCAGAGACACAGGCAGAGGGAGAAGCAGGCTCCATGCACCGGAAGCCCGACATGGGATTCGATCCCGGGTCTCCAGGATCGCGCCCTGGGCCAAAGGCAGGCGCCAAACCGCTGCGCCACCCAGGGATCCCAAGTTTTAGATATTTTTTAAAAGATTTTATTTATTTATTCACGATAGACACACACAGAGAGGCAGAGACATAGGCAGAAGGAGACATAGGCTCCAAGCAGGGAGCCTGATGCAGAACTCGATCCCAGGACCCCAGGATCATGCCCTGAGCCAAAGGCAGATGCTCAACCGCTGAGCCACCCAGCATCCCTAGATATTCTTTATTCCTCTTATGATTTCCTTTTCTTAGCCCAACTTGAGCCAATCAGATATGACCTGCCTGGAATTTGGAATAAAGATACCACATTTCAGAGTCAAGCAGTTATGTGGTGTTGGGCCTCATGGTGCTTTAGAACTGGGGGAGCCAATCCCTCGACAAGCCATCACTATGGATAAGGAGGGAAGCTAAATATTTACAAGGAGAGAATGGAAGAAATCTGCTGATGGATTCAGACAAAAGATGAATGGACTAATGAAAGATGAAAAGAACTGGATAGATTTACATAACCATGAGACCCAGCTGCACTTCCTATTTTTTGCTTCTGTGACATTGTCATGCAGCTTTAAAATATATTTTTAAAAATTTTAACATAATTTCAGGGATGCCTGGGTGATGTTGAGGTCTGCCTTTGGCTCAGGGCGTGATCCCGGAGTCCCGGGATCAAGTCCTGCATTGGGATCCCTGCAGGGAGCCTGCTTCTCCCTCTGCCTATGTCTCTGCCTCTCTCTGTGTGTGTCCTCATGAATAAATAAATAAAATCTTTAAAAAATTTTTAACATAATTTCAGATATACCAATATACAGATTCAGATATAAGAATAGTAACAAGAAAAAAAAAAAGAATAGTAACAAGAATCTCAATACACTTCACTCACATTCTCCAACAGTCAACATTTTACCACATTTGTTTTATCCTTTTCTATCTCTGTGTATATACACTTTTTCCTCTATCAGCTGTTTGAGAGTAAACTAAAGAGACAATACCCTTTTACCTTAAATGCATAAGTGTACATTTCCTAAGAATAGGATATTCTCTTACACAACCATAGTATAATAGAATTATTACTGATACAATATTATTTTCTAGGGACGCCTGGGTGGCTTAGTGGTTGAGAGTCTGCCTTCGACCAGCTCAGAGCATGATCCCAGGGTCCTGGGATTGAGTTCCACATTGGGTTTCCCGCAGGGAGCCTACTTCTCCCTCTGCCTCTCTCTCTGCCTCTCTCTCTGTGTGTCTCTCATGAATAAATAATAAATAAAAATCTCAAGAGAAGAAGACAAAGATGAAGACGACGAAGAAGAAAATATTATTATCTAATTTACAATCCTTATTTAGTTTTGCCAGTTGGCCCCATAATACCCTTTATGGAAATTATGTGTTACCCTCAGTTCTGATACCTCTTTAGTCTCCTTTAATCTGAAACAATTCCTCAATGTTCTTTTTTTTAACGTTCTTTCTTTTTCTTCTTTTGTGTTGCATGAACTTGACATATATGAAGATTACAGGCCAGTTATTTTATAGAATATCCTTTTATTCTTATCTGTCTTCCTCATTATTAGATTCACATTATACATTTTACTCTGGAATATCATTGACATTCTATCTAATCCTCAGTGTTTCATACCAGAAGGTTTGTGATGCCGTTTTGAGGACTGATGATCTTAACTTTAATCATTTGGTTAAGGTGGCATCTATCATGTTTTCTCAACTATGAAATCATTTTCCCCTTAGAACTAGTAAAATAAAAAAAAGAACTAGTAAAATATATGTTTTTTTTAAATCTCTACTTGAGCTTGAGTGGGTTTCTACAAATTATCCATTAACGAAAGGCCCCCATTTGAACTGGCTTAAGAAAGAGGGTAATTTATGGTTGCAACTAACTAAAACCACCATTCAGATTGGTCTCATTGAGGAGGGGAATTTATTGTCCAGAAGCAGCCCTAACTTCAGGTACAGCTGGATCCAGGAGCTTGTTGTAATCAGGAACTTGTCTCATTCATAGTTATTTAGGTGAGTTAAAAAGGAACTAGATTCTGAGCAGACAGAAGCAATAGATAATTGCTACATTGATTCAGACAATGGCAAAGAGGAAATAGGAAGTGCATGAAGAGACCCAACCACAGCATGGAGCTCCTTTGTGGAATCTTACCCAAGCAGCTCAAGTGGTACCCAGCAACCCAGATCCACGAATATCAGCATATTCTCTCCCCTGGCTACAATGACTGGTTCAGGCATGGGCTTAAAACCCAAGCTGGGCTGAAGGAAAAACAGCCACAGGACTTTCCAGAACTATTGGCAAAAGAGACATAGTGACTGCTGAGCTTATGGAATGCCAGCCTAGAGCTGTAAGTGGTCATTTTTCTTTCTTAAATGAAGACTCTACCTGAGGATAAAATCAACACAGAGAAAAGCAGAGCCAAAGACATAGAAAAATAGATCCTTCCTGGCTGTGTTTCAGTACTGTACCCAGCAGTGCTTGAGGCCAGCATTTCTCTGATGTTGTCAGCTAGAACAACCAATAAACTCACCTTTCCTGCTTAGCCAGTGTGGAAACAGAATGTTGTGGGTTTCTTCTTTGGAAAAAAAAACACACACACAGAAAAATTCTACTTTTAGAAATGGAATCATCTTTTAAATTAAAGGAGAATTGTTTGGGCCCCAATGTATTTGTGTATTCAAGTGCTATAGTATAAAGGCTTATTTTAGTCTGCACTGGTTAAAAAAAATTAATATGTTGATGAGCATTTGAACCTACAGTTTCAATAATATGATTAATCAAATAGAAGTGGAGTCATAAATGAAGATTATACTTAGCTATACTCTCTTTTCCGTGAAAAGAGGCAGACTTTTCCTTCTGTCTGCTGTTCAATATAAACAATAAAAATTCTCTTGCTGGAAAAAAAAAGAATTCTCTTCCTGGGCTGCTTTATTATGGACACTGTTTTACAAATTACCTTTACTGAGGTATAATTTATGTACTATAAAATGCACCCATCGTAAGTGTACAGTTCAATGAGTTTGACAAATCTATATACCCATGAAACCACCACCACATCATGATATAGAACATTTACCCCAAAAAATTCTGTTGTGCCCTTTTGCAGTCAATTTTCTTCTCTTGGTCCCAGGCAACTGCTTATCTGCTCTGTCACTTTAGATTAGCTTTGCCTGTTTTAGAATTTCTAGAAGTGAAATCATACAATATATTTTCTTTTGTGTCTAGCTTGTTTTATTGCCTTTTTATTTTCTATAGAGTCTATTTATGTTTACATGTGTATCATAGTTTATAGATGTCATATTTTATTTATTTTATTTTATTTTTATATGTCATATTTTAGATACCTGTAGAAAATAATAGAACAAGTAAGACATAATAATAGTTCATAAATTCCACTTATTAGTAGCTATTTCAGGTGTAGTTGAACTCAAAATGAACTATTTTAAATAGGTCTTTTCCAACTTCTGAAAATTTTACTTTAAAAAGCATAAAGACCCTTAAGTAGCTTTTCATTATTGAGATGTCTTTTACAATCCACTGTTTCCTTTTGGAGAAGTTTAGTTTCTAAAGCCACCTCCCAGAGGAGTCTTATTTATATAAGCCTGTTGGCACCAGCTTGAATCATCTCCTGTTACTTACATACACCTCTCTCAAAAATAGTCCTATCCTTTTGTGTCTCATGAAGCTCACTTAACAAGCTCAGCCCATGTTGGAATAAAAAAGATCATTGGAATATTACGTCTTGCAGATGTAGGAAAAGGGTGTTGGGAAGGCTCTCACACCAGATGTCCCCTCAGCTCAAAGGGTAGAGAATCAGTTTCCACAGGGTCCAAGTTTCCTGCTACCCGATCATAGATTCTTCTTGTATCCTCATATGTCTCCTCAGGCCAGCAGGGGTCAGAGGGGCCCTGACAACCAAAGGTGGAGTTAGAACCATAGACATATGCCCTGGGGATCATCATTGCAGCTTCAAAAGGGATACACACTCCTACTCAACTTCTCAGGAAAAAAAAGTCTTAGCTTCTAATTATGGGAAGAAGAGAGTGATACAAAGAAGAAGTGTGATACACTACAAAGAAGAGAGTGATAATGAGCCTCCAACATGAACCTCCATGTACCCATCACCTAGCTTCATTAATATCAACCCTTGGTCAATCTTGATTTATGCATATCTCCATATTTTCATCTCCTAACCCCACTAACTGGGTTATTTTTAAGCAAGTCCAAGATATCTCATGATTTCTGTCAGAAAAATAATTTAAATGTCAGAAATATGAAACTTTTAAAAATGCATGTTATCGAAATTGGAGTGGAATGTGAGTCATGATTCTGTTAGTCCTATAAATTTCCAAATCTTCATCAAAATAGAAGGCAAAAAAATGGCCATGTGGAACAGCCCTTACTGGAAATGTGCTTTGCCATAGGATTAGGAGAAAATGGTTGTTTTAGCTCGGCAAACTTTAGAGCAGATTTGCCCGTGGGCCAAATACAGCCTGCTGCTTGTTTTTGTACTGCCTGGGGCTAAGAATGGTTTTACATATTTTTAATTAATGGGAAAATATCAGAAGAAGAATATTTATGACATATGAAAATTATATGAAGTTCAAATTTCAGTGTCCAAAAATAAAATTTTATTGGAACTTAGCCATACTTAGTCAGTTATGTATTGTCTATAGCTGCTTTTATACTACAGCGGCAAAGCTGAGTAGTTTCAAAAAGGACAGGCATGTCCTGCAGAACCCAAAGTATTTACTATCTGGACCTTTACAGAAAAAGTGTGCAGATTGCATCTGTGCTTTAGAGAGCACATATGGTTCAGCACCACGGACAGCATTTTGACGTGGCACAGCATTTTAAGGCACGTTATTCCCACGCTTCTGAGAACAGTGCCCCATCTGGGACAAAGTTACAGAGGGAAATTCTTGGCCAGAGGTGCCAGAGCATTAGCCAAGGCCACACAGAAAGTCAAGGGTTCTGCTCCACCTCCCTTACAGTACGTGGGGGTAGTTGATGGTCAAGGTGTCTATTGTTCTTGCCTGCCCAGCCACCATCTTCACTTCCCTCTGGATTCCCTGTTCCTCTCTCACTCAGTCCAGTGGGTTGAGTGAGACTGGCCCCTACTCTCTAATGCCATGGCTGGGCACCAATCCAGACCTGTCCAATTAGCATAGTCTTTCCCCTGCGTCGGTGGTTCATAAATAAATATGCGACCAAAGTTAGACTAATAAAGCGTCAGCTCTGGGGCTTTAGGGCTATTGGAAAAGAAGCTTTCTCCTTCTCTGAAGGTTTCCAATCTAATAGGATACAAACCTGCATTTTTTAAGGACACTCTAGGGAGGAAACTCTGGGTCCACCTGGGTGGGACCTGAAGACTATTCTATCCCTTGACTTTTCAGTTGAGTGGGCCAAAAATTTTTTCTCTCTGCTTCACCCCTCTATATCTCTCTGCTTAACCAGTGTAGTGGAGAAGGCTAATTATCCAATAGAACACATTGCTTATTTTTCCCACAGTAATAGAGCTATAGTGAGGCATAGAGCTGCCAAGCTGGACTATATTTCTCAGTCTCCTTTTCAGTTAGATGTGACCATGTGACTGTGTTCTCATCAGGGAATGAGTAGAGTGTATCATTTCTGGGCCTGGACCATAATACAGGGTTTTGCCTCTACCGCACTCTCTTCTACCCTCTCACACCAGTTGAAACCTGCAGTAAACTAGCCTATCCATGCAAACTTGAACAAATATGGACTAGAGGATGGCAAAGGAATACAATGGAAAGAACTTGGGGTCTGGAGTAACCATGTGCAATAGGGTCACTCACCTCTGATTGCTATGTGAGAAGGAAATAGGATCATAGTCAGGCCTTTGTGCTATGGCCTCTAGCTTACCCTAACTAATATAAATAGTAGGATGTGGGTTTTCTGGCACTATCCAGGAAAGACTTCTGCTGATACAAATCTGCTCACCATTGGTACTTCATCATAGACGGGTCCCCAGGCCCCAGGCGGGGCATATAGCCTTTCCACTTCATCATACAGGTGTCCAGGAAAAGCCATATTCTCCTCTTCAATATGTGTGAAACCTGAAGTTGGAGTGGAAGGAAGGGATGATCAGGGGATCTGTCCAGAGGTCAGGGGTACCTATGAGCAGAAGGAGTTCTGACACTTCATGGCTCACCTCGGGGATAAGACATCTCCTCCAGTGTTGGTGGCAGCTGGGGGCTGAAGTTCTTCATGGAGTGGTAATATGGTTCCACATCTGTTGTGCTAACCTGTCAGTAGCCCCCACCCCAAAAAACCCAGATAAAATCTTTTCCATCCTCTGGCTCCATAGTTCCCAGAAAGGACAATGATTAACCCGAAGTTAATGATGGAATTTTAATATGTCAGTTCCCTGGCAGGGCTTTCAGGAGTACCCCCCCTCCCACTCACTGTGGAGCTTCGAGTGTCCCGGTCTCCAGTCCACCGGCTATCCTCATATTCATTCCTGACTCGGTCCTCCTCCGACCTTCCAGGATAGAGGTATGGAGAGCAGCTGGGTCTTGACTCTGATATCTCTCATCCCCAAACCTCTTTCTTCAGAGGCTTTCTTACAGAAAAATATTCCCACTTACCCTGTCTCTGTCTTCTCCGAGATGCCTTTGGAAAGTAGGAAAAAAAGGATCAAAGACACCCCTTCTCTAGTGAACCAGCCCTGGGAAACATTCAATATGGAGCAGCCCCAGGGCTCCCTGTCACCCTTGGGCCTCCATCCCTGCAGGGGAAGAACAGTTTCTCCTCACCTTCAGCAAGACGCCTCAGTCTCCGCTGCCAGAGGAATCCTCCAACACAGGAGATATTAGAAAGCAGCAAAAGACCCCCAACAGCAAACAGTACAGGCAGTAGAGGCAGCCCTGAGGGTCCTGAGGGCAGAAGATACCCCTCAGTGAACCCAAAACAACTGGCTCTAGGCCCGGAGCTGCATTCTCTGAGAAAGCTTGCTTCTGACTAAGCAAAGTCTCTTTTCCTAGATCAAGGAAGGAGATGGGAAGGATTTCCATGCCCACTCCCTCTTGCCACCTCAGGGCAGGTGGCTCCTTTCTCAAGTCAAGCTACTAACAGTGGGTCCTACCTTTGCGTGAGCCCCATGTGTAGACTCAAGTGGGAGCTTCAGCTCCTTATATGGGCATTCAAGACCTCTTCCCATGTATTCAGCCTCACCCACATCCATAGACCCTGGTATTGGACTCTCCAACCACACAAACTTACTACTGGCTATTTCCAGAATCACTGAGGCAAAGCCACACCCCAAACCTTGGAAGAGTCAAATGTCTGTCCTTAAATGTTCTTTTTTCCCAACTGATTTTCTTCTCAAATGACTTCTTTCCACAAACTTCCATTCCAGGTAATATCAGAGTCTTTTGCTATATCCCTAAAGGACAAGACTAAATCCCTCTAAGTAGACATCTGCTCAGCATTTGTCTCCCTATCTTCTGCTAACAGCACTCATTTTCCTTTGAGAAAATAGCCAATCTCTCTCTCTCTCTCTCTCTCTCTCTCTCTCTCTCTCTCTCTCTTCTCTCTCTCCTCCTCCTCCTCCTCCTCCTCCTCCTCACCTCCTCCTCCTCCTCCTCCTCCTCCTCCTCCTCCTCAGGCTATATGTTCCCACAGATCTGCATGGAGGACACATGGCCCTCCCTGGCCAATAAGAGCACCCATCCCTCTTTCCACAGTGATCAGTTCAGACCCATCTAGCATTTGACCCAAGGTGGATTTTTGCCATAACATTTAGGACATTCCTCTGCAGACTGGTGAGAAGTGGAACAAAGCTGGAGGTGTGTGGAGGGGAACAGGTATTTCTCTGCACTCTTGACAAAAGAACCTGAGAAGGAGGCCATCAAAAATGAAGGCAAAGTTGAGAGAGAGAGGAATAGGTCCTTCGTGAAAATTGTGATCACCTATTGGAATTTTCCATTTCCCAAGTCAAGCAAATCTTTCTGTTACCCACAACAGCTGAATTTCTGTCACTTGCAACTTTCTTCTCAGGCTTTGAAGGGGTATTGTTAGCAAAATGGTCATAATTCTCTCCCTGTAACTACACTCTTGAGTAGTCCCTTTCCACACTGACTGAGTTGAGCCATGTCACTTGCTTCAGCCCATGAGACAACATCAAGTGTGACAGAATCAGAAGCTTGAAAGTGCTTGCCCAGTCCTGCTGCTCTTGGGACTCTTGTGACCCCCTCCATGTGAACAAGTCAAG
Source organism: Vulpes lagopus (assembly GCF_018345385.1). Lineage (NCBI taxonomy): Eukaryota > Metazoa > Chordata > Mammalia > Carnivora > Canidae > Vulpes > Vulpes lagopus. The sequence goes on along the minus strand of NC_054825.1, from coordinate 173,378,975 downwards.
GAGAGACATGTCACCAGTTATCTCCATTGTCCCAACCAAGAACCAAATTGTCAGATGTGTGAGGAGGAGGCCATCCTAGATCAACCAGTCCCAGATGAGCCTCCAGCTGCTTGTAGCCCAGACTAGAACTGTTCAGCCACTCATAGAATCAAGAGAAACAATGGCTATTGCTATAATAATTGTTTGAATTGGTTTATTCTATATCAAAAGCCAATAAATAGAGGGCCACCTTGTGGTACAGTCAGTTAAGCATCTGACTCTTGGTTTCAGCTGAGGTCATGATCTCGGGGTGGTGAGATCGAGCCCCACGTAGGGCCTTGTGACATATGTCCAGGCCCATGTCCAGGTGTGTGTTAGCCCTGTGTGGGGCTCTGCCTTGGGGCCCTCGCCTCCAGCTCCATTCTCATCAGGGAGTCTGATTAAATTCTCTGATTCTCCATCTCCCCCACTCTCTGTCCTTAATATAAATAAATAGATCTTCTTTAAAAAAGCAAATTGATATAGGCTCTGCACAGGGTGTGGAACCAGCTGATTCTTTCAGAATTAAACTGAATTAGAGAGAAAATGTATCATATTCAAGCAAAAGATAGAGCTTAGGACGTTGCATAACAGACAGAGCTAAGTCTTAAGGGGCTGTGGCCACAAAACAGAGGTGGTGGGTTTGGAAACCAGAAGGTTCTATTCTCAAGGGTGAGAGGGATATTCAAGAAATTGAAAACCTACCTACAGGCTGCTCTGTGGGCAGCTGGTAGTCAGGTTCTCCAGAAGGCTCGTCTAGACCTGGGGGTGGGTATAGAGATTGTGAATTAACACCAAGAATCTGAGTAAGCCTTAAATATTTCACAGTTTCCTATTAAGCTTTTCAACCCATTTTGAGGAACTGATTTATGGCTTCTTAGGAATATTTCAGGGGCACTTGAGTGATGCAGTTGGTTGGGCAACCAACTCTTGATTTTGGCTCAGGTCATGATCTTTGGGTGGTGAGATTGATCCACACTTCAGGCTCTGCGCTCAGCAGGGAGTCTGTTTGCAATTCTCTCTCCCTCTCCCTCTGCCCCTTTTCCTCGTGCATTCTCTCTCTTTTTCTTTCTTATTTATTTCTTTAAAGAAATAAATAAATATTTCTTTAAAAAGGAATATTTCAAGACACTGCAAATTGCTGATAGTAAGGGCAATAACTAATGCCAATAGTAATAATAATGATAATAATTAGTATATAATTATATATTATTATTATTGATGAGTGCTTTATGATATGGAAGGTCCTTTTAACCCAAATTATCAATTTTGGACGGTTAACCAAAAAAGATGCTGAGCTCTCTAAATGTCTTAATAGAGGTATTAGTTCTAGAGCAAGTGAAGTGAGTGTAGTACTTTATGCTTTAGAACTTAGAGCAAAGACTGTAATGGGAGAAGGAAAGAAGAGGAATGGGAGAAGTTCCTTACCTCCATAAGGAAAAAGATTGCTCTGTCAGGAAGGGAAAGACAGAAAAAGGAAGCTCTCTTGGGGTAAACAGAAGTTGAGCAGGGAGCATTTCTTTAAATCAGCATTTACATAGCACTTACTTTGTACACATCCCCATTCTAAGCACTTTAGATAAAGTAATTTATTTAATCCTCACAACTGTCTGAAGGAGACCTACTTTCAGAAATAGGCACAGAGATCTGAGATACCTTATTTTTAGAAACTGAGGCTCAAAAATGTTAAGTAACTTGCCCAAGGTCTCATGACTAGGAAGTGGCAGGGCTGAGACCTGAAACCAGGCTTGTCTAAACCAGGCTCTGTGTGATGAGCTGTTACATTACAGCGCCTGCCAGAGTCAAAATGTTCTCATTAGTCATATCAACAAATTTGTCCCTTTCATCAAAGTTGCTGAATTTATCGGTATCAAGTTGTCTGTAATATTCCTTAACTTCCCCCTTAACGTCTAAGGGTTAGTAGTGATGCCCTCTGTCACTCCTGAGATTGGTGTAGTTGTGTCTTCTCTCTTTCTTGGCTTGATTCACTTTATGAAGGTTATTGACCTTTCAAAGCAGCAGCTTTTGGTTTCATTTCTTTTTCTCTATTGTTTTTCTGTTTTCTAGTTCATCCATTTTGCTCTTTATTATTTCCTTCCTTCTGTTTACTTTGGGTTTAATTTGTTCTTCTTTTTCTAATTCCATTTTAAGATGGCAACTAAGCATCAATCTGAAGCTTTTTAAAAAAATTAAATGACCACTTGATGTTATAAATGTCCTGCTCAGCACTGCTTTAGCTGTACCTCACAATTTCCATATTTTCCTTTCCATTCAAAGCATACATTCTTCTAATTTCCCTTGTGTTGTTTCAGACAGTATAGTTTAGTGGCTAAAAACTGCTCCCTGGGGATCCCTGGGTGGCTCAGTGGTTTAGTGCCTGCCTCTGGCCCAGGGCGTGATCCTGGAGTCCCGGGATCGAGTCCCACATCAGGCTCCCTGCGAGGAGCCTGCTTCTCCCTCTGCATATGTCTCTGCCTCTCTCTTTCTGTGACTCTCTCATGAATAAATAAATAAAATCTTTTTAAAAATAAATAAAAATTAAAAAATAAAAACTGGTTCCTGGATTTCATCTGTCTGAGTTCCAATCTCATCTCTACTTCCTTCTAGCTATGTGAGCCTCAACAGTTTGCTTCACCTCTCTGGTCCTCAGTTTCTTCATCTATACAAAGGGAATAATAAATATCTACTTCACTATATCACCCCATAAGTCCCCTGAGGAGCTCTACAACCTATTCAAGACTGTCCCTTCCCACCTGGGGTGGTAATAGGGATCTGGGACCCCTTGTCAGTTAGTCCGCTGTCCCCCAGGGCATTGCTGGCTAGCAGCCAGACCCTGTATCGTGTAGAAGGCTGTAGCCCAGTTAGCGTGAAGGTGGTGGCATCAGGCGGTAGGACGTCCATGTAGAGGAACCCTGGAGTCCCCAGTGCCTCATATCTGCATGAAAGAGAGGGCAGTCATTCAGGAGGTGCCTAGCCCTGTCGGTTTCCATCCCTTTCTACCTTAACAGGACCCACCTGATTTGGAACTTCTGTGGCAAACCTCCATCAAAGCCAGGCTTCCATTCCAACCCCACCGAATATGGGGTCATGCTTACAACCTTTAATCCTGATGGGGGATCCGGGCGGCCTTTGAGGAAAAGCATGAGGGAACTAGTCAGAGGATAACAACAGGGTTCTGGAAGATTCCTTCTAGATTTTTCTAAGAATTATTTTAAATATATAATCAATTCTTCTGATTAGTGGCAGTAATGTTCTATAAAGTTGCCATGAACACTGAATTACAGAACATCAAATCATTGCTTCTGGGGGAAATGCATTTAGATTCCTGTGAACATCCTGTCACAATATTTTCATCAGCCAATCAATACATGACCTTGTTTTTTTGTGTTTCTGTTTAAAGGCACCTTATTTAATATATCTTATTGATTCATTAACATTGAACTCATGGCCAACAGTGTTATAATTCATGTTTGAACGAAGCTTATCCAATCGAAGTGTCTTCTCCATATCCTTAGGAACTCTAGACTTTAGCACTGTGGCTAGCGATTACTTTAAATAGCAAAATCACTAACAAAAAGCACAAAAGTGCAAAAAATACGGTGCTCAATAGGCCGCAGAGAGGATACTTCCTTGTACTATGAAAGCTGGAACAGAGTGTCACCTGGTTCTACCCTAGCTAAGAATGTGCTTACTGGATGACTGTATTTTTTTGCCTGCTCTGTACATGTTCCTGAATGACCCAAGAAAGCACGTGAGTATTGATTCTGAGGATACAAATAAATTTTAGCAAGTAGGCAAATTTGCAAATACAGACTTGCTAAATATGAGCCTAGCCTATATATGACATATCTTCTCTGTGTGGATTTTTTGGTGCCGATGTCACATTCATTCATCATTTCTTCTGGTTGTATAACCCTGAATATCCTTTGGAAAACCACTCACCCACACTCTCAGGCCAGGTGCTTCTGATGGAAGTGACTCTACTCCTTGTAGGAGAGATATGTGACCAGGCCAAACCTTTCCTAACCACAAGATTGGTTCAGGGATGTGATGGGAGCTGAGTAGAGCCAATAAATTTTAAGTCTAGTACTTTCATATACTGTTAGGAAGAGAAATAAATTCCATTTCTCCTGGGAAATCCAACAGCCCTCTACGAGGAGCCTTAGAATAAAGCCAACACAGAGAAAAGCAGACCTGAGAGTTGGAGAGTTCTTGATGACCTGAACATAGATCCAACGACCCCTGACAATGTACTTTTTGTTTATTCGGGCCAGTAAGTACCCTCTCCCTCCTTTTTCCCTTGCTGTGGATTTCCCTGAAGATCTAGTCTCCATTAGAATTTTCAAGGCAGGCAGAAACTCCATCCCTGCTCATAAACATTTCCCAGGTTTTGGGAACACTGCCATTCTGGGCCAAAAAGAGACTTGGAAATTGACCCAGGGCACATCCTCCCAACACCCGCACAGCCCGCTCCCACCATACTAATGCTGACGAGTTGAATGTTGGTGTGGTCTGAGCCAAGGGGGTTGGTGGCTGTGCACGTGAAGAGGGCATAATCCTGGGCTGCAGACACGTTGGCAATGGTCAGGAGACTGCTGTGGACCCCACCCTGGTGGTATGTGTGCTCTGTGTACCTGGAGAGGAGGTGTGGCAGGGATTCAGGAAGGGTAACTGGGGTCAAGGAACCAAAGTTGGGACTAGAGCGCTATCTGGCTAGGCCTTGACTCACCTGGGATCCTCGAGATCCAGAGGGACTCCATTTTTGGTCCAAGTGAAGACGATGTTGGGGACGCCTCGGGCACGACAGTGGAGAGTGGCAGAACTGGTACTGTCTCCAGCTGCAGCCACCTTGTTTAGGGGAGTGGGGTGCTCCACCTGGGGGGCGACTAGGAGGAGTTGTTGGTCAACATGAGGTATGCGGTGGGACATGAGAGATGTGAGTTTAGTGTCAGGCCTTGAAATCAGGAGTTTGGGTGTTACTCACATCTGACAACAAGTCGGACCAACCCTCGGGCTGGAGGTGCCACTCCATTATCCACGATGCACTGGTAAGCACCAGCCTGGGCCAGTTTGGCATGGTGAATTCGAAGACGCCCTGTGGATCCTTTTGATATTTTCTCCATGTCGTCCAGGCTCTGGTCCTCCTCCTCTTCTCCCTTGCGGCACAAGATACAGGAGATGGCCCCCAAGTTTGTAGCTCCATTATCCCCCAGACTGTGTCCCTCCAAAGATCTAGTGAAGAAAAAATTCCCCTATCCATCTATCCATTCCACCAGTCATCCATCCATCTATCCATGTATCCAATCATTCATTCATGGCCCATCCATTCATCCACCAACCCAGAAAACTATTCACCCATCCATTTATCCAACCATTCATGCTTGGAACCATCTATCTCCCCATCTATTTAACCACCCGTCTCTTCATTGATTTATTCATTTATCTATCTATCCATCTACCTCTCCTTCATCCATTTGTGCATTTACCCATTCATTCATCCAATCCTTTTTTTCTTTTACCTATCCTCCTATCCACCCTTCCATCTCTACCCATCCACCCTTTCTATTTACTTATACATGCACATACCCATAAATACATGCAACTATTCATCAGTTCATCCAACTACTTGTTTATCCATTTCTCCATCTCTCTATTGCCCCATGCACCCATCCATCCATTCCATCTGTCCATCCATTCATCCATCATCCCTCCACAGACATCTTTCCACTGATGTGTATTTATCCATCCATCTACCCTCTAATTAATCAATGTATCTATTCATTTATCTCATTGAACCATTTTGCCACTCTTCTATTCATCAACTACCCACCCATTCACTTGTTTGTTTGTCCCTCTGTTCTTCCATTCACTTATTCATCCATCCACCTACCTATTGATCCATATATCCATCCACCTGCCCACACACTCACATGGTTATTTATTCACTCATGCACCCATCCATCTGTCACTCAACAGTTAGTTAGTTCTTGGAGCATGTCCCAACAACATATAGTTATACAGGATCATATAGTTGTGATCCCTCTCCCCAAGGAGCTCATAGTCAGGAAACCACATCCTCAAGCCACCATCTTCATTTACCAAAGGTCAGATCCTTACCAGCCTCTCCCAGCTGAACATCTCTGGAAGGATAGGATTGGCATCAACAGTGCAGACTATGTCCACAGAACCCCCAATATTCACCTCAGTAGGATCCTGGAGAGCTCGGATAGTGGGAGCATCTGGGGAAGGCAAAAGGGGTGGGAAAGCCACTTGTGTCCATACAGATGGTGATGGGAGGAGGCTCTAGGTGGGAAAAGTGCCTTAGTGGTGCTCAGGAAAGTTACAGGCACGAACGGGTATGATACAGTCTGCCCTTTATGCAGAGCAGTTGGAGTAAAGTTCTCAGGGTTAGTAAGGCATCCTCCACCCTCCACTGTGCTGTGCCTCTGTGGTGACAAGAGTAGGTCTGGCGGACTTCCACGACTGTGTGGAAGTGGAGCTTCCACAGTGCGCCTGGCTCCCCCCCCCCTTTTTGAGAGAGAGAGAGAGAGAGAGAGAGAGAGAGAGAGAGAGACCGCTCCTGTACATGTGTACATGGGGATAGTGGGGCAGAGGGGGAGAGATAGAGAGAATCTTAAGCAGGCTCCACCCTAAGCACAGCTTAGCCAGGACTCAATCTTACAACCCTGAGATCATGATCTGAGCCAAAATCAAAAGTCAGATGCTTAACCAACGGAGCCACCCAGGTGCCCCAAGGCTTCCTGATGAGAGTAACTCCCATGTAAATGGGCCCCTGTCTGATCAGATTCCACATAGGGTCTCTCTAGTGGGCAAGGTTCTCAAAGCGAGAGCAACTCCATCACAGTCGGAGCTTCCAGAGTGGGAAGCTTTCAGCATGGGTGACTATCCCTGGGTGAGCTGGGCTTCCACCATAGGAGACTCCACAATGGGCAAGACTCCCTGAACAGGTGTTGTTTGGCATGGGGGGGGCGGGGCTCCCAGAACTCCCTAGCTTGCTAGGGTGACGAAGGGGTGCTCACAGTGTACATCCAGCCGCACTAGAGTTTCGGCGGTGCCCTCTGAGTTCTGGCAATGCAGCTGATAGAGGCCATCGTCAGCGCGGGTCACATTCCACAGCTGCAGAGCTCCACCAGACAAGACGCGATGCCGAGGGCCGCCAGCTGGGGGAGGTCAGGGTGAGCGCCCTGCCAGACCCTCCAGTCTGGGGGACCTCTGCACCCCTCTCCCTGACCACTCCACGCACCTGGGCTGAGACGGTAGCCGCGGAAAGTCCAGTTGAAGGCCTCCGGGGCAGGGTTGGCAGACACAGACACTGGCAGCAGTGCCTCACCCTGCTCCACCGCGGTCACCACAAGCACCTGCTCCCCCAGGAACTCTGGAGGATCTGTGGAAGGGGCGCCACTGAAGTCAAGATTGTTGTTAAGGTTGGGGTCTGGGATGGATCTGAGATCAGGTACTGGTCTAAGGGTTACAGCTGGACTCGTGACTAGATTTAAGGTTGTGTACAAGGTAACAAGTTCAGAGCTGAGCTCTGCTGTTAGGTTCAGGATAGAGGTCAGGATCTAGTTTAGGAAAAGGGTAAAGGTCAGAGTCAGATTAAAAGATGGAGAAGGGGTTCAAGAGGGCTCAGAGCCAAGGGTTGAAAAGAGAGCAAGGCAAAATGGAGGTTGGGTAGGACAGGAGTTGGTGTAGAGCCAGGGGTCAAGGATAAAGGTCAGGAAAGTTTCCAGCTGTAGAATGGAGATAAAGGAGTGTCCACGCGAAGACCCAGGTAGTATAGAGTCAGGAGGGAATCAAGAGGGGTTCCACTTACACAGCACGTTGAGGCGGTAGAAAGCGCTCATGGTTTCCCGTAGCTCAGGACTGTGGGCTCGGCAGGTCACTCGGTGGCCGTGGTCTCGGGATGACATTCTCAGAAGGACGCTCCTGGATGCCGCAGAGCCTTTGAATGGGGCACTACGGGGCGGTGTGGCCACACTTTCCAGCCTGTGGACCACGCAGGGCCAGGTCGGGACGAGCTCAGGGATGGAACCGGAGCCAGAGAGGTACTAGGTGTGGGGCAGGACCGTAAGGGTGGGGGTGAGGGGTTCAAACTAGGTAGGGGGCAGGACCGCAGGGGTGGGGGTGGGGCTCAAACGGTGAAGGCGTGAGACCAGAACCAGAGAGTGGAGGGGGGCCCCTGGCATCTTACCTCTCCCCCTCCTTGTCCCACGACAAGTTGACAGGAGGGTTGCTGCTAACACTGATGCAAGTCAAGTTTAATGCATCCCCTGGGCGCAGTGCCGTAGCATTGGCCAAGATCGTCACGTTTGTTGGGGGAACTTCAAGAACGGGCCAGGTGGGAAGAGCGAGGCTCAGACCCTGCTTCCGCCTTACCGAGACCCCAGGCTCTGCTGCTCGCGTCCTGCCTGTCCATATCCATTGTCCCCCAGCCTGGCTCTGGCCTAGTTCCCCGCCACGATCGAGCCCTCCCCCAGGTCCTGGCCCAGGGCGCCCTCACACTGCACCACAAGCTGCGTGGATGCGCTCAGCTGACCCGCCTTGCACGTGAACTTGGCCTGGTTGTCCGATGGACCCGTGATCAGTATAAGCTCTCGGGAGAACGTGCTCCCTGACTTCTCCAGACTTCCCAGCTGCACCCTCCGCGGCTCCTGGGACGGCCGCGGTTCAGTCACCGTCCGGGAGTCCTGAGGGCAGAGACTAACTGGGGTACAAGCAGCCCTAACATTTCCCCCCAGAAACAGCCCATTGGGTTGGCTGCAGCCAGCTCTGATAAAGCCTTGGTGTGATGAGGCAAAGGGGCCTCCTTCCCCTGGCACCCACTAAAGTAGATTCGAATGGGGACTGGAATTGAGCACCTGCCACGCAGAGTCTCTCCGCCTCCCCTGGGGCCCCGGAGCCCAGTGGCTTTGCGGTGAGATCCAGCCTCCACCCCTACGAGGCACCCCTCCACTTGCCTCCAGATGCCAGCAGTGGTTGGTGCCCCTGCCGACCCTCAGCCCCACTCCTCAAAGTCCATTCCAGCTACACTTAGCAAACACCACAACACCAGGAAAGTCCCATGGAATCCCCAAGCCTTTCCCAGAATTTCTTCATTTTTTTTCTATCTTTAGTTCTTTTTCTTAAAATTCCCACGTTCCCCAAGATTTCCTTTGATTATTCTCTTAATTCCACACCCTTTCCATGGATTTCTGAATCCTTCCCCAATATTCTCTTATGACACTAGTCTTTGCCTAGAATCCTTTGATTGCCCAAATTCTCGTCACTTTCCTAGAATTCCATCCAGTTAAACTTCATTCCTCTAATTCCTAGTCTTTCCCCCAGAATTTTCACTAGCCCCTTAACTTCCCAGGATTTTCTCAGAACTTCTTTTAATTTTAGTGGAATTTCACTTTTTACCCCCGAATCCCATGAATGGAAATTAATATCAATAGGTTTTCAAATGTTCTGTGAAATAACTAGTCTCTCTCTCGAATTTCTAACCTTTGCCCATCATTGTCCTTGCACCTGGAATTCTTACCTTTCCCTAAAATCTCTGCCATTTCATCTGAACCCCTAGGGTTTTGCCAGAATTTCCTTTACTTTTGATGAAATTTACTGCCTTTTCTCTAGACTTCCTCATCCTCATCTAGAATTCCTTCTTTTTTCCTAGAATTCTCACTGTTTTCCCAGAATTCCCAGAATTTTCCTAGGATTCCATTTAATCCTCATGGCATTTGTGTCTTTTCCAATTCCCTACCAAAATTCAAACTCTCCAGTATTTTTCAAGAAACTCAAGTTTCTCCAACATTTCCCCAGACTCTGGAGGAGAGAAAGGGCTTCGTCTTTCCCCCACATTTCTCGCCAACCCTATAGCCCTCGTTGGGCACCAACCTTGAGCCAAGTAAGAGAGGGTTCTGGGTTGCCTCCAATGGCCAAACACACCAGCCTCACTCGAGTCCCAGCCCGGAGGCGTTGTCCCTCTGGCGGACCCTCTATCCACAGCTTCTGGGCAGGATCTGTGAGGAAAGCCAGGAAGAGGAGCTTTTCTCTCTGGACTGGGCCTGTTGGGGGGGGGGGTGTCTCTAAGGGATGGGAAATGGGGCACCTTGGGCAAAGGTGGAGACTCACATTTCACATTCAGGGTGAGTGATTTCTTGAAGGTCTCCTTGGTGAAGGCCTCACTAAAGGCCTCACACGTGAGAGTCAGACCATTGTCCTCCCGTCGCACCAGGAACGTCAAATTGGACATGGAGATGTGGCCACCATGCAGGCCCTGGTAAGGAGCGAGCTTCAGGCTTGGGAGCGAGAGCACTCCCATCCAAGGTCCCAGAGGTCTGGGTTCGCTCCGGACCCTAGCAGGGACACACATCAAGCATCTCCACCCCTCCTCTGTGAGGCCCACAAGGCCAGGACCCAGTCATCCTGGCTGCCAGACCTGTCCTCCCCCAGATCCAGGAGTCGTGCCCTCATCTCCCTCCTCCCTCAGACCCAGGAGCCTGGCCACCGCCTCACATCCACGACCATCTCTTCTGTGGGCACCAGCTGCCGCCAACCCAGCCACCATCGCAACAGGACCCGTGGGCGACTGGACTTGGAGATGCAGGAGAGCGTAACGTTCTTGTTCTCAGACTGGGATGCGGATCCCAAGATGGTAATGGCACTAGGGGGAACTGTGGGGCCGGGGGACAGAGGAGAGACACTCAGACCGGCCCCAACAAGGGACTGGGAACAGATGACAAGGTCTCTGGCATCAGGCAGGCATGCTTTGAGGACACAGATGGTTCTCTGGGGCATGGACTGACAGATGGGCATCCGGCATTGGGACTCACAGGTGACCTGCAGTGTGACCCCGCGCTCCTGGATCCCTATAGATACGCTGTTGTGGGCCTCACAGCTGAGCCTTGCCCCGTGGTCTTCCGGTCGCACGACCATCACTAGCATGCTTCGGGCCACTGCCTCAGCGTGCTCTGTGCCCCACGCTGTGGACATGGGCTGGCCATTCTGGAGACAGAGACAGACCTGGGCCAGCTCAGGGCCAGCCCCAACCCCCCAATCCCCTCCCACCCCACCCCATGCCTGCTCCTGCCCTCACCTTCAGCCACTGCAGTGTGGCTGGCGGGTTCCCCCCTCGGGCCACACACAGCAGCTCCAAGCTCTGTCCTGCCCGCACATGCCCCTCGTCCAGGCCTGGCCATTCAATGACAGGGGGCCCTGGGGGGACTGGGAAACAGCAGCCACTCAGTGGGCCTGGAGAGCCCAGCCAGTCTTTCCAGGCCCCACAACCAGCCTCTGAACCCCCATGTTTCTCCTTGAGAACCTGAAACGTCCATAATCCCGGAACCCCCCCCGGACCCCTAATCCCTGCTCCCCATCCCCCGTGCCCACAGCTGACTCAGTTCCCCACTTACACAGAACATTCATGGTGACCGAGACCCGGATAGGGGTGTCCAATGCTGGGCTGGACCCCTCACAGACCAATAGCTGCCCATTATCTGAGCTCTGGGGTGTCACCCTGGGGTGGGAAGTTGGGGTTCTGGAGTCAGAGTCATCATCTGAAATTTTGGGAGTCAGGGTGAAGATATGGGGATCCCTGGTTCCCTCCGTTAATTTCCTTGAGGATCTCGAGTTCCATGGAAGACATCTGGGGGGTCAGCTGTGAAAACCGGGATCCCAGCGGCCCACCCCTGGCCAAAATCTTGTACTTGATACTCTGGAACTATAGCGTTCCCATGAAGATGTTTTGGAGCATCGGGATGAAGAATTAGGTCCCAGATTGTTCATGCCTGACTCTAGTCTTCACGCTTGGCATCTTCACAGAGAAATTTAGGGGTCAGGCTGAGGGGAGAGCATCCCAAATTTCATACCTGGCTGTGGCCTCTGTGGTGAAGAGTTTCTCCTGGGACCCCGCATTCACATTGGCAGAGATGTCAGAAACTGTTTGTCCACCTTGAAGCAACAAGAGGGTGAAAGGGATGCCAGCTTCTCCTCAGGGTAGGTCCTGGGGAGAATGGCCTGGAAATCCTCAGGGTGGACATAGCGCCCCCTCCCTCCTGCTTCTGGAGGAAAAGCTCTAGCTTTGTTCCTCCAGGCATTCAGGCCTCCCTGAATCCTGGAGTCCTGCCCTCACCACCTTGCTGAGTTGTGTCACTCACCGCCATCACCCAGCTTCTTGCTTCAGCACCAACGATGACACCCACATCTCTGTCTGGAGCCTCGGCCCCTTCCCTGAGTCCCAGACTGTGGTGCCTCTCCCTGGATGTTCCCTCCCATTCGCAGGGTCTCACACTGGCCTCAACATCTCCCCGAGTTCGTTCCTGCATTCCCATCACTCGAGAATGTCCTATTTTCTAGGACCTCTAGGAGGAACCCACTCTCGCCCCACTCCAGGGACTTGATGCTGTCCCCGCCAGTTCACCCACACTCACTCTGGAAGAAGGTGATGTCGGGTGCTGGCTTCGCGTCCCCAGACACACAGGTGACCACGTACTCTTGCCCAGCTACCCACGTGACTGTGCTCCCTGCCTCAGGGGTCAGCTGAAGCACTTTGGGGGGCACTGGTGAGAAAAGGTCTGGGGTGAGCTGCCACCACTGAGGAAAACATGAGGATTTGGATTTTTGAGTTTGCCCATCAAACGTGTTGCCTGGGTCTGGGACTGGGGGCTTGGAATCCCGGGCCCTGGAGTAGGAGAGGGCTGGAATTCTGGACTCATGGGTCCTGGGGGTCTCTCACCCATACCCAGGACGGAGAGGATCACTCTGGGAGACACGAGCTCAGGGCCTGTCTCCGAGCGGCCGACCTGACACTCATACTCTGCATCGTCGCTCAGGTCACACGCTTCAATATGCAGGTGGAATTCACCTGCAGGTGAGAGCGGGGGTCCCAGGTCAGGACCACAGTCAGGCCCTGCTGGTGGCTCAGGGTCTGAGGCCCTGATCTCTTACCTCTACTCGGGTCTCCTTCCAGGCGGTACCTCGGGAAGCGGGGGATCCTAGGATCAGGGCCCAGGAGTAGCCCATCTTTGGCCCATTGCACCACACTGCCAGGGGCGTGGACCCCACACTGCAGCTCAGCAGTGGCTCCCTCCACCACCGTCAAGTTTTCTGGCAGAGCCCAGAAGCCTCGAGGGGCCGAGGCAGAGAGCGGCAACTGGGTCAGGCCTGGGGACACAGAGGTGTCAGCAGGAGAGGGCAGAGGGTCATCCGTCTGCAGAACATGAGTGGGAAATGAGGGCCACTGGTACTGGATCACAAGGCTGGGATCCCACTCACCTGTGGTCAGCAGCCCCATGAGGAGAAGGGGAGCCCTGCTGGGGGTCCTCAGGGCCATCCCGGGTCCTCTGGCTGTGGCTCCCACAGTGCCCACTGCCTGCCTCCTGTCTCTGGTTCTGTCTTTAGCTGGATCCCTCTCTCTATGTGTCTGGCTTTTCTTATTGTCTCTCTTCATCCATTTGTCTCCTTCTATTTCTCGGTTTTCCTCTCTTCCCATAAGTCTCTCTCTGTCTCTCTCTCTGTCTCTCTATCTCTCTCTGTCTCTCTTTCTCCTTTCCTCCCCTTCAGTCTCTCTCTTCTCTCCTGCCACCCCCACCCCTGCTCTCCTCTCACCACTCACAGCCCCTCAGAGGGGACAGCTGCTCAGAGTCCGGCAGGCCCCAGGAGCCCAGGAGAGCGATGAGGCTGATGTGGTCAGTGGTAGAGACCCTCCGCGGCAGAGGAGACCCAGCCCGATGTCGTCCTCACACTGCTGCCTCCCCCGGGCACCTTCTCGAGTCTCCAGCTCCAGGTCTCTCCCCAGCAGGCTCCTCCCGGCCCAGCTGGAGCATGAAATCCCCTGTCAGCACATGCCAGGAACATTCCATGGTGCCTCCCCAGCCCCCATGACCCCAAGGGCCTGGCTCTGGCCAAGGATAAGGGGGAGCAGTTCAGATCCAGGTGGAGAGCTGGACCCAGCGTGAGGTTGGGACTCCCCATCTCTTCCCTCCCCTGGTACATGACCTTGGCAAGCCTCTCCCTTCCCCAAGTAGACATCTTTTCGTTGCCACCTCTGCTGGGGGGTGTGCAAGAGTGTGTTTGGGAGACTGTGAGAGTGCAGATATCTGTGTTCTTGTGTGTGTATGGGTGCATGAGCATGCGTGTGAGCATGGGGAAGGTGAGAGCGAAATGTGAGCTGGGAAAGTATATGCAAGAGTACGTGTGTGTGAAAGAGAGCCTAAGGTGTAAGTGCGCAGGGCAGCCGGAGTGGGTGGAGTGAAAGGCAGCGTCCAAGACCACCTGCACTAAGTGTGTATAGGAGTGAGCCCAGCTTGGGAACCCCATGGCCACGTGCGTTCTAGTTCATGAAGCTTCTCTGTCTCTCCTCCCCCTCCCTCCCTCCCTCTCCATTAGGTGGTTACATCTCAGGCAGCCTTTACCTATGTCACTGTCTCTCTTTACGCCTCTACGCCTCTCGGTTTTTCGTGTCTTCCTGTCTTTGTTCTCATCCCCATCCCCCACTCCCCATGCTCTGTCTCTCTCACACACCAGACGCTCAATAAATATTTGTTCTCGGTCAACATTTGAAGACACTTTTTCCTTTTATTTGTTCCTCCATCTCTGCGTCCTCCTGGTTGTCACATCTTTGACTTTCGTAACCATACGCTGCTCGGCCTGCCCCCCACCCCCGCCCCAGTGTGCACACACAGACACTCACATGGGATAAGCTTCTTCTGCCTGCTTATCTCCTGCAGGAATTGGAACTGCAGGCTTCCCCTCCCTACCTCCGCCCTCCCCACACTCCCTTCTCTGGTCTTCCTCCAGGAACAAGATGAGGCATCTGGCCGGAGCCCCCACAGCTCCATCCTTAATGTTGCCTCTACTCTTTCTTCTTCCCTCCCATTCCAGACTCCTTGCCCTCCCCTGCACTACCTTTCCCAACTGCCCCCCACGCCTCCTGGGGAATGGACTGGATGCAGAGCTGGAGGTTCTGTCATAGGGGCTCTCACCAGATGGTGTCCCTCAGGGCGGGGGTGTAGAGCTGTCAGTTGCTGAGACCTTTAATTAGCACAAACCTTCCACCCTCCACCTTGGCTGTTTTCCTTCTCTGGATACCCCTGGGACCTCAGCCTCTCCATTTTTCCATGCCTGTGGCCCAAGAGAGCCAGGAAGGGGAAGCAATGTCAGGTGTCTGGAAAAACAGCCTTATACGAGCTGACTTCCTCCCCAAGACTCAGGAGTCCTGGCTCCAAGATCATCCTCTGTCGAAATCCAGGCTCTAGATTCCCCAAACAGAAGCCTGCTCAGGCCCCCAGACCAAGAAGTCTGGGTCCCCAGGACCCACCCCTCTCAGACTCAGGAGTCCAGGCCTGCAGCTGCTTCTCCTCAAGGACCCAAGAGTTCAGGCCTCCACCCCTTCCCCCCACCCCACAGAGGACTTAGGGCAGATGTTGACTGTCTGTGATTTTCAAATCCTCCTGGGCCTGCGTGGGGGTGGAGGGATTGGTGGCTAATCCACTGACTCTAAGACTTAAGACCAGATTTTCTGACCCCCCTGTTGTCCTCTCCCAACTGCACCATGCTGCAAGCAGGGGACCTAGTTGAGTCCCCAGCTCCCCCAGAAACTCCCAGTTCGGGCCATTAGCTTCTCAGTCAACAGAGATCTGAATGCCCAGGCTCAGAAGCCTCTGAGTGCAAGCCCCTGCCACTCGGAGAAGCAAGAATCTGAGCTCAGGAGCAACAAAGGACCTGAACGTGGGCCCCCGGGCCCCGCGGGCTCCGGAATGTCAGGCCCCGGGTCCCAGGCCCCCGGCCCCACTCGGGGTCCCGCCCACCTGCCCCGCCAGCTGCGCAGCGCCCCGGCGGGCCCGCGGCGTGGGAACGCCCCAGCTGGGCGGCAGGCAGCCGTCAGGACAAGCTGCGCGGTTCCCAGCCTCCCCGCCCGCCGCAGCTCGGGCGCCGCCGCCGCCCCGCCGTCGCCCGGCAACCGCAGTCGGGGGGCGTGGGGGGGCCGAGCCCGGACTGCGGGGTCTCGGGAAAGGAGGGGCTGGGGCCTGGCTTCCCGGACCCTGGGACGCGCCGGCTTTGCAGCGCTAACGCGCAGGCACAGGGATATTCTGAGCTGGGGTTTGGAAGCGAGAAGAACTGAACCCCCTCCTCTCCTCAGGGGTCCCGGTTGCCCCCCCAGGCACCCCAGTGTCCTCTTCCTGACCCGCAGGCCCAGGGGAGAGCCGGGCCCCGCCTCCCCGAGGCGCGGAAACTAGCGAAGCCCCAGGGGCTCCCATTTATAGCTCCGTTTCCACTCGGCGCGGTCCCTCCAGGACCGGGACTGACAAGTTTCTTCCACTCTCTCTCCCGCCGTGCCCCCCACAAGCCTGGGGGTGCAGGTGTCCACCCCAGCCGGACGCCCTCCGTCGACCCAGGTGTTCCGGCTCCCAGACCGCAGGTTGGCTGGGGCGCCCGCGGGAAGACCCCGCCCTGCGGAGCCCCATTCATCCGCGTCTCGGCCGCGGGAGTTTCTCAATGGGAAGGGGCGGGGCCCCGGGGGCGGGGCCAGTGGGATCCGGCCCTCCCCGATCTCTGAGTCCCGGGGCGCGGAACCCGCCTGGGTTTCAGCGTTGGAGCCGGCTGCTGAGCAGACTCGGGGCGCTCCAGGCCGGGAACGGGGTGGCTCCTAGGCTGGGGCGAGTTGCCGGGCGCGAAGGGAGCTCCGACCGGAGCGGGGAGAGGTGTGCTGTTGAGGAAGGAGTTAGCAAGGAAGCCAGTGCAACAGCAAGTCTGCGGGATCTTGGGGGCCACACTTTCAGAATGCTGGTCCCCGCCCTCCTCGTCCTCCTCTTCTGCCTCCGAGGCCATGCAGGTACCTCGAGGGGCGGGTGAATTTGGGGGAGGATTGTTTGCCAGCTGCCTCTTTACTGGGTTAGAGGAGGGGGCTCCGACTCCTAGGTCTGCAGGAGACCTCTGGAAAGCTGGGCTCCTGGGTCCTGAATGAGGGAGCTAACTAAGCTCATCGCTAAACTCAACCCTGCTCCACATCCTCCTCCCC
This sequence comes from Vulpes lagopus, assembly GCF_018345385.1. Taxonomy (NCBI): domain Eukaryota; kingdom Metazoa; phylum Chordata; class Mammalia; order Carnivora; family Canidae; genus Vulpes; species Vulpes lagopus. Next base: position 173,361,940 of record NC_054825.1, on the reverse strand, counting down.
GTCCTCCTAGGTCTGTCGCCCCATTTCCTGCAACAACCAGATGACCTGGTGGCACTGCTGGGGGATGAGGCCCGGCTGCCCTGTGCCCTGGGTGAATACTGGGGGCTGGTTCAGTGGACTAAGGATGGACTGGCTCTAGGGGGTGAAAGGGACTTGCCAGGTGAGACTGGTTCTCTCTACTCAGCACGGTTTGGCTCCAGCTCTATCAACTGTAGCTGTATCTGGGGTTCTGTTTTGAGGTTTTCAAATTTGGAAAATTGTTGGGCTCAGGTAAACATCTGGGAGGTTTTAGCTTCTTCTCTGGGTGGGTAGTGGGTTTTTATTTGTATCACAAAATATTACATAAATGCAGAAACATACATGCACAGAGCATACAAGTAAGATTTGCCAAAAAGTTACTCGTGTAACTACTACTCACGTCCATGGTCAACTCCCCAGAAGCCTTTCCTATTCCTTTCTCCTATCATAGTCCTCTGCTCACCCCAGAGGGAGTATCTAATCTGACTTCCGTGGCAATTATTTCTTCACTTTTCTCTGACTTTTTCACCCACCCCCAAGTTTGCCATGACTCTGGACTGGGAGGGGGTTAGAGTCTGTCTGGCCCAGCACCCACTTTGGGATGTCTTTCTGGTATGGGATGTCTGGGGAGGGAGGCTGGGGCCAGGAACTCAGAACCATGGTGTGACTGCCTCTTCCTTAACTTCAGGGTGGTCCCGGTACTGGATATCAGGGAATGCGGCCAGTGGCCAGCACGACCTTTACATTAGGCCCGTGGAGCTGGAGGATCAAGCATCATATGAATGTCAGGCTACACAAGCAGGCCTCCGCTCTCGACCTGCCCAACTGCATGTGCTGGGTGAGGACCCAGCTCACTTGTCCCTGGGAAACCTGGGGAGGGGGGGTGGACAGCCAGTGCTAGCTGAGTATCAGAGTCCAGGGAGCCCAGAGGAATGGTCATTAGAGCTGGGAAGATTGGAGCCTCTGGTCCCAGGATCCAGCTCTGACCCCAGTCTACACCCACAGTGCCCCCAGAAGCCCCCCAGGTGCTGGGCGGCCCCCTTGTGTCTCTGGTTGCTGGGGTTCCTGCGAATCTGACCTGTCGAAGCCGTGGGGATGCCCGCCCCACCCCTGAGCTGCTGTGGTTCCGAGATGGGATCCGGCTGGATGGGACCACCTTCCACCAGGTCAGGTCCAAATCCCTATGCAGCCCTTGGCCATGCAGGGACGTTTGGGATCCAGTCAGACCACAGGCTTATCCAGAGGAGAGAAGGGCATGGGAGGGAAGAGGTTCAAGTGTTGGGACCCTTGGTATGTGATTAAGGTTAAGGACTCCAGAGCCAGACTGCCCAGGTTCAAATCCTGGCTCAGCGACTTGGTAGTTGGTTGATCTTGAGTTCAAGGAGCTTAACCTCTCTGTCCATCAGTTTCATTATCTGTACAATAGGGACAATAATATTCACTTCATAGGGCACTTGTGAAGATTATACATGTAAAATGCTTAGAAGTGACACATAGTAAACACTGTATAAGGGGTAGATGAAATCATTGTTATTATTCATAACCTCCAGCCCCTGCTGAAGGAAGGAACAACTGGGTCAGTGGAGAGCATCTTATCCTTGACTCCTTCCAGCCACGATGATGGAGCCACCTTGGTCTGTCGGGCCCGGAGCCAGGCCCTGCCCTCGGGGAAGGATACAGCTATCACCCTGAGCCTGCAGTGTGAGTGCAACTAGACACTGGCCCTGAAGCCAGAGACCTTTGGGAAAAGAGGGGCCTGAGGACTGGATTCCAGGGTATGAGGAAGGAGGAGGCTGTCGACCTGGGGCCCTGGAGGCATTGGGAACTGGAGTCCTGGGCTCCCAGCTCAAAAGGAAGAGGATACTGGGAACCCAGAGTGGGCATTGGCAGAGGAGCCTGGGCACCCATGGGGACCCAGAGTGGGCACTGGGAGAGGAGTCTGGCCACCCAGCCTGTGAGAGGCTGGGCATTGGACTCAGGAGCTCCACGGAGGTGTTCCAGGTCCTTGCCCACCGCCGACCGTTGACCCACCTCCGCAGATCCCCCAGTGGTGACTCTGTCAGCGGAACCACAGACTGTGCTGGAGGGAGAGAAGGTCACTTTCCTGTGCCAGGCCACAGCCCAGCCTCCTGTCACTGGCTACAGGTGAGGACGATGGTCACCTCTCCTCAGGCCCGAGCACGCATTTGGGGAAGACTGAGATTGGGGCGTCCGTGGGTGTCCTTGGGGAGCAGGGACGACGCGAACAGCCCCATTCCCACCCGCAGGTGGGCAAAGGGAGGCTCCCCGGTGCTCGGGGCCCGCGGGCCAATGCTGGAGGTCGTGGCAGACGCCTCATTCCTGACTGAGCCGGTGTCCTGCGAGGTCAGCAACGCTGTGGGCAGCGCCAACCGCAGCACCGCGCTGGACGTGCAGTGTGAGCCGGGGCGAGCCCTGGGTGTGGCCAGAGCGGGGCGGACGGCCTGGGGTTAGGGGCTGGAGGGGGCGTGGCCGCGGGAGGAGGTGGAGCGGGAACAGGACGTAGGCAGGGATTGGCTGTGCTGGGTCAGAGGCGGGCCGGGGCGGGGCCGGGGCGGGGGCGGGGCCGGGGCGTGCGAGCCGAGTTGCTGCGGAGGCCGCCGGTGCTTGGGCCCTTGGGTGTCGCCCCTGAGTGGCTGATCCCGGGTCAGAAGCTGCATCCCTCCCCGGCCATGCGACGTCTCCACTCTCTCCTCCAGTCGGGCCAGTCCTGCAGGCAAGGCCAGAGCCCGTGTCAGTAGACATAGGGGAAGACGCTTCCTTCAGCTGTGCCTGGCGCGGGAACCCGCTCCCACGGGTAACTTGGACCCGCAGCGGGGACGCGCAGGTGAGACCCGATCTGGGGCCCGCGGCCGTGGCTGGCGATGGGCGGGGCTTCCCCTCGAGGTCCTGCCCCTGACGCCCCTTCCCCACCCAGGTGCTGGGCTCCGGGCCCACGCTGCGTCTTCCGTCGGTGGGGCCCGAGGACGCCGGCGACTACGTGTGCAGGGCTGAGCCCGGGCTCTCGGGCCTGGGGGGCGGCGCCGCGGAGGCCAGGTTGACGGTGAACGGTGAGCACGCGGCGCTCCCCAGAAGGCCGGAGGGCCCGGGACGGGGAACGCGCGGAGCCGGCGAGCGCTCAGCGGGGTGGGCGTGGCCTGGGAGGGCGCGCGCTCTGCACGGGGCCGGGGTAGGAGCGGGACCCCGCGCGGGCGAGCCCCGGGGAGGATCCGCGGCCACCGAGGGGCGTGGCCTGGTGGGAAGGGCCGGGACCTGGCCGCGCCTGACTGACAACCGGAGCCTCCGCGGGGGGCAGCGCTTCTCTGACGCGCCCGCAATCTCCAAACCAGCTCCCCCCGTCGTGACCGCGCTGCATTCTGCGCCCGCCTTCCTGAGGGGCCCCGCCCGCCTCCGATGTCTGGTCTTCGCATCCCCAGCCCCAGATGCCGTGGTAAGGAAATGTCCCCGCTCTCCTGGCCGTCAGGCCGGACCTCCAAAACTGCTGTGACCGACACCCTGCCCGCCCTTCCCTCCCTTTCCAATCTCCTTAATGACTTCCCTTTTTTTGTGCCGCCAGGTCTGGTCTTGGGATGAGGGCTTTCTGGCGGCGGGGTCGCAGGGTCGGTTCCTGGTGGAGACATTCCCAGCCCCAGAGGGCCGCGGGGGACAGGGCCCAGCCCTGATCTCTGTGCTACACATTTCCGGGACCCAGGAGTCCGACTTCAGTCGGGGTTTCAACTGCAGTGCCAGGAACCGCTTGGGTGAGGGAGGCACCCAGGTCAGCCTGGGCCGTAGAGGTGAGATTCCCGGCCTGAAGCCTCCAAATCTGAGGATCTCAAACCCCCAGAGTGCCGCAATCTCAAACCCAGGACCTCCAAACGCGGACTACCTCAAACCTTGAAAGCCTCAAAGCTCATGAGTCCCTTGAATCCTGAGCGCCCCCCCCCCAACAGTAAATTCCTTTAAATATAGAATCCTAAACTGAGAGGCCCCCTCACACTTAGGTGCCCCAAAGGAGGGAGGCTCCAAATATGGGGAATTGCAAAATTAAAAACCCCTTAAACTCTAGGACTCCCTAAAGCCAGGGAGTTTAAAACCTGTGGAACCCCAAATTCAAGAGGCCTTAAATCTGAAGGACCCCAAGCTAGAGACTACAGACTTGGGTATCCTCAAACTTGACGGCCTTTTGAACCCAGACACTTCAACCCAAGCAAGCCAAATCCCAGTTCCCCAGTTCCTCCTTGGGCCTCACACTTAGCCTCCTCAGAACACCCCTTCTTGGGACACCTGGGTGGCTCAGTGGTTGAGCATCCGCCTTCAGCTCAGTTGTGATCCTGGAGTCCTGGGATCGAGTCCTGCATCGAGTTCCCTGCAGGGCACCTGCTTCTCCTTCTGCCTATGTCTCTACCTCTCTCTCTCTGTGTGTGTCTCTCACGAAGAAATAAATAAAATCTTTAAGACAAAAACAGAAACACCCCTTCTCCTCCCTGTAGACTTGCTGCCCACTGTGCGGATTGTAGCTGGAGTGGCTGCTGCAGCCATGACTCTTCTTATGCTCATCATTGGGGTGACCCTCTGCTGCTGGCGCCACGGCAAGGGTGAGTGACTGAGCCCTACCTCAGTACCATCCCCTACCTCACCCCAACTGACCTGGCCTTGACCTGGTCCCAGTCCCATCTCTCTGGTCTCTGGCTCACCTTCAGGCCCTGATTCCTCCCTCAACCCCTATGTCCATCTTCTCAGCATCACACTCCTTAACCTACCAGCTTCCTGTTGGTACACAGCCTCTTGACCCAGCCCAGTCCTCTTTCTTCCTGCTCCCTGGTCTCCACAAACTGTGACCCTGCCCCCATCACTTCTCTCTGCTGCCCCACTGTCCCTGGCCTCAGCCTCTTTCTCCAAGCAAAAGAACCTGGTGCGAATCCCCGGCAGCAGCGATGGCTCCAGTTCTCGGGGTCCTGAGGAGGAGACAGGAAGCGGCGAGGACCAGGTAGGATGTCCCCAGACCCAACTCTGCCTCTAGAATTATTAGTAACCTAGTCCCAACTGCTCTCCTAGTCCCAACTGGGCCCTCCAACTCAAAGAGGGTCGTCCCAACAAGTGACCCCCAAGTCCAAATATGCCCCTGACCCACCCAGTTATCCCCTAGACCAGATATGTCCTGGGGCCCTTTGTCTTGTATCTGGACCCCAGCTCCAGGTGCTCTTGGCCCCTTCTGCCTGGTACCCACTACCCCCAGCTGAGGGGTTGTCAGTGTTTGGCACTGGGCCAGCAGGACCCTCTGAGCACTCCCTCTTACTAAGCACCCTACCCCAGGGCCCCATCGTGCACACGGACCACAGTGACCTCGTTCTGGATGAGGAGGGGGCTCTGGAGACCAAGGTGAGTGTTGGAAACAGAGGGGTTCCCTTCACTGGGTCTCTAGCTCTCTCCCTGTTTGGTCCCCTCCCTTTTCATGCTGTTGCTCCCCAGATGAGGGGCCTAGCCCCCCCCCTCACCCTTTCTTCTTGCCTCCTAGGCCACTTCACTCACCTCCACAGCCTGTTTGCACATGTGCTGATTATGCCCACAATCCTGTCCAGCCTTGGCCTCACTCAGCCTGTGCTTTCCCATCACACCCCCACCTCAGGCCTCCTGGATGCCTCTGCCAGGTCCCCCACTGGCCTCAGTTCTCCCCAAACCTGCCCCTTTTGTGAGTCCCCTTCTTTTGAGCTCCACGGACCTCAGTCCCCAGTCCAGAGCCTTTCTCTGTCTCCTGTGCCAGGAGACATAGCACGTGCCATTCCACTGGCCTGAAACACTACTTTCCTTCCCATACCTACCTGATTCTGTCCTTCGTTCCTCTGGTCTCAGCCCAAATATTTCTTGTTCTAGAAAGCCCGTGCTTCCCTCCTCACTGCCCTGATCATTCTGTGTTCCGCCTGTCACAACCAGGACCACTCTGCCCTGGCCTCCTGTCCCAGCCCTGAACCCCTGCTTGTGCTTCCCCATCAAGCCTTATCACTCTGCCTGTACTTCCCCCATCACTACTCTGACCCCTTTGGACTTAGGGGATTTGCCATTTGCTCCTTGGCCTGGGATCTCCATGAAGGCAAGACCCTGTCTCTCCCCACAATAGAAAACCTCTATCAACAGCGTAAGGCATGACACAGAATCAAAGCCTTGGGGCAGGTGGGCAGATGAATAAATGTCTTGGTCTCAATCCGTCTGTTCCTGCTGCATCTCCTTCCATAGCACCAGGCCCTAGCAGGCCTCTGTTCTTCTGTTGCTGCCTTTTTCTGCCCATTTCCTTCTGTCCCTTTGTTTCTTGTCATTGTTTTCTTGCCCCTTTTTGTCTTCCTATCAGTCTATATGTCTGTCTTTCTCTCTGGGTCTCCACTTGCTCCTGATTCTGTCTTTTTGTCTCTCTCTAGGTCTTGCTTTAAGTGTGACTCTCCATTAGGGACCCTAACCTCCCCCAATATCCTCAAATACCTTAACCAATCCAATTTGTCCCCTCAGGATCCAACCAATGGTTACTACAAGGTCCGAGGAGTCAGTGTGAGCCTGAGCCTTGGTGAAGGCCCTGGAGGAGGCCTCTTCCTGCCGCCCCCCTCCCCTCTTGGACCTCCAGGGACCCCTACTTTCTATGACTTCAACGCACACCTAGGCATGGTCCCCCCCTGCAGACTGTATAGAGCTCGGGCAGGTTATCTCACCACACCTCACCCTCGAGCTTTTACCAGCTACATCAAACCTACATCCATTGGACCCCCAGATCTGGACCCCAGGACTCTACCCTTCCCCTATGCTGCCTTCCCCACACCCAGCCACCCACGTCTCCAGACTCATGTATGATACCTCTCCAAATGAAGAGGCCTAGAATATTCAACTTGCCATAATGGATTGTCCTGATTTCTAAGGAACCAGAAAAAAAGTTGGTGACCTTACTCCTCCAAAACTGAACATTGATGGGAGAGAAAGATCATTACGATCATCTGGATCACTAGTGTACAATCAGCTCAGCCAAAGGGGATGCTCCAAGTGGGAGCAAGATGGCCACTTGACCAACTATTCCCCAGTGTAAAAGAGATTCCAGATGGCAGATGAGCTCTTTGTAGGGGGATGGGGACAGGAGGTGTTAGGAGGTAGGGGCAGGGATGGATGTTATTTCCAGACATTGAAAGAAGAGATTTCAAGGTGACCGATCACCTATACTGAGAAGACAGGCAACATAAGACAGATTAAGATGGAAGCCAGACCAGGCCGGGCACTTTGCTTGGCCAATGGAAGTGCAGCCAAGATGGCTGTTCACTCTCTGGGAACCCAAGAGAGCGACTATCTTGATCCCTTCCAAGTTCTTTAAAGGTCCTGGAAGAATTGAATCCAAGGAGTGAGGATAGGGTGAGAACTGCCAGCAGGAGAGGGGAAAGAGGGTTGGGTGGGTAGGGGTGGAATCTGGGGATAAGAATATTTATGTTTAATAAAAAAATGTTGAGAAGTGAATGCGTCTTGGGGATTCTCCTGGCATCATTACCTTACGGAAGGAAGAGGCCCATTAAATCTGCCCCAAGGCCCTTCCTCTACCCTAGGCGATGAGTGGCTGTAGGAACAAACCACGAACCACCTCGGCCCTTTATTACCCACTTGGCCGTCTAAGCTCTTCTGACACACATCTACACAAACGTACGTGCGCAGATGCACACACATGACGAGTGCTCCAGTGGGCTTGGGGAAGACAGCATTCTAGTTATTTGAGGAAGCAGCAGTGAGCCCTGGAGAGGAAGCCGGGAGGGAGAGGTAGGGGTGAGAGACTAGAAATGCCGGGGCCCTCAAAGCAAGGATGGGCTGAGCCCCTCGCCCCGAGGTGCTGGGTACCTGACTCAGGTCATCCTTAAAGGAAGGGCCTGGGGGCTTTGGTTTATGAATCCCCGAGCTAGGAATTAAAGGCCCAGACACCCGGGATCCTTGGAAGGCAGAGCAGAAGGCCAAGACTCCGGAGAAAGGGCAGGGGCTTGGTCTCAGGTCCTGAAAAGAAGGTGCCTTTAGCCCCGACTCCTGGAACCGAGGGAGAAGGGGACCGGCCCTCAGCTGCTGGGTCCTCCACTGGGGGAATTGGGGGGGCCCGTATTCCTGGGACCTCCGCGGAGGAATTTGCTGGGGGGAGAGGTCTCCCACGCCCGCGCGGCTGCAAGAGGAGGCTGATGTGGGAGTGTCTGGGTCTGAGGGAGGGAGAGCCGGGCGCGAGGGGCCTAGGAAAGGCTCAGCGCGGCGGAGCGCACGACCCAGACTCCGGGCCAGGCCCCGGCACGCGCTGGGATCCCGGGGCTCTGGGCGGGGGCCGCGCCGCTCCCCCGGCCCCCCGGCCCCCCGGCCGCCCCGGCCGCCCCAGGCTGCGCAGAGCCGCCGCGCTATTGTCCTGGCCGCGAAGGCGGGGCCGGCGCGGGGCGGGGCTGGCGGCGCCGGCGCAGCCCGGGGGCGGCGGGAGGAGGAGGCGGCGGCGGCGGCGGCGCTGGGAGCTCCTGTCACCGCTGGGGCCGGGCCGGGCCGGGCGGGAGCGCAGGGGACGAGGGCGCGAGGGCCGGGACATGGGGCCCAGCAGCCCCGCCGCTCGCGGTCTGGGCCGCCGCCGGGGCCCGCCGCCGCTGCCGCTGTCGCTGCCGCTGCTGCTGCTCCTCCTGCGCGCGCAGCTCGCCGTCGGGAGCCTGGCCGGTGGGAGCCCCGGCGCGGCCGAGGTGAGGCCCGGCCGGGTCCTGGGGGAGGGGGGACGGGGCGGGCCCGGGCCCGGGACGCGGACGCGGACACGTCCAGGGCGGAAAGCGCAGTCCTTCAGCCGAGGGGCCGGCCCCTGACGCCCCTAACGGCACGAGGCATCCAGGAACCCAGGAGTTCAGGCCCCAGCCTCCGTCCTCCCGCCGCCTTCTGCCCCTAGCTTAGGAACTGGCCGTTCCAGAGCCCCCGGTCCCCAAAGTCCACCCTCTTGACCTAGGTGACTCAGCCCCAACCCCTTCCCACCCAAACATGGGGACCCACCAGACAGTAAGACACCCGGTTCCGAGCGTGTTGGTCCCTGGCATCCTCTGGACCCATTTGAAGGCTCCCGCAGCCTCCCAGAACCCAGGAGTCCAGGTCTCCAGCCACCGACCCCCGCCCGACCCAGGATGTGGCTCTCCAGCCCAGGCCTGCAGGGCCCTGAAGCCAGGCCTTGTCGTCTTTGCATCGGAGAATGGGACCCTGAGCTAGGGACGGAGGGAGGAGGGGCCAGAACGCCTGGGTTCTGGCCTCCTCCCCCGCGATTAGGTTTTAACCCCTTCGGGCTTCAGTGCGGCTGCGCCGGGGTGGGGGCGGAGCCTGTCTCCGCGGCAACAAGGCCGCGAGACACCCCGGGGACCTGGGTCGCCGTGGCAACGGGAGAGCTGGGGCGCCCCCGCCCAGTGGGAGCTGTTTCCCGGGGAACAGTCCCTCTTAGGAGGCGGGTGCGCGGTGCTTTGCGGAGGGGGCTGGTGCTGGGGGGTCTGAACCTCGGGTCCTACGGAGCAAACGTCCGGGGGACACACGTGCTGGCGTCCCGGGGCCCTCGCTGACCCCTCTGACCCGACCCCAGGCCCCGGGGTCGGCCCAGGTTGCTGGACTATGCCGGCACCTAACCCTTCACCGGGACCTGCGCACCGGCCGCTGGGAACCAGACCCACAGCGCTCGCGACGCTGTCTCCGGGACCCGCAGCGCGTGCTGGAATACTGCAGACAGGTGGGCGGGCCCTGCTGGAGGGGCGTGGCCAGCGAGCCGGGTCCCCCGAAAGAAGCTAGTGGTGCAAAAGGCAAGGTCCAGGGAGGATGAGGGATCCGAGTCGGCCGGGGAAGCTAGGGGGCGTGGCCGAGAAAGAGGCGAATTTAGGATCTGTTTTTGAGAAACTAGGTCAGGAAAGAACTGTGCAAAGAGGCCCGGCTCAGGATGGTATCCAGTGAAGAGACAGTTTAGCAATGTGGGGTGGGGTCCTTAAAGAGTAGGAATGTCGGTGAGCTTGGCCAAAGGAGAGGCGGGGCTCAGAAAAAAGACCTTTTGGACCTGCAGGATGGGAAATGGGGTGGAGCCCAATGAGAGTGGAAAGCTGGGAGGGTGGCTTCTTCGAAAAGGCAGTTCTAATACAAAGAGAAAGGACGCTCCCTGAGAAGCCAATCCGAGGAAGAGGTGAGGCTCAAGGGAGGACCAAACCTGTTGGGGGAGGGGACAGAAGTGACCAGAAGAGAGATGGATTTACAGGGATTAAGTTTCTGGGTGGTTGTCGGGGCTTCTGAACGGGAGCTACTGGGGGCGTGGCCGGGGGCCTGCTGGCTGAGATTTCTAAGACCGATTTTAAGGAGAAGCAGAACCTAGGGTGATCACTAGAGCCTTGAAAAGGGACGAGGCCAGTGGGTAAGCACGACTGACAGGGGTGAGGCTGTGGGTTGATCGCCCCCACCCGGTGCCCCCAGATGTACCCGGAGCTGCAGATTGCACGTGTGGAACAGGCGACGCAAGCCATCCCCATGGAGCGCTGGTGCGGGGGTGCCCGGGGTGGCCGCTGTGCCCATCCCCACCACCAGGTTGTGCCTTTCCGCTGCCTGCGTGAGTTATAGACTGGAGGAGGGGAACAGAAGTGGGGGTATTCCCGGGGTGAGATTCTGGGCCCTGGGCTCAGGCTCACGTTAGGGATCTGGACGTTCTGGGTCCGGAGTGGGGCAGAGAAATGTCGGAGGATAAAATGTCTGGATTCAGAGGAGGGTGGAGCTAGTGTCTGTGGGAAGGTCTCACTCTGGTACCCCCGCACCCCAGCAGGTGAATTCGTGAGCGAGGCCCTGCTGGTGCCTGAAGGTTGCCGGTTCTTGCACCAGGAGCGCATGGACCAGTGTGAGAGTTCCACCCGGAGGCATCAAGAGGCGCAGGAGGTCAGGATCCTGGCCCATCCATCCTCACCCCCTAGAACCCAGGATTCCAGTCCCCTAACAGAACCTGAGTCTGGGCCTCAGGCCCCTCTTCCCACTGGGACAGAATCAGGAATCCAGGCTCCCAGCCCCATCAGACCCCAAGCCCCAGGCATCCGGGCTCCCCTCTACCCCTCTCCTAACACACAATCGTGGCATCTGGGCCTATTCTTCTGCAGGCCTGCAGTTCCCAGGGCCTCATCCTGCATGGTTCCGGCATGCTTTTGCCCTGTGGCACAGATCGGTTCCGAGGTGTGGAGTATGTGTGCTGCCCCCCGCCAGTGACCCCTGATCCGTCTGGGACAGCAGCTGGGTGAGTGGGAGGGAACCTTCCATGCACATTCCGAGGCTCCTGAGGCAGGAAATGGAAGCCTGGGGGCCCAGGTCAGATTCTCATTGCCTTAAGTCTTCTGTTCCCTCAGTGACCCCTCCACCCGCTCCTGGCCCCTAGGGGGCAGAGTAGAGGGGGCTGAGGAGGAGGAAGAAGAGGAATCCTTCCTACAGCCGGTCGATGATTACTTCGTGGAACCCCCACGGGCTGAAGAGGAAGATGAGGAAGAAAGAATTCTACCCTCAAGCTCCCATAGCCCTGCAGGGGTCAGCAAAGGTGAGACAGTCTCTGGACCCTTAGTTCCCTGTTCCCTGGAGGGAGGATGATTTGAGGGAGCCTTAGTGTAGAGGCATCTTTAGGCGGGACCTCTTAGGGAGAGGGCTGGGGGGAATGGAAGGGATGGGAGTAGCTTGGGATAAAGAAGAGGTGGGAGGGCTGTCCTGTGAAGAATGCAAAGGCTGAGGGTGGTTTGGGGGTACCTGGAGGTAGAAGAGCCATCTGGTAGTTCCTAAGGATTATTTTGGGGAAGCTTAAAGAATGGTATAATGGATTCCTAAGCTTGACAAGAACAGGCCCGGTTCAGAGCTCTATCTCTCATGATGCCCCGTAGCAGCTATGGTTATGTGGACACATGGTGGTCTCCAGTGTGCTCTAGGGAGGGGAGGTGACCCGGCCATGGGCTTCAGGATTCCCTGCCTCCTGGCCTTGCAGTGACCACCACTCCAAGGCCCACAGATGGTGTGGATGTGTACTTCGGCATGCCTGGAGAAATCAGCGAGCATGAGGGGTTCCTGCGGGCCAAGATGGACCTGGAGGAACGAAGGATGCGCCAGATTAATGAGGTGATGATCCTGGGAGACCCAGGATTTCCCACAACACAGAACTCCCTAAATACCAGGGATTTCCTCAGGTGCACATTGAAGCTGCCTCCAAAGACTCCCCAAGCCCCCATCAACCCCTAGCCCTCAACACCACCTCTAAGATGACCAGAGATCCCTGACCCACCTAGAATCCCACTGAGAGGCCACCAACATTCTATGGAAACTCTGGTACGCTGTGTCCTTCCACTTTAAATTCTTTCGGAGCCTTGACCTCTTGTGAACCCAAGAGCCAGTGGGACTTAAGGCATCTGGAGCCTCCAAAGTCTTGAAGAGGGACTGGGGAACTCACTGGGTAGAGGGTAGATTGCAGGATCCTGAAGCTCCCCCTTGACCTTAGGTGATGCGTGAATGGGCCATGGCAGACAACCAGTCCAAGAACCTGCCGAAAGCGGACAGACAGGCCCTGAACGAGGTAAGACACCCTCCAGCGGGTCTTAGTCATGCCTGTCCACTGCCTAGGACGCACCTGGTCTCAGCCTGGTTCTACCTGCCCAGTCTCATTTGGTTCCACCCCTTCCTAGTTATAGTGGTCTCTCCTGGCCCAGCCCCCCACTTGGTCCCACCCCTCTCGGCCTATGACTCTCTCTTCAGACTGGCCATGTTTGGCTTTGTCTTAACTTGATCCTTCCCTCTGAGGGCCCCCCTCTGTGGTCCTGTCCCCAGCTGAGCTCCTGCAGGTGCAGCCGGGCCTTCTCAGCCTCCTTGATGAGGTCACATCCATGTTCGGCCCTGCCCCCTGATGCTGGTCCCACCCCTCTAATCTCACTTGTACTCAATCCCTCCTCAGTAGGCCCAGTATCAGGACTCACCCATCACCTTCAGGCCTCGTTCAGGTTAGCCCCATTCCCGACTCTTGTTGCTCTCTTCTATGTCCTATTTCAGCACAGACCATTTCCACTTGGCCCTGCCCAGGTCTAGAGCCTTACCTGTCCTATAATAGTTGGAAAGTATTTTACCTGAACACCAGCCAGCTCAGTTCCTAGATTGTTCCCACCCAGTACAGTCAAGTCCCAGTTGGCCTGGTCCTGCCTGCACTATGCCTGGCCCTGAATCCCCACCCCTTCCATCAGTGTCCTGTGATCGATTCTACTCCTGCCTACACCCCCCGCCACCACTTGGCCCTAGAGCCCTGCCTTTCCAGACTGCCTTTGACCCAGACTTTCCCCCGTCTTCACCTTTCCCGGCCCTGTGCTCACCTCCTCGCCAGCACTTCCAGTCCATTCTGCAGACCCTGGAGGAGCAGGTATCTGGTGAGCGACAGCGCCTGGTGGAGACCCACGCCACTCGAGTCATTGCCCTCATCAACGACCAGCGCCGGGCTGCTCTGGAAGGTTTCCTGGCGGCGCTGCAGGGAGATCCACCTCAGGTGCTGGAGCCGTGGGGACAGAGGGCAGAGGGTGAAAAGATCTGGGGCAGGCCCAGCAGCCTTCATCCCTTCCACAGGCAGAGCGCGTCCTGCTGGCCCTGCGGCGTTACCTGCGAGCAGAGCAGAAGGAACAAAGGCACACACTGAGGCACTACCAGCACGTGGCTGCTGTGGATCCTGAGAAGGCCCAGCAGATGCGCTTCCAGGTGCTCAGATCCTTCCAGCTCCCAAATATCCTGCCATCCCTCAGACCCCAGGGTCTGGGACCCCATCCCTCAGATGCTCTTTCTGTCCCTTGGATCTCTTCCCAAACCTGGCAACCCCCCACCCCTGTGCCTTGGGACCCTTTGTAGCCCCTTGCATCCCTACTCCTTGATCCTGACCACCACCCGCATGCCTTTGACCCCCTTCTTGTCCCTTGGATTCCTTTCCCAGAATCCCCCTCCTGAGCCTCGAATCCTCTCTGTCCTTCACCCCACTGCTTTTCCATGCAGCCCTTGCTCTGTGCCCTCAAATCCCAGTCCCTAGTTCTTGGATGTTCTCTTCCTGTCCCCAACCACTCCATTCTATGCTTTTGAACTCAAGTCTTGCCCTTGAACCACATCATTTCCCTATGAGCCTCTAATCCTATTTCCCTCTCTGTAACCCCTGAAACCTCACATTCTATTCCTCAGACTTACGCTCGCTTCCTATTTTCTACGCCACGTTCCTTGTATCCTACACCTACATTGTCCCTTGTGTACTCTCCCTGGTGACTGCTCCCTTCCCTTTTGCCTCACTTCCTTTTCCAAGCCCCTCACTTCCTGTCTTCTATACATCTTTTCTTTTTCTTTTTATTCTGCGTCTCCAGTTTTCTTCCTCCTGTGGCCCAATTCCTGGCCATTTTACCCTACTTCCTGCCCATTGTACATGTTCCTTTTCCTTGGACCCTACCCTGCCTCAGTTTCCCCATCTCTCCCTACTGCCCGGTTCATCCGTCATGCTCACTCCCCCACAGGTGCAGACCCATCTTCAAGTAATTGAAGAGAGGATGAACCAGAGCTTGGGGCTGCTTGACCAGAACCCCCACCTGGCTCAGGAGCTGCGGCCCCAGATCCGTGAGTACCTGTGACCCCTGGTTCCCATTCCAGATCTGGAAGGGCAGATCCTGACTCCCAATCATTGCTTCCACCAACACCCCTGTCACCATTTCCATTATTTATTCCTACGTAATAAACTCCTGGGGATCCCTGGGTGGCGCAGCGGTTTGGCGCCTGCCTTTGGCCCAGGGCGTGATCCTGGAGACTCGGGATCGAATCCCACGTCAGGCTCCCGGTGCATGGAGCCTGCTTCTCTCTCTGCCTGTGTCTCTGCCTCTCTCTGTCTCTCACTGTGTGCCTATCATAAATAAATAAAATTAAAATTAAAAAAAAAAAAAAGAATTTATAAACTCCAGAACTTAGTGGCTTAAAACAACCATTTTCTTTGCTCCTGACTCTGCCATCTGGTCTGGATTCTGCTGGGTGCTCCTTCTGCCAGCCTTGCCAGTAGTCCAGTGTGTGGCAGTGTCTGGCTAGCAGATCCACTGGGGGCTGGGACCCTGGCACAGATGGGCCTCTCTCCCTCTCCAGGTCAATGCAGGGTCTCTTCTCCATGGAGCCCCTCCACGTGGTCTCAGCAGGGTACCCGGGTCTCCTCCATAGTGGCTCAGGCTCCCCATACAGGACAGCGAACGCTGTCAGGGCTTCTCAAGGCAGGGGCCCACCTTCTCTTGGTTAAGGCAAGGGACAACCCCAGTCCAGATTC
The DNA here is from genome assembly GCF_018345385.1 of Vulpes lagopus. Classification (NCBI taxonomy): domain Eukaryota; kingdom Metazoa; phylum Chordata; class Mammalia; order Carnivora; family Canidae; genus Vulpes; species Vulpes lagopus. The sequence continues at coordinate 173,346,621 of NC_054825.1, read as the reverse complement.
AAAGGCAGGGACCCACACGAGAGCAGGAACACCAGAAAGTGTGACCTGTCACAGCCCCCGGATCTGCTGTGACTTACTACGGCATATCCCACACCTAATCCTGCTCTTTAAAGAAGCCATTCTCTTGAAACCTCAACCTCCATCCTCCCTCCCAGGGGTATCTGCATCTAGCTCCCCACTTTCCCGGATCACATTTGTGGCTATGCCTGATCACTCTACTGTTAGGGTGCTGTTTATTCACCCAGTTTTGTTTTGAGGCATGATCTTGACTCCCTTTCTGCATGTTCCCCTCAGAGGAGCTCCTCCACTCTGAGCACCTGGGTCCCAATGAATTGGAAGTCCCCGCCCCAGGGGGCAGCAGTGAGGACAAGAGTGGGCTGCAGCCTCTGGATTCCAAAGACGGTGAGTTAACCCAGATAGAGATAATCCCAGACTTGGGGGGACAGGCACCCACCCTCAATTCTAACTCCCTAAAGTCTGGGGGTATCTTAGCCACCGCAGTGAGTGGGAGAGGATAGGAACGGATGTCCAAGGCTGTGGAGGCCTCTGTAGGATCCTTGATCCTCCTGCCTTGGCCCCCGGGAGGGTGCATCTCCACTCTTTCCTCGATGATGCCCTCCTTTCTTCACTGTTCCACCTGTCTTGCCTCCTCTGGCTGCCAGCAGACACCCCCATGGCCCTTCCAAAAGGTGAGTATCTCACAGAATAGATCCCAACCACCAAACCCCACTAGTCCCTGAGCCCGGAATGGAAAAGGGTCCTTGGGAACTCCAGACCTGCTGGGGTAGAGTCCGGTGCCCCTTCTGACCGCCTCCTCAGGCAGGGGAAGCACCATTCTCGATTCTCCGGAATAAGATAGGCCTTGGGGGTTAGGGTCCACAGAACAAGATGCTGCATCCTCTGGGAAAGAGAAGATTTCCCCCCTGGAGCAGTATGAGCGAAAGGTAGGTCAGACCTATGGGTGCCTGAGGGTAGATGGGAGAGGGGTCCCGGACTAGGTCTGAAGGAGGAGGGTTTTAGGGGTTTGGATTCCTTGGTCTGAAGGAGGAGGGGTTTAGGGGTTTGGATTCCTAGGTCTGAAGGAGGAGGGTTTTAGGGGTTTGGATTCCTTGGCCTGAGGGAGGAAGGGATTGAGGACATGGACTTTGGAGTCCTAGGGAAAAAGAAGGCTGGGGGATGCCCTACTGGGGCCCAGGGGAGGAGGAGGCTGGGGCCCAGACTCCTGAGTCCCTGACACCTCCTGCTTCCCCAGGTGAATGTGTCTGTTCCAAGGGGTTTTCCTTTCCACTCATCGGAGATTCAGAGAGATGAGCTGGTAAGAGGAGGACTGTTCTGGTTACCTAGGGGGAGAGGTCAGAAGTCAGTGACTAGGCTGTGACTCCCAAAGCCACACAGGGCCTTGGCGAGCCTCAAAGATGGCCCCTGCCCCCTGTCCTCTCCATGCAGGTACCAGCCGGGACAGGTGTGTCCCGAGAGGCCGTGTCTGGTCTGCTGATCATGGGAGCAGGTGGGGGCTCCCTGATTGTCCTCTCCCTGCTGCTCTTGCGCAGGAAGAAGCCCTATGGGGCTATCAGCCATGGAGTGGTGGAGGTGAGAGACACAAAGACGTGGTATGGGGGAGGAATGCCAGAGCCTGGCACAGAGGAACTGTGAGATCTTCGGTCAGGTCCCTATGCCCCTCCATCCCTCCGGCCCCTACTGCAGGTGGACCCTATGCTGACCCTGGAGGAGCAGCAGCTGCGTGAACTGCAGCGTCACGGCTATGAGAACCCCACCTACCGCTTCCTGGAGGAACGACCCTGAACCAGCCCCTTCACCCCTTTGGCTGAGCTCAGACCTTCCCTCTTCCTGGCTCCCCAGAACCCCAACTCCCAGCCTGGGGGAGGGGTCTCAAAAATGTTCATTTCACACTCTTTGTGAGGGGGCTGGAAATTCTTATTTCCCCTTTCCAATCCCAAATTCCACTCCCAAGAAATCCCCAGGTATTCCTAGCTGCCTCCCTGCTTGGGACTTTCTCATCTTAATTTATTTTGTAAGTTAATTTATTGTTCCTTAAGGTGACCACCAGCTTGGTCCCAGTGTTTGTTGTTTCCTAGAACTCATCCTCCCACGTGCTCTCCACTAACAACCCAATAAAATCCTTTACCCCACCGTGCCATCTTGCGTCTCTGTGGGGGGCTCAGTGTGTATTCACAGCGCTGGACACTGATGTGGATCCCCGCCCGGCCCTCCTTCACCCATTTACACAGTCCGTAGGATCTTTAAGTCGGGGCGGAGCCTGTAGGAAGGGCCGGGATTGGCGTGCAGGGGGCGGGGCCCAAGGACGGCTCGGCTCCCCCAGCCCAGTCCGGAGCTTTCCGCGGTGCTGAACGGTTTGTTACTTCCAGGCCTCTGTTTGCTGAATCTCGGGGTCGACTCCAAGGAAGTTGTGTCCTGGCAGTTTCTCCTGCCTTCACCCTCACACTCAATCACACACAGCATCCACCCCCAACCTGCGATCCCAAGGAGGGACTGAGACTCTCGAACCCCTCTTCCCATTCACAAGTTTTCATACCCTCTTCCGGAGGCAATAGGAATCCTCCTGATGCATGGAAATTCCAGTTACATGTCCCAGAGAGGGGTATGAGATGTCTGCAAATGCCTATTGGAACTTAAACCCTCATGAACCTCATTTTGTGGCGTTGGGGTTAGCCCTCTACCTATGCTGTTACCTGTCCCAAGAAGGTTGCTATGGAGATGAAAAGGGCTAATACCTGTGGAGATGTTAGACCTGTGCCTGCTACTTCGCAAGTATTTGTTAAATAAATTTTAAAACAGGGACGCCTGCGTGGCTCAGCGGTTAAGCGCCCTCCTTCAGCCCAGGGCGTGATCCTGGAGTCTCGGGATCGAGTCTCACATCGGGCTCCCTGCATGGAGCCTGCTTCTCCCTCTGCCTATGTTTCTGCCTCTCTCTCTCTCTCTCTCTCTCTCTCTCTCTCTGTCTCTTATGAATAAATAAATAAAATCTTTTTTAAAAAAAAGTTTAAAAAATACATTTTAAAAACAGCATGGTGGCAAATACTCATAAGGCACTCACTCTGTGCCAGGCACCGCTCCAAGAGGTTTTTACTACATTGACACTCTTAATCATTACTTCTATCCCGTGAAGGAGGTACTATGACTAGAAATGGAGATAAGTTACATTACATGCCCATGGTCACATCTAGGAATGGTCAGAGCTAGAGATTCAACCCAGGCCAACCTGGCTCTAGCATCCATACACTTAGCCATTTTGCTGACCTGCTGTCTAGAAATTCAAGGCTGCCCCATACGCCGTACAGGTTGTGCCCTGCAAAATTCCAAGTGATACCATTCACTTTCTAGACACTGTAGATTTGCATTTTTACTACAACTTCCCAGCAGGTGGCAGCAATATGCTATGTTCTAATGTCCGCTAAGTATACAATTTTCTGACAGATGCCCTAGGGAGGAAGCACCTAAATCTAAGTCTCCCAAAGAGCCTATGAGCTCACAGTGTCTCTTTATCATACATACACGTAAATACAAGTCGTGTATATTAAATATAGACGTAGCAGACATCGGGAGGAAGATGCCTACATGGTATAAATTGGACACAATGCCACAGCTTCATCGGAGAACTGTTTCCAACATTCTGAGATGGTTACATCTTTAGTTGTACTGAGACACTTTAGCAGAAATCTATGACTAGCACCACAGATGGGGGGAGAGCTGCCTTTATGTTTTCACAGCCAGGGGTGATCAACAGGATAACAATGGGTAAGGAGCTCCAAACAGGTGGGGCAGGAAATGGAAGGTCATTTTGCTCACTTTGCTCAGTGTGTGATTCCTTAATAATGTTTACATATTAATGAGGATACTTAGGGTAATTAATTTTAAAACACTTACTGAAATTCCAGCAGGAAAAATAAGTTTGCTATTGTTCATTTGATGCTCTTGTGCTACTAAGCTGCCCTTCTCTTCCCACTGAAAACAATTTGTTAATTTTTCTTTTAGTAATAGTCCATTAGAGACATTTAATCATTTTGTCATTTTATTTTTCATTTTGTTATTTTAATAAGTACGTGTATGTTTGTTGATACATGTTGGGATATACATCTTATATGTCAATAGACTCTAAGATGCCATCAATGATAAGAAATAACCTAATGGGGCACCTACGTAGCTTTGTCCCTTGAGCATTCAATTCTTGGTTTCCGCCCAGGACATCATCACAGGGTCATGGGATTGAGCCCCACATTGGGCTCCATGCTCAGCATGGAATCCTTCTCCCTCCCCCTCTGCCCCACTCCCCCTACTCACTCTCTCAAATAAATAAATAAATAAAATATCTTTAGGTACCACAAAGGAAAAAAATACAGAAATTAAACTATGCTACACTATGACTATAAGATGAATTCCAGTTAAGTTCTTAGAATCTATGAAATAACATTCCTATGAATTTGTCATGGGTCAGCTGCCATTATGTGCATACACAGAAGAGCAATGTATGCTGGTACAGGGCAGCTGATATGGGAGACTAACACAGATGGCTCCTGAAACCCTGCCTCCCAATTTTCAAGCCCTGTGTAGTACCTCCTCCCCAGATTCTAGCTTGGCCCTGTGAATGACTTTGACCAATATGATGTCAACAAGCATGATGTAAGCAAGGACTTCTTGGAAACACCAGGTGAAGAGACCCACCCACCTTCCTGGAGAGACTACATGGACCTAGAGATGCTCAGCCCACTCACAGTGGTTCCAGCCATCTCAACTGAGCTATCAGACATGTGAGTGAAGTTGTTTGGCCTAATCAGGCCTCTAGCTGACTGTAGCCACAAGAGTGACCAAAGAAGGATAGGACAGTCCAGTTGAGCCCAGCCTAGATTGGAGGATATCATGAGCAAATAGAGATGGTTGTTTTAAGCTAAGTTTTGGGGTGGAGACACTGGCACATGCCCTGAAGTATGCTTGGTTTATGGGATCCCTGGGTGGCGCAGCGGTTTGGCGCCTGCCTTTGGCCCAGGGCGCGATCCTGGAGACCCGGGATCGAATCCCACGTCAGGCTCCTGGTGCATGGAGCCTGCTTCTCCCTCTGCCTGTGTCTCTGCCTCTCTCTCTCTCTGTGACTATCATAAATAAATAAAAATTAAAAAAAAAAAAAAAGTATGCTTGGTTTGTTGTCCTTAAGAGGCTCTGAGCAGTGGAATGCTCTGAGAAGTCAGAGGGCTTTCGGCGGGGGCTCATGTAGGGGTAAGATTTGGACAAAGTCCAGGACAGAGGTTGTGGGGCAGTTATGAGAAGAGGGCATCGTGGAGGTCTTCTGTCTTAGTTTGGGTTTCTCTGGAAGAAGGATTTGAGGACAATTTATTGGTAAGAGAGGTGGGAAAGGACACAGAAAAGGGCAAGCAGACAGGAAAGGGTGTGTTATCAAGCCAGAACCAGTACGGGGAGCTGGGAGCTTAATTCTGTTGGGGAATTCCAAAAGCCCGTGAACACACACTTCCACATTATCTTCATAGAAGTGAGGGACCTAGAATATTTCTCTACCATCTCCTTTCAATCTCTGCTTAGAGGGCTGTTGGATGGAAAGTGGCATAAATTTGTTGGCATTTAAGGCTACCCATACCCATACCCACGCTCATACCCAGGGTAAGGCAGGCACCAGGGGTCTCACAATGCCCACAGGCAGTCAGACCGCCAGGATGAGGGTGGACAGGGTGAAGGCAGCAGGATATGGACGTGGCACCCACGGTCTGTTACACACCCCACCCAGGCACAGTCATCCAAACATGCCTCCTCAGCCAAGCACCACAGCCACTCCCCTGCACCAATGCCGCCAGAGATGAAGACAATGACAGTGCAGTCCAAACTGAGTTTAATAAGTTGTTTCAGATAGGGGAGAAATTCACTAGAAATGCGGAGATCAGGGATGGAGCCCAGTTGAGCTCTGAATTAGAAAGCATAGGACCCAGGGGACTTGAATCTAGGAAGAGTCCTTCCTATGTCTCAGGGGTAAGGACATGAATGGTGTGGGTCCTGGGGAGGTTTGGGGGTCATCTTAGGAGCTCTACTGGATGACACTGGGAGCTATTCTGGGGTTACCCCAAGTACTGTGTAGGGAAATCACATCTGGGGTTCTAGAGGAGTTGAACTAGACTTGAGGAGGGGAAGGGGGGCTCCAAAGGATCCCAGTGGAGAAAGGGTTAGGGTCTAAAGTGTTTCACAGAAACAATCAAGGGGCCTCGATTTCACAGAAATCATCAAGAGGGCTCCTTGTGGGTGGGGGAGGGGTATCACACCACCCCAAATATTGGGGATTGTTTACCCCCCCAGCAGCCATTTTGGGGTTTTAATGTAAGACCCCGATGGCAGGACATTCCACATACATTATCATCGATTTGCAACATTAGCATACGCTGGCTGTCCCACAGGACGGAGGGGACTGGAAAAATCAGTCCAGGTTCTGGGTTTGAGTCCTAAGAGGACAGGCCTGGGGGTGCCACACGGCTCCTCTTCAATAGCTGCCGAAGCTGTGGACAAGGAGGGGGAGGAAAAGTTAGGGAGGCTGGAAAAAGAGGTAAGGGACAGAAACTCTGTGAAGGTGGGGGGTAAAGTACAGAACAGAGTAGGGTCGATTGGGTTTGCAGGTCAGAGGTTCAGAGTCAAGGTGCAAGATTAGGGAAGATGGTTCAGGAGCCAGCACTAGGGATGAAGGATAAAGGTGTTGCTGGCTGGGGGTTCCCACTCTGGGGTTAAAATTCAGGACTAGGAGTCAAAGGTAGAGGCAAGGGGTCAGAGGTCACACTTAGGGCTGTGGTGGGGGGTCAGAGGTCATACTTGGGAATCAAAGGTCACACCCTGAGGTCAGGACTCAGGGTTAGAAGTAGAGCTTAGGAGGAGTCACCAGTACCAGGTGAGAAATCAAACACTGGGGTCAGAGGTCATACTTTCAAATCAGGGCTGTAGAGGATCAAGGTCAGCTTCTGAGATTAAAAGTCATCCTCTAAAGTCATGAATGGGTAGGGTCAGGGGTTCACACTGTTAGGTCAGAGGCCACTCCGCGGTCAGGGTGGGCCCAGTGCTCACCCCCTCAGGGCCCGGCCCAGGCCGCAGCAGGTGGACAGGCTGCTCGTTCTCCAGGTTTCGCAGCGTTGGATCTGCGCCAGCTGCCAGCAGGCGTCGCACGATAGCCTCCTGGGATGGCCCAGGGGGCAGGGCAGCTGCCATGTGGAGGGCTGTGTTCCCATGGGCCTGGGGACAGTGAGGGGAGGACTGCTAAGGATTCAGACTCAGCTGGCCCGGGCCTCTACAGTGCACTTCAGATTCTATCACACTCCTGCCTCACAGCCACATCCCACTTGTCCCTCCTCGCAGCCCAGAATCCTCTCCACAATCCCACTCCACATGCCCCTCCATCCATGGCCTATACACTCCCCCAATCTCCATCCACATCCTGTAGAGGCCTTGCCTGTGTTCCATTCGCTGTCCCTTCCCTAGCCCACGGGCCTCCCAACATCCCGCTGCCCTTCTCCATCTATCTCACACAATCGCACGTTCCGACCAAGGCCCCCACCTTCATGTTGACGAAGGCCCGCAAGTCTCCCTGTGGCAGCTCAAGCAGCAGCTGAACCAGGGTGGGATTGGCAGCCTGCACAGCCAGATGCAGAACAGTCTTATTGCTCTTTATCTCCTGTAGAGAAGGGAACGGCGGAGGTCAGGCCAGTCCTCACACCCAAGGCCCCTCCCACGGAACCCAAGAGCCCTTAGACACCACGTTCCTCCTTTGCAAGCACCCAGGGGTGCCTTACACAGTTATATGCGTTGTGCACTAAACAAGAGCACCACATTTAAGGGGTGCCATTCACACTGTACGCATCACAGGACCATGTGTTTATTATGACAATTTTCCAGCCCAAGTGTCTTTGAGGAGAAGACTCTTATATCTAATCCTCCAAAGGAGCTCTGGGCTAGCAGCTGCCCATATCTGTAGGGATGCGACTTGAGCAGCATTTTTTGGGGACCAACTAAGCCTATGTGTACTTCCTTATTTAATTGTTCTCTTCATATTTTGGAGCAAATAAAGACATATTGCACAGTGAAACTTGATTACCTGTTCTTAAAGAGTTTGTAATAATGGACATTAAAAATATGATGGGTTTATACAAGGCAAAACAACTTAGTTGGCTCACCAAATAAATAATGAAGAGGAGACAAGGAGATGGAGGAGGAAACGACTTTAAAAGTCCTTAAGGGACTCTTGGGTGGCTCAGTGGTTGAGCATCTGCCTTTGGCTCAGGGTATAATCCTGGGGTCCTGGGATCTCCCCATGGAGAGCCTGCTTCTCCGTCTGCCTATGTCTCTGCCTCTCTCTCTGTGTCTCTCACAAATAAATAAATAAAATCTTAAAGTAACACAAAAGCCCTATAATGGCAATATGTGGGCTTTATTTGGATCCTAGTCTTTTAATGAAAAAAAAAAAAAGCATATCACTTTAGAGTCAATCAGAAATTTGAACACAGGGATCCCTGGGTGGCGCAGTGGTTTAGCGCCTGCCTTTGGCCCGGGGCGTGATCCTGGAGACCCGGGATCGAATCCCACGTCGGGCTCCTGGTGCATGGAGCCTGCTTCTCCCTCTGCCTGTGTCTCTGCCTCTCTCTCTCTCTCTCTCTCTCTGTGTGTGTGTGTGACTATCATAAATAAATAAAAATTTTTAAAAAAAAATTTAAAAAAATTTGAACACAGCCAGGATATTTGATACTATGAGATTAACTTTTTTGTAAGGTGGAATAATGGTATTGAGGTTAAAAGAGTTCTTAACTTTAAAGACACAAATATTTGTGGATAAAAATACACGCTTGGTTTACTCTAAAATACTATAGGAAAGTTGAAGAATGGATGGGGCAGGACTGGTTAACAAGTTGCTGATTACTGATGTTGGGTATGGGGAGTTCACTATATTATTTTCTATATTTTATCTGTGTTCAAGTTTCTTTAAAAAAATAAAGCAAAATAATAAGTGGATGTTGAATTCTCTCAGGCAGCCCGTGAAAGAGCTACTAGCAGGGGAAGGAGAGTAACATAACTATGAAGCGTTGGATTCTGGCGTGAACCACGTGATTCTAATCCCCTGACACTTAGAAGCTGTAAGATTTTTGACCCCTGTGCCTCAGTTTCTTTACCAGTAAAACAGGAAAAGTAACAACAGTGCGCATGTCGAAGGGTATTTGCGAGGGTTCGGTTAGCTAATCTATGAAACTCCGTGTTTGATGAATAGTAAAGTGCCTGACCAATATAAGCTAAGATCAATAATATTATTCTCTGGGGCACAAAAGCTGAAGTAACGTGCTCAAGTTCACCAGGCTGGGAAGAGCCAAGTCAGCTTTTGTTTGGAAGCCCTGGACATCCAGGTGACCCATCCCACACACCTTTCTAGAGACCGGCTGCCTACTGCCCAGCTCACCTGGCTGGTGTGATCAGCACCCATGTGCAGCAACATCTGGACACAAGCCAGCCTGTCTCGGGCCTGGGTACTCAGTACCCGGAAACATAGGTCAGGTGGGTGCACGGCAACGTTGAGGGCCAGGATGGCTGTGTGGAGAGGGGTGAGGCCTGTGGAACAGAGACAGTGAGGGCTCTGCATCTGGGGCACCCACCCCACCCAAGCCCACCTGCCACACCCACCCTGTCGACCACTCAACTTACCCTCGAAGTCTCTGGCTTCCAGGTCGACCTGAACCCCTGAGTTAATCACAGCCTGAGGAGGAGAAGGCAGAGGGCTGGATTAGTCTCCCCAGGCCTGCTAGCCCTGGAAGCCAGGATGTGAGCGACCAGTCCATCCCATTCACCCCACCGGCCAGCTGGCCATACCGAGAGGACTCCTGGGAGCCCATAGGTAGCAGCCACATGCAAGACAGAACGTCCCTGATGATCGGTGGCATTGGGCTCTGCTCCCAGGTTCAGTAGATCCTCCACAATCAGGGGCTGGTTGGCGGCAGCAGCCACCAGCAGAGGGGTCTGCAGGAGATAAGAAGGTTAGTCTGAGCCCAAGTCTCCTCCCCTCTGCAAACCAAGAATCCAGGTCCCCAGACCTTCTGCCTTCAAATCCAGTCCAGGCCCCTGGCCCTCACCTTGCCCTTATGCTCCCGAATGTCCAGACGTCTGTATACTTGGAGCATCTCAGCTGCGGCATACGCTGCCCAGCGCAGCCCTCGAGCCGCGAATAGGTGCAGGAGCCTGAGGACAGGGAGGGGCAAGCAGTGAGCAGAGCAGCCCCGCTAAGCCAGGAACATGCAGACCGCAATCCCCTATACTCACGTGTCTCCCTCCTCATCCTGGGCCAGCAGCTGTTGAGGCCCCAAAGCCAGCATGTGAGCACGGGCTGTGTCCAGGGATGGTCCGGTGGCCAGAGTAGGCAACGGTGGGGGTCCTGACGGGAGTCCAGAACCTCTCCAGGATCCTGCCTGTGGCAGGGAAGGTTCTGCATAAAGCCGGGTATCCAGAGGGTTCTGAAGGATACATGTGGTGGGCAGACCCAGTCAGCTGAGAACTCCCTCTTCCTAACATACAGATGTACACAGAGTGCCAGGCAGAGTGGCTGGGTGCCCCGTCTACACCAAGTGACCCTGGACCTTTGGGCCTCAGTTTTGCCCATCTGAAGAATGGGATCTTAATCCAGCATGAGGGCAACTGGGAATTTTAGGGGTCCTTCAGCATCCTATTCCCACTCTGTATCTCACCTCCATCCCCACAGAATATGGACACTGCCGCCCTGGGTCGGAGGGTGGGTAGAAGTCAGGAGTCAGGAAGCCTTCAGCAGCAGAAGCAGGGTAAGAGTAGGGGCTGTCTGTGTAGGCAGCATGCGTGTTGGGGTCCCAGTCTGGAAAGCCCGTGGTGGGAGCCAGGCTGCCAGGTCCAGAACCCACAGTCTCTTGGTGTACTGGGAAGCGAGAATGGCCTGTGTGTGAGAGGAGGGGCAGGGGCAGGCCTGGTTACCAGAGTTGGGGAAGTCCTGACCTAGACTGGAGGACCGGAGTGAGGGCCTGGAATCTCCCAGGTACTGAGAGCTAGTACTTGTGGGACACCAAAGGGCTGGGACCCAGAATCCAGGGCACCAAGCGGTTGAAAGCTTGGACTTCTGCCACCTGGACTCCAGGGACACTGAGGGTTGAGCGCCTAGACTCTTGGAGCAACAAAGGGCTGCAAGCCTGGGGCCCCGGAACACGGAAGGACCTTCTACATAGACTAGCGGGCTCCAGAGAATCTGGGAGATCAAGCTGCTACCGGGGCCCAGCAAGAAAGAGGGTCTGGTCTGACTCCTAAGTTCCCCCAAAGTTCTAAGATTTAGAATGTCTGAGTCGGGAAGAAAGCTGGGGCTGCGCCAGCTGAGGGGACCAGATGGGTTTCCAGACTTACCAGCCTCACTCTCATTCACAGATGGGGTCAGGGACTGGGCCGGGGGAGGTGGAAACTGTCCCTGGAGAGGCATAAACAAAAACGAACGAGGGTGAGTTTATGTGACACAGCCCTCAGCGCCCAGTCCCAGCCGCAGCATCTGAGGCAGGGCCGCACCCCTCTCCCTGCTGAGGGCCCAGGGAGCCCTCAAGTCCCCGCCCAACGGGACAGGGCCTCACGGGAGTCCGCTCCACGGGGCTTCGCGGGCCTTACCGGTGCCCCACCAGCCTCAGGCTGCTGCTGACGGCGCCTCTGTTCTTCCAGGAGCTTCTTCACGGTCTGCGACGGGCAGTGGCTGCGTTCACCCCGGCTCACTACGGGGGGGGGGGGGGGGGGGCAATCAGAGGTCCTCAAGTCACCCAACTCGGGCACCCTCCCTCGACCTCCTGCGCGGAAAAACTGGCAGGCTGACGCCACCTGAGGACTCCAGAGCCGTCCTTAGCTCAGGTGCAGCTTCCGCCTCCGCCGTTTCCTTCCCTTCGCTCCGCGCTTTCCCCTCCGACCCAACTTTCCGCCAGCGTCGTGGAAACTGGGGAAGGGGGAGGGGCGCGCCCCTCTGCAGCACCCCCCCAGCTTCCGTCCCCCAGATCTCCCAGTCGCGGGGCCTGGGGGGCCGCTGGCAATGACGCCCTGGAGCCGCACGCGCAGCAACCCCGTCGCTCTGCCCTGAAGCGGACCTTGACGCACTGTCCACGGTCCGGTCCGGGCCCCCAGCCCCCTCCCCAGGGGACGACGAATCGACCGCCCGCTGGCTCGCCCAAGCCCAGACCCCATCGCCCCTCAGACCTGAGAGTCCGGGCCGCACTCTGGGGAGCCCTTGTCCCGGGACCCAGGAGTCCGGGCGCTCAGCCTCGCCCCCCCCCTTGCGCCCGGGAGCCCCGGTCTCCAGGAGCCTGGTCCGCAGCCCCCGGGAAGGCGAGGCCCCGAGCCCGCGCCCTCCCGCGCCCGGGTTCCGGCGGAGGAAGGGTTAAGCGGGGGAGGGCGGACTCGGAAACAGCCCAGACACGACGCGCTGACGTCGCGGCGCTCACGCAAGGGAATCTTCCATCCACCCCTTCCCCTCCCCGCGGCGCGCCGCAGGTGTCCCGCTGCGAGCCCGGCGGGCGGCCAGGCGTGGAGCTCGCGGAATCCCCGCACGTGGGGAATTCCTGCTCGGCGCGGGGGCCCGGGAATTCCCGGGGCGGGGGCAGGGCCGCGGTCGGCGCGGCCCGCGGCGGCCCGGCCTCACCACGGCGACCCGCGGCCGGCTTTGAACCACCACGCCCCCAGGAGCGAGGGGACCGGGCCGCCAGCCCCCTCCGCCCGCACCACCCGGGGACCGGGGCTCCCGGGCCTTTCACGCCACCCCGCGCCCGGACCCAGGAGTCCGAACCCCCGGGCCCCTCGCCCCCAGGAGCGCAGGCTTCCAGCCTCCCGGCCTCCCGGCCTCCCGGCCTCCCGGCCTCCATCACCACCCAGCAGTCCAGGCGCCCTGCGTCCTCCAAACGCCGCGTCCGCTCACTCTCAGCACCCAGGCTGGGCGCTCCCCCCACCCCCCGGTTCTCGGGGGCCGGACGCCCCACCCCGTGGCTCGAGGGGCCGCGCGCGCCTCACCTCCCCACCTCCACTTACCCCTCGGGTTCCGTGGCGCGGACTGCGGGCCCCCAGGGCCGCGGCCTCGGCGCTGCGCCAGCCTCGCTCTTGCCCCGCGGAGCCGCCGCCGGGTCCCCGGTCTAGGGTCCTGCCCCACGAGTTTTAAAACTCGTCTCCGGCCCCGCCCAGTCGAGGGCAGGGCCCCGCCCACAGGCCCGGGAGTCCCCGCGTCGCGCTAGAAGGGGCCCAGTCTCTGAATGGGCGGGGCTGACCCTGAGGCCCCCACTCCTGAGCCTCCCTCGGACCAGGGGGGCGCGACGGGGGAGGGGGGGGGACGTCTTTGGTTTGAGGGAGAAGCGGCCTGGGACAGAGGACACCCGAAGGAGGAGGGCGCTGGGGGCCTGGCCTTCTGGGTCTCTGTCTGTCCGAGGGGGTTCTGGAGGCTTCCATTTCTGGGGCCTGGGCTGGGAGGGGACAGTATTACTGAGTCCTGGGGCAAGAGGAGGCTGGGGTTCGGGACTTCCTGGTCCCGAGGGAGGCAAGAGCGACCTAGGTGAACTCAAATTTCTCCCTCTTCCCCACACCACTTTCTTTTCCAGAGGTCAGTTCTCGTCTATTCGTTCATCCTCAAGAATAGTTCATTACTGCAAGGGAGGTACTTTGCTGGGAGCCTCCGGATGGCTGTGAACTAAGAACAGGAATTCCCAGCCCTCAGGCCAACTGCCATTCCAGGGGTGGCTGGTTCTCAGTTCCCATCTCGGGGTCTGCGTTAATCATTTCTCCCGGGCTTTCGAGACTTCTGCACTCCTGGTTCTCCTCCCTCACATGCTGTTCCTTCCCAGTCTCCCTGGCTGTTTCCACCCCTTCACCCATTCTTGGGGGCCAGGGGCACTCCTCTGCCTGTACTCACTTCCTTGGTGATCTCACCCAGTCTCGTGGCCTTAAATGCCATCCATAAGCCATCAACCCGAAAATTTACACCCTCCAGCCCAGGATTCACAGATGCAGCCGTGGTCATTCAGTTCTACAGGGAGATCTGTCGGCATTTCCAGTTCAGTGTCCCCAGACCTTGGCACTTTCCCCCTAAACCTCCTCCCCTCTCCCCTCCTCCATCTTTTCAGTTGCTCAGTCCAGAAGCTCTGGTCATCCCGAATCCCTCTCTCTCAAACACACCCCATACCTACAAGATCAGTAAGTTTTGTTGGTTCCACCTCCAAAAGCTCTCCAGAACCTCCTCAGTGCCCACAGCCTGGTCCATCTGTCACCTTCCACCTGGACAATCATAGCAGCCTCCCTGGGCTCTGACCCTACCCCTAGTTCATCCCCAAAGGCAGTCACAGGGACCCGCCACTTCTCTCCCTCCCACACCTTCACACAGGAAGCAGGTGGCCTTGCCACCAGCAGAGTGACATCCGCTATTGCTACTTCTTTACTCCCCAACTGTTCCTCAGGACTTCTCTGGACCAAAGCCTCTTGCCAGACCCCTTCTAGCCTCAGCCTAGCATGGCCCCTTCCGGTGACATCCTGCTCCTGCTCCCAGGTGAAGCCAGTGGTTATGGGGCCTGGCAGGCAGAGGACTCATGAGAGGGGTGGCTTGGGTGGCATCTGAAGGGAGGAGTGCTGAGAGCAGGTCCTCTCAGCACCCCCTCCTTTCTGGAGATCCGTTTTAGCTTCAGGACCTGGTTCTTTGGGGGAGAGAAGCTGAGTCTGGGGTAGTTGCCTGTTCATCTCCCCTTCTCGCTGCCGGGTCTGTCTCTGTCTCTACTGCTGATTTTCTATCTCTGTGTGTGTGTCTGGGAACTCCCCTACCCATCTGGGCTCTTTCTCATTTGCTCTCTCCCGAACGGAGGTTACTTCTCAGGGCACCACCTTTTCCCTGCACCCTGTCTTGGGGACTGCCTCTCCCCTGCTAATCCACTTTCCCTCTCTTTTCACAGTAATTGCAGCTCTGGTGACCCCAGGTGAGAAATGAGCACGCCTTGCCCTCTTCCATGGCACTTCAGGTACTGCTTCTGTCCCTACAGGGTGGCCTGAGGGTCCTGGAACAGCCCCAGTGGCTCTCTAGCTCACCAGCTCACCTCTCACCAAATCAGAGCCCCCAGAGGACCTGGGGTCCTCTCTGGGTCGCCGTCTCACTGCCCGCATCACCAGATTGAAGCCCCAGGGACTCGACTACCCCCTAGCCTTCGTAGGGAGTCCCCGCTATGCCCAAAGCACCTCGTATGTCTCTTTATGCTGGGGGCCCCCACCCACCTCCTCTTTCATCCCCCAAGTCACCCTTGGGGAATCTCAGACACACACACACACACACACACACCCGCCAGGGACTTCATCTGCTCCCAGTGTCCAAAGTGCAGCCCTGAGGCTCTGGAACCTTCCTCAACTGCCTTCTCCCCTGGGCCCCACCCTCCAGGTTCCTGTTCCGGATGTGAGCCTGTCTCTCTGCCCCTGCTGGCAGGCCTCATGGCCGCCCATGCGGTGGTGTCGCTGCTAATCATTGCAGCAGTGTTTGTGTGTGCTTGCCCACGCCACAGGCCCACCCAAGGTGAGGACAGAGACAGGGTAGGGCCTGGAGGGAGAAGTGTCCCTAGGGAGGGGGCCCCCAGGGAGGGGCCCCCCAAGGGAAGCCCTAGAGGAGATGCTGGGGAAACCCTGGGGGCGGTGACTGGAGGGGAACTCCAGAGGAAACCCCTGAGGCAGGGGGTCCCCAGGAAGGTGGAGATGTGGGTGGGTGGTAGGTGGTCAGGCCTCATGCTTTCTCTCCCCCACCTCCAGAACATGACAAAATCTACATCAACATGCCTGGCAGGGGCTGACCCCCGTGTAAGTGAGACCTTGGACTTCTGACCCTCTGCTTCCTGTGTTGTGTGTGGCAGCACAGAAACACATTCCCCACTTTGGGGTGAAATAAAGCCATTGAAAATACCTCTGGTTCTAATTCTTCCTCAAAGAACCCCAGGGTCCCCAAAACCTCCCTCCCATTTATCTGTTTCTGGGTGAATGACACCCCCCCGAGCCCCACATATCCAAGCCCCCCTCAGCTGAAAGATCTGGGATGACTCAACAGACCTTTTATGTGCCACGTTTATTTGGGGGCAGTGGTGGAGAGAAATCTGACCTCTCAGAGAGGGCACTCTGTGGATCTTTATCTTGGTGGAAGTAGGAATAGGATGCAGGGTAGGTGTCAGGAATGAGTGGATCCAGGCATCAGGATGTTGACTGCCGTGGTTTAGGCTCATTTGTAATACGGCCTCTGTGTGTTGAGGTCACTATAGACATCTGACCTCTGACCTTGGAGCTCCTAATGGAGGGACAGGGTGGGAGTCATTAGTGGATGAGGTCTACTGAATAAACTTAAAACAAAATTCAGCCTTCTCCCAGTGGCCTATAAGGCTCCTAGCAGCTTCAACCTCGCAGCCACAGAAGAGATCTGGATTTTAATCAAGTACATTTAGTGTTTCCCTTTCTCCTCCACCTCATCATCATGCCTCAGCCTCAGGGCCTTTGCACATACTGTTCTCTCTGCCTGGAACACTGGTTTCCTAGATATTCCCGTGGATGGTTCCTTCTCCCCCTTCAAGTCGCAGCTCATGTCACTTTCTCAGAGAAGCATTTATTGATTTTGTCATCACATTTCTCCCCCCATCACCCACACCCCGCCCCCGTCACTGTCATATCAGCTTTATTTCTTCATGGTACCTCCCAAAATTATCTCAACTGTTCATTTGTCTATCTCCCCAACTAGGATGTAAACTCTGTTGCAGTGTAGGTGCTCAATAAATCCCACCAAAGGTTGAGTAAATGATAATCATGCTTTGCCCTAACATGTCACTGCCCCCAATAACTGAAAAGCTCCCTCATTTTCCTGGACCTCACAAGGCCAAACTCAAGATGCTTACACTTTACAAAGAGACTTTTTAATCCACAGGTGAGACAAAGCAAAGTTGGCTGCAAGTAAGTAAGAGACTTCACAGAACATGGCTCATATTTGGCGGGACAGGGAGTAGGGAAACCTATGGCCCCAAGAGGCAGCCCTCAAACTGAATCCCTGAAAACCTACATGAATGACTGGCCTGGGTATACATCTTTATGGGAAGGGGGCTGTTTGGCTTCCCTTAGCTTCACACAGGAGCCCATGACTCCCCAAAATGTAGAAGGGCACTGACAGAGAGGCAAGAGATGGAAAGCTGCCTCTGTCTGCATGGTGGCATTTTTTTTTTTTTTTTTAGAGAGAGAGAGAGCATGCACATTGTGAGGATGGGGGCAAGAGGAGAATCTTTTTTTTTTAAGATTTATTTATTTTGGAGAGAGAGAGAGAGCACAAGCAGGGGGAGATGGGGAGGGGCAGAAGGAGAGGGAGAGAGAGAATCCCAAGCAGACTCCCCACTGAGCAGGGAGCCAGACATTCCACAACCCTGAGACCACGACTACGAGGAGCCAAAATCAAGAGCCAGATGCTAATGGACTGAGCCACCCTAGGCACACCTGCATGGTAGTCCTTAAGAAGGGTTTCAAGATACTTGTACCACCCCTGGATCACATGCACAGTTTTGTAAATTTTTGTGTGAATTTTTCTGAGGAGTCTCTAGCTTTCATCAGCTTCTCAAAGGATTATAGGATCCCTCCTTCCAAAAAAGTCTAAAACTCCTCTCTTCAGAGTTACTGAATTGGGGCTGAAATCTGTTCTCTGCTCTTCTAAGAGCTCGTCCCAGAAATCATCCTGTCCCGAACACTTCAGCGCTTGCCTTCTGGCAAAGGCCTATATGTGCCCTTGCGAACATAAAACCCCACGTTTTCTCACACATTGTAAGCTGAGCATAAGGCCATGATTGATCATTGAAAGCCGTTTTGGACAGATGCCCCGTTAATCTTTGAGGGTTGGCAATGTTGCTCAGAAAGTGGCTTTAGGGTCTAGGTTCTAGAGGGACTGGGAAAGTATTTAAGACAGACACCCACAGGGTAGGAGTGACATGTGAGGAAGAGAAGCTGGTTTTCTCACCTGATAAGGCGACTCTGTCTCAGTGATGCGCTGTTTCCTGGTCACTGCTGGGGGATGGGGAGTAGAGCAGAGTGCAGAGACAGTTCAGGTGGTGAACTGGGACCATTTTGCTGTTGCGAAATCAGCCCCTCCATCATCCACTTTGGATGGTTGTGACTTGGGAGCTTCCTCCTCCCTCAGGGAGTCCCGGGCTATCCCTCGCCAGCCCCACTCACCTTCCACAGCCCCTCGTCCCCGAGGAAACATTCGGCCCAAGGAGTACACGGCCAAGGCAATGAGGAGGGTCAGCACCAGGTCCCCCAGCACGATCCCTGCCAGCACACCAGGACTCACCACGGGGCAGTTGCATCCTGAGAATGTGGCCCAAAGGTTTGGGGTGGTCAGTGGGAGTTGGGAATTGGGAGGAGGTGTCAGCAGGGGAAGGTTCAGAGAGATTGGGGAAGAGATGGAGGTGGGGAGGTCTTCGGGAGGTAGGGAGGGAGACTGCAGAGTCTAGGCCTACCGTCCTGTGCCTGGATAGGGCTGAAACCTGAGGGGAGAAAAAGAAGGTAAATTGAGTCATGGGGCTGTGACAGGAGGGTGGGCACAGAAGGTGGGGAGGGTGGATCCTGAGAGCTAGGAAATGAGTGGAATTTTGTGTCTGGTGGGACCTGTGGGCCAGCATCAAGGCCACTGGACTGTGCTATTTCTACCCCGACTTGTCCTATTGCAACACCCGTACAGTCCCCTCCCCCCTGCTTCTACCAGAGGCCAAATCTTGGGGGCTCTGGCTCTGGGAGACAGACATAACTTTTGAGGGACGGGGATCTGCTTTCCCCCACCTCCCTTTTGGTTCTCTTTCTACCCTGTACCCCGCTCTGCCCCAAGCTGAACCCAGGGACTCGGGAGGCAGCTGTAGAAGCCCCCAACTCACCACCCATGTTCAGAAGGAGAGGCAGGAACAGGAGCCTGTTGGAAGGTCCAAAGACCCCCATGACACAGGCGACGCTGCTGGACACCAGAGTCCAGGGGCCGGTGGGATGTGGTGTAGCGTCCAACCAAGTGAAGGAGGAAGTCTGAGGTGGGCGGTGGCAGGAGGGAGGAGGGGACAATACAGGAGGAGGGACGGAGACAGATAATGCCAGGAAGAATCAGGCCGAGACACCGTGGGGGCCACGCTATAGCCTCTAAGGACTGGACGTAAAAAGAAAAAGGCTACATGCACCAATCCACCCCTGACCGGGGGTCAGCCATCAGTGCAACAGGACAGTCAGTGGCTATGACTGAAGCCAGCTTTTCCTCTTCCTGGCTTAAACAAGTCATTCAACCTCTCTGGGCCTCAGCTCCCTTACCTGTAAAATGGAAGAGTAAATTAGTACCTATTTTGCAGGGGCTTGTGAATTAATGTTTCCAGAACAGGGTCCAACACTCGTTAGCCTTTTATAAGCACCAGCTATAATTGTTTGGTAATCAGAACTTTGTGATATTTATAGGATACTGCAGAGAGCCATCGGGATATGGGTCCTAATAAGCTACAGGCATTCTGTCCTACGGTGTTAACTCTTTCAACCCCCACACCCATCTGAGGTGGTTGCTCTTATCATCCCCGTTGAGCATCTGCCTTTGGGTTCAGGTCATGATCTGGGATCGAGTTCCGCATCAGGCTCCGGGGGGGAGCCTGCTTCTCCCTCTGCCTGTGTCTCTGCCTCTCTCTGTGTCTCTCATGAATAAATAAGCAAAATCTTAAAAAAAAAAAAAAAAGACACTTGGCAAGGTGACACAGCCAATAAAGGTGATAATGAAACCCAGGACCCAAGGACAGATATTTGACCCTTAGAGGGAAAGAAAAAAAGAACCAAGATGAAAGACTGGGAAGGAGAAAGAGAGAGAAGGATAGACAGTGACGCTGATAAAACCCAGTACAGAAACAGGATCGGGGGTTTGGGGTGAGGCAATGGGAGACAACGTGGTGACCACCAAATGAGGAAGTAGCTGGAAGTGAGGACAGAAGGAGGGCACCCAGGAGGAGACAGGGACCTCTAGTCGTGCCCCCCCCCCCCCCCCCACTGCCAGCCTGAGCTGGGGCTGGCTAGGAGGAACCTGAGGTTAGGGCACTGGGGGATGGGCCAGTGGCAGGAAGCTCTCCTCCCCCATCCAGGCGTCACACTCCACAGCTACCAGGGCCTGGTCTTAGGGGAGAAAAGGGGAAACTGGATGCTGGTCATGGGACAGACTCAGTGGCGCTTGGTGGTGGGCGGATTTGGAAGCCAGAGGAGAGTCAGGGCCCAGTCAGACGGAGGTGGCACAGGCTGGTAACAGCCACCATCGCCCAGGCCTGGCCGAGTCCAGTTGCTAAAGAACCAACAACCCCTCCGCTACCACCACCGGGTCTGCAGTGAGCACGGAGAGACCGGGCCCTGGAGGCCCCACTGGCAGCACACCAGGCCTCAAGGTGGCTGAAGCCGAGTGAGCCACGGGGCAGTCAGAGATCAGAGGAAGCTCTGAGGCTGGAGGGTCTTGATCTGACTCAGGTGCTCGGGAGGGAGCACACTGACACTGTGGGGGGCGGGCAGGGAGGGGAGCAAGGGCCAGTTTATGTGAAGATTCTGTGAGGTCCATCAGAGTGATGTCTCTGTATATGCTCAGTGAATATGAATCACTACCCTCATCATTATTGTTATTGTTATTAGTACTAAAAGTCTCCAGTTCTGGGCTCACCTTGATAAAAATCCTCCCTCTATCCCTCAGACTCAGCCTCCGAATCTGGTCCTCCAGACGACAGCCAGGTCTGAGCTGTCCCCGAGTTCAGTCTCATAGCCAGCACACTGGTGCACCAACCAATCAGGGAGCTGCAGCCAAACGGCTGTGAGACCTGGAGCCCCCCACCCCCTTTTAATTGCCGTGATGTGGGGAAGTCTGAGGTATCCCAAGGGAATGCAGGTATCTGTAGGAGGGGGGCTAGAGGCTCTTTACCAACCAGAAATGAAGTATTTAAATATTTTAGCAACTGGTATGATTATACTGGTGCAGACCACAGAATGTTGGCCTGGCCTGGTCTGCCTGGACCGTCTCTGGGTGGATTAGCCATTGAGTGAAAGAAGGCTGAGATGGAGGGCACCCAGCTGACTGGGAGCCACCCCTCACACAGCCCAGGCTCCAGGAAGTAGGGCTGCTTCACCCTCCCATGAGATCCGCAAAGTGTCTCAATCTCTCCTGGCTGCAGCCCAAGAGTTGGGCAAGGCCCCAGCTGACGTTGCCAGAAGGCAGGCAATGTGTTGCGCCTGTGACAAGCTTGTCTGTGGAAGCTCCAGCTCCTCCCTACTCTCCCTGCTTCCATCCAGGAGGAGTCCATCCTCCCCCCAGCAGCCAGAGGAGGTTCTTGGAAAAGCCAGAGAACCAATTTTGTAAATGGCCCCACATTTTGAACGGCTCACAAAAGAGACCTGAGTGGCCAACAAGCGTGTGAAAAGGCACTCAACATCATCAGCCATTAGGGAAATATGGATTTAAACCACAATGAAATACCACTACACACCCACTGGAATGACTGTCTTAAAAAGACTGACCATTTCAGGTGTCAGCAGCGAGGTGGAGCGATTGGAAATCTCACACTGCCGGTAGAAATGAAGAATAGAGCCAACACGTTGGGAAAGAGTTGGGTAGTTTCTTAGAAAGGTAAATATTCACCGACGCAGAGATCCAGAAGCTCCACAGAACAGGCATCCTGACCAAGAGAAATAAAAGCATGTATTAACATAAAGACCTGCCCATCTTTCTGCCCTCGCCACCTCCCCCTCTTTCCCTCACTTCCCTTACTCTAGCTACACTGGCCGTCTTGCTGCTTCTTGTTTAAGTCAGGTTCATTCTCACCCCAGGACCTTTATACCTGCCGTTCCCCCTGCCTATGATGCTTTCCCCCAAAGTCCATGTAGAACTGGACCTTTCCCATCCTCCAGATCTCAGTTCTTATGTCACACCCTCACGGAGGCCTCTCCTGACCACCACTGCTCAAGTCGCCTCCCACCACCAGTTTTGTTTTCTTCCTATATTTATCATACCTGAAATCCTCTGAATTGTGTGTTCCCATTTATACTGTCCGCTACATCCTCTAGAATGGAAACTCCATGAGAACAGGAGCCTTTCTGCCTTGTTCACTGTTGTATCCCCAGCACATATAGTAGAGGCTCAGTAAATACTCTTTCAATATTGGACCAAATGGCCACCAGTAACAGGTTGCATTAAGCATGGCTCTTCATCTCTGCAGAGGTCTAGGGGTATCCCAGACATGGCCACCATTTCTTCTTGGATTAATCACTTGGCCGATAAGAATAGATAAGAATGCTAGTGTCCCCAAGTATCCCCCTGCTCCTTCTTCCAAGAGGTTTTTAGCAGGGCATCTGCCCACCAAACCAAAGACTGTATTTTCTGGCCTCATTTGCATCTAGAGTGACCATATAACTTCCTCCTGGCTGATGGGCAGTGTGGGAAGTAAATGAACAATTTAGAAGTCCTAGCCTTGGTGGAAGGTGCACTCTACTCCTCTTCTGGATTTTCTCATTTGCTGGAATTTGAATATGGGAATCTTGGAACAAACGGATGAGAGCAACATCATAAAAATGAAAGAGCAAGAAGACAGAAGGAGCCTCAGTGCCCATCATCTTGGAGGATCCACACCAACCCTGGACTTTTAGGTGATGGAGGAAGGTCCACCTTGTTTAAAGACACTCATGGCAGGTGGTCTCCAAAGATGGTCACCAAGAATTTCTTCCTCCCAGTATGCACATCCCATCTCTCTCATCCAGAGGTAGAGACTCCAGTTTCCTTGTCCTTGAATCTGAGCTGACCTTGTGACTTGCTTTGACAAAGAACATGGTAGAAAGTATGCTGAGCCAGTTCTGAGCATAGGTCTTAAGAAGACTTGTAGCTTCTGGTTTTACTCTCTTGGAATTTAGCTGCCAAGCTATAAGGAAGTCCAAACTCCCTTCCTGGGGAATAAGACCACACAAAGAGGCCCTAGAGGATGAGACAGTATGTGGAGAGAAAGGCCACATGGAGGAAAACCAAGGCACCGCAGCCCATAGCAAGTGCCAAGGTCCCAGGCAGGTGAAAGAACTCATCTGGATCTTTCATGCCATGCCAGCCACCAGCCAAATGCAGCCACTTGAGTGACCCCAGGCAACACCAAGTGGACCAGAAGAATCACCCAGTCAGCTCAAAGAATCATGAGAAATCATAAATCATTGTTGCTTTAAGCCACTATGTTTATGTCTGTTTAGTCTGTTACAAAGCAATTAACAATGATAGATTAACTTTTTCTAAGTTTTAAAACATATTTTATTTATTTATTTGAGAGAGAAAGAGAGAGAGCATAAATAGGGGAAGGCAGAAGGGCAGAGAAAGAAATAGACTCCCCACTGAGTAGGGAGCCTGATGTGGGGCTCAATCCCAGGACCCTGAGATCATGACCTGAGCCAAAGTCAAGAGTCAGATGCTTAACTGATTGGGCTACCCAGGTGCTCCAAAGCAATAGACAATGGAAGTAGCACTGTTATTTGGGGAGCTTTGTTACAACAGTCAGATCTATATTCTACATTCTACTGGATCTAGTTTCAGATGCCCAGCCTGAACTAGCTGAAGTTCAAGAATGAATTTGTAAAGATTTGGAGGTTAATGCTACACATGCTCTAAGGAAAAGGTGAGCACACAACCACCAGAGGAAAGGGGATGATGGAACTTTGGACAGATCCAGACTGATTCTGAGACTCTCACTTGCTTCTGCTCCTCTCTGGACCAGTCTTGTTCAGCCCTCTCTATTCCGTATGGAGCTGCAGAGTTTCTGTCATCAATAGCTCACTCTTGCTGAGCCCATGATTTAAAAAGAAAAGAGGGTGCCTAGGTGGCTCAGTCGGTTAAAGTCATGATCTTGGAGTCCTGGGATCGAGCCCTGTAGATCGCTCCCCAC
Source organism: Vulpes lagopus (assembly GCF_018345385.1). Taxonomy (NCBI): domain Eukaryota; kingdom Metazoa; phylum Chordata; class Mammalia; order Carnivora; family Canidae; genus Vulpes; species Vulpes lagopus. The sequence goes on along the minus strand of NC_054825.1, from coordinate 173,322,658 downwards.
TCGGGGGAGTCAGCTTCTCCCTCTCCCTCTGCCCCTTCCCCTCTGCTCCATACTCATGCTCCTTCTCTCTAACAAATAAATTTAAAAAAAAAAAACTTTTAAAAGGAAGGAATCCTGAGGAAGGGCTATTAAATGGCACAGCACGAATTCCCGGTCCACCCCAAACCAATCACCTGTGGCTGGGGTTGACGAGCAAAGTCTGCAAGAAAATGACAGGATCCAAAAGAACTCTGGTTTGGAGAAGGAGGTAGGAACAGTCCCTAAGCAGCGTGTAGGGGATGCCACTGGCGCACAGACAAATCTGAAATACATCATGCTAAGTGAAAGGTGCCAGACTCAAAAGTCTACATATACAATCTATTCATAAGACATTCTGGAAAATGCAGGCCCATAGGGACAGAAATTGAATCAGTGCCTGCCGGGGGCTGGAAATGGAAGCAGTGGTTGACTACAAAGGAAAATGAGGGAAATTAGGGTGGAGGGCACAATAAAATTCTCCATTTTTGTTGTGGTGATGATTACATAACTGTATGCACTTGTCAAAGCTCATAAAACAATACACTAAAACGGAGGTATTTTACTCTGTGTAAATTCTACTTGAATAAAAAATTGTTTTAAACAGATGAAAATTGTAAGCACCAAAGAAACCGGTAAAGAGGTGTCATGATGTCTTTATTTCCTACCAGTTGCAATGTTGACAACTAAACAGATGTTTCCCACTTTGACTTGTGGGAAATAGCTAGCAAATGCTGACTTGCAAGGTAAGTGAAGCAGGATCAGCAAATATTGTTTTCTCCCCTTCTATTAAAATAGAATTTGTAATTGGGCATCTGGTCTCCCAGCCAAGACTATGTTTCTCAGCCTCTTTGGGGCCAGGTGAGGCCTTGTAACTGCCTTCTGGCCAACGGAATGTGGGAAGAAACAACTTCCAGGTTGTGTCCCTAGAGGCAAAGATGTTTCCTCTCTTTCTCTGTTCTTCCTCTTGGCAGGAATGAGGCCCCAACACTGGGGGTGAACAGACATCCTAGACCACAACAGCTGACTTTTCATTTGTGAAATGAAAGCCTTTAAAATATAATTAAAGCAATGCAACATAGATTTATCAATTGTGGTTCATCCATATCATAAATGCGTCATTGTAAATGAATTAAAATTCTTCAAGCTGATTTGAAGGGATTTTTAACTGAGAAAAGTAAGATAGAAAGAAAAGAACATAGTATGATGCCAAGCAGTGACCAAAAGAGTCCCTTGTAAATATGTGTATATATGTTTGCATATTTAAAAAAAAGATTTTATTTATTTATTCATGAGAGACACACAGAGAGAAGCAGAGGGAGAAGAAGGCTCCCCACAGGGAACCTGATGTAGGACCCAACCCCAGGACCCTGGAATCATGACCTGAACCAAAGGAAGATGCTCAACCATTGAGCCACCCAGGTGCCCCTATGTTTGCATATTGAGAGGCACTGGAGAAAGCTATGAGAGGAGACATCTCAGGCTTCCACTATTGGTAATATTTGGTGACCTGGGTCAGGATAGGAGATCGGGGAGGGTAAGAGCAAAACAGGATTGCGAGTGAAGGAAATATATGTTAACAAGAATGTGTATAGCAAGATGACATTTATATCAAATTATATGTGTAAAATTGTGTATATCTGCACAGCAAAAACTGAATGACATTCAAGAGAATAGTATCTCTGGTTGGTGAGATTTAGATACTTATATTTTCCTTATTTTTAAAATTTGTGTTTTTACAAGGAATATTTTTAACTTCTATTATCATTTAAAAAATTAAAATATTTATTTTCAGAAAACACAACAGATACATAAAGGCAAATTTGTGTGTGTGTTGGGACATCTGCTGCCAACCATTGTGTTCTAAGAATTCAGAAGGCATCCTCCACTGAAGAACAAATGAAAATGCAGGGTAAAATATATAGGAAAAGTTACTATAAGTAGCAAAGCACTAGTAAGAGATTAAGGAAATACCACCCAAAATCCAAAATAAAATAAGAGGGGAACCCAGAACACAAATGCCTTCCCTTTTTTTTTTTTTTTTAAGATTTTATTTATTTGTTTGACAGAAAGTGCATGAGCGAGCCCACAAGCAGGGGAGGTGGCAGGCAGAGGGAGAGGGAGAAGCAGACTCCCCACTGAGCAGGGAGCACAATGTGGGGCTCAATACCAGGACCCCGGGATCATGACCTGAGCTGAAAGCAGGTGCTTAACCAACTGAGCCACCCAGGTGCTGCACCTTCACTTTGTTCTAAAAGCATTTTCCAATCCAGAAGGCGGTTTGGGATTAGAGAGGCAAAAGTAAAGGCCCAGATCCACCCCGCCAGAGAGTCTGAACATCAGCTCTTTGTTTTAAACTGAGACCTGAAGGCCATCACACTCAAGGTAAAAGTGAGTTTGAAGTCACCTAGCCTTCATGTGAACTAACAGCTTATCCTTGTACCCTCTAAGTCAGGTAAACCTAGGTCTTGTCCTGGATTAACATCCCCTCTGGATTACAACCATATTAGGTCTTCAGGTTCTTCCTACAAATCTAAGACATCATGAACAAGAACTAGCAGAATGAAAAAAAAAAAAAAAAAAGAACTAGCAGAATGAACAGAAATGACAACATACATGCAAACACTTCTGATTTCTGACTATATCACATATGCTAGTTTGTGTCCTGCCCATTTTTGCAAATAATGTATATGAACCTGGAACAAGCAGCTATATTCCCTTCGACTGTTCATCTATGACCTGACTTTACTGTTATACATCTGCTCTTGTCCTAGAAAGTAATCAAGGAGATGACCCTCATGCTACAGAGGGCAAACTAAATTAGACACCAAAGCTAAGATTTCATTTCTTAGTTCACCTATGCTAGGAAAGAGCTGTGGGGCCTAACTTCATCCAAGCCAGCATTTCCCACACTCCTCAAGGACAGTTCTTTATATTTGGATTTCTTCTTCCCAGTGCCTGGAGTGTGGATGTGGTGGGAGTCATCTTGGACCACACAGGACAGGGCACTCCCCATGGGATGGCAAAGCCATAGGTTAAAGCGCCCTGCATCTCTGATACCATGAAGCCCTGGACTGTTTATACTTGCTCTATTGGTGAGAGAAAAATAAAGTTTTACTTTGTTTAAGCCACTGTTATATTGAGTTCTGTTACAGGGTTCACATCCTATTAACCTATGTCCTATGTAAGTGCTCATTATACATGAGCAATTTCTCACGTTTCTAAAATCCCCTGAGAAATATCAGTCTCGGGGCACCTGGGTGGCTCAGTGGTTGAGCATCTGCCTTTGGCTCAGGTCATGATCCCAGGGTCCTGGGATCGAGTCCCGCCTCAGGCTCCCTGTGGGGAGGCTGCTTCTCCCTCTGCCTATGCCTCTGCCTCTGTGTGTGTCTCTCATGAATAAATAAATAAAATCTTGAAAAAAATAAAAAAGAAATATCAGTCTTATTGGATTTGTAATATTATATCCTCTGAAGTTCTTGAATTTTTATTCAATTATTGCACATAATCTTTTATTCAACACATATTTTTCCAGGCTCCTGGGTGGGTGATGGATATATAATGATGAACAAATTTGCCCTCATAGAGCTCACATCCTAGTAGACAGGGAATAAACAAGAAAAATAAATAAACTTTTCTATTTTCAGATACCATGTTCCAAAACGTGTGGCAGAGCCTGGCTAATTTATCACTAAAATGGCTTCCCTTTGCTCCTTTGCACACCCTGTCAGTTATGTGAGCCAACAGCACACGAGCAAATGTGTTTCACTGGATCTCCAGGTGTGGCCTTGTGGCCCTCACTTCTTCCAACATCTACTGATAGAGAAGACCGGTGGCAGGGGCAAGCCAACTAAAGAACCCCAGAGCCACCAGATGGAAGGAGCCTGAGTCCCCAGGTGACTCAGGGGCATCCAGCCTACTAACTACACTATAGTATGAAGGAAATAGAGATTACAGTGAGCCACTGAAATTTGGGGGTTTTTTGGTTAACATTAGCTAGTAACTTACCTTATCTAATACATTCCTTGAAGCAAAGACTCTGGAGGACTACAAAAAAGGCTCCAATTTTTCACCCCTCTCTGTCTCCCTGCCTTTTGCCATCTGACTTCCCAGCAACTTCCTTCAAAGGGTGGAGTCTATTTCCCTCGCCCTTGAATCTGAGCAGGTGTTGGGAACAGATGTGGTCAACAGAATGCTGAAGAAGGAAATGGCATGACAGTTGACAGCAATAGCTAACTGATATAGGCTCCCTGACCAAATAAATTCAGGGGAAAAATGCCCAGGGGGTCCCGTAGAGTTATCATGGACTTTGCATGCTGATAAAAATCCCTGCAACAAAGCAGCTCATCTAACTTCATCTGAGCCAGCATTCCCACATTCCTCTTCCAAGGAGCCCTTTTATCTTCAAATGACATCCCGTGGATCTTTGTCAAATGTTAGTAGGACATGGATGATTTCCAATTCGTTTCTGGTTTTTGTGTGTTTGTTATTATTAGAAAATGGTGCCATGAAAAGCCTTTTAGTGAAATCTTTTCCTACTTGCTGGATTCTTTCCAAAAGCTAAATTCCTAGAAGTGTAAATGGTGAATTAACAGATACACGCATTTTTAGGCTCTGGACTTAGGCTGCCCAATCCTTCTCCAGAGGATCACCAGTGTATCTACAGGACTTACAACAGAGCCTGGCACATGGCAGTGAATACCTCAGTGAATATCTGGTGAAAGAATAAATGAGTGAATGAAAGAATGAGCGAATAAGTGAATGCATACAATATGTCAGCGCTAATCTGGGTGGTGAGTTTATGTTGGAATAACATTCTGCCCCTTTCCTCTGTGAGGCCCACAGATAAATAGAAAACTCAGCCTATAGTAGGTAGTTATTGCTGCTTAACAAACACCCTGAAACTAGTGGCTTAGAACAGCAATCATGAAAAAAAAAAAAAAAAAAAAAACCAGCAACCATGTTATTATTTGCTCACTGCACCGTGTTTCAAGAATTTGAATAGGACATAGCCGAGATCCATGCTCCAGAGATGTGAAGCATATCTCTGTGCCACATGATGTCAGCTAAGGCTAGAACATTCAAGAGGGCTTCTTTACTTACATTTCTGGAGTTTCAAGAAAAGTTCAAATGACTGAGGGATAGCTAGGACAGGGGTCACAGATTGGGGCCCTAGATGGCACAGGTCAGTTAAGAGTGCAACTCCTGGTTTCAGCTTGGGTCATGATCTCAGGGTTGTGGGATTGAGCCCCATGTTGGGCTCCATTCTCATTGCGGAGTCTGCTTGGGACTTTTTCTCCCTCTCTCTCTAAAATAAATAGATAAGGGATGCCTGGGTGGCTCAGCAGTTTAGTGCCTGCCTTTGGCTCAGGGCATGATCCCAGAGTCCCAGGATCGAGTCCCACATCGGGCTCCCTGCATGGGGCCTGCTTCTCCCTCTGCCTGTGTCTCTGCCTCTCTCTCTCTCTGTCTCTCATGAATACATAAAAAAATCTTTAAAAAATAAATACAGGGATCCCTGGGTGGCGCAGCGGTTTGGCGCTTGCCTTTGGCCCAGGGCGCGATCCTGGAGACCCGGGATCGAATCCCACATCAGGCTCCCGGTGCATGGAGCCTGCTTCTCCCTCTGCCTATGTCTCTGCCCCTCTCTCTCTCTGTGACTATCATAAATAAATAAAAATTTAAAAAATAAATAAATAAATAAATACAATAAAATAAAATAAATAGATAAAATCTTTAAAAAAACATTCTCACCTGCTGCCTTCCTCAGCTCTCCACGTGGCTTTTCCACATAACCTCTCTATGTGACTTTTCCATGTGGTCTTCCCAGCAGGGAGCTCAGCGTTTCTAAATGCACAAAAGCAAAAGCTGCCAGGTTTAAGACTTAGACCAGAACTGGCAAGGGGTGACTTCTTTTGGTTAAAACAAGTCACATGTCCAAGGCAGATTCAAAGGGAGAGGACTACATAAGAGTGAATAGCAAGGTATAGTTCTTTAGGAATCTTAGAATAACTGACTTCCACAATCCCTTAAATTGTTCATTATAGACCTTTTACAAGGGCCAGGCAGGAAGCAGATGCAATGGTGAGTCTCACAGACGCAGTCTCCTAAAATGCAGTGGATAGATGGCCTCTGGCCATTCCTGGGGTCCTAAGACAGATGTCTCTCCTAACCTGAGAGGGTAAGTGCTCAGGGAAGCTTCAAATAAAAGTAACTATGTCTTAAGAATGAGTAGGACACAGTCAATGGAAGAGCGTGTACAAAGGTACATAGGTAAGAAACTAGTTGGTGATGAGGCTGGAGTCAAATCAAGGTCCCTAAAATGGGAAATGATGGGGGCCCTGAATGCCTCAGTAAGAAATCTGGCATTTGTCTTGAAGAATAGTCTCAACAAGCAACTAGGAATCTGAATTCTCTGAATCCAGATATTCTGAGGCGTTGGACACCTCAATCAATATCTGGGGGATACCCACCTTGGAGCCATTCTGTACATCGAGAGTCTGAGCTGCAAATAGGGCTGGGAGTCACAGTTATGCAGATGACCATCACAGCCACCAGAATGTAATGGAGAAGTTCACCGCAGGAGAATGTCTAGAGTCGAGGAAAATAATAAATGTGTATTAGCACCTCAAAGAACATTTTTTTTTTTGTGGCAAGATGTGGCCACTGATTCCTCACAATAAGGAGCAGAATCTATTTAGGTTCATCTTAAACCTGAGCGTCTTTGTGACTGCTCCAACCAAGAGACAGCAGCAAAAGCAATGCTATGGGACTTCACATGAGTCAGAAAATGCCAGGCAGCTTCTGCCCAGATCTTTTGGGACACACGCTCTGGGAGAAACCAGCCACCAAGTCAGATCACCATGCTGGAGTGACCACGTGTATTTGCTCTGGTCAACAGCCTGCTGACCTCTCATCTGACAGTCAGCAACACTGCCAGCTATGCGAGTGAGCCACCTTGGCCACCCAGGCCAGTGGAGTTTTCAAATAACTCTAGCCCCACTCAACATCTGACTTCAACCATCTGATGGACAGCAAGTGAGAACAGTTCCCAGTCTCCCCCTTTACCTGGATTTACCTGGGGTTCAGTAGGAAGCAGTGGCAGGAGCTTGGAGAATGGGAGCAAGAGGCCATGGCATTCCATCCCTCTCCCTGTGGTTGTGCCTCCCCACAGCTCCAGCCAGTTAGACAATCCCACTGGGTCTCCAGCTTCTTTCAGGTGATTTTGTCTCTGGGCTCTGCTGGTGCCACCTCCCTGCTTTGTTCCTCCAGCCTGGAGTGACAGTGGCTTCCCCCTGCTAAGGCCTGACTGCTTCACTGGCTCCTGCATGGCTCCTCAGCTCCTCTATCTGGTGCATAACCACCTCCACCAGTTAACATCCCTCTGTTCTAATAGCTGTATCTTCAACAGCCCCTGGCAGGTATAGCAGCTCCAGCCTCCTGGGCCCAAGCAGAAAAGTGGGCTCCATGTTGTCAGATACCCCAACATGGTAGAAGCCAGGACTCAAGAGTGCTGTGGATGCCAATGGTCCTCTTGCTTCAGAGTAGATAGAAGCCGCAAGAGAGACTGAAGAGGAATAGTTACTTATAGTAGAGGAGACAGATAAACACAAACAGTGCATGGAATGTGCCATGCAGAAGGAAAGGTGGGTGATATTCTGTGAACGTGGTTGTGGGGAGTCAGGCTTTAGTGGGGGTGACACAATGGCACCACTGAGACGAGGCATCTGAGCCGAGAAATGTCCAGGACAAGAGAGCCAGACCCATGTTCCCAGAAGAGGGAATGGCAATCACAAAGTCCCGCTGGAGCCAGGAAAGAGCTGGGAGTGTGTGAGGAGCAGCGGGAAGGGCTGCCTGGGGCGGAAGAAGTGAAAGGGAAATTGGAGGACATGTGGGGTGGAGGAGCCTGGGTTTCACTGGAAGTGCAATGAGAAGCCATTGGAAGCTTTTAACGAAGCAGGGAAGTAATAAGACCTGATTTATGTTTTTGAAAGACATCCCTCCTCTAAAGGTGTAGTATGAGACTTTAAGAAGGGCACAAGATTAGAGGCAGGGAAACCAGTTGTAAGCAACTGTGGCAATCCAGGTGGTGCTGAATGGGGCTGGGACCAGGGTGTTAGCAGTGGAGCAGTGGGAAGCCGATGGGTTTGGAAGAGTCCTGTGTCACAGGAACCAGAAAGGGAGTTTTCAGACAGGAGTGGTCTGGAGGACTTGTTAAAATGCAGACTGCTGGGTCCTATCCCCAGAGGTTCCAGTTCAGTGGGTCTAGGGCAACAGAGAATTTGCATTTCTAACAAGTTGTCATATGATGCTGCTGTTGTTGCTGCTGCTGCGGACCCAGAGATCACACTTTGAAAACCACTAGGCCTAAAACAATGCTTTCTAATAGAAATATAATGTAAGCCACTTGTGTCACTTATAAATTTCTAGGGGCACTTGGCTGGCTCAGTGGGAAGAGCACACGACTCTTGATTGAGGGGTCATGAGTTCGAGCCCCACATTGGGTGTAGAGATTACTTAAATAGATTTAAAACTAAACTAAAATTTTCTAGTAGTCATAGTTAAAAAGAAAAAAAGGTGAAAGTATTTTAATAAAATATTTGTCATATATTGTGCTATTAATATATCCCAAATGCTATCATTTCAACAAGCTACCAATGTTTTTAATTTTTTTTTAAAGATTTATTTATCTGAGAGAGAGAGAGGACAAACAGGAGGGGCAGAGGCAGAGGCAGAGAGAATCTGAAGCAGACTCTGCTCAGCATGGAGCCCAACTCTGGCCTCCATCTCACCACCTGGAGATCATGGCCTGAGTTTAACTGATCGTGCCACCCAAGAGCCCCTAACATGTTACCAATGTTTTTAAAATTCTTGAGATACTTTGCATTCTTCTTTGGGGGGGGGGTATTATTACAAAATTACTTATGATAAATGAATAAATAATAAAGTAAAATAATAATGGTAATGAATGAATAAATTACATGAAATCCCAGTGTGTATTTATATTCACAGCATATCTTAATTAGGACTAGTTAAACCTTCAAATACCCTGTGTGGTGACCATACTGGACAGCACGGGATAAGTCTGTTATTGCAGGACAGTGTTAAGGATAGAGAATTGCCTCTTAAGTTTAGCAACAGAGAAGAGATTTAGCCACACAAAAGTATTGGGTTTGGTGGTGTTTTTTTTTGTGTGTGTGTGAAACTGAGGAGAGAGATGGAGGGGAGAGCACGCAGAACTTCCCTCCTGAAGTCTGACTGTGTCACTCTAATGGATGGATGGGGCTGACAACACTGAAACCCAACATTGCATATTAACATCACAAACACAAAAGAAACATCCAGACATTATTATGTGCCTCCTGGCTGAAGAACTCAGCATCACCCACGACATCTACTTACCCCCAAATTAAACCTGAATCTGAACCAGCCTCTAGAGCTACCAGTTTGCAGGACTACAGGGGACAGAAGAACATAATAAAGGACACCAAGAAATGCAACCAGCCAAATCAGACTGCGTGATGAATGAGAGCAAGGGGGAACCGCCCTGGAATAAAGTATTTAAACAAGTGCCAACAAAATGCAATGTGTAGATCCTGTTTGGATTCTGATTTGGAACTAATCAACAGGATATTTATAAGACAGGGAGACTGGAGGTCCCTGGGTGGCCCAGCGGTTTAGCGCCTGCCTTTGGCCCAGGGCGTGATCCTGGAGACCCAGGATGGAGTCCCACGCCGGGCTCCCGGTGCATGGAGCCTGCTTCTCCCTCTGCCTCTCTTTCTCTCTCTCTGTGTGACTATCATAAATAAGTAAAAATTTTTAAAAAATTAAAAAAAAAGACAGGGAGACTTGGAGACAAGTTGTGTGTTAAAATTAAGTTACTCGTTTTTAGGTGTGATACAGTGGGTTTTTCTTTTAAAGAAATTTGTATTTTAGAGATACATATAAAAATGTTTATGGATGAAATCATATGGATGTCTGGGATTTGCTCTGAACTAATTCTGCCGGGGCGGGAGGCAGAAAAAACAGGACAAGACTGGCCATATGCTGATAATTGTTGAAGAAAGGTGATGGGTACCTGGGGCATCATTACCCTGTTCTTTTTGTGCATGGTTGAACATTACCATAATAAGGTGGAGTGGGGTTTGGGGGGTTTCTTGTTTTTAAAGGGGGAGAGGGATAGCAGTGAAGGAAAAGAGAGAAAAGAAAGGGAAGAGATTTTTCTTAAGATTGAAGCGCCGGGAACAGGCTGGAGCGCTGACGGGGGAGAGCGGCGCTGGAGGAGCGGACTCCAGGGCATGCGCGGGCTGGGGGTCTCGCAGTTTCTGAGGCGCCAGCGCAGCCCACGCCCACGCCCACGCCCTCGGCTTCAAAGCGGCTGCCACTCCCGGGACCGAAGAGCGACCCCCACCCACCCGCTGACGTCCCTCGGGCTTGACCAGCCACCCGCGCCTGCGCACCACCCCCTCCTCGGCGCGCGGGGCCCGGTTCCGACCCCCCACAATCCCCCGCGCCGCTCTGCACGCGCGCTCTCTGAGGGGGCGAGGCCTCAGCCGCCAGGTTTGAGCAAGGTGAGGCAGAGGGTGTCGCGTGGCCTTCTGGGAAATGCAGTTTGCCTGCGAGGCTGGAACCGCCGCTCGATGCACCCACAAGACTACGTGCTCCACAATGCACAGCGCGCGCGGCGGCTGGGCGGTGCGTTGCTGCCCCCACGTGGCGGCGGAGCGGTTCTGTCCAAACCTGAGAATAGGGCTGAGAGAGGTAGGAGCGGCCACCCGGCTGGGGGATGCTGAGGGTTGCCCTGGGACGCTGGGAGGGCTTTCCGGAAGACTGGGACGGCTTTCCAGAAGACGGGCTTTCCCAGACCGGGGCCAAGGAAGTGTGGTGGTGGTGAAGGAGTTGGAGGCAGGGCCACGTGAAGATGCAGTGAAATGAGGATATTAGCTGTTGGCTGTATATTACCCTTAAAAAATGAAGCTGAGACCCAGAGAAGGGAATAATTTGCCCCAAATCAATTCAGCAGGTCAGTGGCAAGAGCTGGGATATGAACCTAGGCTGTCAGGCTTCTGGGTCAGCGTTCTTCTTCACTGTGACTGTAACCCCCTCTGATCACTCTGTTAAATTATCCCTAAATTGTAATTAGCACATGAATCAACTCAAAATGGCCATTAGCATGTGGATCTCTTTGAATTGGTGATTATGTGTTCCTGCCCAACTTGTGATTTAGCCCTGCTCCAAGACAGAGTTTACAATCAGCATAGATTTATAAGCAGCACATGAATCAGCACGGGTTTGTGTTCACAGAGATCAGATTTCTGATTAGCACTTGAATCAACAGGAGTTTGTGTTAGAAGCTGGAATCATTAGGTTTCTGATTAACACACAGATCTGAGCACACAGGGATGATGTTCACACCTAGAAAGCCCTACCCTCTTCTGGGCCAGCTGACCTCCTCCTTAATTGTTACCCTCATCCCTTTACTGAACCTCCACTCCCAACCACCATGCACAGGCAGGTAGCCTTGGTGACTTCCTTGTTCCTTCCCTCTTCCCAATCTTGTTCATAATGGAATGATCACAGCAACGACCACTGTTCTGAAATTACCTATTCTCTTTCTACCTTAAGAGGAGACAAAATTCCAAAGCCTGGACTGTATCTGATTCACAGGTATGTTCCCAGCATCAGGTCTGGCACATAGTGAGGGCTTAATAAATGCTTGGGAAGAGAATGTTGGACACTTACCATCATCTTTCTGCATCAACCTATTTATCAAGCCAGATTCAGTTTGCCCTCAGGGAGTCAAACTTGTGCTCACTCAGCCCAAAGGCAGGGGCCCACAGTTGGTGGGTGGATGGTCGGGGTGGGGCCGAGCCCGCTCCCTGGAGCAGGATTTGGTGTAGTGGATGGAAGGAGAACTGACTGCCTCTTCCTGCTGCCTCCCCTGAGGCTGTGGGTCTGGTGGTGGTTGATGTTGGGTCCATTATAATCCATACACTCTGCATAATTGTGTCTGGGAGGAAGCTGCCCAGCCTGAGAATAAGTTCTCAGCCCTCCTTGCATCCAGGGTGGCCATGTGACTAGTTCTCTCCAATAAAATATGGGCAGAAGAGAGGTTTATAGAAGGTCACTTCTGGGCCAAGTTTTTTAAGAAGCTTGTGAACCTTCTCCACCCTATCTCTTCCCATTTGCCAGGTGGAAGCAGATCATTCTGAGCCCCAGAAAATAATGGAGGCATAAGATTAAGTCTGCTTGTGTGAGTCACCAGATGGAGGACAGCTGCCAACCAAGCAGGACACCTGTGGCAAGAAATCAACTATTGTATAAAGTCACTGAAATCAAGGGAGTTGTTACAGTAGCTGACATTATACTCAGTGATACTCTGACCCTTCCCCTCTGGTCCCAGATATCAGGAAACCCCGAGCACCCCCTGTCATTCTGTGAAATAAACCTCTAATATTCAGTTGTGTTCAGGCTTTCACATAGCAGTTTCATATGGTGACCCATATTTACTGATTTAAAGTTATCAGTATATTCTCCTCCATTCTTTGCAGGAATGTAAACTCTCCCCCACGTTCTTATGGAAGTCTTCTTCCAGGCTGACAGCTGGAAGTCATTAAAGCAGACCCTGAGGGTTGCGTTAGGTCTTCCACCATAGTTAAGCAAAGCCTCATACACAGGATCTTGTGGTTGCCCTGTAGAAGTCAGTGTTTGCCTGGAACCCATCAGTCTGATTTAGGGTGGTTAGTGTAAATGTTTTGGGGTGGGGAGCAAGCACTCATCTTCCTGTCCATCTCTTTTGACCCATCCATATGGGAATGCGCCTTCGGACCTAATCTTTTTTTTTAAAGATTTATTTATTCATGAGAGACACACAGAGAAAGAGAGAGGCAGAGACGCAGGCAGAAGGAGAAGCAGGCTGCATGCAGGAAGCCCTATGCAGGACTTGATCCTGGGACTCCTAGGCCTAAGGCAGGCACTAAACCACTGAGCCACCCAGGGATCCCAGACCTAAACCTTTATTTTTTTTTAAATTTTTATTTATTTATGATAGTCAGAGAGAGAGAGAGAGAGGCAGAGACACAGGCAGAGGGAGAAGCAGGCTCCATGCACCAGGAGCCTGATGTGGGATTCGATCCCGGGTCTCCAGGATCGCGCCCTGGGCCAAAGGCAGGCGCCAAACCGCTGCGCCACCCAGGGATCCCAGACCTAAACCTTTAAAGTGAGTTCCTAGGGGCACCTGGGTGGCTCAATCTGTTAAGCATCTGCCTTTGGCTCAGGTCATGATCTTGAGGTCCTGGGATGGAGCCCTGTGTCCTGTGTCAGGCTCCCCATTCAACAGAGACTCTACTCTGCTTCTGTCTTTCCCTCTGCCTCACCCCCCACACATCTGCGCATGCACTCTCTCAAAAAAATCAAAGTGGGTTCCTAGTCCTCAGTACCAATTCATGTGCTAATTACAAAGCTGAGCTAATTCCAATGAACCCCACTGGCTGGACTTTGGTTAGTAGGTACTAGTTGAGGATAAGGGGACACCACCTCCATCCATCATTTCTCAAACAAACCCCAAGTAGAAAGGGACCTAAATTTATAAAGTGACTTTTTGACAGACTGACTTCGTTGATTTGAATGTCCATGTGTGTGTGTGAACGCACCTGTGTGTGTACCTATCCCTTACAGGTGTTTGATATGGCTTCCTGGATGTTTATGTATATGTGTGGGAGTGTGGCTCACACGGGCATGCAAGAGAGAATCTATGCAGAGTATTTCTACACATATGATCACTCACATCTGAGTGTGAGTCTGTGCATGTGTGTGTGTGTGACTAAGTGTGCACTTGTGTGTGTCCCCTGTCTGTGAACGTGAAGCAGGTGTATATGTGTTCCATGCGCCTGCTGTGCCTCTGTTCTGATGAGCCTCTGAGTACGTGATGTGCATGTATGAATATGGATGTGTCCCCCGTGTGTATTTGTGTATATTCAGGCAGATTCTGCGTGTGCCTATGAGCAGTCCCCTTCCCCCTAAGGCCCCCTCAGCTCTCAGGCAATTCAACTTCATTCTTCCTGCTGTGGTTCTTTCCACTGCTTTTGTCCCCTTCTCCAGATGTTGTAATTAAGTAAATGCAGCAATTAAGCAGAGCCCCCCCCACACCACCATCCCACCAGGATCCCCTTGCAGGAGCTAATGAGGGATTACAGCACATGCAGACACACGCACGGTACTATTCAGGCACTGCAGGGACCCCCAGGCTGTACATGCTGTAGCATGAGGGCACACAAACAACACAGAGGTTCCCCTTGCCCACCTGCTTTGTTAATGCTCATCCTTCAGGTCTCAGCATACAGGTCCCTTCCTCCAGGAAGCCTCCCTGACTGGGGGCTGGTGGGGGGGGGGTGCTTAAAGGGTTGGACTCTGCCATTTGGACCCCATACCCCTCTGATTCCCCCATCAGAGCCCTGACCACTCTGGCCTGTGCTTTGCCATCAAAACCCTTAATTACTTTGCCCTGCATGTCCCTTATCACTCCGTGGCCACTGTGGCCTGGGCCTGTGTCATGACAGTCCCAGGCTGTCTAGCCCAAGCTTCTCCCAGCCCAGCCCTGATCACTCTGAGCTGTATCTGTTTTGCTTTTGAAATTTGAGCTAAGTGAAAGCAGGACCTGACACTGCCTTGGTCACACTTCTGCTGCAGTGTCATTTAGCACACAACCATGGCCAGAGATCTACAGCAAATGTTGAACTAGCATCTTTGCCCTTCTCTGTTTCGGAACCCCTCTTTATGTCTCTAAATATGTTGGTTTCTCTGGCACGCACTTAGAATGCCAAACCCCCTCAGCTGCTTTTGGCACAGCTATAGTGGACAGTTCCATGCAAGTTGCAGATGTCCTTGGTTTAGCCCAGTGGTTCTCAAAGTGTGATCCCTGGACCAGCAGCATTAGCATCACTTGGGAACTTATTAGAAATGCAAATGTTTGGATCTCACCTAGAAGTACTGAACCAGAAACTCTGGGACTGGGGCCTGGAGATCTATAGTCAAGGTGATTCCATAAAGTGTGAGGACAGCAGATTTAGTTCATGGGAGGCATTCCTCTCTGCTCTTCTGCCTCAGATCTCAGATAGCTCCCAGTACCACCCCCTCCCACCAAAGAGACAGCCATCACCCAAAGGGATAAGAGCTAGTGTATAAATGTGGCTGCAGGGGTGAGAAATTTTGCAGGGCGGGGGAGGAAGGGGAGGAACCATAATTCTGATGTGTTCTACAAGGTTCCTTAATGTTCCCCAGCTGAACTGAGCCCCTGTTGCCCAGGGGGGTAATCTGCTCTTCACCTGAACCATCTGTTAACTTTTTCCTCCCTTGCCTCATTCTCCCCCAATCCCTTGCCCATTTCCTGGAGTCACCCCCAAATCAACCAGTTCCACTGAATTCTAATCCCAATTTGCTCTTGGACTGTCTCTAGGTATTTCTATCTCCCCACCTCCACCACTTCTGTAGTATCTCTGAGCCTTCTGCAGCCTTTTTCTGAGTGTCTGAGTAACCACTATCCACTATGCTGGGCCAGAAGCACTGATGAACTTTGCTAATGATCTGGAAAGGCGTGCCCTAGAGCTGAGTTAATTTTAGCTGCAATTTTTCAATACACATGAGTGGAGGGAGCCAAAAGTCTGTTCTGAAACCTTCAGCAGAGCTAGGGATGCCAGGGTGATGTGCATGTATGTTCCTACACCCAACAAGGTTGCTTTGCTCCTCTACTCAGAAGGAGGGTGGTGTCCCTGGGGATGGTATGTGAACATTGTTTCCCCCAGGGTTAGAGCCATGACCAAAGAGCAAGACTGTGTGTTCCCTTCAGACCAGGGGGTCCCAAAGTTATCGGGTTCCCCATGTTGCTATAACCAAGTTCCCAGGGAAGGCTTGTAGACCACCACCCACATCCTTCTTCCTTCAGTACCATGTGCCGGGAGACATGTGGAACCCTCCACCCTCCCCTCCACTACCCTCTCACAATGGTTAGGACAGGCAGGCCCCACTCCTGATGAGTCCTGTGTTAGTACAGTTCTGTCTGAGTCCTCTGTAGGGCCTCTGGGTCAATCTGTCCAGCCCCCTGCCTCTGTCCCATTTCCTATCTTTTCCAACCCCCATGGGATATCCATCCAGTGCATCTTGAGGTCTAGCTGTAATTCCAGAGGGCACAGGTTCTGGGAGCCAAGTTTTCCCTTGCAGCCAGGGCAAGGAGGCTTGGGAAGGAGCAGAGTCTCCTCTCTGGACTGAAAGATCAGGCCTGTTGCTGCGCGGGGTCCAAGTAAGGAAGCTCCACCTAGGGAAGGACATCCCAGGGAGGTGGTGCTGAGACAGAGGAGCAGGTGACAGGCTTGGGGGCCAGAGGCTCTGGGATGGAAAGCCACATGCAAAGAACTGAACACACACACAAATACACATACCCAGCCTCACAGATGAGTTGCCCCTGTTCAGTCTCTGCCACCCCCAGCCCCCAGCCCACCCGTGTCTCTGTCTCCTTGACTTTCTCTATGTCTCTGTCTTTGTCTCTGTCTTGTCCTTGTCTCTCTCTGGGTTTCCCACCGTCTCTGTGTATTTCCATCTCTCCTTGAATACGTGTCTTTCTCTCTGCGTCTCTCATTCTACTCTTGTCTCTCCATCTAACCCTGCCCATTTTTTGTCTCTCTCTCAATGTGAGTGTCTCCTCGTCTCAGTCTCTGTGTCTCTCTGTATCCAAGGATTTTTTTTCTCTCTCCCAAGCAACGCCAGGGCCGCTCCAAAAGAGGTGGGGCCCGACGCGCGCCTTTGAGGGGGGGTGCCTACACCTTTAAGCGCGGGCACGCGCGGGGCCTGCGCCTTTAAGCGCGGGCGCGCGCGAGGCCCTGGGTTCCCGGCGAGGAGGCCGCGGGAGCGCCCGGACCCGGCCCGCCTGCCCGGCCCCCGCCCGGCCCCCGCCCCGGCCCCGGCGGGGGAGGGGTCTCTGAGCGTGGCCCCTCCCCCCTGCGCCCCCACCTGCGCTGCGGTGCCTCCACCCCGCGTGTCCCAGCCTGTCCGTCTGTCCTCGCCCAGGCCTCGCCCCACCCCGGCCCCCGGGGCTGCCTTGCCACCCCCCCCAACCGCATCCGCCCCCCTCCCTCCCGCCAGTCCCCCGCCGCAGCCCAGGAAGCAAGCCGGGACCACGCCGCCCCAGACCCTGGGCCCGCACCCCGACATCGGGGGCCTGCACCCTGAGATTGGATCCAGAGATCTGGAAACCTGAGCCTGAGACCCTGATCTGGGGCTGGGACCCCCAAGACCTGGAGCCCGAACACCTAGTGTCTGGGGCTGGAATCTCAACATCAGTCTCGGGAACCCCAAGACTTGGAATATGGACCCCCAGATTTGGAGCCTGAACCTCAAGATTTCGCATCTAAAACCCCAAATCTGGAACTGAACTCTGAATGCTGTGCCTGGGACCTTGAAATCTGGGACCAGATTCCCATATCTGTAACTGGAACCCACTAATTGGGACCTGAACCCTGAGATTTAGGCCTCAAATTCCAAGATCTGAACCCTGGCATTCCAAGGGGCCTAAACCTGGGTTTGAGCCTGAAGTCCTTGCTGCAGACCCGAATGCTGAAATTGAGAGCTAGAGACCTCCAAATCTTGACTCGGAACCCCAATATCTGAACCCAGCACCCCAGTATCGGACCCCAGGACTGGGCTTGAGACTCAGACCCTCAGCTCTCCATTTGGCTGTTTAGTATCCCAAGCCCAGAGCTAGGAGACACTGGCTCTGATCAACCCAAACTGGAGCCTGGGTCTCTAGAATTGGACCCTAGAGGCCCTGTATTTAGAGATCTAGGACCCCAAGTAATAAGGTCTAGAGACTCCATGGCCACAGATCTGGGCTGAGACACAACACAGACCCTCTACAGAGGCCTTGGGGACAGAGAAGGCATGACCAGGCCCCCCCTCCAGAGCCCTGACCCCTGACCCCTTGGA
This sequence comes from Vulpes lagopus, assembly GCF_018345385.1. Classification (NCBI taxonomy): domain Eukaryota; kingdom Metazoa; phylum Chordata; class Mammalia; order Carnivora; family Canidae; genus Vulpes; species Vulpes lagopus. Next base: position 173,304,670 of record NC_054825.1, on the reverse strand, counting down.
GCTTGAGGACTCTGCTCCCTGGGGCGGCTTCCAGCTCAGGTAAGGCTATTGGGGGACCCCCATGGTGGGGAGGGACTTGGGAGGAACTTTGGGGCTGGGGGTGGAGGTAAGTGAGGACGAGGTCCCCCTGGGCACCCGTGGGGTTTGCCCAGGACACAGATATCCCGCCCCCCTCCTCCAAGGGTTTGCCTCCAGCTCCTGCTGTGCTTTACGTACTCTCTGGACATTTATTTGACCAGCACTGCCCCTCTCTGACCTCCTCTTCCCCAGTTGATGGCACCTCCAGGTCTCTGATCTCTCACTCTGTTCCCCAGTTTCTTCCCACCACCTATCTCATCTGACCGTCTCCAGACGCCTCTCCGGGCCACCGCTCTCACTGACCATCTCTGTCACTGACCATCTCTGTTCACCACTCCTGGCTCTGATCACCTTTGCCACTGCCATCCACCACCTCTCTCCCAGGCCACCTCTGTCTGCTGCTTCACTCAGTGACCACCTTTGGCATCTCTGTCCGCCCTACCTGTCTCTGATCATCTTCCACTAGGCCTCTTGCCCTTGCCCACCCCTGACTCTCTCAGCCCTGGCCTGCCTCTGACCATCTTTCCCCATTGCTCTCGGCCCCCTCCCTCTGCCTATCCTAACTGCCAGTCTACGACCATGCGACCATCTCTGACCCTTACTGACCACCTCTCTTCTCTGTCTCTCTTGAGCCCTGGAGTTCTCTAATCATTTCCAGTATCTCTGGCTGCCTTTCCTCCCTCTGATCACCTCTCCTGGCACCCACCATCCTAACAGCTGTCCTCATCTCCAACTGTTTCTGACATGTCCGTCCTTTCCTCCTCTATCTGACTACCTCTCTGGCTTTTGACCATCTCTGACCATCTCTCTCTTGGATCTGACCATCCCTGACCATGTCCCCTCCTCTGTCCACCTCTCATCTTCTGGACCACCTCTGACCACCTCCCTTCTCTGGTCATGTTTGACGACTTCTAATCATTCCCACCACACTGACCGCCTCTTCTCTCTGGCCGTCTTTCACCGTGTCTTTGACCACGTTTAAAGCCCTCTGGCTTCCCTTCTGCCCACTGATCAACCCTCCCAGGTCCTCTGTCTCTGACCATCTCTAATTACCTCCTTTCCTCTGACTGTCTTTGTTCATTTCTGCTCCCTCTGTCCCTCCACGACACCTCCCTCTGAGTCTTTGACCATCTCCTCTGCTTTTTGATCCTTCTGACCACTCCCACTCCTCTGCCTGACCATCTTTGACTCAACTGTTTTGCTCTCAGGCCACCGTGACCTTCCCTCCTGGCCTTGAGCCACCCTCATGCCCTGTGGCACCCCTCTTCTGGCCTCCGCCTGCCCTAATGCCTCCCTTCTTCCCTGTAGGCCGCCCCCGCCCGCAATGGCCGTCCTCCCACTGCTCCTGTGCCTGCTGCCGCTGGCCCCTGCCTCGTCCCCGTCCCAGCCAGCCACAGCCAGCCCGTGTCCCCGCCGCTGCCGCTGCCAGACGCAGTCGCTGCCCCTAAGTGTGCTGTGCCCGGGGGCCGGCCTTCTGTTCGTGCCCCCGTCGCTGGACCGCCGGGCAGCCGAGCTGCGCCTGGCGGACAACTTCATCGCGGCCGTGCGCCGCCGCGACCTGGCCAACATGACCGGCCTGCTGCATCTGAGCCTGTCGCGAAACACCATCCGCCACGTGGCAGCCGGCGCCTTTGCTGACCTGCGCGCCCTGCGCGCCCTGCACCTCGATGGAAACCGGCTGACCTCGCTGGGCGAGGGTCAGCTGCGCGGCCTGGTCAACTTGCGCCACCTCATCCTGAGCAACAACCAGCTGGCGGCCCTGGCGGCCGGTGCCCTGGACGACTGCGCCGAGACGCTCGAGGATCTCGACCTGTCCTACAACAACCTGGAGCAGCTGCCCTGGGAGGCCTTGGGCCGCCTGGGCAACGTCAACACGTTGGGCCTCGACCACAACCTGCTGGCCTCCGTGCCGGCCGGCGCCTTTTCCCGCCTGCACAAGTTGGCACGGCTGGACATGACCTCCAATCGCCTGACCACCATCCCGCCCGACCCGCTCTTCTCCCGCCTGCCGCTGCTGGCCAGGCCCCGCGGCTCCCCCGCCTCGGCGCTGGTGCTGGCCTTTGGCGGGAACCCCCTCCACTGCAACTGCGAGCTGGTGTGGCTGCGGCGGCTGGCCCGGGAGGACGACCTGGAGGCCTGCGCCTCCCCGCCGGCTCTGGGTGGCCGCTACTTCTGGGCTGTGGGTGAGGAGGAGTTCGTGTGCGAGCCCCCTGTGGTGACTCACCGCTCGCCGCCGCTGGCGGTGCCTGCGGGCCGGCCAGCTGCCCTGCGCTGCCGGGCCGTGGGGGACCCCGAGCCCCGCGTGCGCTGGGTGTCACCCCAGGGCCGGCTGGTGGGCAATTCGAGCCGTGCTCGTGCCTTCCCTAACGGGACGCTGGAGCTGCTGGTCACCGAGCCGGGCGATGGTGGCATTTTCACTTGCATTGCGGCCAATGCTGCTGGCGAGGCCACCGCTGCTGTTGAGTTGACTGTGGGTCCCCCCCCACCTCCCCAGCTAGCCAACAGCACCAGTTGTGACCCCCCGCGGGACGGGGATCCTGATGCCCTCACCCCGCCCTCTGCCGCCTCAGCCTCCGCCTCCGCCTCCTCCAAGGCAGCTGACACTGGGCCCCCTCCCGACCGTGGTGTCCAGGTGACTGAGCACGGGGCCACCGCTGCTCTTGTCCAGTGGCCGGATCAGCGGCCTATCCCAGGCATCCGCATGTACCAGATCCAGTACAACAGCTCAGCCGACGACATCCTCGTCTACAGGTGCAGGGTCCAGGCAGCGGGCAGCATGGGTGGCAGACTGAGTTGGAGGGAGGGTTGAAGATACATCTTGTTGACACCCCAGGCTGCAACACAGCTGAGAAAGGAAGCGGAAAGGTACAAAGGAAATCAGACAGCAAAAGTAAAAGAAATCTGGCAGTAGTGATAAAAAGAAATAAGGCAGCACAAGTAAATAGTAGCAGATATAAAAAAGTAATCAGTCCAGAAGAGTAAAAAGCTAATCAGGGGGAGGGGGAGCCAGGTTGGAGGCAAACTGAATATAAAGGTAAAGAGGAACCAGGTGTTTCCAGAGGCTAGGACTAGATGTAAGCTAAGTTGCGGGAAGGAAAGGAGATCAAACGGGAAGGTAGAGAGTTCATGGGGAAAATGAAATGAGGGGGCCGTGCTGCAAAGGAATTCAGACCAGAGGTTGGAAGGAAAATGAGGGAGGAAGCTGAACAGAGATCAGGCTTCGAGTTTGTAAACTGCTCCACATGTTTAGAGTTCTAATATGGTGACGTCTCAATTTTTGATATTCTAAGTCAAATTATACCTAGGAACATTGAATTTGCCCACCCACTGTTAGTGATTCCCTTCTCTATTTAATTGTTGCAAACAATAGAAGAAAATCTGGGGCTTATACACTCTGAGAGCTGGTCAATACTTCTTCTGCCCCCGAGCTGGAGAGCATGTGGAACATCTGCTGTGTCTGGCCACATGTGGTCAGTAGTGGTGGCTCTGACCCAGATGCTGCTGACATTTCTCACCCAAGTCTAACCTTGCATGGATGGCTGTGGATTGTTTGCTCTTGTCACTGCCAGGCGAGGCCGGGGGTGCAGTCCCCGAGGCCTGGCTGCAGAGGACTGGGCCTCCCAACACCTGGGCTGTACACCCTATAAATCCAGTACCTGGGTCCCCTTTCCTTCTTGAGGGGCCCACACCTTAAGAGATTATCAGTTGATTTCCTTTTTCAGTCCTGGAAATCTAGCAAGCTTATTCTGTTGCCTTTTTCAGATGGCAGTGCTCCCTGGAGGGGGAGTAGGCTCCATGGAGGGCCCACACCTGAAAATCCCACAAAGCCTGCCCACATTACCTGGCAGGGGATGAGACAAATGCTCTCCTAGGTAGCCACCCTCTCAGAGACAGTCACAGAGTTCCCTGTAACTCCCTCATTAAAGCAGTTTAGGAATAAGATAGATTATAAAACAAGTTAAATCTCCAGCAGGGTGCTCTGCTGCAAGAGAAAATAAAGTGGAATGGGTGCTAGGGATAAAAGGAAATGGGAAAGGTAAGGATAAATAAAAACCAGGCAACAGAGATAAAAAAAAAAAAAAGGAATCGGGAATCAGAGCTGGAAGAAATAAGGCAACAGGGAGAAAAATCAGCTGTGATGGCTGAGGAGCATCAGTTTCATGAGAGCAGAATCAGCTGAGGGCTCACTGGCTGTAGATACAGTAGCGATAATAAGGTGATGGGGCTGGGGGGACATTCACTGGCAGGGGAGAAGGAAGGCAGGCAGCAGCCGTGTGGGGGTTCAGGCGGTCCGGGGAGGGAATGCTAGCTGTACACTTGAGGATAAGGGGGCAGCTGGAAAAGGGAAATCAGGCCCCAACTGAAGGAGAGGCGGGCCTGGGAACTGGGGAAGGTGGGCAGGGGCCTAGCGGGAGACCTGGAGGTGGTATTGGAGGGAAAGTTGCACCTCAGGGAAGTGGGGCAGAGAGGCTGCGGTGAAACTGGCGGCAGAGATGCGGTGGGCAGCGGCCCTGGAGGGAACCTGGGCACTGGGCACCGGGGGATTGAGTGGCAGGCGCCGGGATGCTAAGACGACCGGCCCATGGGTTATCGGTTCTCGCAAGAGGCTGACCAGGGAATTTGGGGCAGCGGTGGGCAGGAGCTCAGGGGCGAAGGGCGGGCTGGGGGGAAACCTGCCAACCAGCGAGGGGGCGGGGAGGTGGGGGCAGAGGGCAGGGTGCGGCCTGGGCAGCCGGAGACCTGACCGCCGCCTGCCTGTCCCCGCAGGATGATTCCCGCCGACAGCCGCTCCTTCTTGTTGTCGGACCTGGCGTCGGGCCGCACCTACGATCTGTGCGTGCTAGCGGTGTACGAGGACGGCGCCACCGGGCTGACGGCCACGCGGCCCGTGGGCTGTGCCCGCTTCTCCACCGAGCCGGCGCTGCGGCCCTGCGGGGCCCCGCACGCACCCTTCCTGGGCGGCACCATGATCATCGCCCTTGGCGGAGTCATCGTGGCCTCGGTACTGGTCTTCATCTTCGTGCTGCTCATGCGCTACAAGGTGCACGGCGGCCAGCCCCCAGGCAAGGCCAAGGCACCTGCACCTGTCAGCAGCGTTTGTTCGCAGACCAACGGCGCCCTGGGCCCCACGCCGGCGCCGCCCGCCCCTGAGCCCGCTGGGCCCAGGGCCCACACCGTGGTCCAGCTGGACTGTGAGCCCTGGAGGCCCAGCCACGAACCCACGGGACCCTAGCCTCGGGCCCACCTCCACGGCCCTTCTGGCCCCAGGGGTGGGAGGACCCAGGTGCCCCGTGGGACCTGGCCTCAGACTCACCAAATCGCTCACGGTTTTTAAAACTCTGATGGGGAGGGTGTCGGGGGCACCGGGGCACAACAAGAAAGTCCTATTTTTCTAAGCTTGGGCCTGGGCCCTTGCCCTTGTCTCTGTCTGTGGGGGCTGGGGAGGGATCGTGCAGGGGTCTGGAGTTGGGAAGGCCTCCTCTGGGGAGAGACCCCCACTCTGTTCTGTCTGAAGTTCCTGGGATGAGGCTGAGGATGGTCATCCATTCAGTCAACAGAATGCCAAGAGCGTGCCTTCTGGGTGTGCCCTGTGCTGGGTGACTCAGATGGCCCCAAGCCCTGCTCAGACAGTGAAAGTTCATTTTGATCGGAGATGTGGTGATGAGGGAAGCCTCGGAGGTTGTGGAAGCCCAGGAAAGGTGCCTGACTCAGCCTAGGGTGTGGTCAGGGAGGCTTCCTGGAGGAAGGATGAGATCTGAGCATGACATCAGAAGGAAATAATTGGGCAAAGAGCAAAGGGAAAGCTGTTCCAGGCAGAGGACCCAGCACAAGCAAGAACTTAGTAAATGCCAGACGCTGGGGGTCCGGTGGTAGAGGTAAGGCAGGAGGGGCAAGCAGGGTCCAGGAGCTCCAGGCTGAGGAGCTCAGACTCTGGCCTGATGATAGTACTGGGGAGCCATGGAGGGTTCTATGCAGGGGAGGGCCAGGAATGGGCTTTAGGAAGATCTCTCTAGCTATCGTGAAGAGGATGGACCAGAGGGGAAAACTGAAGCTAGGAGCCTGAGGGAAGCCAAGGTAGGTAAGGACAAGGACAAGGCAGGACCGGGCCACGGCTTGGGGAAAGGTGAGAGAGGTGAGTAGGGGGTAGGTGAGAGAGGAAGCTGAATGGATGAGTTATGGAGCTGAAGGGCTGTGGGGGAGGAAGGTATCCAGAGTGAGGCCCAGGGCTCTGGCCAGGGGTGGGGACTGTGGAACCATCTGATGCAGGACCAGGAAGGAGATACAGGTTAGGGAAGATGCTGAGGGCAATGGGGGACTTGGTGAATGGTGGTGGGCAGAGGATGTCCAGGAGGTGGTAGCCAGGAGGCAGGCCTCAGGACCCTGGTCTATGAAGAAAAGAAGGCTATTATCAGCAGAGATGGGGAATGAGGCCAATGGGGTGATGAGACAGCTTCTGGGACTTTCCATGTTTAAGGGACAGGCAAAGAAAAACCTGACAGACTAAATAGGAACAGCAGATGGAGGGACAGAGTGAAGCAAACCAGTCAGGTCAAACCCAAGTGACTATTGTGTTTAATGTATCAGGCCATGGTGACCTCCTCAGTGAGAGTGGTGTTAGGGGATTGGTTGGGTAGGTGCCAGATTCAGCCAATTTGAGAGTAGGAGCTAAGAAAGTGTAAGTAGGGAGCATAGACCCTGTGATTCTGTGGGTCTAGGCCTGGTTTTGGTTAATCTGGACCAATCAGCACTACATCTCTACAAGGCTGGTCCTCACTCTGTCTTGGACCGCCTTAGATCCCCCTCAGACACCAGACCTGGAGGTTTGGAAGACCAAACTCTGGGCCTTGGTAACACTGGGGCTCACTGGAGATCCAGGAATGGGATAGGCAGTAAGAAGAATAGTGTTCTCTGACCCTAGGCCTCCTCTGGCGGTGGGTCCAGGGACAGAGAAGATGGGGATGGGGGAGATGGGCTTAAGTCCTGTGAGGGTTCTCTGGAGTGATGCTGGTGTGAGGGGCATGGTGAAGAGGGCCCAAGACTAGACTGGCCATTCTCAAGACCTGGTGCACATGACCTTGTCCTCATGGGATAACATCCGAGATTCTGCAACAGTTTTCTTGGTGGGTTGTAGGCTTTGAAAATGATCTTCCACCAGCTATAGGAACAATCTGAGTCCCAGGGACCTGGCCTGACTCCAGAGTCCTCCACAAGCATAATGAGGTCCTTCTTGTTTGTTACCCTTGGTGGCTGAGGTCAGGTGAAGCCATCAGGGTGAGGGAGGCGTCTTGGCAAAAGGATAGGCGCCCTAGGGAGTGGGAAGATTGGAGATCTGGTGCCAATTTCAAAATGCCAATTGCTGCCACAAGGCGGAGACAGAGCGCACCATTCCTTAACCCTTATTTTTCAATTTGAACAATTTATTGTGTGCCTATTTGTGCAGCATGCTGGGAATTCAATACTGAGCAAATACAGGCACAGGTCCTGGCCTCACACATCTCACCATTTGGTGGGGAGACAAATGTTGAATAATCACACAAGCCAGTATAAAGCATCTGTGGCGAAGGCTGTTGTGGGGATGGAGCATGTAGGAGAGATACATGGAACTGGGAGACCCTATAACCAGGAGACCTGACCCGGGAACTGGCGTTGAGAGAGGCTTCCTGGAGGAAGTGACATCTCAGCTGAGCTGTAAAGGATGCTCAGGTTGGAGTTAACTGCACTGGGGGGAGGGGAGGTGGAAAGGGCATCCCGTGCAAATGGAACAATGTGTAGAAGTTTAGGGACTGGGAGATGCATGGTGAGTGAAAGGGCTAGAAGAGGGGTGCTGAGATGGGGTGAGGGAAGGATGCAGTGTTGAGGCTGGAAAGGGGGCAGATGATACACGACCCTGTGGGCTGCTGGGATTTTATTATAAGTGGCATGAGAAGCCACTGGAGGTTCTGAACAGTGAGGAGAATAGTGCTCCCTCCTCTTCAGGAAGCTCCAGTGGTCGGGTTGGTCTGTTTGCACGTGGGGGACGAAAGTGAGGAAGGGAGACCAGGGAAGGGGCTACTGCAATGGTCCAAGCAAAACACTGACCCCAAATGAGGTTGGGACCTGAAGTGGATGGGCTGGAGAGAGATTTGAGACTACCTCACCAGAGGCCTCTGTCCCCTATACAGAGGAGGACAGGGTGGACCACATCCAATGATCTGGCTCTCAGGCAAGATTGCAGAGACTGGAAAGAAGAGCTGTGGGACGCCCCTGGTGTCTGATATCCAAGGATCCATCCATTAGATGAGGAAACAACCGTCTCTGTAAGAACTTTTTCCAGGTTCAAGTACGGGCAGATAGTGGATGTTGGTTCTGCAAGGCAGAGACTGCGGCTGATTGGGGGGAATGTGGACACAGGAAATGCAGGCCTGGAAGGGGGACACGCTAATTATATGTGTGGAAACAAGGAGTGTGGGAGGGGATACATGCGGGCAGGCTAGTTCCTCTAGCGTGGCCCCCTTGGCCTCCCCAACAGGGCGCCTGGATCATCCCTCACCCCCATGCAGGAACCATACTCCTATGGACATATGATCACATGTATCTAGAATTTAAAGTTAAAATCCGGCCCTGCCCAACGGAGTCCACCAATTTCCTGAGCCCCGGGAACGCTACTGCTCCTTCCACGGTCCCTCCCCTGTGTGGCTTTGAGAATGCCTTTGCACATTTTTGAGACCAGGTTTTCTGGAACCAAAGTTCCAGGCTACTGGAGCGTTTTCTCGAAGTAACCATAGTCCTGATACCAGGATGCTCCCCTGTCTGCACGTTGCCACATCCCACCTATGTGTCTGGGTGTGGCTAATCTGCCCCGGGGCCTGAGTGTCTCGGTGTCTGTGATCCCTTCCTTACAAGGCCTCAGCTAATGCCAAGGCTTCACAGCTCGTTTCCGTGGGCACATATGTGGGAGAGTCTGATAAAGGGGTCCTCCGGAAAGGGTTGCTTCTCTTCTGGGTTGAACCCGAACATGGCCTCTGCCTCTGATTCCTCCCTGGTGCCTGTGCCCTTTCACGCTTCCCAAAAGCAAGGACGGGTGTCAGTGCGTGGCGTTCCCCTGACTTGTACAGAGCGACGCTGGGAACACATCGGTGACCAACCCAGCCCCAGACCCCACGTTCACAGAGCTCCAGTCCAGTGGAGGAAATACATGCTCACCAAACAATGACACCCCAAAGTGGAGATGGCTGGGATAAGGGAAGCACAGGCAAGACTGATAAGGGGCTGTCTATGTGCAAGGGATTCTGGGAGCCCAGACTGGGCTCCTTACAGAGCCTGGCTTGGGAGGTGGGGTGAGTCCGTGATTTCCTGAATGCAGGGCCAGCTTCATGGCAGTGTGACCTGTACAGTCGCACAGCACCTCACATTAAGAAAGGCCCTGCGCTTGGTTGAATGCCCTGCTGTCGCCATCGTGAAATTCTTAATAATTTTTGAACAAAGGACTCCACGTGTTCATTTTGCACTGTGCCCTGCATACTTCAGGGATGTACAGAAAGAGCCAGAGGAAGAGTCTTCCAAGGACAGAGAACATTGTGTGCCAAACACAAGAAAGGAAGAGAGGATCGTACCCTTGAAGAGCTGACCGCAGTTCTGTGTAGCTGGAGCACAGAGAGGAAGGAGGGGGTGAGTGAGGGGTGGGCTCAAGAAGTTGCTGGATGCCAGCTGCTGAGCTGTCGGCTCACGAGTTGGGACTCTATTCCAGAGGCACTGGGGAGCCATGGTGGAGGGACAGGGTCAGGTTTGGACTTTAGAAAGATCCATCTGTCTATACTGGGGAAGGTGGCCAGGGGCACACGACCGAAAATAAGGTCGGGGTGGGAGGCTCGGCTGCCTGTGGGAAGGGTGAGAGTGTCTGGTCACTGTGGGGGGGGGCGTATGAAGAGCCTTGAATACTTGGGTGACAGACACCCAATACACCAGGAGACCGGCCGGGGGGACCCAAAGCCACAGGCTGAATCCAGAGCTTCATTTTCACTGTTGGGTGGGTGCACAAGGGTAGGTTAATGGGTGTCACTGGTAAGTACTTGAAAATCTTTATATGAGAACTCACATGGATAGACTGATGAAAGTGAATGCAAAATTGGCAAGAATTTAGAGTATAAAATGTAAGACTTCAAAGGACTTTATTCTGGGATATTCTGGCTTCAACTCTGGAACCCCTGGAGTGCACTTCACTCCTCCCCAGTCCTCCGGATGAAACATCAGATCTTTGGGAACTCCTAAACGCTGTGGCTGATGCCCCCAGGGCTAGGAACTGACCCCCTTCCTGCTCCTCCACTCACCTTCTGAGGCAGCACCTCTCCAGCTGCCCTCAGGCTTCTCTTTTTTTCTCTGCTGAAGACCCCCATATATCTGTCCCCAGCATGGGCCCCTCTCCCAAGCCTGGCTTCCCTCAGCTTCCAGGACAGCCCCCAGGCCTCTCACATGGCGGGGGGGCAGGGTGCACATTGACCTTAGCTTCTTCCCATACTGTCCCTCTTCCCGGGTCCCCTCAGAGCAACCCTCCACTCAGCCTCCTGGCAGCCCTTCCACTTAGCCTTGCTCCCTTCTCTGGCCCCAACCACCTGGGTCCCTGCATCTCCCCCTCACCCCCAGGGGTCCTGGCTTCAGTTTCCCACTCTGGTCCAGAGAATCTTCATAAAGCCAAACCTGACCCTCCTCTGCACAGAACCCACCATGGCTCTCCTGGGTTCCTGGACAAAGCTCCAGCTCTTTAGCCTGGCTGTATAGGCCTTGCCTGCCCCCCACCTACCCCCAACTCCATCTCTAGCACATAGAGATAAGCACTTCCTGAAAAGCCCACCCTTTTACACACCCACGTTGTTCCCTGTGCCCTCAGGGGAGCCTTCCTTCACCTCCTCTGCTTGTTTTGAAGAGCAGGGGAAGGATCTTAAGCTGGTGAGAAATGAAACTATTGAAAGAATTCCTTCTTGAATTCTCCCCCTACTCTCCGTACCAAAGGCAAGGGTTCTTGAGGGGGGGGTGGTGAGAAGGGGCTGGAAATTGTATCCAAGGTCCCTTGCCTTTCCTTGTCCGGAGTCCCAGCCTGTCCTTTGTCCGGGATCCTCCAGGTAGGGTTTGACTCCATTGTTCTCCAGCTCAGGACGTTCTGGAAGGAGGGGAGTCACGTGGAAGCCATTGTCTTCCCTTGGGGCGCTCCACCCCATATCCTCCAGGCCTCCTCATCCAGCACATGGTGTCCTCTCCTGCCTCTGTCACTTCCACGACCTAGGAGATCAAGTCCCCAGTCCTTCCTCCCTCAGACACAGAAGTCCAGCGTCTCTTCCCCTCCTTCCTCAGAACCCAGCAGTCCAGGCTTCTGGTCCCCTCCTTCCCAGGACCCCAAAAGTTCAAGCCTGAAGCCTCTCTGTCCTTGGCAGGCTGTGGAGTCCTGTCCCTATTTTCTGGGAAACCGTGGTATTCTTGCCCCGCCCCCTTTGGTCTCCCGATTCACCTCCCCCTACCTGTCCCGTCTCCCTGACCCCACCCACAGGATGAGGCCTCCTTACAATCACTGACATCTAGTCAGACTGGAACCAGTGCTAATGGGGACATCCGGTGCACTGACCCAGGGAGGTCCCGGGCTCAGGCTCTGGGACTATAAATACTGGCACACAGTGGCCTCTGCACAGCGGCTGCAGGTGAGACACCAGCCTTGCCTTTCCCCCTGCGCTCCTCTGCTCCTGCACTACAAGGGCTGGAGGCAGACTGGCAGGAGAGCCTGCCCACCCCCTCCCCAGCCATGGCTGCCCTCCCCCCTGCCCTGCTGTGCCTGGGTGCCCTGGACTTCCTGTGGGGTGAGTGATCCACGGGGGATGCAGAAGACTGGTGAGCTGGTCTGGATCTGCGGCAGGGCACCGGTTGTGCTGGCTGGGGCTTGGGGCCGCCTGGCATGGTTCTGTAACAGGGGATTGGCCACGGTGGAGCTTCTGGGGACAGGGCCCCGGCCAGCTGGAACCAAGGACTATTTGGGTAGACTCTGGCCGGCGATTGGCCAAGCCAGTTGTGGGAAGGGGGCTGAGCAGGCCTTTCTGGGACACAGATGGTTCAGAGGAAGCAACTTTAGTTTAAGTTAATATTTGCCAGACATTGTTCCACGGCCTTTACATATATTATTTCATCTAACACTGTCACAGCTCTGCCAACACGCCCTTTTTACAGATGAAACTGAGGCCCCAGGTGGTACCTTGGCCACGTAGACATGGCTAGAGCGGGGCGGTCAGGATTAGAATCTGATGTGTCTGGCCTCAAAATCCAACGGATTATGCTGACTCCCTCCTCTCCCCCTCTCCCCCTCTCCCCTCCGGGTTCCCTCAGGCCCAACGGTTGCCTTTGTGGATTTCCAGGGTCGTTACTTCGTCACGGCCTTCTTGGAGAATGGGGGCGCGGAGGAGCCCAGCTTCCGCCTGTACGTGTCGCCCCCGCCCAAGGGGCCCCCGACGGCGGTGCAAGTGAGGGCGCAGCCGGTGGGGGGACCGCCTTTCCGGCGCGCGCTGAGCCTGCAGCCGGGCGCCACCGCGTGGGTGCGCCTGCCCAGCGCCGTGGAGCTGCGGGGCTCGCGGCGGGCGGCGGGGGCCGCCGTGCGCTTGGCCGCGTCGCGACCCGTGGGAGTGACGGTGGTGAACGCGCGGGGGCGCACCTCCTTGGACACCGCGCTGGCGCTGCCGCGCCGCCTGCTGGGCACTCGCTACGTGGTGGTGACGCCGTCGCTGCGGCCCCACGACCGGCACAAGGAGTTTGCGGTCGTGGCCGGCGCTTGGCCCACGCGCCTGCGCCTCACGCCTCCGGTTTCCATCCTGCTGGATGGCGTCGAGCATGCTGCCGGCCGGCCCTTCCTCGTGCGCCTGGAGCCCTTCCAGGCGCTGCAGGTGCAGAGCGCAGGCGACCTGTCGGGCACCCGCGTCGTGGCCACTCATCCCGTCGCGCTGCTGGCTGGCCACAGTTGCCTGCGAGCGAGAGATAAGGCCTGTGGCCACGTGTCCGAACAACTGCTGCCCCAGGATTACTGGGGCCGCGTCTATGCCATACCCCCGTTCGCGCCCGCGGCCCCCGGACCCAGAGACCAGGTGTTCGTGGCGGCGGACAGCCCCGGCAGCCTGAGCTTCTGGGGGGGCGGCGCCAATGGGGCGCGGGCTGTGCGCCCCGGGGCCGTGCTGCACTTCGCGGTGGACCCAGTGCGCCCCCTGGTGCTGCGCTCCTCCGCCCGCCTGCAGGTGCTTTTCCTGGCTGCAGCCGCGGCCCGCGGGGGCGTCGCCTACAATCCCTTCTTCGCTCTCTTGCCCCCGGTGGACGCGTTCAGCCGCAGCTTTGCGCTCACTGCGCAGCCGGGCTTTTCCAACGTCGCGGTGCTGCTGGCGCGCGAGCCCACCCCGGTGCTCCTAGACCGGCAGCCGCTGCCCAACCTGTACTGGCGCCTGATTCCCGGCGGCCCAGAGCCGCGTCACGGGCAGCATCCTGGTGAAAGCCGGGGCCCCGCTCAGGGTTTCGTCTGGACCGAGGTGGCATATGGGCCTGAGCCCGGAGTGGTGCATTTGCTGGAGACTCGCGGGATGCCGGTGGGCGTGCTTAGCTTCGGCACCGCCCCTGGCGCGGGCTTCGGGACCCAGGCCATGGGGCAGCCGAGCGAGGGTGAGCAGCGCTGGGGCCCGAGACAGTGGGAAGATGAGCCGGCGATGGGATCCCAGATCAGGGACGGGGAAAATCACACTACCTGCAATTCCTCGCATAGCAGACGGAGAAGCAGGGTTGTTGTTTTTTAAAAATGCAAATCATTCCCTCCTTCACTCAAAATCTTTCCACGCAGTTATTATTACACTCAGCAAAAGCAAAGTCCTTACAGTGTTTAATGAGGCCCCATACAATCTGCTCTCATTACCTCTCTGGTCTCATCTCTTCTCACCCCTGGCCTTCCTTCACTCCATTCCAGCCACACTAGCCACACTTACTTTCTCCTCCTAGCTCCAGGGCCTTAACACTGACCATCCCCCTGATATCTTTATGGATCTCACCCTCATCTCCTTCAAGTCTTTGCTCAAATGCCATCTTTTTACTCAGGCCAAATTGACCACTCAATTTAAAATAGTAATTCCCCATCTGTTACAAACTCTAGCCCTTTCCTGATTTTTTTTCATGGCTCATATCACTTTTTTTTTAAAAGATTTTATTTATTTATTCATGAGAGGCACAGACAGAGAGAGAGAGAGAGAGAGAGAGAGAGGCAGAGACACAGGCAGAGGGAGAAGCAGGCTCCGTGCAGGGAGCTGAACGTGGGACCCGATCCCAGGACCCCAGGATCACACTCTGGGCCAAAGGTGGCGCTAAACCGCTGAGCCACCCGGGCTGCCCTCATATATCACTTTTTGTATGCTTATTCTCTTTCTCCCATCTGTTCCTTGAGGTCAATGCTTTTTTAAAAAAATTTAAGGATGGCTGGGTGGCTCAGCAGTTGAGCATCTGCCTTCGGCTCAGGGCCTGGTCCCAGGGTTCTGGGATTGAGGCCCCCATTGGGCTCCTCAGGCTCCTCGCAGGGAGCCTGCTTCTCCCTCTGCTTATGTCTCTGCCTCTCTGTGTGTGTCATAAATCTATCTATCTATCATCTATCTATCTATCTATCTATTAAAAAATAATAATGAGTTTTAAAGTTCTAAGATAGAGTTAATTGTGCAGTTTTTAGAAGATTTTATTTATTTATTCATGTGAAACACACAAAGAGACGCAGAGACACAGGCAGAGGCAGAAGCAGTCTCCCTGCCAGGACAAATCCCAGAACTCCGGGATCATACCCTGAGCTGGAGACACTCAACCGCTGAGCCACCCAGGTGTCCTTAATTGTGCAATATTTAGGCAAATAGCCTGATGAATTTTTGCATATATACATACACCCTTGTAACCATCACCTAGATCAAATTATAGAATATTTCCATCACCCCAAATAGCCCTATGAGGTCAAATTTTTACAAAAATCTTTTGTTTACTGCAAAATCACCAGCTTCTAGGACAGTCCCCAACCCAACCCTTAGTAAATATTTGTGGAATGAATAATAATGGTTATAAGTTGTTAAATGTGCACCAAATCATATGCCAGGCACTGGGCTCAGAAAGGAAGTTATTGTTGAAGGTCACAAGTTCTTTTTCTTTACTACAGCTTAAAATATAAACAATGGGGTCAGGGGAAGGGATACAATAGCGGCTGTTTCACCTTCCCACTTGTCTTTAAGGTTGACTGTATCACAGTATTGTAATAATTCCTTTTTCCTGGGGAGGGGAAAGGCTGGGGATCAAATCTTTTGCCAAGTTCACACAGCTGGAAAGTGGCTGAGCCAGGATTTGAACCCAAGTCTTGTTTCCAGAGCACAAGTTTTTTTTTTTTTTAAAGATTTTATTTATTTATTCATGAAAGAACAGAGGGGCGGGGGGCAGAGACACAGGCAGAGGGAGAAGCAGGCTCCATGCAGGGAGCCCGACATAGGACTTGATCCCAGATCCCGTGATCATGCCCTGAACCAAAGGCAGACCACTCAACCACTGAGCCACCCAGGCATCCCCAGAGCATCTCTAAGTTTTTAGCCACTGTTTTGTTTTGTTTTATTTTGTACTGCTTCACACATAGTCTAGACTTATGTGCTAAGTGGTAAATACTTTTATATATAATGTATGTCCGTTATGTAATGCATTCCTCACAGCCACTCTGGAGGTCTCTATTCTCCCCATTTTTCAAATTATTTATTCATTTATTTGAGAGAGAGAGAGAGAGTGAGCGGGGGGAGGAGAAGGGCTGAGGGAGAAAATCTTTTTTTTTTTTTTTTTAAGATTTCATCCATTTATTCATGAGAGAGAGAGAGAGAGAGGCAGAGACACAGGCAGAGGAGAAGCAGGCCCCACCCATGGAGCCTGATATGGGACTCAACCCCGGGACTCCAGGATCATGCCCCTGGCTGAAGGCAGGCGCTAAACCACTGAGCCACCCAGGGATCCCCTGAGGGAGAGAATCTTAATGCAGACTCCCTGCCAAGTGGAGCTCCACTTGGGGCTCAATCTTAGGACCCACGAGATCATGCCCTGAGATGAACCCAAGGAGCTGGATGCTCAACTGACTGAGCTATCCGGGCACCGCTATTATCCCCATTTTATAGTAGAAGCAGTTAAAGGTTGAAGGCAAGAGATCGCCATCCAAAGCTACACAAAGCAACCGTAACTGAGCAAAGCAAGCCGTAACTGCAAACGCAAAACTTGCTCAGGCTGCTGGGAAAGAGGCTGGTCGCCTGCCAGAGTGCAGCGCTACGCACAGCGGAGTAGCTGGACGCTGACCATGGTTCTGAATATAGCTTGCTACTGTGTAATCCTGGAATCCATCTCCTCCAGTTCCAAAAAACAGTGGGAGACCAGGGAGATGAGAGAAAAGTGAGGGTATAGTCAGAGAGGCTAGGATTTCTTAGAAATGAAAACATGGACTTCAATTCGTTTATTAAAATTGGCTCACAGCTGGATTCTGGGGACAAAAGGCCTGGATTCAAATTCTACTATAGGGCAGCCCCGGTGGCACAGCGGTTTAGCGCCGCCTGCAGCCCAGGGCATGATCCTGGAGACCCTGGATCGAGTCCCACATCAGGCTTGCCTGCTTCTCCCTCTGCCTGTGTCTCTGCCTCTCTCTCTCTGACGCTATGAATAAATAAATAAAATCTTTTAAAAATTCTACTATAAGCTGTGTGATCTTGGGCAAGCCATGTCATCTCTCTGAACCTCAACTTTCTCCTCTGCAAAGTGTGAATAATAATCTCAACAATTCATAAGGCTGTTGGGACATTTTTAAAAATGAGTTAATAGAAGGGTGCTTGGCACGCAGTAAATACTATTATTAATTTTCAACATTTTTTTTTTTTTAGATTTACTTCAGGCTAGGCCATTTCTAGGCACCGGAAATGCAACAAAGTACAACATAGAAACATTCCTATCCTAGAGAGCTGATACTTTAATTCATATTGTAATCCATCCCGAAAGTATGTATTATGTTTTGATAGAAAATATGCAAACCCCTGGGATCCCTGGGTGGCTCAGGGATCCCTGGGTGGCTCAGCGGTTTAGCGCCTACCTTTGGCCCAGGGTGTGATCCTGGGGTCCCGGGATTGAGTCCCTTATTGGGCTCCCTGTGTGGAGTCTGCTTTTCCCTCTGCCTGTGTCTCTGACTCTCTCTCTCTCTCTGTCTCTCATGAATAAATAAATAAAATCTTTTTTAAAAAAAGAAAATATGCAAACCCCTACAGAACAAAGTTACCTCTTAAAACTTCATTTTGTAGGTGTCTAGCATCATATATCAACAGCTATGAAAAAAAGCTCCCTTCCCTCGGAAATGGGGAAGTTATATCCCCACAGAACACACACACACACACACACACACACACACACACACACACACACATTCTTAAGGCTGCTTAAAATGGCAAACTGGAAGTCCTCACTGGCCAAAATCAACCCACAGAAGTATTTAGACTTACTGGCTCACAGATTTTTGTAATAACCAATATGGTGTCCTTAGAGTCTATGCTCTCCAGCTCATCACAGCCCTATTGTATACCCACACTGTGCTGACCATTTCTGTATTGTACTTCAGCCTCACCCTCTCTTTCTGATTATATGCGCCCACTTCATTTTAGATTGGGAACCCTGCTAGCTTGTGCACGTTGAGTCTCCAATGACCCTGGAGGCCTAGGGCATGGAGGCAGGAAAGGGTTGAGACCAAATTCCAGGATCCAGTTCTGTTGCATCATTTCATCTCATCTCATCTCCAGATATTCTGACTAAGGAAGATTGGAACCCTTCCACAGAATCCTATCCCCTGCTAGAGTCTTCCCTGATGATGCTACTCCAGTTCCCAGGATCCTGTAAAGACCATGCATGTTCCAATGGGACCACGTGTCACCTTGTGAAGCACAAACCTGAGTGTGTAGCCAGCACCCAGGCCACCGAGATCATGTTCAGTCCCAAGACAATATCTTTCAAGGACTCCAAAACAGCATCCATCATCAGCTCTAAAACCATGGCAATGACCAAACCAGGATCAGAGAGCACACCTGAAGCAGAACCAGGGATTGTAACTGTGGCCATAAATGAACATCAGCCTGAATCTATGGTTTTGATTAAACCAGAATCTGAACCTCTGGCTGTAAAAGAACCAATTCCTGAAACCCTGGTCGTGGCTGAACCAGCACCTGCATCTTTCACCCTGACAGTACCCATAGCTGAACAAGAATCTGAACCCAAGACTGTGTCTAAGGCTAGGTCAGAAACCATCTCAGTGGCCAAGCTGGGGCTCCAGGTGGTGGCAGTGACTGAACCAGGCTTGGAGGCTGTGACTATGGCAAAGCAAGAACTTGAAACTGTGTCTGACTCCAAAATGATGTCTGAGGCCAAATCAGAGACAGAGGGGGTGCCTAGTAAGGGTCAGGGGAGCATCACAGGAGGTACCTGCTGGGCTTCCGGGCTACCATACATCTACACTTTTGATGGCTACTCTTTCCCTGTGCCTGGGGGCTGTACCTACATTCTGAGCCATTGCCCCCAGGCCCTCCCTGGTGGCCTTCCTGCCTTCCAGCTATGGATTGCCTGCTCTGGAGAGAGGCAGCCTATGCACTTTGTCACAATGCGCATCTTTGGAGTCACCATCACTGCTCTCAAGCATGAGTTTGGCTTTGTCCAGGTAAGAGTCATTTTGTATGGAATCCTGGGAAACTGTATCCTTCTCTGTCCCTCATTTTTGTCAACTCTACAGTGGAGGCAATTATATAAGTCCACAATCCCTTATCCAGAATGCTTGGGGTCAGGTACATTTCAGATTTTGGAATTTCAAGTGGTCATATCATGCAAATGCCATATATTATATAATAATCCCAATAGGTGTTACACAATTATAGACATTAATACTTCTGCAGTGAAATGTCTGACTATTCACACTAAATAGGATAAACTAAGACGATAAGTAGCCATACCATGAGTTCAGGTCAGCTTTTGCTGCCAATTATGTTCTTTTTTTAAAAAAAAAAAGATTTTATTTATTTATTTGACAGAGAGAGAGCACAAGAGAGAGCAGGAGAGGAAGAAGCAGGTTCCCTGCTGAGCAGAGAGCCCAATGAGGGGCTCAATCCCAGGACCCTGGGATCATGACTTGAGCCAAAGGCAGGTACTTAACCGACTGAGCCACCCAGGTGCCCTGCCAATTATGTTTTAACGTCAAATACACAAAACATCTTAGTCTTCAGACCACTTTTGCATTTGGGGATTGCAGATAAGGGATTATGGGTCTCTAGCACCTATGCTAACAGCTTCCTGTGCAGTGGGAATGAGTTAACAGTGTAGAAAGCACTTGGAACAGAGTCCATCTCATGATAAGTGTCATCTGAGGAGTGTTTGCCATGTTTATTGTCCCCTAACACTGACAACTAGAACCTCTAAATTCTGTGAGCTTTGGACTTATCCTAGGACCACGTGCAGCCACTAGCATGTCAAAAATTTCTCCTCGGGGAAGTTTTGGATGCATTACTCTGGAAGGTTGTAGGGACTAGAATATGTTTAATCAGAGTTGCTAGAGGGAGCAAACCTATGAGGTTATGGATATACTAACACACTCCTCAGCACCACTATGGAAAGACAATGGACTCCGGAATCCGATGGCCTGAGTTCAGATCCTAAGTTGACCACCTGTGATCTGTGTGACCTTAGGCAAATTATTTACACTCTCTTGGCCTTAGCGTCTTCATCTGTGAAATCAGGTTGATGAAAAGATTGAACTCATCAGACTGGAGTGAGGATCAAATAGGCTAATATATAGAAAGCTCAGAAGTATAAGATGCTAGGACCTGATGAATAAGCCCATGATGCTCCATACTCCCCTCCACACACCTCTTGAGAGCTCACCCTGCCACTGCGGGGTCATCAAGAGTCTCCCAAGTGCTCTTATGGCTCCCCAGCAACAGCACCCCAACCCATAGCACCTTTAAATTCTCAGGGCTCCAGATTTATACTCTTATTAAATGAACCCCTTTCTTCCAAGGACCCACCACTCCTGAGTTTCTTCATTGATTAAGAAATGTTTTATTGGGGATCCCTCGGTGGTTCAGTGGTTTAGTGCCTGCCTTTGGCCCCGGGTGCCATCCTGAAGTTCTGCATCGGGCTCCTGGCATGGAGCCTGCTTCTCCCTCTGCTTGTGTCTCTACCTCTCTCTCCCTCTCTATGTCTATCATGAATAAATTTTATTTTTTTATGTTTTATTTTTTAAAGATTTTTATTTATTTATTTATAGAGACACACACACAGAGAGAGAGAGAGAGAGAGAGAGAGAGGCAGAGACACAGGCAGAGAGCGACACAAGCAGGCTCCATGCAGGGAACCTGACACGGGAGACTCGATCCCGGGTCTCCAGGACCATACCCCAGGCTGCAGGCGGCGCTAAACCGGTGCGCCACGGGGGCTGCCCTATCATGAATAAATTTTAAAAAAAAGAAATGTTTTATTAGTATATACCAGATCTTGCTTAAGGCCCTGAGGACACATCAATGACAGAGACAGACAAAATCCTTGTTTTCATGGTACTTATGCTCTAGTGGAGAGAGATTGGCAATAAATACAAATTATTATGTAGTGTGTTTGAAGGTAATACATTCTAAGAAGGAAAAAAATGGATCAAGAAAGTGGCATTGGGGGGGCACCTCAGTGGCTCAGTGGTTGAGTGTCTGCCTTTGGCTCAGGTTGTGATCCTGGGGTCCTGGGATCAAGCCCCGCATCAGGCTACCCATGGGGAGCCTGCTTCTCCCTCTGCTTATGTCTCTGCCTCTTTCTCTGTGTCTCTCATAAGTAAATAAATAAAATATTTAAAAAAAAAAGGAAAGTGGCATCAAGATGTCTGAGAGTAGGGCAGCCTGGGTGGCTCAGCGGTTTAGCACCACTCTCAGCCCAGGGTGTGATCCTGGAGACCTGGGATCGAGTCCCATGTTAGGCTCCCTGCATGGAGCCTGCTTCTCTCTCTGCCTGTGTCTCTGCCTCTCTCTCTTTCTCTCTCTCCGCCCCCTTTCTCTTGAATAAATAAATAAAATCTTTTAAAATAAAGATGTCTGAGAGTATAGCTTTAAGTAAGAGGATCTCTCTGAGAAGATGAAACTTGAACAAATTTTTTTTTGAGCCAAGTTTTAAAGGAGGCGAGGGAGAGACCCATGTGTACATCTGAGAGAAGAACATTCCAGGCAGCAGAAACAGCCAATGCCTAAGGTGGGAATCTGACAGTCACTTTAGAGGAACATCAAGAAACCCAGGCTGAAGTGGAAAGATTCTGATACAGAGGTGAAGGAGAGACAATGGGGATCACATTGTGTATCACCATATGGGCTCTTGCAACAACTTTGTCTTTTATTCTGTATGAGGTGGAAGCCAAGGAAAGATTGTGTGCAGAGGAGGGATGAAATATCACATGAGTGTTAACAGGATCCCTGCGGCTGCTCTGTGGGGAACAGACTATGGGGCTTGTGAAGGATGCACCAGGAGACCAATGAGGAGGTTGCTGCAATTGTCCAGGCAGGAGATGATGGTTGGACCAGGGTAGAGATGGTGAATGAGAGTAAAAGTGGGTTGGTAACCTTGGTGGGTGGACGCAAAAAAATGGAAATCATGGAGATATATGATCTAGAAGCTCTTGGTGGAGGCTCTTGGTAATTGGGGATAAGACACTGGGGTCCTAGCTGAAGGCTCTCCTATTAATTAACTGGAGACTCCTCGGTAGACTTACTTACCTAGATTCCTGAGAGAAGTCTTCTGAATTTTGCATGAGGTCGCATCTGGGTATTAGAAATAAGACTCCTGGTTAAATAAATAAATAAATAAATAAATAAGACTCCTGGTTAGTCCACAGAGTGACCTTCCAACCAGAACAATGCCTGTGGAGAACATTCCCTGAGGAGAAATTTCAGACATGCCAGTAACTGCATGTGGTCCTAGGATATGTCCAAAACTCACAGAATTTGGAGGTTCCAGATGTCAGTGTTAGGGGACAATAAGCATAGCAAACCTTCCTCACATGAACCATAAGGTGGACTCTATTCCAGGTGCTTTTCCTATGTCAACTCATTCCCACCTTACAGCCCCAAAGCCCCCACTCCCTCCTATCCCCAAATCCAACCTCTTCAGCTTCCATCCTCCATCCCTCCTCAAATGCTCAGGAACGCACCCTTTCTGGTGACTCCTGCTCTTGGGTGCCCCCTGCAGGTGAACCAGCAGCGGCTCCGGCTGCCGGCGACGCTGCAGGACGGGAGGCTGCGGTTGTATTTCCGCAGCTCCGAACTATGGGCAGAGGTAGGGCTGGAGCAGGAGCCGCCCGCGCTGCGCCTAGTGTACGACTGGCAGCACGCGCTGTCTCTGCAAGTGAGCGACGGCTACCGGGCGCGTGTGGCGGGCCTGTGCGGCAACTTCAACCGGGACCCGGCAGACGACGTGGACGGTCCCGACCCGCGCGCCTTCCTGCGCTCTTGGGCCCTGCAGCCGCCCGGTGCCCCGTGCCACGACCTCTGGGCGGCTCCCTGCACCCAGCCAGCGTCCCCACCAGGGACCCCGGGGCCCTGCGCCGTCCTGGTTGCTCTGAACGGGCCGTTTAGCCCCTGCCACAACGTGCTGCTGCCTGCGCCCTTCGAGACCAGCTGCAGGGCTTGGATCTGCCCCTTTGCCAACTACCGAGCCGCGCTTTGCTTGACCCTCCGGGTCTACGCGCGTGCATGTCAGCGCCTGGGTGTCAGCATGGACTCCTGGAGATTCCAGACTGGCTGCCGTGAGTGAGCCTTAGATAGAAAAGGCTATGGGCTACTGGGGAAGGGGATTCTGGGACTCAGGGAGTGGCACTCCTTGATGCTAGAATTGATTCTTGGGGCAAGCATGCAGGGTCCCTTGGGTGGAGCTGCAGAGTACCCAGGGACGCGGTTCCTTGGGTCTGGGGATGAAGACATTCTACCTTAGGGGTAGGATGGATTTCTGGTTTCTAGGAGCTGGAACACCTACCTCACTTAGGCCTTTGGGGCCTAGGGTGAAGGCTTCCAGGCCCTGGGGTCCAGAATTAGTTAATTCTAAAAGTCAGGATTTCTGGATTTGGTGGATGGAAAAGTCCTCTAGGTGACAAGCCCTTCAGGGTCTGTGTCCCAGGGCAGACTTTTATATTGTGGAAAGGGGACTTCTGGCTTCTGATGATAGAAACTTCTTTACTCTGTGAGATGGAAATTGCTGGAAAGCCTCCATCTAGGGATCCTGGGGATGACTATTGGAAGCTGAGGGTGAGGAGGTCTCCCTTCCAGGGGTTGCTGAATACTTAGTCTCTGAAACCAGACTGGGAGGTCCTGATGTGAACACTGTCTCTCCTCCACCTTCCTCTCCCCCTGCCCCCAGCCATCGAGTGCCCCCAAAACAGCCACTATGAGCCATGTGGCTCCTCCTGCCCAGAGACATGCCTGGGTCCATTGGGAGCATCGTGCCCACTGCCCTGCGGGGAAACCTGCTCCTGTGATGCTGGCTATGTTCACAGCGGCCCAGCCTGCGTCCTGCGGCGCCCAGGTCCTGGTGGCTGTGGCTGCACGCACCAGGGACGCCTGCTGGCACCGGGTGAGACTTTATGGGAGGGCGTGGGCTGCACCCGCCGCTGCCTCTGCCCAGCCTCAGGAGGGAGCGTGATCTGCACTGAAGCTGGTTGCAGGCCAGGCAAGCGCTGTGTTCTGTCACATGGCCTGCGCACATGTTTGCCCTTGAGCGTGGCCACATGCGTGGTGGCCGGAGGAGGCCACTACATCACCTTCGACGGGCGCCGTTTTCGCTTCCCTGGCTCTTGCATGTACCTGCTGAGCGGCCTTCCTTCTCCAGCACTGGTGCCGCAGGAGCTCACTGACTTCCGTGTGCTCCTGGG
The DNA here is from genome assembly GCF_018345385.1 of Vulpes lagopus. Classification (NCBI taxonomy): domain Eukaryota; kingdom Metazoa; phylum Chordata; class Mammalia; order Carnivora; family Canidae; genus Vulpes; species Vulpes lagopus. Next base: position 173,280,648 of record NC_054825.1, on the reverse strand, counting down.
CACTGGTCCTGATGGCGTCCCGAGTAGCCTCGAAGTGCACGTGTCTGGATGTCACCTGAGGTTGGACCCCAAGGAACCCAGTCGTGTCCTGGTGAGAATATCCCACCCCTGCCCACACATGCACCCAGGGATCCCACCTTATGACCTCTGACCCAGAGTCCTCACCTCCTCACCTCAAGACTCCCAATCCTGATCCCAAGATTCCCCTAACCTCACTCTAGGGTCATTCCTTGAGTTTTTGTCTATGATACTGGACCCTCAACCCAAAGCTCCTACCTCCTTCCTCTTGCCGCATGATCTCTGACCCAGCCACTTAACTTTAACCCCCTAAAGCTAACCTCCAAATTAGAACTCAATCCTTAACTCATTATGATGAAACCCTAAGTCCAGAAGCCCCTTACTCACTCCGCCATAGCTTCTTGTGGCAAAGGAAAAGAGCTTGTAGTGCTGTTGGAAAGGCTACATGGAAGGCACTCATTAGGTGCCAATATCATCACACATATTGCACAAGAGTCCTCATCTGGAAAATTGGCATTGCCATTTTCCAGATGAGGAAACTATGACTCAGAGAGGTGAGGCCATTTGCCCAAGGTCACACAGCAGAGCCGATATTTAAACCTTGGCATTTTGGCTCCAAGGTCTATTATGCTGTCTCTGCAAATGGTCAAAAAAATATATGACCTCAACTACCTCCTTTGTGAAACATAATTCAGAGCCCCCAGTGACTCTGACACCGCTTCAATATAGCAAATTTTCTCAACAAGGTAGAAAAGTCTGGGAAGAGACACTGGGAGAGTACCTATGGGACTGTGGGGACGAGTATTCACTGACCAGAGGACAGGACCCAGACACTGTCAGTTATTTTACATCAGAAGTTTGCCTTGGCAATATTTTTAATTTATTACTGAATTACAATTTTTTTCTTTGGAGAGGATTGCATTGAATCTATAATTCAAAGTGGGGAGACTATTGAGTTTGCCAGCCCACCAACATGGTATATTTTTGCTTTTCTAAGTCTTTTGTTTTTTATTTTATTGCATTTAAGTTCGATCAACTAACATATAGTGTATTATTAGTTTATTAGAAGTAGAGTTCGGTGGGGCAGCCCCGGTGGCTCAGCGGTTTAGCACCATCTTTGGTCCAGGGCCTGATCCTGGGGACCCGGGATCAAGTCCCACGTCAGGCTCCCTTCATGGAACCTGCTTCTCCCTCTGCCTGTCTCTCTCTCTCTCTCTGTCTCTCATGAATAAATAAATAAAATAAAATAAAAAGTTCGGTGATTCATCAGTTGTATATAACATCCAGTGCTCATTACATCACAAGCCCTTCTTAATGCCCATCACACATCCCCCGACCCCCATTGACAGTTCTCACCAAGTATTTGTTGGAAAAAGTATCAGCACCATGGACAGCATCCCAAGCGCGCTTTCAGGTCATCGTAAACAGACCCTTAGTCCCTCAACAAGGCCTTCTGGAGGCCCTGCTCTTACCTAGAGACATAGGCATCCTTGGTACTGATACTGAGCCTAGAGCCCCAGCCTGACATACCCTCTTCACACAGGTGAATGGAGACTGGGAGAATCTACCATTCCAGGCTATGAACAGCAGTATGCTCATCTTTCGCCGTGGCTGGGACACTGTGGTCAGCTGCCCCTTTGGCTTGCGTGTGACCTATGCCCCTGGGATCCGAGTGGTACTGGATCTTCCAGCAGCATATATGGGCCATGTGATGGGGCTGTGTGGTGACTACAATGGGGATCCCATGGATGACCTCCAGGTGCCTGGAATTGTGCTGGGCACCAAGCTGCCTGAGGATGCAGTGGCTTGGGCCTTCGGCCATAGCTATCTGGTGGGTTCCCCGACTGGGTGCCTGAATGCTGCTGACAAGATGCCACCACTGCCACCATCCTGTGTCACCCCGCTAACCACCAGCACCCCAGCCCACTTTGCCAACATCTGTGACATCCTCTTGGATCCCCTGGGTCCCTTCCAGCTGTGCCATGAGATGCTGGCACCAGGCCCCTATGTCCAAGATTGCATGGTGGATGTATGCCTAGGCATTGGACCCTGTCCCATGCTAAGCCTCTACTGTGAAACTTGCCAGCTGCTGGGTGGCGAAGTCTTCCCCTGGCGGAAGTCGACTCTGTGCAGTGAGTGCCTAGGGCTTCAGTCCAGCCTCTCCATCTTTGCTCCTCTGGGAAACCTGGCCCCACTCCTGACTGAGGCTCAGCTCCTTGGCTGTTACCCGTCCCAGAATGCTAGCTCATCCCTGCATAATGTATCCCTGAGACCCTGTACTTCCCACTGCACCAGCCTCCACCCATCCCTCCACTCCCCACCAAACCCTTAACCTTTCTTTTGCCCATCCTAAAGTGTCAGGCCTACTCTGACTGAAGGCCAGCCCCCAGCTCTCATCCTTCCGTCTTCTCAGCCCTGATTATGGTCCAACCCTTCAGCGCTTACCTCTCAGGGACTCAGATCTGTTCATAGCCCAGCCCCCAAGCCCTTACCCATCCCAAGCCCTACAGATTAGCTATTCCTCAGATCCACGGTTAGCCACCTGGTCTGTTGCTATCTGAAGGTTCCTGCTGCTCTGTCCAGGTAGAGCTTTACCCCTGCAAGGCCCCAGATGCCCCATTGGAGCCCCAGAGGCTGGGGGCGGGGGGGGAGGCGTGAGATTCCCAACAGCACATGCCTGCCTTGAAATAATCCTCCATTCCTTGTTCCCGCAGGCCCGCTGTGCCCCACACACTCCCACTATGCGCTGTGTGCTCCTGGTTGCTCAGCCACTTGTGCAGGGCTGAAGCCACCACCTGGCTGCGACAGCGGGCTCTGCCGAGAGGGTTGTGTGTGCGACCCAGGCTTTGTGCTGAGCGGCGCCATCTGCGTGGCCCCAGCTCAGTGTGGCTGCCTGAGTGCCGGCCGCTACTTGGAACCCGGCATGCCACTGCCGCCCCCTTCCCCCACCACTGGCCGCTGCTGCCGCTGTCACCCTGGTGGCCGAGTGGCCTGCAAACCCTGCCGCGCAGCCCCAGGTGGCCCAGGCTTCTGCCTCGCCTCAGACAGACTCTGTTACCGCACCTTCGATGGCACCACCTTCCACCTCCCGGGCACCTGCACCTACTCATTGGTGGGCACGAGCAGGCGACGCCTTCCGGGTGTGTGGCCCTTGGAGGTGATGCTGGAGAAAGGCCCAGGGACGCCCAAACTCCGCAGCGTGCTGCTCCGCGTGCTTGGCCACCGCTTCCGCCTAGCCTGGGAGGACTGGGGGTACATCACGGTGAGCCCCCGCACTGGGGTCCGCCTCCTCTGGCTGCCTCATAGTCTCTGTTCCCTGAGGATGCCGCCTGATGCCCTCCTCTCTCCCCAACCTCATTGCCACTCTCCTCCTCCTCCCTTCTCCACTTCCTCCCTCTCCTGCCCCTTCCCCTTTCAATTCCTCTCTCAATAGTTGGGTCTGCGCATCCGTGTTCCATGAGGCTCAAGCTCCCAGTCTCTCCCACTTCCCTCCTCTCTCTCTTCACCACTCCCGCCATGCTCACCCCCCCACCCCCATTGTCACCTCTGCCTCTTTCTCTCCTCTACCTGGATCTCCGTGGGCCTCTCCTGATAGGGGATCTATCATTACCTCTTCCCCAAGAGGCCCACTCAGCCTTCCCTGACCCCTGCTCCCTTGGCTGACCCCCTCACTGGTGCCCCTGCCTCACCACTGCTTTTCCTTTCCAGGTCTCCCCTTTCTTTTCTCTCCCCCTCTCTCCTCCTCACGTCCCCACATCCCCTCCCTCCTCTTAGCCGGCTCCACAGACCTCTGCTGCCTCCCATCCCCCAGGTCCGTGGATGCTCTCAGGTGTCTCTCCAGCCCCTGAGCAAGAGGTTTCCCCTCTACCGGGACTCCAGGCCCACCCCACCACTCTCCCTCCCCTCACTCTCCTTCCCCTGCCAGGTCTCCACACACCTCCCCAGATACCTACTCCCAGGCACTGCCTTCAATGCCCCTCGACTCCTCTCCTTCACCCCACGCCCCTCATCTCACCCCAGCAGTCCCAGTCCACTCTTCCCCTGTTTCGGCACACGACCTCACTTCCCCGTGGCACACCGCCCCCCCACCCCCCGCCGCTTCACCGCTCCCCCCACCCCCCAGTCTTCCCCCAGTTCTCTCCAGACCCGGACCTCCCCCCTCACTCTAGGCTGCCCCACCCCTGCCCGCAGGTGGACGGCGTGCGGCGCTCCCTGCCCTTCGCGCTGCCCAGGGGCCGGGTGCGCGCCTTCGCGCGGGGCGCCTCGGTGGTCCTCGCGGTGCGGGGGGGCCCGCGCCTGCTTTTCGGGCCCGGCGGCCACCTGAGCGTGCAGCTGCCTGCGGCCTACCGCGGCCTCACGCGCGGCCTCTGCGGCAACTTCAACGGCGACGCGGCGGATGACCTGCAGCTGCCGAGCCCGGGGCCCTGCGCCGCGCCGCGTCCCTGCCCCGGATCGGGCTGTCCACCGGCCGCGGAGGACGCGGGCACAGACGCAGCGGGGCGGGGCGCTTGCGGCCTCCTGCGGGAGCCCACCGGCCCGCTGGCGCCCTGCCACGCGCTCCTGCCGCCCGAGCCCTTCTTCCAGGCCTGCGTGGCCGACGTGGGCCGCGCCCGCGGGAACCGCAAAGCGCTCTGTGCCTCCCTCCAAGCCTACGTGGCTGCCTGCCAGACGGCTGGTGCGGATATGCGGCCCTGGAGGGCTCCCAGCTTTTGCCGTATGTGCCCCCCCAGAGGGCTTTCAGAGCTGGCCCGGGGGTGAGGGGGGTCCGGGGCGGGGCACCTCGGTCTGGTCTTCACTCATAACACACGCGTTAGTTGAGGACCTACTATGTGTCGGGCCCACCCTAAAGATCCAGCATCAAACAGGACAGAGTCCTGCACACATTATGGTTGGGAAAACAGATTTGATTTTATCCCTTAGCTAATATTTACAAAGCACTCATTCAATATCAGGTGCTGCGTTAAAATTGTTCTCTCTGGACCAGCAGCATCGGCAGTACTCAGGGCTTGTTTACAATGCAAACTCTGGCCCTGTCCCAGACTTACTGAATCAAAAACTCTGGAGTTTTAACAAGCCCTCGGGGGAGACGTGGACCTAAGCTGGGTCTGAGAACCTGTTTTACCTGCTTTTAAGTCAGCTCACTCCATCTGTGAATTGCTCTAGGAGATAGGGACCATTGTCTGCCTCCTGTAATTGAGGACACTGAGGCACAGAGAATTTTCCAGATCTCACAGCCCATAGAGTAGAACTGGCCTTTCCACCTGGTTTCACCATCCTCTCTCTGATGCCCTATGCTATAATTTGTCTCCCAACAATAATGTAAAAATTGTTCCAGTAATAACATGAAAAGAACAGGTGACTTTACTGTGTATATGCTCGGTGCTAAGCCCTCAATTCTACCAACAGCCCCATTAGGCAAGAACACTTTGTGGATGAGGGAAACCAAGGCATAGATGGCTAAGGAATTTGCCCAGCATCACACACCTAGAAAATGACTTAGTAGCGGGCATCTGAATATTTGTTTATTTAACAAATTCTCATCAACTTCAAATTTCTCCATTCACACGTATCCTCAAGATCCTCATGGACTCTCAGCCCCATCTTGACTTATCATTGTGGTGTCAGTATCTATCTCTCTCTGACCTCTTTCTTCCTCTAGGTTCAAATGATCCTGGAGGGAGTCTGTAGGATTGTTCTTTACTTACAGACTTATGGCCACCTCCCCCTCTGTCTGTCATGCTCATTTATCCAGCTCTGGCCCGACCAGCTGGTCATGGATATACAATGTGGCCACTGTATCAAGCAGGACTTTTAATGGCAATGTCAGAATCCTAGCTCAAACTGAAGAAAGAATGAAGGATCTGGAACACATATAACTGCAAAGACTGAGGGTATTTCTATCCTCAGGCTTAGCTGGATTAAGAATTTTCAACTGTCCATTTTTCTCTTTCAAACCATCCATCTCATTCTTCCCTTCCATCCTCTCTGTTAGCTTTATTCTCAAGCAGATTCTCCTCTTGTGGTAGCAGCAAGGCTTTGGCAACTTCAGGCTGACAATCCAACCAGCATCAAAGCCTTTGCAAAAATGTAATACTCTTTTCCCAGCAAAACTCCCAGGGTAACAACCCACAGGCTTTGCCTGTCCAGTTATTGTGATCCAGAGGAGGGAAGAATGATCTGATTAGCCAGCCCTGGGTTCCGTACACATCCCTGGAACCTGGATGTGAAATCACCTCAGTCCACAAGTTGAAAGTAAGGATGGGTAGTTGCCAAAAAGCAAGTGGAGGTATTATTATTATTAGAAGGGCAGAGAGGGCAAGAAAAGACATGTACCACCAGAATCCATCGACAGTTCCTACAGACCCAAACAAGCAGGATAGGAGGTGGAATCATTTGGTGGTTCGAGTAATGGTCAACCCCTTCAGCAGGGTCTGGGATCGGGAGGGAACACCCCACAAAAGATAAAGAGCAGGGAAGCCGTGTTAGTCACATCTAGGACACATTAAAGTAGCTAGCACACTGCATGTATGCAGACACTGCTCGGTCACTGCTGGTTGTTTTTGCTGTTGTGATTAATCCAGAAGGGGGAGGTCTGCAATCTGCTGGTGCTGGGTAAGCGGAGAACATGCTCCTGGCTTGCCCGAGTCCGACAAGCCACCTCTCCACAGCCATGCGGTGCCCCCCCAACAGCCACTACAGCCTGTGTGTGAACCCCTGCCCTGCGGCCTGTCCTGGTGTTCAGGAGGTGGTGCAGCTCCCCACTCCCTGCGCCGAGGGCTGCGAGTGTGATGATGGATTCTTCCCCGCCGGGCGTGACTGCGTCCCTGTGGACCACTGTTCTTGCTTCCACAACGGCCAATACTTCCCTGTGAGCATCCTCTTGGGTCCTTGTGAGAGCTTCACTTTTTCTTCTCTTCCTTCCACTTTGCCTCTGATCTCCACGCACTTCCTATATGGGTCTCCTCTCAGAACCTCTGGCTGCACCTCCCCTTCGATGCTATCTCACTTTTCACCCTCCCTCCCTTCCTCCACAGCCTGGCCAGACTCTCCTCCTCAAGAACTGCTCCTCCTCCTGTACCTGCCAACTAGGGGAGGGTGTGGCCTGTGTCCCCTTCAGCTGCCCTATGAAGGAGGTCTGTGGCATCACAGATGGAGTCCTAGGCTGTCGATTGCAAGGTGCCTAGGGCTATGGTCTGAGGGGTCAGAGATTGGGAAGTCCTAAGGGAATGGGAAGTCCTGGGAAGGAGAGGACTGGTGACCCAGACTTCTAAGACTCATAGGTGCCTGATCTCTCTCCCCACAGCCACCTTGGCCCCTGCCTTGAGCTCTGTGGCCTCACCACTGGTTTCTCCACCTTCCCCACCCCTCCCCAGCCCCAGCCCCCAGTGCCCAGAAAATTCCCACTTTGTTCCATGTGGCTCTGCATGTCCAGCCACATGTGCCAACCCCTCAGCCCCAGAGCACTGTAGCCACCCCTGTGCTCCTACTTGCCAGTGCCTACCTGGCCACCTGCTGCTAGAGGGCCAGTGTGTGCCCCATGCCCACTGCTTCTGCTTCCTGCACCAAGGCCGTGCTTTCTGGACAGATAACTGTACTCAGCAATGCCACTGCCCAACCCTTGGGGTCCTGGCGAGCAAGCTTCCCCAGTGTTGGCCTGACAAGTGCCATGGTCACTGCAAGGCCTCCACAGGTGGTTGGTACCATTGCCTGTTAGCCCAGCCCCCACCCAGGCCCACTGTCCTGGAGAAGTCACTGGTCTGCATTGCAACTGGAGACTTCCACTTCCATACATTTGGAGGAACCCACTATGAATTCCCTGGCTCCTGTGTCTACCGCTTGGTGGGTCTCTGTGGCACAGCCCATGCCAACCTTGAGCCCTTCAGCCTGGATTTGACCCCACTGCCGCGGCCACGTGGCTGGACCAAGGCCCTAACCCTTTTAGCCTGTGGCCTGAGGCTGGACATGAATCCAAAAGATCTCAACCGCATCCAGGTAAGTTTTCAAAGGCTCCAGATCAACCTACTATTCCTTACCGTCCCCACTACCCACACGTAATGTGTAGTGACCCCTTTTCCTGCTGATGAACCTTTTATCAACCTTGACTGGTCCTCAAGAATGCCCTCCAAGTTCCTGGTGGCCCATTGACTTGCCTGTTGAACCCTTCCCACAGACTCTCTATTTGAGACTCCTATTACCTTTGAGTCTCCTATTACCCTCTCATTAACCCTCCACTGAGTCCTCAGTTGGCTTCCTTTTAATCACCCTCAGCCCTGATGTTCCAATTGATCCTCCCTTTCTCCCCCATTGAATATCCCTGGAACCCATTCATTACTTCTCCCCAACTGATCCTACAACTGTTATGTTGATTTGTCCATTAACCCTATTTACTGTCCTCTTGACCACTCCACACCCCACAGTTCTGTACTGAGCAAGCAATCAGTTGATCTTCCTACTAATCTACTGACTGGCCCATTAATGTCATTTACGTCTCTATGCATCTTCCCATTGAGCTCCCTCGCCCTTCCAATTCTCCCATTGAGCTTCCTATTGACATTGACTCCTCTATTGAATCTCAGGGCTTTCTATTAACCAATTGAGCCTGTCTTTGACTCCTAGTCTCACCCACTGAGACTTCCTTAGGCTGTCCCATTAAAATTCATCAACACACTTTCGATTCTACCCCCATTTACCCACTTGCTGAATCTTCCCATTGCCACCCAAAACCACCTAAGCATTTTCTATTTATTTATTTATTTATTTATTTATTTATTTATTTATTTATTTATGAGAGACACAGAGAGAGAGGCAGGGACACAGGCAGAGGGAGAAACAGGCTCCATGCAGGCAGGAAGCCTGATGCGGGACTCGATCCCAGGTCTCCAGGGTCACGCCCCGGGGCTGAAGGCAGTGCTAAACTGCTGTCGCACCCAGGCTGCCCATACCTAAGCATTTTCTTGATCTTCAGTACCCCTTGTATTTGTCCATCCACTTCATCCAATTATCCTTCTTGATCCTCCCATTGATCCCTCACTGATTCCTCTCTACTGACTCCCTAATTATTCTTTTTACCCTTCATTGGTCTCCCACTGACCCCTCATTGACTCTTATCTAATCACTCTACCGTTGACCTCCCCACCCCGATGGAATGAATCCTTCACTGACACTCCATTTAGCCTCCACAGATGGTCACTGAATCCCCTTATGATTCCTAATGACTATGCAGGTTAACCAATATTTCCCTTGATCCTTCTCTGATCCTTCATTAACATTTCCAAGAATTTCTACTGACAGCCACTACTTCTCCCGCTGTTCTCCCACCTGCATGCCCTCCCTGTAGGTGGATGGAATTCTGGAATCCCTGCCCTTCTTTCACGGCCGCTGCCTCCGAGCCTACTACCAAGGCCGCCAGCTCTGCATAGACACGGCCTTCGGCCTCTCACTGACCTACGATTGGGACAGCCTGGCGCGTGTAACACTGCCCAGGTCCTACGGACCCTACTTGTGTGGACTCTGTGGCCAACAGGGCCCGAGCAGCCCCACCGTGCAGGTGCCCGACACCTGGAAGATGGCAGAAGTGCCGGGCTGTGGTCCAATCTGTGGCCCCCTTTGTCCCGGCCCGTGCCCAGGGGCCAGGCGCACTCGATTGGCTGGAGACGAGTACTGCGGCCTGCTGGCGGCGGCCGACGGCCCCTTCAGCCCCTGCTACGCCGCGCTGGACCCGCTCCCGTTCATGGACAACTGCCTGGACGACGCGTGCCGCCACTACGGCGCTCGTCACATCGTCTGCCGAGCCCTGGCCGCCTTCGCTGTCGCCTGTCAGGCTCTGGGCGTGCACCTGCGCCCCTGGAGGACGCCTGACTTCTGTCGTGAGTGCGCGGGACTCCGCAGGGATAGCGGGTGACGCTGGCAAGAGCTAGAATTTGGGAACCCAGGGGATGGAGGGGGGCGGGGGAGCCCAACGGAGAAGTTCAGGCCTGGGGGGTGGGGCTTGCAGGGGAGTCAGACGTGGAGGGCCTGCAGCCTAAGCAACGACACTTCCTGGCTGGTGCCCGTCTCACTCTCTGTCCCCCTCTCTGTGCCCCACTACCTCACCTCGGGGTCCCTTTCTCTGTCCCTCGTTGTCTCCCCGCCGTGTGGCTGCCCCGTCTGTCTGCTCCTCTCTCCCGGCTTGCCCCTCTGTCCCTCTGTCTGTCTCTCCCCGCAGCTTTGCGGTGTCCGCCGCACTCGCACTACGAGCTGTGCGGCCCGTGCTGCCCAGCCACGTGCGCGGGCAGAGCCAGCTGCGCCGGCCGAGGCGCCGGGGGCAGCCGCTGCTGTGAGGGCTGCGCGTGCGACACGGGCTTCGTGCTGAGCGGCGCCGCCTGCGTGCCCCTGGCCCGGTGCGGCTGCTTCCGCGGCGGCCGCTACCGAGCTCCCGGGACCGCGTGGTACCCGGGGCCCGGCTGCGCTCGCCGCTGCCACTGCGGCGCGGGGGGCGCGGTGACGTGCGCGCCGCGGCCGTGCGGGCGCGGGCGGGTGTGCGGCCTGCGCGGGGGCGAGCGCCGCTGCCTGCCCGAGGGCCGAGGCGCCTGCGCACTCGCCGGGCCCGCGCACGTGCTCGCCTTCGACGGCCGCGTGCTGCCGCTGCCCCCGCCGCCGCGCGCGCCCTTCCGCCCGGAGCGCTGCGTGCAGGTGCTGGCGCGCGCTGCGAGCCGGGGGCCCTGTCGCTTCGGCGTAGTCGTGGCCCGCGACGGGGCCGGGCCGCTCAGCCTGCACCTCAACCTCTCCGGGCACCTCCTGCAGCTAGACCGCTCCCGCGCGGGCGTCATCACGGTACGCGCCCCCGGGCCCCGCCTCTTCCTCCGGGAAGTGCCTCAGTTTCCCCCACCCGATGGAAAATGGGCGTGTCTGTCCCTCGAGCCTTAAGAGATGGTGCCAGTGTGTGACCGGGTAGAAGCATTGCCGGGAACACAGCAGCGGCCCACTAAAGCGTAGCTGTTAGATTCGCGTTCTCACCTCCTACCCGGGCGTGGGTAAAATCAGTCGTTCGGGAGGGATCATTGCGGTGAATTGTATGGAGGGTCTCCGTGGTCCAGGAAAGCCCTGAAGGATCTGATGGTGGGCAGGTCCTGGGCGAGCTCACATTCGTCCCGGGGAAACAGGTGGTAAGTAAATAAATGAGGAAAATAAGTGGCACATCAGATGACGAGTTTAAGAGCTACAAAGAAAAATAAAACAAGGAAGAGAGAGAATACAAAAACAGAATAGAGAGGTTTAGAATTTTTTTTTTAAGATTTTTATTTATCTATTCATGAGAGACAGAGAGAGAACGTGAAAGGCAGACACACAGGCAGAGGGAGAAGCAGGCTCGACGCAGGGAGCCCGACGTGGACTCGATCCCGGGTCTCCAGGATCAGGCCCTGGGCTGAAGGCGGCGCTAAACTGCTGAGCCACCCGAGCTGCCCTAGAATTTTAAATAAGGAGGAAGAACCCACTGAGAAAGTAACATTTAAGTCAAGATCTGAAGGAGGCCATGTGGATATCTGGGAAGGAGTAAACCAGGCAGAGGGAACACAAAGTGTAAAGGTCAGGGAAATGGGATGGTGCCTGGTGTGTTGGAGGAACAGGTGGTCAGTGTAGCTTTGTGCTAGGTGAGCAAGTAAGAGAGGGGTTGAGGAGGAGATGGTGGCCTCAGAAAGGTGATGGGGCCTAATCAATCACTAGGGTGGGCTAATCAATTATAGGGTGGGCTGTGGTGAAAACTTAGGCAAAGCAGGCGCAGGGAAATCTAATAGTAGAGAGAGCCTTAAAAAGCAGTGTGGTGAGACTTCATGAGGAAGATAAAGCCAGAGAAAGGGCCCTGGGATTTATGTGGTGCTTATTATGATGCTGGCACTGTTCTGAGCACTACATGTACGATCTCATTTAATCTTTATAGCAACTATAGCAACTGTATTAGTCAGCTAATGCTGCATAGCAAACAAACTAAAAAACAAAACAAAGCAACAACAACAACAACAAAAAAAACACCAAAAACTTACCCCAACCAGCTTTCTCCCACATGTCTGTGAGTTGACTGGCATTTGGGTGACCTTGGCGCAGGTCATAAGCACTTATCTTATGCTGAGTATTGTTCTAAGCACTTTTTGTTCATTCATTTAATTCTCCCAACGACCCTATGAAGCAGGTACTTTTATCCTCTCATTTTACAAACGGAGTTGGAGAGGCAAAGTTCCTCCACCCAACTCTCACAGCTCATTTGTGGAACAGCTGGGAGGGATATCCAGGTTACTGGGAGACATGGGAGCAGGCTCAGCCTTCATAGCCCCGATCCTGATCCCTTTCCTCCTCCACAGGTGGATGGTGAACACTGCCGGCTGCCCTGGGTACTGCCAGGGGGCAAGGCCTGGGCCACATTGGAGGGCCGCCATGTGGTGGTACACACAGCCTGTGGACTACATCTTATGTATGACTGGGGCAGCCAGGTGCACCTAACTGTGCCTTCCACCTTCCACGGCCAGCTGGTGGGGATCTGTGGGGCCTTTGGTGGCAAAGATGGCCCCCTTGACCCCCCTATAGACAAAAGATCTTGGTTCAAGGACCTCATCACTAACCCCTGCCCACCGCCCCAGCCCAATCTTGACTTTACCATCAGCTGCCCCACGCAACCTCCGCAGATCTACAATGCTCCCAAACTGTGTAGACTTCTACAGGCACCAGATGGTCCCTTTGGCCACTGCCTGGACCATATCAGCCCTAAGCCTTTCCTCAGGATATGTCTGCAAAATATATGTCATACCCATGGCCAGCACCTGGGTCTCTGTGATGCCCTCACAGCCTATACTGCAGCCTGTCAGGAAGCTGGCATCCCTGTGAAGCTCTGGAGGGGCCCCAAGCTTTGCCGTGAGTGCTCTAGCTGGGTCTGGAATGCATTTGGGGCAGGTTGCAGGCCCCTTATGGGGATCAGAGAAGTCCTGACATAGATGGAATTTGTTAAGTAGAGTATGTGGGGAAGGGCAGCCAAGGGAAAGAGAACTGTAACTGCAAATGAGTGAAGGTTGGAAAATACCAAAGGGAAGCTAGCCTGACTGGGGCAAGAGGCAACAGGATTGGAGAGGGAAACTCAAATCCTAAGCACTGGCCTTTGCCATTCACCTACAGCCCTGACTTGTCCACCCCGAAGCCACTACAGCATCTGTGCACGGACCTGCGATGGGGGCTGTGTCCAGCCTACCAGCCCCGCTCACTGTTCTACCCAGTGCTATGAGGGCTGTGAGTGTGACCCTGGACTCATTTTTGATGGCAGAGACTGTGTGTCTCAGGACCGCTGTGGCTGCTTTTACAGTGGACGCTACATCCCTGTAAGAGAGGTCCCCAGGCATGGGCGGATGGGTGCAGAGTTTCCCATAGCTTGTCATAAAATGTTCCCTGGACCACACTGTATTAGTCAGCATTTGCAGTTGTAAATGATGCCAAATATCTTAAATACAACAAAGATATATCTACTTTTAATTGCTTAAATTTGAGGCCTTCAGGCATGGCTGGATTCAGGGACTTAAATGATGTCACCAAGACCCAAGTTTCTTCCTGTCTTTCATCCCTGCCTTTTTCCTTTTTCTCTATTAAGTAGGCTGTGGGTCCAAATGCTGTAACAGAGGCTCAAAATTACAGTGGCTTAAACTCGATAGAAACTTATTCCTCTCTCACGAACAGTCCAAGAATAACCAGGTTGGCTCCTCCAAGTCAGGGACACAGGCTCCTTCTATCATGTGGTTCTGCCTCCCCTGCGGTATTGAGATTACCTGCTTCCCACCACATCTACATTCAATCAAAATGGCCAGGAAAAAAGGGGACAGGGAGGTCAGGCCTCCTCTCACAAGTAGCATACACCACTTCTGTTCACATCCCATTGGTCAGAATTTCACAGAAGGACACCATCTGGTTGAAGCCAGAGGGTAGGTATACCATCCAGCAAACCCCACAGACTAAAAGTGGGGCTAGTTCCCAAAAGAAAGCAGAGGCTTGGGGATCCCTGGGTAGCTCAGTGGTTTGGTGCCTGCCTTTGGCCAGGACGCGATCCTGGAGTCCCGGGATCGAGTCTCACGTCAGGCTCCCAGCATAGAGCCTGCTTCTTTCTCCCTCTGCCTGTGTCTCTGCCTCTCTCTCTCTCTCTATCATGAAGAAATAAATAAATGAATCTTAAAAAAAAAAAAAGCAGAGGCATTTTCCAGAAGACCATGGTTGGACCCTCAGTAGGCAAAGCATTCCCTTCAAGGTTTGGAGCTCTTGGAGTCCATTCAGAAGGAAAGGAAGGACCTCCAGGATGACTGACACAGTTGTCTTATAGATTAGGGGCCACTGGATAGGAAAAAACATGAATGTTTAAACCCCAGACCAACCCTGGAAATGAAGAGATGCCCACACCGGGAGGAACAGGGCATAAGACCTGATACATCTGCCATTGCATGTCCGCTCCACACCAGCACTGACACTAGCCACTCATCAGAATTTGCAGAGAGCTCCGTAAGGCTTTTCACACACCAATGAAAGGCAGGGAGGTTGTCCTAGAATAAAAGAGACTAAAAAATCACAGTAGTCAAATGAAGTACACAAAGCTCGATTAGATCCTAATTCCAAAAGTACAGTTAATAGATATTTGGAGAGACAATTGTAGAAACTCATCAAACTTTTTTGCTTGTACCTATCTCATAGAGGAAAAAAGACCTCAATGGATTTTTTTATTTGTATTTTTCTTATTAGGAGGTTAAGCATCTTTTCAAATGCCTAAGAAACATTTGTATCCCTTTTTTTTTTTTAATTAACTTTCTGAATAGCCTCTGCCCATGTTTTTTTTTTTTTTTTTTTTAGGATTTTATTTATTCATGAAAGACATACAGAGAGAGGCAGAGACATAGGCAGAAGAAGCAGACCCCTACAGGGAGCCCTATGTGGGACTCAATCCCAGGACCTTGGGATCATGCTCTGAGGTGAAGGCAGACATTCAACCACTGAACCAACTCAGGTGTCCCTGTCCATGTTTTTATATAGATTTATCGGGTTTTTTCTTTTTGATTTCTGGGAACTCTTTATATATTAGGGAACTTAGTCTTTCATGATGTGTTTTACACATGTGTTTTGTGGATTGTTGATATTCATAATGGTTTTTGAATCTGATTTTGAGTCTGTCTGTCTCTGCAGGTCGGGGATGCACTGGTCCTGCCTGGCTGCCAGGAACGCTGTATGTGCTTGCATGGTCAAGGCCTCCAGTGCCAGTCCTTTTCCTGCCCACAGGGCACAGGCTGCATTCTGGATGGCGGTGTGCGGTGCTGTGAGGCTGGGGAGGGTGCTACATGCCGCCTAGAGCTGGGGGGCCTCTTTACCACCTTTGATGGCTTCAGTGGGCTTACACCCATGCCTGTTATGTCCTCTGCCTATGAGCTAGCCACTTTGGTGGGTTCCAGGCCTGAGGATCCCGACTGGTTCCATGTCATTGTTGACTTCCTGCCCTGTCCTGGCTGTACTGCTCTCAAACCACGAGTGATCGTTGGCTTCAGGGATGGCTGTGCAGCTGTGGGAACCAATCAGGAAATATGGGTAAGGGACTTCCTCAATTCTATCAAGACTCTTTTGTAACCCGGCTGATCTCTGGGGCCTTTTGATCCTTCATTGGCCTTCCATAACCTTTTATCATAGAACTCTCCCATCACCCTGATCTCACATTGACCTCCATTGGCTATGTGTGCCATGACTCTCTAGACCCCACATAAACCTCACCCTGGACTTCCCAGGACCCACTGACTCCACCCTGACTCAAGTCCTGCTGAACTCCTGGGAACTACTGACTGAGTGATCAGAGCTCTAATAGGGGAAGCCCAGACAGAGGTATCAGGGCTGGAATGGGGGAAACACAGGTAAACAGTGGAAGCCCAGAGGAGGTACCCTCAGTTTAGGAGACCAGTGAAGGCTTTTGGAGGAGGTGACAAATGAGTGGAAACCTGATGTTAGGCTGGGGAAGAGAGCAGGGAGGAGTGTTGCAGAACAAGGCCAGAGAAAAGGAGGGACCATATTTGGGGAATGGTGGTAAAAAAATCAACTACTAAGTTTAATATATTTTTTTTAAGATTTGAAAAAGTGAGTGAGAGAGAGCAAGAGCTGTAGGGACAGGCAGGGGCGGGGGCAGACTCCCCACCGAGTAGGAAGCCCTATGCTGGGCTCAGTCCCAGGAGCCTGGGATCATGACCTGTGCTGAAAGCACTTAACCAACTGAGCCACCCAGGACCCCCAGTTTCAAATAGCCCACTAAATGTCCCTGGGCTTAGGGCCAAGGAGGTTGTTAGTAACTTAAGATCACATCAGGGGGGCAGCTCCTAGATTGCAGGTTTGAGGAATAACAGGAATACACACCTCTCTTGATGAGTTATACATACAAACTCCCCTTGCCAAACAGATGAGACTAGAGATAAGCCAGGAAGAGGCAGAGGGCAAAGCTATCTTAGAACTGATTTACCACTATGATGTTGTTATGGGAGAAACTGAGGGATGTGTAGGTGTGATGGGAAGAAGCCAGATAAGGAGAGGTTGGAAATCCAGCAGAGAGAGATGCCCAAGTGGAGAACCCCTGGCTCTCCAAAGGAACAAGGAAGCAGGAGAGCAGCAGAATTGGAATCTGGGCAAATGGATAGTGCTTATAAGAGGAAATCGAACCTGAAACCCCATGCTGAGAAACAGAATATAGCTGTGCGGTGGAGGCTAAATGTAAAAGTGGGAGGACGATCCAGGAAGAGAACTGGGATATCTGCCAGAAGCTGGCAAGTAAGCTAAGCCAGAGCCTTTGGTTAAAGGGTCAAGAGACTCCGTGTGTCTCCTAAACTTCTAAGGTAACTATGGGCAAGTGACTCAGCCTCTCTATACCTCAGTTTGCTCAACCACAAAAAGTGCCAAGAATAGTACTCACCACATAGGGTAGCTGTGAGGATTCCTGCAAAGTGTGTGGCATCTACTAAGGGTTCAGTAAATAGAAGCTATGACTGGTCTTTAGGGCATCTGGCTGGCTCAGTCAGAAGAACTTGAAACTCATGAACTTGGGGTCATGAGTTTGAGCCCCACGTTGAGTGTAGAGATTACTTAAAAGTAAATAAACTTAAAATTTTAAAGCTGCGATTGTTCCTGCAGCCACTTTTATGTTATTAATGGAGAGACAGTACATATAGTAGAATGGTTAAGACCACAGGTCATGAAATCAGACCTCTTTGGTTCAAAACTGGCTCTGCCACTTACCAGCTATGTGAACCTGGGCAAACTGCGGTACTTCTCCGGGTCTCAGTTTCCTAATCAGTAAAAGGCAAGGGGCATATAGGCATATAGTACCGATATACCTTGTCAGAGTGTTAGTGAGAATTTAATATAGTTTAAATAATTTAATATCGGCCAGCCTCGATGGCGCAGCGGTTTAGCGCCCCCTGCAGCCCGGGGTGTGATCCTGGAGACCCGGGATGGAGTCCCACGTGGGGCTTCCTGCATGGAGCCTGCTTCTCCCCCTGCCTCTCTCTCTCTCTGAATAAATAATTAAAAAAAAAATCTTTAAAAATATTTTTAAAAATAAATAATTTAATATCAATTACATAAAATAATAAAAATTAGGTGACAATATATTAAAGTATCTATTGCATCACATACTGCAATATACTGTCACACATGATCTTATAAATAACCAAATATTATTTGTTTACTTGGAATAGTGCCTGGCACACAGTATATGTAAACAGTTGTTAGATTGTGAAGACACAGGTGAGAGAGATGCGACAGGTTCCAGAGGCTTTTTGTTCTCTAAAGCTCCCTTTTAGGAAAGAGTTTATTATGGAAAATCTCAAGCATCGAGAGAGAAGAGAGAGTGGTGTTATGAAACCCTGTTACAGTTACAAATATTTTGCCATGCTTGCTTTCATCTTTTCCTCCCACTCTTTTTTGCTTTGTTCGCGCTGGAGGGTTTTAAAGCAAATCCCAGACCTTATTCCTCTAGCGAAGACCTGGATATGCGTTTGTGATAGAGACGCGCAGCAGGATTCACCGCGGCTTCGGAGCCGCCGCCTGGGACTCAAGCCCTGATCCCCGCCCCTGATCCGCCTCCCCTCTGCAGGTGAACGGGCGACCCGCGCGGCTCCCGGCCCAAGTGGGCGCGGGCGTGGTCGCACGCTGGGCTGAGGGCTCCCGGGTTGTCATCGAGCGGCCCCCCACGCTGCGGGTGCTGGTGGGGCCCGAGGGCGCCGTGGCCTTACGGGCCTCTCCCGCGCTGCGAGGACGCCTCCGGGCAGCCTGCGGGGACTACAACGGAGTTGCAGCCGACGACCTGATGCTCCCAGGACGACTCCGGGGTGCCAGCCTAATCGACGTGTTCCAGGCGTGCCGGGCTCCGGGCTTCAACAACTGGTGAGGACCCTCCGTTCTCCTGCCCGGGTACCCGGCTCACATCGGCAGAGGGCGCGATCCACGTAACTCCCTGCGCCCCACGCTGCCTTGGGGCACTTGAGGGCTCACACCCTCGCTCTGGTGGTCTTCCCACAGCGCGGAGAAGCTGGTTACTCCAGCCGTGACCCGACACTTCACCGGCTGACGCCGTCCCTCTGAACGTCCCCATGGCTAGCACCTCCCGACGCACACCTGCCCTGGCGATGGGAACCCACGGACCTTCCCGAGATTGTTTGAATAAACAACTTAACGACCAAACCTGCTTGTGCCTGTATGTTCCCAGTGGCCCCGCGCCCCGGGGACGCAAAGTCCCAACCTCTAGTTCCCCGTCTCCCAGGGTCCGGGAGTGAGGTCGGGATCCTGGTCCCTTCCGACCCCAAATCTGACCCCAGCGCCTCGCCCCGCTCCGCCTCCGTGCAGTCGGCTCAAGGACACGGACTCCCCGCGGGGCAGGCCTGGGAACCAGCAGCCCCGCCCCTGAGCCGCAGCGTTGTGACGTAACAGCCAATGGGACAACGAAGGAGGAGGCGGAAGTCTGGGAGTGCGCGGGCCGGAAGTGCCTGTTGCGGGGCTCGGCGGTTAGGCCCGGGGGTGCCGCTGGGCCGCTGCTCGCGGGGCGTCGCCTGCGGGCGCCCGCGGCCCAGCCGCTACCATGAGCCGGCCCAGCCGCCTGCAGAGGCAAGTTCTGAGCTTGTACCGCGAGCTGCTGCGCGCTGGGCGCGGGAAGCCGGGCGCCGAGGCGCGAGTGCGGGCCGAGTTCCGGCAGCACGCCTCGTTGCCACGCTCCGACGTGCTGCGGATCGAGTACCTGTACCGCCGCGGGCGGCGCCAGCTGCAGCTGCTGCGCTCGGGCCACGCCAAGGCCATGGGTGCCTTCGTGCGCCCGCAGGGGCCAACCGAGGAGTCCAGCGGCGCGGGGGCCTCGGGAGCCCAGCCTGACGATGGTGGTGGTCTGAGAAACCCCCTCGACAGCATGGGGTCACCTGAGACCCCTCCCGATGGGCGGTGACAGGCCGAGGAGCTCACCCGGTAGCACAGGGGAAGCGGGGGCCCTCCTGACTGCGTGGGGGGACCAGGGAACCCACTTGCTGGAAGGGGAGATGTCTTGAGAAGACCAGCTCGATGGATTGGGTGAATTGGAGAGCCCTCCTCGGGACGTGAGGTCCTAGAGACCCGGATGATGGATGCTGAGAGGTGCCTGACCTTGCCCGATCCATGGTAACGGGTCGAACTCTCCCCGTGAGGGTCTGGGGCGGCTTGGTAGCCGGCTGGCTGAACTGTGTCAAGCTGAGAGCTACTTAACCCTAAAGCATGGGGAGCCAGGACGCCCGCCGTCGGACAGAAGACGCCCTTCTCCTGACCCCGGGCCCCCCCTCTTGTGTTTAACTCTGAAAAGAGCAGACTTTTTGCCGAGAACTTTGAGAAGATACCCTGATGGATGGTGAGAAGCCCCGAATCCCCCTTTGGAAAACTTTCTTCCCATTAATTGAGGCAGTCTAGGACCTGGGAGGAAGGGGCTGGGGTATCTTAGCTCCTCTGATCAACTAATGACCCCTCAAGACCTGTACTTGATAGTTCTAAGGGGAACGCTGACTCCTGCACCCTTCTTCCAGGACTGTTGGACAAAAAGAATAAAATTGGGGATGTGATTACTTCCCTGTTGATGGCCTTAAAGATTTCACATGTTTGGGGATTGTTGGAAAGGGCCTCACACCAGGAAGTGGCCCTCTGGGAGGGATAGGTGTGGAGAGCTGTCCCTTCCTCGCTGGAGCCCTCTAGACTAGCAAATTGGTTGAAGCAGCCTAGTTCTTGCTCCTGGGCAGATCCTTGGGACCTGGCTGGTTTGGGACCACCCTGGTTTGACCCCAAAGAAACCCCAGTTGACCCCCTAATAGAAGGTAGTGAGAGGGGAGAGAAAATAGTGGAGCTGAGGAGACCTGACTAGTAACCCCTGAGGCAGTACTGAGGACCTCAAACCTGGCTGAAGAGTCCAGCCTCAGATACACGCTAGGATCTTTGTTAGCAAGGCCCAGGGTGGGAGAGGAGAGATGGCCCCATAGACCCCAGGCATACCTCCTCCCCTATCCCTGTATTGATCTTCCCTAGACATTCTCTGGGATACTGCATTTTGCAGCACTGAACTGTATTTGCCACCATGTCGGTTACGTAAGTGATAAGCAGATGAATTCTTAGCAAACGCCATTGGGAAGAGGAGGGGAGCCGAGACCTCTGACCAAAGAGAGGATAGACGGAAGAGAAACATGACTGCTCTAATCCGCATGGGGGAAGCAGGTGCACCAAGAGTTATGAAATGGAGTTGAAATTTGAAGAATTATAAGGAGTTTCCCAGATGGTAGGGTTAGGCTTCTAAGCAGGAGGACCAGTGTGGTCAAAGGCCTGGAGGAAGAAATGCAGGGTTCCAGCAGGCACCTGGAGTGCCCCAGAGCATAGGCTGTGTGGCTTGCACACCTGGTTTCCACTTCAGCTGTCTCGGCTTGCTCATCTCTCTTCAGCCTCAGTTTTTTTTTTTTTTTTTTCATCACAGTGTTCCTGTTAATCTGCGCCTGACTTCATCTCTCTCTGTCCCTTTTTTTTTTTTTTAAGATTTTATTTATTAATCATAAGAGACACAGAGAGAACGGCAGAGACACAGGCAGAGAGGCTCCATGCAGGGAGCCCGACGTGGGACTTGATCCCAGATCTCAAGGATCAGGCCCTGAGCCAAAGGCAGGCGCTCAACCACTGAGCCATCCAGGCATCCCTGACTTCACCTCAGTAAAAGCCAAAGTCATGAAGTGGCTGATAGGTTCCTACCGTCCAGCCCTGTATCACTCATCTCTCCCTCTTGCTCACCCCTGGCTCTGAGGATTTGAGTCCTAAGAAGCTCCAGGATGGGAGCTCCTGGCAGAGCCAGAGGGTAGGTAGTGAGCAAGTTCCCACTGGAGCTGGGTGACCTGGGTCAGGAAGGGAGACATTCTACCCAGGTATACAGATGGGTAGAGTTTGTATGGTAGAGAGAATGAGAGGGGAGTGCCTGATTCAAGGGAGGAGATTGTAGGTCATTGGTGATTAAGAGCATGGACTCGACCTAGAATGCCTAAGTTTGGATCCCAACTCCAACATTTACTGACCATATGATCATGGACCTGTGATTTAACCTCTCTGTTCCTCAGTGCCCTTATCTGTGAAATGGGCATCATACTAGGGCCTCCCTCATGTAGCTGTTACAGTGGATTAAATATGTGGCGTGGGGATCCCTGGGTGGCGCAGCAGTTTGGCGCCTGCCTTTGGCCCAGGGCGCGATCTTGGAGACCCGGGATCGAATCCCACGTCGGGCTCCTGGTGCATGGAGCCTGCTTCTTCCTCTGCCTGTGTCTCTGCCTCTCTCTCTCTCTCTCTCTCTCTCTGTGACTATCATAAAAAAGTAAAATTAAAGAAAAAATAAATAAATAAATATGTGGCGTGGCAGCAAATGATGTACGAACTCCGGGACCCTCTTGCCTAGTTGGGTCCACTTGGAGCTGAAGAAGTAGGATCCCAGGAGACTGCAAGCTTCCTGCCCTGAGTCTATCTCTGCGCCTTTGCCTGAGGGCTTTCTGGGGGTTATGGGTTAACACCCTCAGGGGCAGTCCTCAGCCTGTGAAAGGACAGCAGTCACTGCATGAGTGCAGCAGCCTGCCTGTTTGGTGAGACAATTGCAATGTCTTTTCACAAGGTGCCTCAGCAGTCCCACTATGGGATTGTGCCCAGTTGCCCACAGCAGTTACCAGTCCATAAGCACCTTAAAAAAAAAAAAAGGGTCAATTTATTTATTCATGAGAGACACAGAGACACAGAGGGAGAAGCAGGCTCCTGGCAGAGAGCCTAATACAGGACTCGATCCCAAGACCGCAGGATTAACAACCTGAGCCAAAGGCAGACACTCAACCACTGAGCCACCTGGGTGTCTCCCAGAATCATCTTTTTTGGCATGCCCCCTAGCCTGTCTCACTCTCCCTACTCCCTAACTCCTGTGTCTTGGGATCATGTCCCACATAAACCTTCCTGAAGTCCTTGGCTCAGAGTATGCCAATATTCACACATGGTTGATACTCTCTGTGTAATGTTTTTACTCTGCTAAGGCACAGGGTCAGTGCTTCTCAACCCCCTGGCCCCGTCAAACAGGAATCTTCTGATCTAAGAAAGTGGCTATAAAGGACTGACCGATAATTTGGAGTCTGTATTGTGGATTAATAACAGAATTGAATGGGGATGCCTGGGTGATTCAGTGGTTGAGCGTCTCTGCCTTAGGCTCAGGGTGTGATCCCGAGGTCCTGGGATGGAGTCCCACATCAGGCTCCCTGCAGGGAGCCTCCCTTTCCCTCTTGTCTCATGAATAAATAAATAAAATCCTTAAAAATTCAATGGAGTTGATTTTCCAGATTCTGATAACTGTACTCTAGTGTAAGAGAATGCTTTTGTTCTTAAGAATTATATACAAAGTGGGACGCCTGATTGAGCATGATTGAGCATCTGTCTTTGTGGGGTTTTTTGGTTTTTTTTGTTTGTTTTTTGAGCATCTGTCTTTGGCTCAGGGCAGGATCCCTGTGCCAGGATCGAGTCCCACATCAGGTTCCTGCGAGTAATCTGCTTCTTCTCTGCCTGTGTCTCTGCCTCTCTCTGTGTATCTCTCATGAATAAATAAATAACTAAAAAAAAAAAATTTATACACAAAGTATTTAGGAGTAAGGAGTCTCATGTCTACAACTTAGTCTCAAATGGGTCTAGAATATATGTACATATATAAATATATTAGCAAGAGTGAGAGTGGTGAAGCACCTCCGGTAAAATGTTACCATTTGGTGAATCTGGGTAAAAGGGTCTATGGAAGTTTGCTGAATAAGTCTTAAGTTTTCAGCAATTTGCAACAAAGTTACAAAAAAATTAAAAGTCAGTGGTCATTCATATTTGGGCACTAGAGATCTTTATACACAGGGCACATTTTTACAAGAGATTTAAAATCTGTAAAGCCTGTTTTCTGAGACTATGCATCTTTTTAAAAACATTTTATTTATCTATTTGAGAGAGAGAGTACAAGTGGGGGGAAGTCTGGGAAACTCACAGTACCTGATGAGGAGCCACTAGCCACACCAGCAGGTTACCAACACTTTTTTTTTTTTTTTAAGATTTTAAGTAATCTCTACCCAACATGGGGCTCAAACTTACAGCCCCAAGATCAAGAGTCACATGCTCTACCAACTGAGGCAGCCAGGCACTCCACATTACCACCACTCTTGCTCAGCTCCCTCCCTCAGACAGCATTGGATGGCCCTGGATATGAATGATAGGGAGGAATGACTAGGATTTTCTTCAGAGCGTAAAAGTACTGTGATTTGATTCTAAAACAGTTCTAGGGCAGCCTGGGTGGCTCAGCGGTTTAGCACAGCCTTCAGCCCTGGGCGTGATCCTGGAGACCTGGGATGGAGTCCCACGTCTGGCTCCCCCAATGGAGCCTGCTTCTCCCTCTGCCTGTGTCTCTGACTCTCTCTCTCTCTGTTTCTCATGAATAAATAAATAAAATCTTAAAAAAAATAATAAAACAATCCTGATCTGGAGATTCCACAAATTGCTCATGAGTAAAAGGATGTGATGCCAAAGGATTGGCTTCAAAGTAATCTAGGGAGATGGGAGTGGGTGCCTAGGAGGATTAAACAGGATTGACTCTGAGTTGATAATGACTAGAACTGGTGATGATTCCATAGAGACTTGTAATACTGTCCCTTCTCCTTTTGTACAAGTTCAAAAAGTATCATTATTAAAGTTGGGAAAACAAAACAAAATGTAGTGGTCTGGGGGACCTAACGCAGATCAGAAGCCTCACCTGATCTGGCCCCATCACCTCTCACCTCATCTCCTCCCACACTCCCCCTTCATGACTCATGCTCCAGCCACATTGGCTTCCCCCATGCTCGGCACACTTCTACCTCAAGGCCTTTGCGCTTTTCCCCTCTACCTGGAATGCTCTTCCTTCCTGTCTCCACTGTCCAGTATGATAATGGGAGCAACTTGGGATGTATTTGAAATGTGATGACTCAGAAGAGCATATGACTCTTGATCTTGGGATCGTAAGTTCAAGCCCCACACTGAATGTGGACATAACCTAAATAAATAAATTTTTTTAGGGGATCCCTGGGTGGCGCAGCGGTTTGGCGCCTGCCTTTGGCCCAGGGCGCGATCCTGGAGACCCGGGATCGAATCCCACATCAGGCTCCCGGTGCATGGAGCCTGCTTCTCCCTCTGCCTGTATCTCTGCCTCTCTCTCTCTCTCTCTCTGTGTGTGTGTGTGTGTGTGTGTGACTATCATAAAAAAAAAAAAAAATTTAAAAAAAAATTAATTTTTTTAAAATGTGATTAGGGACTAAGGAATTTAAACAATTTTTAATAAATTTTTTAAAAGTTTTATTTATTTGACAGAGAGACAGCACACAAGCAGGGGGAACAGCAGAGGGAGAGGGAGAAGCAAGCTATTTCCCAAGCAGGTTTCCCAGTGTGAGGTTTGATCCGAGGAACCTGGGATCATGACCTGAGCCGAAGGCAGATGCTTAACCGATTGAGCCGCCCAGGTGCCCCTTATTTAGTAGAAATTTGAAAATTAAAGCAACTACTGAAGATGGATATTTGGGCAGCTACTCTGCCCAAATGCCAGAGATTTGTCATTGTCAGTCCATCAGGACAGAGGTTTGGGGGTGTGCTGATGGTGGGCGGTGTGTAGAGGCCACTTTTAGGCAACAGGCTTGAACAATGAAAACTGGAGCAAGGCAAAAGGGCCCACTATGGCCCCCAAGCTGAATGCAAAAAGGCTCATTAAGCAACCCCCCTGGAAAGAATCATAGGCCCTCCTGACCAGTGGGCTGCCCTCAACCAGGCCCAGTTACCAAGAGGGGAGAATGCCATACATTCCCATAATGCCTCGCTCTGTCCTGTAACTAGAGCCCTGCACCACTGCCTCTTGGCGGACAGTTTCCTTTCCTGTCCTGCCCGCTGTTCCCTTGTGTAGTCAGTAAACTTCTATTTCCTTTAAAAAATATATAATAATAAAATTAAAATATAAAAAATATATAATAATAAAATTATATTATATTATAAATATATAATAAAATTATATTATATTATATTAATAAATTATAATAATAAAATATATAATAAAATTATATTATATAAAATTTTATAATAATAAAATTATATATAAATTATATTATATATAATAATAAAAATATATTTATAAAATAAAAAATATTTTTATAATAAAATAAAATTATAAAATTATAAAATAAAAATATATAATAATAAAAATATATAATAATAGAATAAATATATAACAAATATAATTTTATTATATTTCTGTTTTAGCACTACTCTAGGAGTCCTGGGGCTTGTTTCCTCACTGCAATTTACTATAATCACATAATGCCAACATCATGACCTAATTGTCTCCTTGATGCCTTCCCCAGCCACCCTAATTAAATTGTGTCCCCTTTCCTTTTGCCTACTTCCGTTGTCTCCTTGGTGCTTTATCACCATCTGACCTATAACATTTTACCTAGTCCTCTTATTTACTGCCGATCTCCATTAGAGTGTCTGCCCCCCCCCCACCATGGGGACAAGGATCTTTAGCCTGGCTTGTTCACTGTCGTAGCCCTGGTCTTTGACCAGTAACTGACCCAAAGCAGACACTCAACTTTGAATGAATGAATGAATGAATGAGTGAGTGAGTGAGTGAGTGAGTGAGTGAATGGCACAGATCTGTTCCATTACCCAGTCGGTTGGGTTAGCATTGGTGGGACTCTGCCCACCCTGTTTGTAGTGACTCTGGGGAGACCATGGCTCTTCCTTGGTTGGGACAGAGACTTGGTGCAGAAACAGGACAGACCCAGGTTTACGTTCTGGTGGTTTTTCCCTGAACCTGGGGTCTCAGGATCTGCTGCTTCCTGCCTCCCTCCCTCTGTCCATTCCCCCTTCTGGTGATACCTCCCTGGTTTCTTTGGAGACCCACCCCTCCCCCATTTCCAGTACACATGATCCAGGCAGGGCTGACAGCAGCTGCCAAGGAAGCAAGTGACACTGGCCAAGGGAGCCAGCTTGGGGACTTTGGTGGGAACTGTAAGGGAAGGGTGACTGTTGTATTGGCTGCTCAATTGGTGGGGTGCTTAGAGGCTTTGAGGGGCACTCGGGCTACCACTAGATAAGAAGCCAAACCAGTGGACAGAACTGAGAGATGGAGATTCCGTGTGTGTCCCTAGCTCAGCTGGGCTTGCAGCCTGAACTTTTCAGTTATCCACAAAAATCAGTTTCCACTTCGGCTTAAATCAGTGGGAATTGGGCTTCAGCTGCTTGCTCCCTGTGTGGCCTTGAGCCATGGCTTCCCCTCTAGAGCTTCAGTTTCCCATTAAGCACACCATTGGGTGGTCATGAGCTTTAAAGAAGGGATGTGTGTTTAGTACACATCCAGGAGCCTAGCACAGGGCTCCTGTTCTTGAATCTAGTCCTGTTCCTCTTGTCCTGATTGCATACACTCTGAGGAGAGGGTAAGCTTAGACACCTCAGGCTGAGGACTGGACTCAGGATGCAGCCCTGGCAATTCAGCTTGGTGAGGTCAAGACCCTGGGGAAAGGGGGATTTCGCTATCCTATGCCAGGGATGGCCCAGCCTGGGAGACATGCAGAATGTTTGGCAGAGCACCTGTATGCCTGCCAGACAGGGGCCGTAGCAGGTGTTGGCAGCTCCCCCACATTGCCTGCATCCTTCCCTACACACCCCTAGCTTCCTGGTGCAAGCACCCATGCCTCTTTGCCTGAGAAGCCTTGACAGACAGGAGAGGCTGGAAGTGTAGGGGAGTTAGCATCTCCAGGATTAGTCCCTATTCCAATGAGATATGGAAGCTGGAGCATAAATGTCACAACTTCTTCACCCTTTGGTTGTATTCTCCCAGAGGCCCCTAGTGGGGTGGAACCCCAGGAGCCCAGAGCAGCAACCAGCTCATTAGCTGCCTTCCCTGGCTCACTTCCTCACTCCCCTGTTAATCTGCCTAGGGGATCACCTCCCTAATGAACTACTTGTGCTAGAATCTTTGTCTCCGGGATCCCAATCCAAGATGGGGTGATTCAGTTCTGTGTTGTACACTCAAAGCGAAGGGATCCGTGGAAGGGGCTGTCCAGACATCAGAGCTGGATCCCACATTCTGAACTCACACACCCAATATCCTCACGCATTCCGCTGTGGTATGTTTGTGCCCCCTCAACCTTCATGTTGAAATCCTAACCCCCAATGTGATAGTATTAGGAGGTGAGGCCTTTAGGAAGTGATCAGGTCATGATGGTGGAACCCTCATGGAAGGGACTTAGAGCCCTCATAAAAGAGAGAATCCTGATCCTTCTGTCACATGAGGAGACGGCGAGAAGGCGACCATCTGTGAAGCAGGAAGCAGACCTTCATCTGCTGGCACTGTGATCTTGGACTTCCCAGCCTCCAGAACTGTGAGAAACGAACTTCTATTGTTTATAAGCTACCCAGTCTGTTATTTTATTATAGCAGGCCCAACGGACTAAGACACATCCTTTGACAGTGACCATTTATTACATATGTCCGGGCTGTGTACTCAGATTGGTGGGGGGCCATTGACGTAGCTGAGCACCAGGTAAGGTGTCCTGGCCAGTCGGGCAGGAGAGCAGCAGGACCCTCCTGTCAGCGGCAGGAGCAATGTGGCACCCACCAGGAGAAAGAGGAAGAAGAGAAGGAGGAAGGTCAGGGACTGCCTGGAGGCAGGAGGATGGACTCTGTGAAGGGAAATATGGTGTGAAATGCAGTGTTAAACTGCCACCTTGAGCCCTGTACCCCACACCCCCAGAGCCATCTCCCAAGCATCTCACCCAGGGTCTACCTCCAACATCACATCCTGGAGACTGGGAGGTGTTTGCTTCTTGTCCTAAGAGGAGACAGCAGCCAGCAGCAGAATGGATGGAAGTAGCACTTAGTCTGGATTCTTCCTTACTATAACAGACCTACAGGGCTGAGTTTATTTTTCCTCCTTTCCTGGCACATCCTGAACCCTCAGGACCCAACCACATGGACTTGGAACATCTCCTAGTGTGGTGGGTATCTGTGTCTGCCCTCCATCCAATCTTCCTGTTCCTGATGACAGTGGCTTAATGAGGGCAGGGGCTGGAGGGCATCCTGCCTCCCCACCCACAGGCCTTTGGGTGCTTGAGTAGCTGACCCCACACAACTCCACTTCCATGACTGGGCATGTGAGCCAGATCTGGCCAATGAAAGCACTCCATCAGCTTGGCCACCGTGACTGGGTGTAGGCCATGACCCAAGCTGGCCAAGTGGGAATCAGCCCTGGGACTTTGCTGCCAGTAGGTCGGTAGCACTCTGGCACTCTGCTTCTACTCGGGTGGATAAACCAGTGGGATGTGAGTGTTTAGTTGCTGGGCAGCCATTTGCTGAGAAGAAAACCATCTTGGAGAAATAGAGCCCAAGAGAGGGAAGGGCTGAGCCCTGGATAGCACCTGAGATCTTCTCAGCAGCACCTGGACTTTTCAGTTACATGAAAAAATATCATCCCTTTTTTTGTGTAATTCAATTTGGGTTAGGTTTCTGTCACTTGCCATCAAGATTCTCAAGTGATACCCCTGGCTGAGGACCAGCTCACCTGAGACTTCCGGAGCAGGGAGCGTCTTCGGTGACCTGCTAAGTGTTTCCGGTGGCTGAAGCCCGACATGAGCATGTCCTGCGGGGAAAGAGAGGTGGGGGGTCCTTGGAGAACTAGCAACAGACAAAATTGGTCAAGGGCCAATATGGGCTTGTCATAGAGATGAGATTCTGGGGGAAGAAAAAGGTCTCAGGGAGAGATGAAGAGAGGGGCAGAGACGAAGAAACCAAGAGAGAAGAGATATTACTTATTCATTCATTTAACAAATATTTAATGAGTGTCCATTACATGCCAGGCACTGTTCTAGAATCTATAAACCGGCAAAGTCCTGGTGTCCATAGAACTTATTTTCTAGCAAAGAAACCACACATTCATAAATAAATGTACAATGTCAAGATGTGGTAAGTGCTGCTAGGAAATAAAGAGCTTACGGAGTGATCATGTCTGGAGGTCAGGGCAGGCCTCTCTGAGGAGGTGACATTTCGGAGGGCACCTGGCTGGCTCAGTTGGCAGAGCATGTGAGTTCAAGACCCATGTTGGGCATAAAACTCAGTTAAAAAAGTAATAAAATTTAAAAATTTTTAAAAAGGTGATATTTGAGGAGAGACTGGAATGAAGTGAGGAGATGAAGGAGGCATAAGTCTGGGAGCTTTGGGAGTGGGAGTGAACTGGGAATGTTTAAAAACCAGGAGGTTAATGTGGCTGCAGAGTGGAGAGTAAGGAAGAGCGAAAAGAAATGAGGACACGCAGATAGAGACCATAAGAGGGAAACAGAGATAGATAAGTCCCAGAGATCAATAGAGACAGGAGGAGGGAGGGAGGACAACACTGAGACAGCAAGAGAGAAAGAGACCCAGAGAGACAGAGCCACCAAGACCCACTTGAAAGGGAAGTGCCCCAAAAGAGGCGTCCCAAGGGTGCCTGTGGGGGAGGGGTATCCCCCACCTGCTCTCACCTCAAGGTCTTGTCCCCTGCCCTGGGGGCCTCTATGGCCACACAGCTCACAAGGAGCTCCTGGCATCCAGGCTGTCTTTCGCCCCAAGGGCCTGAGGCCTCCAACATCCCCTGCTGGGTCCCACTCCAACTCTGCGGGAATGGGGAGGCTACTTGGCGCCCAGGGTCCCCAGACCCCACTAGGTCCTGGTCCATCCACGTCGCCCTCGACTTCCAAGTCCTGGTCCAGTGGGTTGGCTTCCTCAAATACCTGGTCAGAGGACAGAGTCATGGCGATTGTGGAATTGGTTCCTGGAGCGGGGACTGCCAGGGTGGGCCATACCAGGCTATAGGTGACCAGCTGGGCCTGCAGCCACCACAGTCGCCGAAAGATGCTGCCTCGGTGGGCTCTGAGGGCCCTCAGGACCTGCTCCAGGGACGCCCGGGCCTGAGGCTCACTCCGCTGTGCCAGCCCCTCACCAAATGCCAGCAGTGCATCCACACGCTCGGCTGCCCCACGTAGGTCTGCCTGTAGGGTCTGGGGACACAAGGTTAGACACCCCCACACACACACAACATACCCTACCCACACACAGCAGGAGCTCCAGAGATCTGGGACTTGGAATTACATCCCTTCTCTCCTACCCAGACATCTGGAACGTGGAATAAACCCATTTCCCACCCTAGGAAGCTGGTACCCATTCGAGAGGCCCTGCCCACCCTCCCACATTTTGGCCTCCCGCTGCCCACCTGCAGCTGGACCATCCTGCTCTGGGCTGATGCCCAGGGCCCCAGGCCTTGCTCTAGGTCCTGCAGCCGGAGGCCCAGCCCCAATAGGCATAGTGATAGACTGTCCTGCTCAGCCTCCAATACCTCCTGGCCAGAGATGAGATGCTGGGGAATACAAGGGGTGGAGTTAGGGCTGGTAGGCCAACAAAGACCTTGCCCCTACTCTCATTGCCACCCATCTCCTGCAGGCTCCTCCTGTGGCAGCGTCCCTTCCTGGGTCTGCACCAGGGCGGCTCCCACCTGGAATCCTTCCTGGTAGAACCAGGCCTGAAGACCTCTAGATCAAAGCCTCCAGGTTTTCAAGGCTCCTAGAAACATGGACATATGGGGTCTGGGGGCCCAGACAGGGAGGGGTGATGGAGCTGGATATCCCCACAAGGAATAGGACTGTACAGGGTCAATGATGAAACCATTCTCTCCCAGTCGGTAAAATAATGAAGTGATTATAGTGATTGGTAAAGAATAATTTCCTAGAACATTCCCCTCACCCCCACCCCCAGATGCCCAATGCTTTCCCAGACTCATCATCTCATCCCCAGATTCTAGGGGAGAGGAAGTGGGGGCTGGCCCAAGGGCCCTGGATCACCTCAGCTTACCTCCCGGTGTCTGCCTCCAGCTGGGTCCTCACTGGAAGAGGGTGTTGGCCATCTGAGAAGACCAACAGTAGGCTCAGTGCCCCTCAACCCACCCTGGAAGTGTTTGGGAGGATCCAAGGAGTCTGACCCGTTTCTGGGCTGAAGGTATGAAGCACTGACAGGCCTCTGTGTGAGCCGAGATGCCCATCATCCACCCTACCTACCCCTGTCCCCAGCTCCCTCTGCCATGTCCCTAGGTGATTACAGCCACAGTACCTCTCACCCTCAAAATGCCTCTGCTACTGCCCCCACCCTTTTGGGGCCCAAGTTTCAGAAACCCCAGCCCCTACCTGATTCTCTCCTCTCCAGATGCAGAGCAGATGGTGCATTCAGCAACGTCGAGTTCCCTAGGAGCTCCAGGGGGGTGGCTGAGGGGCTCTGAGGGGAGTCTAGGGCCCAGGGATGGGGGCAGGGCCATAGCTGGGAGCCTGAGGACAGAGTCAGTGAGGATCCCCAGTGAGAGCCCTTTTTCTGGTCAGGGGTATCCCCCCAGACCTCCTCAGTAGGACTTACCCAGGCAGGTAAGTCCTTACCTTAGGCCCGAGGCAGCCAGAGGCCCAGGGGCAGGCTCAGCTCCACCTCCTTACCAGTGGAACCTGGACTCAGGTAATTTGATGCCCAGCTCAGGTGAGAGCAGCATTTAACTCCTTCCTCTCTAGCGGGTCAGTTGGCTGAACCTCCCAGGCTCACCCCATTCATCCCACCTAAGGGGTTTCCACATAGGACCCTGACCCCTCAAGAGCCCTGGACTCCACCCCACTCAGTGACCCCCATACACCTAGCCCCAGGGCCCACACCATCCAAGGTCCCAGACGCACTGCCCTCAGGAACTCATGCATCTGCCCCTCTACCCAATCCAAGACCAAAGAAAGATTTTTGTTGGTTTATTTGAAATGGGACCTCTTCCTGTAGTTCCCACAAAGTTACTGGGAAAATATATAACCCCAGGAAGGGTGGGGAGGGGAGCCGCCTCTGCCCCAGGGTTCCAAGGTCACAGGGTCGCAGATGTCAGGAGGTGGAGAGCCCCAGAATGAGTCCACCTGGCATCACTTGCTGAGCAGAAGGCCGGTGCGCAGCACGCGGGGCACGCGGCGGATGGTCAGCGAGACGCGCGTGCCACGGACCAGGCTGGCTCCGGGCCGCGCCGACGGGCAGGCGGCGGCGTTGGGCGGCAGGGAGGTGGCGTCCAGCGCGTCTACGCGGGCAGCTGCGATGCCGTGAAGGAGGCGCGTGTAGGCGGTGCCTCGGAGCACCAGCAGGCTGCGCGGTTCCAGCAGCAGCGAGGTGGCTGGCCGGGGCGGGGCCCGAGGCTGCGGGGTGGGCTCAAGGTCAGCGGGTCCCCAGAAGTCAGGGGGCTAGGTTGGGGTGGGGAGGGGGTTAGTGAGTTCCTAGGGGCAAAGGCTGAGGGTCTGGAGTGCAGATCCTACTGGGGTCTCAGCTAGTGGGGGAGGATGGAGGGCAGGACCAGCAGTCCCTTGGAAGGGGACAGAAAGTTGGCTGCAGCTTGCACCCAGGGATCAGCAGTCTTAGGAACTGGATGGAACTGGACTGAGGGCTTGGCCGAAGTTAGGAAGAGGGGCTAGAGGGATGAACACAGGCGACGAGGAGCCGGTGTGGTCTGGGTCTGTCTGCAGACATCAGGATGTTTGAGGACACCAGCACAGTAGAAGGGGGTGTCAGCCTACCCAGGAGCATGTAGGGCTAAAAAGGAGTAGCTGGGTTTCCCAGGGAGTTTCTGTGAACCGTGAGGTGTCAGAAATGTATTACTCAAGGTCAGGGAAGCTGTGGTCATGCGCGGTCCTCGCAAAGGGAGTCAGTGTATCTGGGGCGTCCTTGAGCAACGAGTCATGGGTTGACTCCCCAAGGAGAATCTGAAGTGTCCTACCAGGCGGATCTACACTATTGGAGTGGCAGAGAGGTCTGTGTCGGGGTGCCCTGTGCAGTGGGCAAAGAGGATGCCTAAAAGGAATATCAGAGACACCCCTGAATAAATGGTGTTGAGGAATCTGAGGATATCAGTTATCTACTGGAGTGTTGGGGAGTCCTGCATAAGGTATATGGACCTTGGGCTACTGGGGGCACTCTGAATATGTGGGGCCAGGGGATCTGTTGGGCATCAGGGGATCCACTTTGAGGGGACTGGGGAAGGTGTCTGGGAAAGTATCAGGGGTACCTTGCAAGCAGGAGGGGTTGGGGCCCTCTTGGAGGATGTGGATTGTCAGAATGCCCACGAGTGGCTGGGGCAGGGTCTCAGGGCCCACCTGCTCGGCAGGGTCATCATCCTTTGGCTGCCGCGGCTCGTAGAGGTCCAGCATGGTGTGGGAGCCCAGGCTGATGGTGCTGACGGTCGGGTAGTAGAGTGGCCCGTCCTCGTGGGGCTAGGGAGTGGGCACCAGGGCTGGACAGGGCAGGAGTCCACACCCCCCACCCTCTGGGGCTCAAGGAGGGCGCCCCAGCTTGGGATGGGGAGGTGAATGCCTGCTGGAGGTATGTGGCTACTGAATGAGTAGAGGTGGGTCAACATGATGCCCTGTCCCGTGGTGGATCAGAGGTCTGGGGATTAGGGTGAAGGTGTGTGGTTACCATGATGCCCTCCCCAGGCAGATACTGGTTCACAAGGACGTGGTTGGCTGGGAGACCCCCAAAAAGGCTGAGGTCAGATACTTTGTCCACGTAGCGCTGGAGCCACAGAGGCAGCCGCTCAGGAACCATCCCCCGGGGATGGGGGAGCCCACCTGGGAGAGGGCAATGGGGTCCTGAGGACACCCAACCAAGGAGCCCTGGCACCTGGAGTCCCCATTAGGGATATCCCAGTGGCTGGAAGCACTCTGACCCTGGGGAACCTCCGACTCTGGAGATCACTACCCGATGCTTCCAAGGTGTCTTGACTTCTTTAAACTTCTGGACACTGCGAGATATCCCCAACTCATCAGGAAATCCCTAGTCTCTCAGAATTTCCACTCACCCCTCAGAATCCTCCTGGCCTTTTGAATCCCTTTAACCCTCAAGAACCCACCCAGTGCCTTGAGTATACAATCTGAGCCACCTGCCCCAGCGTATATCCCCAAATTGCCCATGCCCCTGGTAGGGACACTTACCCCAGTTCTGTAACTTCCTCCCCGAGAGCTGGGTCCACTTTGGCTTTGGGGCATTGAAGACCTAGGAGGTTGGGAGGGGTCAGTCCTTTTTCAGGATCACCCTCACTGATTCTCGCACCCAGGTCAACATAGGGCCCTCTACCTGGGGTTGAAATGGGTCATCTCAAAGTCTGTGGGATTGTTCTCTGATACAGTGTTCCCAGGCCTGTGTTATTTGCCCTCTTCCCTGTGTCCAGGATCAGGAAAGGAACCACAACTACACAATCGTGGTCTGAATCTATTGAGAGCTCTGGGCTAGACTGAGCTCTTTTAATCCAGCAAATAGTGTGCACTCTGTAATTTCCTGAATCCTGGGCTCTCTCAGCACAGCCTGACTTCTGAAACCTCTTTGTTCCCATCACCCGGGGGGAGGAAATGTGCTAGGCTGGGCTATCTCAGCATAGCAAAGAGAGTACTTTGAAAATTCTCCACTGCCAAGATCCTGTGGGTCTCGAATGGGCAATCTCCAAGAAGTCTGTACTCCACTCAATAATCTCATTTCTTTCATTGTTATGGGGCTGGAATGGGCTATCTCAGCACACGAGTGTGTTCTGTGGGGGACCTGGGTGGCTCAGTTGGTTAAGCACCCGACTGATTTCATCTCAGGTCATGATCTCAGGGTCCTGCATCAGTCTCTGCTCTCCCTCTGCCCTCCCGACACCACCCCGCTCAGGCGCTCACTATCTCTCCCTCTCAAATAAATAAACAAAATCTTTAAAAAACAACAATAACAACAGAAAGTCTGTGCTCTGCAGCTAACTTATTCCTGGGACTCAAACTAGACAAGATTACTTGGGGTAGCACAAGGAAGCTCTGTGCTCTGTAACTAAGTCTCTGAAGCTGCAAAAGCTCCGAGCTTTATAAATTCTTTCCCCCACCCCCCACCCCGAATCTTAAGAATAGAATATAGAATACTGGGCCATCTCAGCACAGGTGATCTGTGCTTGGTAACCTTGTTACCAAGACTTTGGGTCTATGCTGAGCTATTTCAGCAGAGGGAAGAGGTTACCCTGTAGCATTCTGATGCCTGGGTTTTGTCAGCACAGAAATCTGAAACTGCAAAGTCTTAATTCCCCAAACCTCAAGGGCCTGAACTGGGCTATCTCAGTCTATATGTATAATCCCCCTTTCTCTATGATAGCAGGATTGGGCTCTCTTAGTAGAGAGGGTATGAGGTTTCTAACTTCCATGTTTCTAGCAATAACATCTGTTTGGAGGCCATACTGGGCTATCCCAGCACAGGGAGTCTGAGCTGCATAATAACTACCTTTCTAAGAATCAGTTTGGTTTCCCCTAAGCTGCCTGGGAAAGGCTCTTTCTGACAGACCCAGCAGGTCCTGCGAGAGCAGCAAGTAGGGAAGAGGAGGGATGGGTGCTGGGTGGCACTCTCCTTCCTGCCAGGATCTTCACTATAGCCTTAGGGGTTGGGGAGGGATCTGAGAAGGAGGGAAAAACACGACAGAAGGGTGTTGAGGTTACCTGTCGAAGCAAATACTCTTCCTCTTCCTTGGAGATGAAGTCAGGGACATAGTAGATTACAGGTGGTGCCTAGGATAGAGAACCCCCTGAAAGTGTGGCCCTTCAACCTACATAGGAGCCCTAGTAACACTGAGCAGACCCTCCCTCTAAGAGAGGCTCCAGATGTTTCCAGACAGGCCAGGGCCTGACGTCAAAGGACTAATAATGCCCACTTGGGGGGTGGGAAGTGGGGAGTGGGAAGCAAGCAGTCCCAGCCCACAAACCCAGGAGTCTGCCTATCTATCCCCACTCTTACTCTCCCACCCTCTAGTCCCCACCTTCACCCTCTGCACCCCCAGTCCTGACAACCTGCTCCACCCTGTACGGTTCCAGGGCGGGGACCCTGGCGTCCTGATCTTCCATCGACACCAACTCCATGCACCCAGTCCTGTGGGGAAGGGGAGGACACTCTGAAGTCACCAAGCTTCCCACCCTCAGGCTATGACCCCATTTTCGGCTTTATCAAGGGCCAGGGCCTCACCTCAGCTCTACAGGGAATACTCACTTGGTTTCCACCTGAGTCCTCGGCATCTCGAAAGCCACCCAGATACAGTGAGCACCCAGAACATTGCCCCACTGCCCCAAACTCCATCCACAACGTCTCATCCAACGGCACACATTTTTGCCCTCTTAAGCCTCTCACGGAGAACATCCTCTGACCTCACTGGGAGCCGTTCTCAAGAGCTCCACGCAGGGCCTCCAGGGCTGCACCCCAAAGCCCCTTCAAAGAGTTTGAGACCCCCTCCTAACAACTTCAGGCTTGCAACCATGAGTCTGGGTCTCCAACAGTATTCACGGTCACCATGCACCCTCCTCCTGCCTCCAGCCCTTCAGACGCCCCATTCTGAACACCCGCGTGCCCCCGATCCGAGTCTCAGAAAGGCCCACTCTCCGTCTCCTCGGATCCCCCCATTCTGGACCCCTTCACACTTCTCCCGAGCGCCCCTTCCCTGCAGCAACCCTAGGCCTTTAGTCTGAAGCCTGGCTCCTCTCCAACCTTCTCTACCTGAACCCCTTAGACTCCCCACACCGAGTCTTCTAGAATCCCACGCTCTGAGCTTCCCTGGAATTCCCACCCGAGCTTCCCCAGGTCCCCGTTCTCAGCCCTCTCAGACCCCATCTCCGTCCCCAGCCACCCCCAAAACTGACCGTCCACCAGTGTCCCCTCCAATACCCGAATTAAACACCCCCATTCCCTTCCCAGCCACTTCCGCCCACGTTCCTGACGCAGTTTCCTCAAACCAACGGGAATTCTCAAAGGTCCTGAGGGTCCGCCTTCCACCCAATCGGCGCTCTCGCCCTGTATTGTCCCGCCCCCACCCTGGCTCAGTGATAGGCCGCGCCTCCCGGGCTCTGAGCCAATGGAGATCCTCCGGAGACGGGTCTTTATCTAGCACCGACCAATCAGGCTCCAGAACCTGCGGAGTGGGCCCAGATGGGAGGGGAAGCCTTCGAAGGGCCCAGGTGGGAGGGGAAGCGGCAGGAAGAAGCCGGATTGTTAGCAGGACTTCCCGCAGGCGGAATCATTCAATGCCCATTGAAGGAAGGACTTCCTTTCTCGTCCTCTGTAGTAAGGGCTACACAGGCAGGCCCGTAACTCCCCAAATATTGACCTGACGCAGACAAGCCATAGAAACATCTTTATTGAAGGGGATAGGGGTCATGCTGAGTTCGGG
This sequence comes from Vulpes lagopus, assembly GCF_018345385.1. Lineage (NCBI taxonomy): Eukaryota > Metazoa > Chordata > Mammalia > Carnivora > Canidae > Vulpes > Vulpes lagopus. The sequence continues at coordinate 173,242,808 of NC_054825.1, read as the reverse complement.
GACATGCAGTGAAGGGGCAGTCGTGAGCTGTCCTTGGTGGTCAGGGCCCCAGGTCCACCCTAGACCCCCTGGGCCTTCAGGTTCTCCCTCAGGCTGTTGGTCTGGCCCGGGTGCTGTGAGGTCCTTTGGTGCCAGTGACTCAGATTTGGTGTTTTGGACCTGTGACCAGAACGTAGATTGAAATAGGGTTCTAGGATTTGGGATCCCCTCAAGGCCTTGGGGCCCTTCATATATTAGAGATGGAGGCTTTAGGATTTGGGGTTCCCTGGGGGCTGGGGCTCTTTGCATTTGGGTGTCTTGAGATCCATCGACTCAGGGCATTGAAGTACTCCGGTTTTCAGGGATGAGAATTCCTGTTTGGGGTCTCCTGGTGCCTACCAATAGGGCTTGAGGTGCCCTGGGAGCCCGGGATGCATATCCTGACTGCAATTTCCTCCATCCCAGGCACAAGGACCTCCATGATTGGGGTTTCCTGGGGGCTTAGGATTGAATTTTTAAATTTGGGATTCCCTGGGGATTTGGGGATTCTATGATTTGAGGATCCTGGGAATTAGGGCCTTGGGGTCCTCTAGGGGCTGTAGGACTTGGGAACATGGGGGAATTTGGGACATGTACTCTGGAGCTTAGTATCCCCAGAGTCCCAGAATGGGGCCTCCAAATTTTGGGGTCCCCCAAAGGGGGAAGTCGTTACTTAAAAAATAGAGAATTTTCTGGGAGCCTGGCCAGCACAGGGGCTGTGGGCCGTGTCGGGTGGGCTTCATACAAGGCACTGGGGGTTTCTTGAGGGCGCAGAGGGCAGGAAGACATAGGGGTCCTGTAATTAGCACTTCCAGGACTGTTTTGGTGTCTGTATATTGGGGGTGACAGTGGGCTGGTTAATGTGGGTCTCTTCTTGAGGGGTAAGAGTAGGGATTTGTCTCTGATTGCAGTGTAAGCTTTTGGGGTGACCATGGGGGTCACAACATCTTGAGGGGACTGATGTTAAATGTAGATCTGTTACTCTTGCTCTGGAGGTATGACCTGTGTTTATTTCAAGGGGACTTGATGTGTGTGTGTGTGGGGGGGTCTTTGTTAATGGGGGAGGATTCTGATCCAGTGATGAATGACTCAGGAATGTTCTGCTCTGGAGCATTATGTAGAGGTCACCATTATTTGAGATGATGTGGAAATGTTATTGGGGGTCTGCTCTGAGGGGTTGGGGACAGGAACTAGCCTGAAGGTGCTACACTCAGGGAATCTCTTTCTGGGTACCATGGGGTCTGTATTTGGGGGTTATCATGAGGGAATCTGTTAATAATGGGGCCTCAGTGATCGAGGGCTGGCTAATGGGGTCTCTATTCTGGATGTGTTACTGGGAATCTCTATCTCAGGGTGACTTGGGGGCTCCTGTGTCAGGAGATGCTAGAGGGGACTCTTTGACTCTCTGTCAGATATCCAGGCCTCTAAGACTGCATCTCCGCCCTCAGCATCCAGGGAAACCAGCAGCAGAAGAGCAACCTGGAAAGGAGAATCACTTCTGTCACACCTTGATGTAGGATGTGGGGACATCTCGGCTCATCACCCCCCACCCCACCCCTGCTTCTCCCCAAGTGTTTGGGATTTGGCCTTTTTGAATTCTGCCTCTACCTATCCAGCTATGCCTTCTCAGACTCATGTGAAATAGAAGCTATTTTGCCTCCTTTACCTGCCCCTTAAGAGTGGAAGGCACCAGAATTCATTGTGGGGACCTCACTCCCTAAGAACTGTTTCTGGGTAAGCTGACTAGTCACAAGTTTTCCTAACCTCTATTTCCGGCCCCAACCAGAAGTCCAGATCCCTGTGTCCAGTGGCCCTGTGCAACCTCTCCCTGAATATCCCACAGGACGTGGGCCAAGGGTTGGCTACCCACCTGGAGATGGAGTTCTCTGATGCGATGTCCTTTGGGGTCCGGACTGTCGTGAAAGTGCGTTTGGGCTGTGTCACTAAAGGGGAAGGCAAGGTCTCAGGTGAGGGGATGACAGACCCTCAATACCCAACTAGTCTCCTTGTCATTGATACTCATCCATGTCCTCAATACCTACCTGGACCCCACATTCCAATACCCATCTGGATCTCTTGTAATATTCCGTGTCCCCCAATACCTACCCATGTCCCCAGTGCCTGCCCAGAGCCTTGTCACTAACATCCTCATACCCCATGGCACCTATCCTCATCATTTTCCTGGACTCTGTGTTCCGTATTAAATACTGTCATCAACACATACCTGAGAACCCATGACCTCTCCTCCTATCCCCAAACCCTTACTCCTCCTCCTCTACCTCCTACACCTCAGTCCCAACTCACTTGTCACTTGATGCACTTTTTTGGCTCCGACATTGTCCCCAGGGGGGTCAGTGGATCCACCAATCCTAGGCAGACATAAGAAGAGTGGGAGGAGTCAGAGTCACAAGATCCCAGGGGAGCTGAACCCACAGGTCCCACGCAGAGAGAGCTAGGGTGTGGAGGTGGGTATCCACACCGTCCTGCTGGTCTGAGAGGGAGAGACACCTGGAAGGGGGGCAGTGATCAGGGTTCTGGGAGGTGCCCTGGGTTGGGGTCGGGGTTTGGGCTCACCTCTGAATTCGGGATGCTGGCGCAAAGACTCCATGCCGTGGGGGGCAGGTGAAGTACCGGACACCGAAGACAGAGCCATCATGCTTGCCAGTTGGCTGGTCTAGCTCAATGCCATACCAGTAACCTGTGGCAGTGGGGTGTCAGCATGCCTCAAGTCCCACCTGCCCACCCCATCCTCCACCTCCCACCCCCCAGATCACTGTCCTCACCCGGGGCAAAGTCTGTCTTCCCATAGAAGCGCACAATCCCTTGCTTCTGGCCAGCAACAAGGACTTGGTCTCCGACCTCCGCCTTGGCTCCCTCCCGCTGCTGCAGGCTGCCCAGAGACGGGGAGGACGGGGGCTTCTTCTTGCCTAGGGTAAAGGGTATAAGGGGACGGAGTGGGCCCCCCAGATGCCAGCCCTGGGGACCTCATGCTACCCAGAAAGACCAAAGGTAGAAACTCTGTCCTGGCTCTAATCAGGAACTCTAGAGCCTTCCTCAGAACTGGGGTATGTGTGGGGGTGGGGGGCAAAAAAAAATCAATTTTTTAAATTAATTAACTAATTAATTTTTAAAATTAATTAACTAATTAATTTTTTAAAAAAGAACCAGGAGGGCTTTGGGCTTGGAAGGAAACAACCTCAACTGCCAGAAAACTTGGGGGGGGGGCAAGGCCTGAGGGGAAACTGAGTCAAGAACCTGGAGAACCCCAAAATCCTTTCTCAAAGCTGAGGTTATTTAGGCCAAAGGAAAAACTGAGTCACAGAAGTCAGGAGCCCAGAAATTATCCTTTTAAAATGAAGGAAGGAGTTGGGTGTGAAGATAAATCAAGTCCTTAAAGCCAGGAACCCCATAGATTCTTTCCTAAAACTGGGGGGAACCCCTTGGACCTGAGGGGAAACTTAGTCATCCTTTCAAGAACTGGGTGGGGGGCCAGTACTAATTCAAAGGAGAAATAGAGTCATAGAAGTGAAGAACTCAGACATTGTCCTCTAACACAGGGACCTGAGGAGAAACTGAGTCACTGAAGTTGGGCTACCCACAGAATATCCTCAGATTGGCTCTCCTCACCCAGAAGGCCCCCGCTCTGACCTTTGTGTTCCCTGCGGCCTTTGCCAGTGACACGGGAAAAGTCCATCCGAGGAGTCCGAGGTGTGGAGGTGACAGAGGAGGGGGGTGCGTCCACTACCTTGGAGATCTTGGACACAGAGGCAAAGAGACCTGGGGGGACAAAGCCTGGGCTGAGAATTGTCCAAGCCTCTGCCCTCTGCCCGGCCATCGTCTCCCCTGCCCCATCACCTAGTCAACAGCACCAGAACCACTGAATGGACCCCACCCCCACCCCTTTTGAGCCCCAGGTGGGACTGACCCTGCTTGGGAGGGCAGATGAAGTACCGGACGCCCCCAACACTGCCATCATTCTTGCCCTCAGGTTCATCCAGCTCCACGCCCACCCACTGGCCACTGGCGAACTCCGTGGTCCCGCAGAACCGAAGTGTGCCCGTCTGAGGAAATAAGGGAGGATATGGTTTGGGTGGGTGGGTGGGGAGTGGTCCTTGAGAGGCCATGATAGATGACTGGCACACAGGCAGCATGGAGAGAGGATGAGGGAGCCCTAAACTCAAATCTATTTGCACATCACCATTTACTGGCTATGTGACTTAAGTCACTGTGTCTCTGTGTCTTCCTCTATGAAATGGAACTAGAAATCACACCTACCTTAGAAGATGGTTATAGAACTACCCTGTCCAATGCAGTAAACGGCCATTAGCCACATAGAACAATTTAAATTAACTGAAATTAAATTTAAATTTAATTTCTCTGGTTGCATTCACCCCATTTCAAGGGCTCAATAGCCACATATGGCTTATGGCTATTTTGTTGGGCAACACAGACCCAGAATATTTCCACCACCACAGATGGAAAGATCTATTGGACAGGGCTGTGACAGCCTCAGAAGAGGGCCTGGGGCTGAGTGAGGGATCAGTGAGTGTTGACTATTAGTATCTTGCACTTTGGTCAAATGACCTTTTGGGCCTTAGCTTCATCTGTAAAATGGAGATAGCAAAGTACTTCATAGGCTGGCTGTCTGATCGAAACATTTGGAATATATGTAAGTTCATTTGGTTGCAGTGATAACAGCCTCAGTGAGTATGGCTGTTATCATCGTGTGAGGCTGCTTCACTCTCTAAGGCTCAGTTCCTGATCTATAAAATGGGTGAATAGTGCCAACTCTGGAGGATTGGTGTAGAGATCAGAATAGTGCCTGGCACACAGAAGAGCATTTGTGATGCACCAAGCCCTATTCTAAGGGCTTTACTAATTTTAATTAATTTAAGCCTCCTACGACTACTTGAGGTGGGTACCATTATTAGCTCCATTTTAGAGATGAAAAAACTGATTCCTCAGAGACGTGGAATCAGTGGCCCCAGGTCCCACAGCTAGAAAATAGCAAAGCTGACATTTGCCTGAGCTCGTAAACACTGTGCTATGCTGTTTCTCTAAGGGGCAGGTTGTTATTATTGTTCTTATCTTCAAACAAAAGGTTTCACCTCTCTGAGCCTCTAACAGTCTTCTGGGTTGTAAAATGGGGAGAATCAACCCATTTTGCTTTCAAAATTGTCACGTAGGGGATGGCTGGGTGGCTCAGTGGTTAAGCGTCTGCCTTTGGCTCAGGGCATGATCCTGGGGTCCCGGGATCGAGTTCCACATCGGGCTCTCTGCAAGAAGCCTGCTTCTCCCTCTGCCTATGTCTCTGCCTCTCTGTGTGTATGTCTCTCATGAATAAATAAATAAAGTACTGAAAAAGAATTGTCATGTGAATTTGATTAGATCACGTACAGAAAGTATTACAGATGGGGCTGATGTATGCAAAACTCTTGATCAGAAAACACAATGTGATTTTTATGGTTTCTCACTGTACAAGCAACAAAATTCAAATTCCTCCAGTGTCCTGCAGGTCTGGTGTGATCCAGCCCCTGCTGTCCTCTCCACTTCCCCCTCCAGTCACACTACCCCTTCTCTCCTCCTGGGCTCTATACTGCCATTTCCTCTGTCTCCATGTTGTTGCAGGTGAGCTCCTTCCCCTCTTGGCTCAGACATCAGCTTCTCACAGAAACCTCTGGAACACCCAGGGGCAATTTACTAAATCCAAGCTTTTTTTTTAAGTCAAAAAAAATTTTTTTAAAGTAATCTCAAAAAAATAAAAAATAATAAAAATGAATAAACAAAAACAAAGTAATCTCAATGTCCATTGTGAGGCTCAAATTCACAACCTTGAGATCAAAAGTCCCATGGTATACTGACTGAGCCAGCCAGGTACCCCTAAATCCAAGCATCTGATGGTTTTCAAAGCCCTGGTTGCTACCAGGTTTATCTTAACTATGGGTTTACTTTATTGGCTGTGTCTTCTTCATTAGAAAAAAGCTCCATGAAAGTGGGTCTGGGCTCACACAGCCTTTTATTCCCAAGGATGGGCTGGGCCCAGCATGGAGACTGAGGGACATCTGATAAATAAACCAAAGTTGGAATACCTGGATGAATAAAGATTCTCTCTGCCCTCTGAGCATTTATACCTGCTCCCCCTACATGGGACTTCCCTCCTCCTTTTATTCTTCTGGCTCATCCTTCCTATCTTCAAGTGGGTGCATCCATCCTATCATACCCCTAACTGTTGTGATCTGTCCTTTTTGTCTCAATCAAAGTACTAAGCACTGTGGGAGCAGAGGTGGGCCCTGAGTGGGGATCACAAAGCCCCAGGGAACTCACAAGTGCAGAGCTGCCTTGATCAATCTGCTTATGCTTCCTCATAACAGCCATGACTGTCCTGGGCTGTCACTGTCAGGTGATAGATCTGTCTTCCCCCCCTGCACTGACAGTTCAGCCCAGGGTGGGACACAAAGGAAACACAGAACAACTGTGGGAATGCCTGGGAGGGTGGGTAGCCAAAGGAGAGGGTCTACGCTGTGCCTGAGGACCCAGCTCTGAGGTGTGAGGGCTGAGTCCTGCCCTCCCCTCCTCTCCCCAGTCTCTGACCTTCTGGCCATCCAGCAGCACGCGGTCTCCCAGACGCAGGCCCAATGCACTGAGCATCAGATTGCCTGGGACGTTGTCATAGTTCGGTAGTGTGACCTTGGGGAGGGCACAGGAGAGTGGCACGGCCTCCTCCAGCAGTGTTCGCAGCTCCTTGGCCACCAGTGCTGCCTCTGCCTTGTCCAGGGACATGTCCATGGGGTCTGGGACCACCTCCGCTGGCACTTGACCCTTTCGGTTCTGGGGGCCAATGGGAAGAAAGGAAGTGAGGATTCAGTGGCACAGGCTCTGCCTTCACTGAGCCTATGCTTCCAGAGACCCCTAGTCTAGGTAAAGCAAAGGCAGAACTAGGTCATACCCTAGGCCAATATGGGAATAAGAAGGGGTGAGGCATTACGATATAGCCCATGTCCCCATGTCCCCTGGGACATCTACCCTAAACCTCAGGCTGGGGATTTCAAGTAATTGAGGGTGGATCTATGGGTACAGCCAAGGGAATAAAGGTCACACTTCAGTCTATAGGTCATGCCCTTAGGGAGGCCATGCCCCAGGAGATCCCAAGCCTGGAATGAGACCATGTGAGGGATGAACCCTGAAAATGGTCTCCTGTGGTCCTGGGTCAGGGTCCAACTGGGCCAAAGGAGAATGAGGAGAGGCAGGGCTTCAGAAACACAGGCCATGTCCCCCAAGATATCTGGGCCTGGAATAATGCACAGTAATTGGTGTTAGGAATAGGATCTGGAAATGGATGAGTTGGAGGTCAAAGATCATGTTTTAAACTTATGGGGGAGGCCCCCCTCTTCTCATTCACTGAGAGTCTCAATTCTTTTCACGATCTTGAAATATTGTCTACATACAGCCCAGGGTCAGTCAGCATTGAGAGAAGGTATTCCTTGCTGAGTAACCGTGGAAAAATCACTCTCTTTGCCTCAGTTTCTTCATTGTAAAACAGGGCTCATAATAGAGTTCACCTGATATATCATGAACCCTAAGTAAATACTAACTATCACTTCACTTGTTGAATGTACAGGTGATTTTTGTAAGGAGCTCCCAGAAATGCAAGTGGTCCTAGAACCCCCTCATCCTCTGCTGGCCCGAAAAGGGGTGGGAAAGGAAGAAGGAAGACACCGGGGGCTGGGCAAGGGCGCAGTACCCGCAGCGCAGGGTTGGCACCATGCTCCAGCAAACATTTGGCGGCGCCCAGGCACAGGTTGGAGGCTGCGATGTGCAGGGCTGAGCCGTGGTTGAAGTCACTGCACGTGGAGTTCACCACTGGGTTGTGGGTGAGAGGAGGGTTTCCGGTGAGTGGCCTCAGCACCCTGCCTCCTTGCCACCCTCCTAACCCATGCCCCCATCACTGCCTTACAGCCTCCCCCAATCTATCTCTTAACCCACAGGCCCCAAAGCTCCCCACAGCCAGCAAGCGGAGGCCCACCCCTCCTTCCCCTTCCCTTCCCCTCCTCCCCACTAGGCCCCGCCCCTCCCAAACTGGCCCTGCCCAGCCCTGGGGATGGGTCATGGATGTCTGGGCCCCATAACCTGCACCTCCTGTCTCCAACCTACCACTGTCTCCTCGGATCCCGGCCCCCTCTCCCCTCATTCACCACCCCACAACACACATCCAGGGCACCCTCCTCCTGCTTCCAGCCTCCTCCTTAGCCTGGGTCCCAGCCCGGATTCTCCAGCTCACCTCTCGGCCGAGCACCCTTAAGCAGCACTCGCACGAGGTCGGGCACGTCGAAGTAGGCAGCGTAGTGAAGTGCATTCATGTTGGTCCAACGGCTGCGCAGTGTTACATCGGCGCCCAACGCCAGCAGCTGCTGCGAAAGGCGCACAGCCGCAGCGGGGTCCCCTGCGCAACAGCCCAGGTCAGCTTGTGTCCCCTCCTCCAAAGCCTGGGCCCAAGGCATAGGGAAGGCTCTGCACCTCAGGGACTATGCTTTGGAACCTTAGGCTGCAGGCTCAGGGTGGGCCAGGATTCTGAATGGTTTTGAGTGTGTCCGGTCCGGGGCCGGATGTGTTGGGGCTAATGGTTTGGGGTTGGGACCTTACCAACTCCATGGGCTCCAGCCTTGCATGCGTAGTGGAGCAGTGTCATGTCGGTCAGCCCATCTCGATCATTCACGTGGCAGCCTCGACGCAGAATCTGGGAATACCAGGGGACCAGGGAGGTTTACCCAAACATGTGAGGGACCCCGTCCTCTCCCTCCCTGGCTTCCCAAGCATCTTACCTCGTTGCCGATGACATCGATCTTGTGCTGGACTTGGGGCACCCACTGGCGCACAATGGCGAACAGTTCAGGGATGGTAGTCTGGGGGTCAAAAAGAATCTCCTGGCACGCCGGGTCATTGGGATCGAAGAATGTGAAGGCTAGGGTAGTAAGAGGTCCAGAGTCACCCCAGGCAAGCTGAAGCCCTCTTTCCATCCTGAGGCAGGGCAGCTCTAGGCCTTTGCCTTTAAGATCCTCTATTGCATGGTCTCAAACCATGGTGCAAGGGCCACAGACATTTTCTGTGTGGCCAGCATGAGGCTTCAGAATCAGGAGGTTTCACATAAAACTCCAGATGCCCAGTGTGTCTTGAAAAGTTGGCAGATCCAGCAATCCTACAGAGCAACAAACTCCACTCCTGGAAACTAGAGTGTGGAAGCAGCACAATACCTTGACTCTGCATGCCCCCCGGGGTTGGGGGCAGGGGAGCTGCTAGTGCTTCTAACACATTGCTGCCCTGGTAAATATGGGCACAGTCTGGCTAAATCTCAAGTTAAAAAAAAGAAAAAGAAAAGAAAGAAAGAAAAAAGAAAAATTAAAAGCCAGAAAACTCAGTTTTTAAGAGAAATCTCAATTTTTCAAATACTGTGCAGGACACATAAAAGTACCCATGGGCAAGGTGGGGCCAAGAGGAACTTCCATCTCCCCCTATTAGGCTCTGATGGGTGCTGCTCCTGTAGTACTGCCAACTGCCAGCACAGGGCCTGGCACATGGCAGGAGCTCAGTGCATACTGAATGAATGAGTAAATGAACACCCAGATGACACCTGGCCGGGAAAGTGGCACAGACAGAGCGTCTCCAGGAATCAGCCTGTGTGCTCCTTTTTATACCCCAGTCACGCCACAGCCCTCCTTGGCTCAGAACCCCACCCTGGCTCCCACCCCACTGTCCTCCTCACATCCCACGAACCCTGCACAAACTGGCCTCGTCTGTCCTCTCCCCCTCATTCATTCTACCCAGCCACACTGGCTCCTTCTGTTCTTCCAACACGCCAGGCAAATTCCTGTCTCAGTGGCTTTGCACTTGCTATTTTCCTTGCCTGGGCTGGTCTTCGCCCAAGCCTTCTCAAGGCTTTGCAGGTTTTCCGCAAACGTCACCTCTTCACAGAGGCTTCCCAGACCACCCTGTGTAAATCAGCACCTGTGCCCTTCTCCATCTTGGGCCCTTTTTCCTTTCTTTCATCACAGCACATACTATTTAACATTAACTTTTTTTTTAATTTTTTTTTTAATTTTTATTTATTTATGATAGTCACACAGAGAGAGAGAGAGGCAGAGACACAGGCAGAAGGAGAAGCAGGTTCCATGCACCAGGAGCCCGACGTGGGACTCGATCCCGGGTCTCCAAGATCGCGCCCTGGGCCAAAGGCAGGCGCCAAACCGCTGCGCCACCCAGGGATCCCCTTAATATTAACTTTTTTAAAAAAAAGATTTTATATATTTATTTGACAGAGAGAAAAAACGAGTGGGGGAGGGGCAGGGGAGAAGCAGACTCCCCACTGAGCAGGGAGCCCCAAGTGGGGCTGGATCCTAGGACCCTGGGGTTGTGACCTCAGCCAAAGGCAGATGCTTAACTACTGAGCCACCCAGGCACCCCCACTTAACATTAACTTGTTTACCCTCTCTTCCTTCCCTTTCTCCTTCCCTTTCCTTTGTTTCTCTTCTTCCCTCTTTTTTCTTCTTTTTCTCTCTCACTTGCCTCCCTCACTAGGATGAAAGCACTAGGTTTCTGTGCTGCCCATTCGCTCCCTTCTCCCCAGGGCCCAGCATAGCAGCTGGCATGCAGTAGGTGCTCAATCCATCTCTACTGAATTAAAGGCACACATTTAATACACAAATACACAAGTTCTTCTCGGAGTCCACCTTAGCCCTCTCTCTCTTCTAGACCACATTTCCAGATTCCTTCATGTTCTGTGACCAAACCCTCCTTGTTCTACAAACAAGATTCTGAGGGAGGCAGGGGTGGGGCAGAGAGGCAGCCTGCACCCTCCAACTTCTCACCAGGCCACAGGTCACAGGCCCCAGCCCCATCTAGCCACATTTCCAAAAGAGATTTTCCAGTTTCCTGGGGTGGATTCCTCACACCAGACACCCAGATAACCTTATTTTTCTATCAGACTGAGCTCAATTTGTAGCCTCTCTGACCCACCTCTAGTGGGTGACATGGCCACAGATGCCATTCTCCAGCCCTATCCTACTGATGCCTACTCTTTGAACCTGACGTCTAGTTTCTAAACTTACAGCTGCTGGGGACTCCCAGCCAACATTTTCTAAAAGCCCCCTCCACCTCTGTAACCAGTAGCCAGAGGGAGCTTTTAAAAATAGAAATCAAAAATACAAATCAGATCCACCACTCCTCTGCTTTTAAATATCTTCCCACCAACTGCTCTTCTCTCATCACACATACCATAGCCCCTAAGGGGCCAGGATCTAGTCATGGCCAAACTAACTCTCATCACTCCCTAACAGCTCCAGGATTGTCTTCTGTTCCTGTCAGGATTGTCAGGGCTTTTGCACATGCTGCTCACAGCCTGGAACTTTCTTTTTCCAGGTCTCTCACAGCTGATTCCTCCTCATGCTCTGGGTCTCAGCCTAAATGCCACCTCATCAGAAAGACCCCCTCGGACCACTCCGTCTCAAGGTGCTGCCCCCTAACCCCCCCCCATTATAATGTCCATCTTTTAGTTCTTTCATAGCATTCACTCCATCTGAACTTATCTGATTTAAATATTACTTGTTCTCTCCTAAGAGTAGGGACCATGCATGCCTGGATCACTCACCATTAAATCTCTATCACCCAGAGTAGTACTAATGGATAAAAATGCTTGGTGAATGATTAGACACTTTCAGTTTCTCCAAAAAGCCACCTTCCCAGCTCCACAACTTCCTACCTTGGAGCCTTTACTCCTGAAGTTATCCCTCTGGGCATTCCCTTCCCTCGCCCTTTTGCTTGTTAAACCCCAACTCATCCTTGGGTCTTCCTCAGATGTTACCTCCACACGGAAACCGTGTCTTAAAAAGCTCCTGCAGCATCCTATTCTTGGCAAAAACAATTCTCATCACGGTCTTGCAATTATACATTTATATTATGTTACATTGTTATCTGTGTAGGTTGTCACTGAGGCCTGTAAGTTCTCTCAGGGCAAAGACTCCGTCTGGCTCCATGCTTTGCCCCAGGCTCCTAGCATTGAACCAGGTCCAAGACAGCCTTTTCAGTAAATGTTTGTTGAATGACTAAATGATTGAGTGATGTGTCATGAATCAAAGGTTAGACTTATGCTAATTCCATTCTCCAATGGGTGAATGAATAAATTAACGAAGGGGGCATCCAAGGGCCAAGACTCCCCCAGACCACTTTCGAAGTGAATCAACCCACCATCACCGTCAGAGAGCTCAGCCCAACCTCCCTGGCCACCCAAGGCTCCAGACCAAATGCAGGGTGGGGAGGGTGGTTACCGTAGTCTTTGGGGAGGGGGGCAGGTGCCGAGGGGTGCACAACAGGCTTCTGCCGGCGCTCCTGGGTGGGGCTGGGGGCCTCGGGGACCAGCTCATCCTCCTCCTCCTCTTCTTCTTCCTCCCCCCGGAGTGGAGGGGCCATCGGAGCGGGATCTGTCTTAGTCATGGTCTTCAGTGGCCCTCCGGGGGGCGGGTGCAGAGTTGGGGGGCGGCTTTCAGGCAAATCCTGAAGACAGCGGTCAGTTAGAGAGAGCGCCCCATGGGGTCCAGGGTGTGAGCCCCCAGAAGCCACCCCAGCGGCTCCCACGCCCCCAGCTCCGGATTTTGGGCAATCATAGCGACGACCATTACCCCTCGGAGGACCCCGGTGTGTGGACCCAGGGCCCGGCACGTCCCCCAGGTCCAGCCCCCATTCTTCTCCTCCCCGCGTCAGGCCCCTCGGTCTAGGCCGCCCCCTCCCCGGGTTTGTTTATCTCGGGATGCAGGATGCTTCGCCCCTCCCCTTCCCCGCGGGCCTCCCCTCTGCCCACCTTACCTCGGCCGATGGGGCTGGAGACCAAAGCTGAGCCTGGGGAGCCTGGAGTACTGGGGTGTCTGTGTCGGGGGAAGTGATGCGGGAGGAGAGGGAGACAGAAGGGGACGAGGCCCAGACGCCGACTGGGGATGGGGGTGGAGAGGGAGGGGCGCTGACGGCGCATGCGCAATGGTACCCCCAACCAGGCGCGGGGGCGGAGATACTGGGAGGCTCCTCGCTTTGATGAAAAGGCTCGAGGCAGCGTCGTGAAGGGGACAGGCACGGAGGATGGAGAGAGAAAGGAGAGGTGGCCACGGAAAGGGATGTGAGGCATCAAAAGAGAGATGAAGCAGAGACAAGGGGAAAAGGAGAGGGATGGGAAAGCGGGCGCAGTCCTTTTTTGTGCATCCCCGACATAGAGCCTTTCCCCAGGCCCAGAACCAGGCCAGCCAGGGCAGGGGTCTCTGTGGTGGCGGTGGTGTTCTCTGTCTCTCTCCGATCTCAGACCTAACCCCTTCTCCGTGCTCGCCGCCTATCAGGGGGTCTCAGAGTCGTGATTCTGTAGACTCCGTCCGTCATCGTGGTTAGCATCACAGTGCTCACAGAGCACATACCAGGCTCAGAGAGGTTAAGCCGCTTGCCCAAGGGCACACAGCAAATAGGGGATGGAGCTGACTTGAAACCCGACAGCCTGGCTGGAGAGTCAGGGTTTTTAATCACCACACGACATGGCAGTAGCTGTGTCTAGGGGACAGATCTGCCAATGAACGCCTCCAACCCTATCTGAACCTGTATCTCCCCTAAGACCTGGAGCCAGCCCAGGGTCCAGGCCTTCCTGGCTCCATCATCATGGTCTGGCTGTCATGCCTGCCTGGCTGTAGCCTGCACTGCCCAAAACCCGAGTCCAAAGAGGACTGGGTTGACTTTGCCTTCCATCCTTCAACCTTCTAATGATCAAGGCTGGTGATTCCATCTCCAAAATATTCCCAGAATTTCATGCCCCACCCTACACCCAGGCTCTCATCCTGGTCTTTCATCTTCTCCCACCTGGACTATGGCAGCAGCCTCTTTCCCGTTCTCCCTCCTCCTCTTTACCCCACAACTTGCTCTCTGTAATGCATCCATAGGGACCTAACACATACCCCCATCAGGGCCCTCCTCATTTTGGAGACATCTGCTTGCTGCATCTCATTCTAGATTTTAAAAAACCCATGTTGTCAACCACAGCCCACAAGGCCCTAGGTGAACTTTCCCTGATCATCTCCAGCTTCTCCTCTTCTCACTCTCCCCCACATTCACTGTACTACACTGGCTTCCTTGCTCATCCTCAGTGCAGCACCTTTACACCGGCTGTTCCTTCTGCCCAAAATGCTCCTCTCCCAGATACCTGGTTCCCTCTCTCCCCTCATTTTTTTACTTATTGGCACCTTTTCAGTGAGACCTCCGCTCTATCTAAAATTGCACCTCCCCCCCCACACACACTCCCTTCCCCGCTTCAGTTTTTGCCATAGCAACACTGCCCTCCTCCAGCCGACACCCTAGGTGTTGGGCATTTGCAGGGGCTGTTCTCCACGGAGGATCCAGCCCATATGCCTTCCAGGCCAGCTCCTCTCATCCAGGAGTCTGCGCACACGTCGTCTCCTTAAAGAGTCCTCTTCATTCATTCATCCATCCACCACCCCCACCCCATCACATTTTCATTTAGTCTTTTCAGCACTTATCACAATCCAAAATTATCTTGTTTATTAGTTTACTAGTTTATCTTCCACTTAAGCAGAATAGGAGCACCATGAGGGCAGGATTTTGTCAGCTGTGTTCACTGCTGTATTATTCCCAGCTTGGCACCAGACTTGGCCAACGGTATGAGGTACCAGGTACAATTTTCCCCAAAATAAACAATCCTTATTCTGCTCTGAAACTGCCTTACTGACTACAAAGGTTCAAGCAAGGAGTAGCAGGGACCTGGCATCAAGGGAAATAAGCACTGATGTGGTTTGGGCCCAGGTCAACTCCAAGGTTCAAAGGGTCCGTACAAGGGGGTGCTGCAATGGCCCAGGCACGGGTAGTGGGACAAGGCAGGCCCATGTTTGAGGATTATCTCTTCCTCTGTTTTCTTTTTTTCTTCCTGTTTTCTATCATCTGTCCCACGACATTATCTATCCTGGTCCTTATGCACTGGGGGTCTCAGTGTCCAGGAGCTCAGGCTTGGCATCCAGTGTGGGAGGTGCAGGCCTCTGGGCAATGACCACAGCTATGTCAGGCCCTCCACAGATGATGGGATTCCTCACGTCCAGGAAGCTGGGCAGTCCCAAAGTGACAGAGATGGAATACATAGGGGAAAGAGGGAAGAGAAGGAGAGAGGGAAGGAAGAGGAAGGATGAGGGGGGAGAAATGGTGAGGAACAGGAAGGCCGAGGTGGAAGGGGGATATCAAGAGACACAGCGAGATTTGTGGGGAGACAGGAAGAGATGTGAAGCCAGAGAGACATTCACGGGGGAGTAAAGAGGTACAGGGAAACAGAGGAAAATGTGGGGGACATGGAAAGACAGATATGGGGACAGGCCAAACAGGGGAATACAGAGGGCCAGTGATATAAGGGACACAGAAAGATGCAGGTGAAGAGAGACGTGAGGAAATGGGGAGACAGATTGGGGGGGGGAGGAGCAGAGAGACAGGGTAGCAGAAACATAGAGGTGGAGATGGGAAGAAAGAAGGACATTGAGAGATGGTGATTGAATGGGTCAGGAGAGGCAGAGAGAGACACTGTCAGCCCAGGGGCCCTGGTGGGCTTCAGGAAGAGTCCTAGGCCTGTCCCTGCTCTTCTGTACACTCCCCTGAGCCCCAGCATAGTCACGCCCTAGTCTCAAACATAGAGCCTCCAGGGGTAGCCACACTGCCATCCCAGCTACCTGCCACGAACTGTGAATATGAACCCAGTGCTGCTAGATCTGCTGAGCCTCCAGGAAAGACCAAAAATGACTATAAAACACTGTTGAGGCCAGAAAAAATCAGATCTCTGAGCCATGTGCAACCCACTGGTTGTCAGACTGAGAAACCTTAGCTACAGGGCTACTTCAGAGAGGCTCCTTTCTGAAACCCCTTCCCACTTCCTTGTCCAGCTGGGGCTGAGAGCTATGGGACCCCAAACTTGGTCCTGGGGTCTTAAGCAGGGAAACAGCCTGATCAAACTGATTTTTCAAGACATGATACCCTCCTCCAATACTTGGTAGTAAAACATAGGGGCAAAAGGGCCTTTAGATGGGGCTGGGGAGACTCTGTGAGGTAGGCTGCAAACTCAAGCTCTATTAGGATTCAGGCAAGGAGCTCTCCAAAAGGAGAGCACTGGCCTCCTGCGGAGTCAGACACGTGGTTTGAATGTTGACTCTGCAGCTTACTGGCTGCCTGACTTTGGGCAAGTTACTGTAGCATCCTGGTGCCTGTTTTTTCATCTGAAAAATGGGGACCACAGCCACATCAAGGTCATATGAGTTTTAAGTTATTAACTCTATCTGGCACAGAGTAAGGGCAGCCATTACCCTGCTCTGACCAATAGTTAGTAGGCGTTGACAGATTGACTTTTTTTTTTTTTCCCAAGAAAACTCAGAAGTTTGGGAACATGAGTGAAATGTTCTTTTAAATACTGGATCCTAGAACTGAAAATGAAAATATATGTGTTCTGGGGGCCAGGTGGCCACACTCACCAGGCATAGCAGGCCCTGGAGCGCCTAGCTGGCAGGCCCTCCTTGCACAGCTGCTGTACCAGCTGTTCTAGGGCCTGCAGCTGCACCTGATGCTGCTCATGGTGCCGCTGCAGCCTCCACACCCGCTTCTGCAGTGTTCCCAGGAGACTGCCCAGCCCAGCCAGGGAGTTCTGGGCCTGGACTCCAGGCTGTGGCCTGGCAGGAGCAGGAGGAGGGGGCAGGGAGGTCAGGAACATGGTGGCCGTGGCTTCAGGGCCTCCAGATGCTGACCCCAGTACCGCAAGGTGCATAGGGCCAGGGGCTGAGACAGCTGGATCCGGAGACAGGGGCATGGCCTCTGGTGAAGAGGGAGACACGACTGGCTTCTCAGTGCTTCGGGAATTCTGCTGCCTCTGGAAGAAAAGGCATGGGATGAGAGGCATCAGGGTCAGACTTTAAGGGGAACTGTCCTCAGATAAGGCCAGACCTCAAGGAGGAACTTCCTTGAGGGGAGGGCTGAGGGTCAGACTGCAGCAGGGACTTCCCTTAGGAGAGGAGGGCTGAGGATCAGACTCCACAGGTCATTTCCAGGTGGGGAAGACAGGGTCAGACTGCAACAGTGGGACCTCCTTTTGCTCACCTTAGCAGGTGGTGCTGGGGAGAAAATGGATGGCACTGCATCAGGCCGCAGGTAGCGCACACCCCAGCGCCACTGGAAGCAAGAAGGTGTGAAGTGCTCACTGCACAGATGGTGGTGGCAGCTGGGCACCCAGTCCTCATGGCCCATGTGCCTCAGCCAGGCCTGCAGCCGGGGGCCGTCCTTTAGTGGGAACCTGCCAGGGACAGTGGGGTTACAGGGTCAGCAATATCAGGTCAGTCCCACCTCTCTCTGGGGACATGCACACGCAAAGGTCCCTGGGCTCCAAACTTCTGTCTACCTAGGCCAAAAATGGCCCTGCCTCTTACCCAGAGTCTCTCTACCACCAACCTACAACCCAACCTTCAGCTTCACCATTCATTCATTCCTTCATTCATTCATTTATTTTAAAGATTTTATTTATTCATGAGAGACACAGAAAGAGAGGCAGAGGGAGAAGCAGGCTCCCTGTGGGGAGTCTGATGCCAGACTCTATCCCAGGACCCCAGGTTATGCTGTGTCAAAGGTAGACAACCATTGAGCCACCCAGCACCCCATGAGCCACCCAGAGATCCCTTTTTATTTTTTATAATGAATTTATCTGAGACAGAGAAAGAGAGAACACTTGCCTGTGCGTGAGAGCACACACAAGTGGGGGGAGAGGCAGACGGAGAGGAAGAAGGAGACTCCTCAATGAGCAGGAAATCGGAAGTGGGGCTCAATCCCAGGATCATGACCTGAGCTGAAAGCAGATGCTTAACTGACTGAGCCACCCTGGTGCCCTCAGCTCCAGCTTTTGAACACCCAACATCAGCCTACCTCTCCCACTTCTGCTGCCCCTCCCTTCCAGCATCCATACTCTCCTGACTGGACTTTTTTAGCAGCCTCTTTCCCAATCTCCCGACCCATAGCCACTCTGCCCTCCCCCACAATCTGTTCCTCTACATGAACCTGAGAGAGCAGTTTATGAAACTGGGCAAATCTAGAATGTGTCCACATTCATGGGGATGGGGATGGAGGAGGAGTAGGGTGAGGTTATAGATGAAAAGAAATATAAGAAACATCCAATTGCAGATTGTGGTCCTCATCTGCAACAAACCATTTCATAAAAAGACATTTTAACACAGTAGGGGGAAAACTGAACATAAATTGGGTATTGGATAGTTGTAAGAAACTAATCTTGCTAGGTATGATAATTGTATTGGTTTATGCTTCTAAAATAGTCATCCGTTGGAAAAACATTCTGAATATTTATGGGTAAAAGAACTAACATCTAGGATTTACTTTAAAATCATGCATTAAGGGACACCTGGGTGGCTCAGTGGTTGAGTGCCTGCTTAATAATAAATAAATAAAATAAAAATAAATAAATAAATAAATAAATAAATAAATAAATAAAAATAAATAAATAAATAAAAATTAAAAAAAAATAAAGCAACATAAAGATAAATTAAGAAAAATCCCTTTAAAAAAAAATGCATGCATTTTTTTTTTAAAAAAAATCATGCATTACAGGGTGGAAGCAGATAAAACAAATTAGCAAAATGTTGACAATTGGTGAATCTGAGTGACTATGCATGAGAATCCATTCATATAACTTTTTAAAAAAGATTTTTATTTACTTATTCATGAGAGACACAGAGAAAGAGGCAGAGACACAGGCAGAGGGAGAAGCAGGCTTCCTGTGGGGAGTCCAATGTGGGATTCAATCCCAGAATCCTGGGCCAAAAGCAGACACTCAACCATTGAGCCACCCACTGTCCCCATATAACTCTATTTTTTGTGTATGCTTGAAAACAATCGTTAAAAGGTTTCTGAACTCAACAACAAAAGTAACACCATTAAAAATGGGCAAAGGACTAGAACAGATATTTCTCCAAAGAAGATATACAAATGGCCAACAAGTATATGAAAAGATACTCAATGTCAGTAATCATTAGGGAAATGCAAATTGAAACCATCAGGTATCACCTCATAACCATTAGAATGGCCACTATAAAAAACAAAACAAGGGGCCCTGCGGGGCTCAGTAGGTTGAGCATCTGACTTGAGCTCAGGTTATGATCTCCAGGTCCTGGGATCAGCTTCCATACTCAGCGACGAATCTGCATGTCCCTCTCCTGTTGCACACCCTATCCCCCAGCTTGTGCTCATGCTCACGCATGCGCTCTCTCTCTCTAATAAATAAATAAAATCTTTTTAAAAAATAATAAAAATTAAGGGCCCCTGGGTGGCGCAGTTGGTTAGGTGTCTAACTCTTGGTTTCTGCTCAGGTCAAGATCTCAGAGTCATGAGATCAAGCTCCATGTTGGACTTTGAACTCAGCGAGGGGTCTGCTAAAAGTTTCCCTCTCCCGGGATCCCTGGGTGGCTCAGCGGTTTGGTGCCTGCCTTTGGCCCAGGGCACGATCCTGGAGACCCGGGATCGAATCCCACGTCAATCCCACGTCAGGCTCCCAGTGCATGGAGCCTGCTTCTCTCTCTGCCTATGTCTCTGCCTCTCTCTCTCTGTGTGTGTGTGTGACTATCATAAATAAATAAAAATTAAAAAAAAAGTTTCCCTCTCCCTCTTTCCTCCCTACACTCAAGCACATATACGTGTGCTCTCTCAAATAAATAAATCTTTTTTTTTTTTAAAGATTTTATTTCATTCATGAGAGACACACAGAGAGAGAGAGAGAGAGAGAGAGGGGCAGAGACAGAGGCAGAGGGAGAAGCAGGCTCCTTGCAGGGAGCCCGACATAGACTCAGTCCCAGGTCTCCAGGATCACACCCTGGGCCAAAGGCAGGCGCTAAACCTCTGAGCCATCCAGGGATTCCCCATAAATAAATCTTTTAAAAATAAATAAAATAATAACAAATATAAATATAAATAAATAAAATAAAAATTAAAACCAAACGTGTTGGTGAGCATGTGCAGAAACTGGAACCCGATGCACTGTTGGAGGAAAATGTAACATGGTGCAGCCACTATGGAAAACGATACAGTACCTCCTCAAAAAAATTAAAAATAGAATTACCATATGATCCAGCAATTCTACTTCTAGGTATGTACCTGAAAGAATTGAAAGTGGGGTCTTGAAAAGATATTTGCACACTAATGTTCATAACCGCATTATTCACAACAGCCAAAAGCCAATATTCATCAATGGATGAATAGGTAAGAAAAATGTGGCATATGCATACAATAGAATATTATTTAGTCTTAAAAAGGAAATGCTGACACATGCTATAACATGAGTGACCTTCAAGACATTATGGTAAGTGAAGTAAGCCAGTTACATACACACAAAATACCACTTATATGAATTATCTAGAGTTGTCAAATTCATAGAAAAAGAAATAGAATGGTGGTTTCCAGCGGCTGAAGGGAGTAGGAAATTGGAGTTTGTTGTTCAATGCGCATGGAGTTTGTTTCACATGATGACAAAGTTCTGAAGATTGGGTTGCGCAATAATGTGAATATCCTTAATATTACTGAACTGGATATTCAAAAATGGTTATGATGGTAGATTTTATACGTATATTACAATTAAAAATTAAAGTTAAAAAAAATGAACTGAATAAAAGCTTTCCCTGTGGGAATGGGTGGGGATTATCTGAGACTCAAGACTGTCCACAATGAAGACCTCATTTTCCGGCTTCCTTTGCAGCCAGGGGTGGTCACATAATTGAGTTCTGATTGGTCTGTCATGCAGCAGCAGTCAGAAACTGTGACACATTAACTGTTTAAGTGGTTAGATTTTGAGATGGTTTGTTATGTAGCATTAAATAACTAATATAGTCAGTCATCCACACTCCACCTGCACAGTATCTTCCATATCTGTCACATTATATACTTCATATTTTTCTTAAAATTGACCAACTTTAAGTATGAAACAAAGATACCTCGAAGAGAAACTTTACACCACAACTGAAAATGGAAAACCAGTTACCAATTCCAGGAACAGAAGTTGACCAAAAAACAGCTGGATACTTTCTTCTGCTGAGGGCTCTGAGGCCTCTGTCTGTTAAAAGGGCAGAGTAAGGGGTGCTAGAGCAGAGGATAACACCGTCTATAGGTCTATAGGAGACAAGGTAACAAACTCAGGCACAGGCACACAAAGGAATACCATACAGCCCTAAAACAGAATGTGGAGGCACTCTATGAACTGATGTGCTATTTTCAGGCACATGTATTACCTGAAAAAAAAAGGTGCAAACAGCTTTTAGTAACTGTGGCAGGCTCGGTAATGGCCCCCCAAAGATATCCATGTTCAAATCCCTGGAATCTGCAAATACTATGTTGCATGACAAAAGATGTGATTAAGTAAGGATCCTGAGATGAGGAAGTCATCCTAGAACATTCATTTGGGCCCTACATGCAATCCCAAGTATCCTTGCGAGAGGGAGGCCAAGTGGACATTACCACAGATGAAAGCAGAGAAGGTGATGTGACCACAAAGGCAGAGATTGATGTGGCCCCCAGAAGCTGGAAGAGGCAAGACACAGATTCTCTCCTACAGCCAGCCTCACTGGGAGTGCCATCCTGCCAACACCTTGGTTCTGGCCCAGTAAAACTGACTTGCACTTCTGGTCTCCAGAACTGGGAGAGAATAATTTCTGCTATTTTAAGCCATCAAGTTTGTTTCAACATTCACAGGAAACTAATATAGCAATAGAGGGGAAATTAGAACATGTGTTCAGATTTGTTCATATCTGTATAAAGAAACTTTTGGAAAAGACACGTTAAGAAAGGAGGTGGGAAAAAAAAAATAAAATAAAATAAAATAAAAAGAAAGGAGGTGGGCAGGATGAACAGAGATGGGTGCAGGAGCAGGACTTCCCAGCCCAAAGGCAGACAGACAGGGCAGGTGGGGGTGGGGTATAGCTGGTAAAAGGACACAGGCTGACTCAGAAGAGCTGTGGCACCCAGAGAGCAGAACCCCAGGGCACCCAGCCAGGAGCTCTGGCTGCTGTAGTCCCTTTCGCCTCTGTTTGGGATCCAAATCTTCTCATCAACCCCATTCTGCCTCGACACACACAACAACTCTCTCGCAGCAGCATTCCCCAGCCCCTCCTCCTTGGCAGAGACTGACAACTGACCACTCCACATCCCCTTTCTTTCTTCCTTACTAACAAAACTCCAACTTTAGTTGAGGTCATGATGTGCCTCGCTAGAAGACTGTTTCCCAGGTTCCTTTGTGTAGGTGGGGCCAGGTAACTAAGTTCAGGCCAGTGAATACTTTTGTGTCGTGTGAGAAATCTGGCAGGGTACCTTAAAAATGCGAAGGGTCCTCAAATGGATCAGGGCACCTCAAGGAGCAAAGGAGGAAAATATGAAAAACTTCTTCCTTGGGCGCCTGCATGGCTGAGTTGGTTAAGTGTCTGCCTTGGCTCAGGTCATGATCCGGGGGTCCTGGGATCAAGTCCTGCTTCAGGCTACCTGCTCAGCGGGGAGTCTGCTTCTCTCTCTGCTCTTCCCCCCTGCTCGTGATCTCTCTTTCTCTCTCTCAAATAAATAAAACCTTAAAAAAAAAAAACCCACCTCTTCCTCACTTGGTCTTTTTCTTATTCTCTTTTGTTCTTCTGGATGGCAACACATTTACAACGGGCTCTCTAAGAATCTACTTTAAGTAGTCAGTGTCCTCCTTTTCTCTAGAATCGTTTAGTCTTGTTGGTCATCCTTCTAGATCATAAACTGCTAGAAATTCTTCTTTAGGGGATCCCTGGGTGGCGCAGCGGTTTGGCGCCTGCCTTTGGCCCAGGGCGCGATCCTGGAGACCCGGGATCGAATCCCACATCAGGCTCCCGGTGCATGGAGTCTGCTTCTCCCTCCTCCTGTGTCTCTGCCTCTCTCTCTCTCTCTGTGACTATCATAAATAAATTTTAAAAAATTAAAAAAAAATTAAAAAAAAAAAATTCTTCTTTAAAAATGGGTGTGTGGGGCAGCCCTGGTGGCGCAGCGGTTTGGTGCCGTCTGCAGCCTGGGGTGTGATCCTGGAGACCTGGGATCGAGTCCCACATCGGGCTTCCTGCATGGAGCCTGCTTCTCCCTCTCCCTCTGCCTGTGTCTCTGCCTCTATCTCTGTGTCTATGAATAAATAAATAAAATCTTTAAAAAAAAATGGGTGTGTGTGTGTTATTTTCTGGAGCTCCTGGGTAGCTTATTCGGTTAAGGATCTGCCTTTGGCTCCAGTTGTGATCTGAGAGTCCTGGCATTGAGCTTCACATCCGGCTCCCTGGTCTGAGAGGAGCCTGCTTCTCTCTCTGCCCGCTGCTCTGTCTGCTTGTGCATGCGCACACTTTCTCTCTCGTTCTGTCAAATAAATAAAATTTGTTTTTTAAAAGTTATTTTCAAAAAAAACCAAAAAACAAAACAAAAACAAACAAAAAAAATAAAAGTTATTTTCTTCCTTACTAACAATGAATTCAAAATTTCTTCAGGGTGATTAAATGCCCTGCTAAATTATATTTCCCAGTCTCCTTCGTAGTTGGGTTGACCAATGATGAAGAACTCACCATCAGGTGGGGTTTCTGGGAAGGATTTATAAAGGGCTAATCCCACTCACGGTTAGAGCCCCTTTTGCTCTTCCTCCCTTCTCTTTTCTTACCAGGAATGGTGGGCCTTGATGGTTGGGGCACTTGGCAGCCATCTTGCATGGGACTGCATGCAAGGATAACAGCACAGAAAAAAAGGAATCTCAACCCTAATGATTTGTGGGCCTGCCACACCAGTGCTGGTCTTTCAACCTCTGTATGTGGGTTTTTTTTTTTTTAAGATTTTATTTATTTATTCATAGAGACACACAGAGAGAGGCAGAGACACAGGCAGAGGGAGAGAAGCAGGCTCCATGCAGAGAGCCTGACGTGGGAGTCGATCCAGGGTCTCCAGGATCACGTCCTAGGCTGCAGGCGGTGCTAAACCACTGCGCCACCGGGGCTACCCTCTGTATGTGTTTTATTCGAGAGAAAAATAAACCCTTAGTGGATTCTATTATCGTTCAAGATATTTGCTGCCCTTCCCCACATGAAGATTACATATCTCTACTGCACCGACCCGAGGCTTGCACAGACTTGCTTTGGCCAAAGGACTGAAAGTGATGTGGGCCACATCTAAATATAGAATTTATGAGGAGCCATTGGGTGATTCTCCCTATTTTCACTTTTACCCCTTCTACAAGACCAGAAGTTTCCATATAGGGGAGGCTCCTTCAGCCTGAGTCCTGGGTTAGGATACTATACAGTAGGTCCATAAATGGTCTTCAAAGGACATATTGTGAATGAGAAATAAACTTTTGTTGTAGTACGAGATTTTGCATCTGTTATTGTAGCTATATCCTATATGCTATATCCTATAAACTCAGGACTTTCTTACTGCCAGCCAAATGCAATTCCTAACTTCCCATTAGAAGGCTTCCCATTAGAGCTGACTCTGATTTTCCTGAAAGGGCCAAAAACAAATGAATGTTTCCTCTGGCTGCCTGGCAGGCCCTTACGTTATTCCCCTGCAGCCACTTCCCTCTATATGATTCACCTTGTTCCTTCTTGCCATCCACACCTTCTCCTGAATCTCCTTTGCAAACAGCTCCTCACCAAACTCTTAACTATGTGGCTTCTGTAAGACTGACTCAGGGATGAGCCTTGAGGAAGAAATGGGCTAGCTTGTGTGAAGGACGGTCTGGAAGCCATTGGTGGGATTTAAACAACACAGACAAGAACTAATTTTTTATAAAATCATCTGGATGCTCTGTACAGTTGTTATTGTTCTCATTATTATAGGTGAGGCACTTAGAACAGTGCCTGGCATAAGTGCTCTCTAAATAAGTTGTTATTGTTGCTCTTGTCAGGGACACAGAAGCGTAGGCAGGGAGGCCAGGAAGCAGCTATCACAATGTTTCATTAACAGATGATGGCAGCCTGAACTACACCATGAGAGCAGAGGTAATATGAAGTAGTCAGGCTAGAAATGTAGAGCTTTTTGTTGTTGTTGTTGTTGTTGTTGTTTCCTAATAGTTTAGTTAGGATTTTCCCATTTGCATTTATAACTCTACTGCCAAGGTATGAAGGGTTTTGTTGTGATTGTCACAGGGTGGGGATGTGTTTGGAGGATAAAGTCAAAGGATGGGTTGATGGACTGACTGACAGCAGCAGTGCTGAAGAAAGACTGGGAGTGACTCCCAGGTTGTGTGTTCAGTTCTTCAGTGTTTGATGCTTTACCTATCCATGAGCTTTGTCCGGACAGGACCTGTCAGGATCCTCTGTGTCTAGCAGGGGCTTCCATACTCCAGGAGACACTCAGAGTTGCTGAATTAATAAACACTGCCAGAGCAATGTACCTTAAGAAAAAAAAAAAAGCAAATCTGGACACACTGATTTAGGTTTAAAGACTCCTCTGCATTACTCTTACTCTGCACCAGGGTCCCTTCAAGGGACAGGGATTGCTGAGTTTCCTGGGGGAGGCCATCTGAAATGCATTAATGAAATTCAGCCAACAAATATTTACTGAGCACCCCCTATGCAACAGGCATTATTTTAGGGTTGGGGAAATGACAAAAAAAAAAAAAAGTCACTGACATTCTAGTGGAGAAGACAATAAATGAATACATCAAATATGTGATATGCCAAATGGTGATAAGCATCAAAAGGATAAGTAAAGGAATCCCTGGGTGGCTCAGCGGTTTAGCGCCTGCCCTCGGCCCAAGGTGTGATACTGGAGACCCGGGATCGAGACCCATGTCAGGCTCCCTGTGTGAAGCCTGATTCTCTCTCTGCCTGTGGCTCTGCCTCTCACTCTCTCTCTCTCATGAATAAATAAATAAAATCTTTTTTTAAAAAAAAAGGATAAGTAAAATAGGAGGTAAATAGGGAGAATACCTACAGATCTGGGAGAGGATTATCATTTTACATAGAGTGGTGGTCATAAAGGTAAGACCTTTCCAGGTAGAGGAAAAAGCACAAGCAAAGTCCCAGGGGCAACAATGTACCTGGTGTGCTAGGGGAACAGCATGTTGCCAGTGACACTGGAGCACAGTATTAAGGGACAGGAGGAAGGAAATGAGGTCATACAGATACTGGGGATCCAGCCCCTATAGGGCTTTCTGTCTACTCTAGTCTCACCTTATCTTGTATAGAGTGAGGTGGGAGCCAGGAGAGAATCTGAACAGAGGAGGACTCTGATCTGACTCAGGGATATACAGATTCCTTGTGTCTGTGTGTGGGGATCAGAGTGTGGGAGCGGCTTGACTAACGAAGAGGCTACTAAAATAGTGCAGTTAGGAGGTGGTAATGACCAGAACCTGAATTGAGGCAGAGAAGGTTAGAAGTGGTCAATTCTGGATAGATTTTAAAGGAAGAGCCAACAGGATCTGCTGATGGGCTGAATGAGGAATGTGTCCTACCCCATTTAGACTAAGGTTAACAGGGATACACCTGTCATCCCAAAGAGTCAGGTTTATTTACCATTGTGATGAGGAAAATTGCACACCAGAAATACCAGAAGTGAGGAGTCTCAACAAAGGAAAAGACAGGGTTATTACTTGAGTTTGGGAGAAGGGTGAATTTTAGGTGAAATGTAAATGAAACTGTTTGGATAGGCTTAAAGCAAAGCAGAACTGTGTGTAAAGGGACAGATACTAGGTTTGGGTTGTGAAAGTGAGTCCAGGGTCCTGTCTCCTTGAAAGCAATAAAGTTGGGATGCCTGGGTGGTTCAGCGGTTGAGCATCTGCCTTCATCTCAGGGTGTGATCCTGGGTTCTGGGGATCAAGTCCTGCATCAGGCTCCCTGCGAGGAGCCTGCTTCTCCCTCCCCGTGTGTCTCTGCTTCTCTCTGTCTCTCATGAATGAATAAAATCTTTTTTTTTTTTTAAAGCAGTAAAGTTTAGGTAGATGTGGAAAAACTATGTCCAGAAATGCCTTACCTGAAGCTCTGCACCTGGGCAGAAGCAACTGAGGTTGCTTCCCTGTGTCAAAGTGACAACTCTTCCAGGTGCTAAGCGAGATGTTTCATTATTACTGATAGAATTCCAAATGGCGAAGTTTATGATAGTCTACGATTTTAAACAACAAAGTTTCCTAGCAAAAAAGCAGCAGTCAGTCAAAGAAGAAGGATTATTTTTCACTTTATATCTGCAGCATCTGAGAAAAATAGAAATATTTTCTCTTATTAACTCTTCAGTCGAATTTTCCCGTGTCTTTTATTCCAGCTGGGGAATAATAAGTGGGAGGACAGATTTTTTTTTCTCTTTTTTTCTTTCTTTCTTTTTTTTTTTTAACAGTTCAAGCTCATTTTTACTTTCCCCAATGTGAGGAAAGAAAAGAGGTAGGTATGACTCTTAAGATTTCCTGCCTGAATAACAGGAAAGATGGAGCGAGCTCTTAACTGAAATAGGAAAGGCTGTGGAAAGTTTGGGAGAGAGACAAGATCAGGAGCTCAATTTTGGATGTTTTGCGTTTGAGATAAATTCGTGGAGATAACAAGTGGGCAGTTTTAGGGTCCTTCCCCTACACAGTCCCACTTCTCATGCTCGCTGCTTTCACTACCTGTAGTTTATCGTCCACCCCTGCGTTTAAAACTTCTGCACCTCTGCGTGTGCTGCGTTTAGGGCTGAGAACACCGTCTCTTCACTTTGCTAGTCCTGCTTCCAGACACCTGCAAGCTGGACCAGGCGCGCGGGCACAGCTGCAGTTACCCTCGGGCTCCGCCCCCAGCCCCACCCCAGCCCCGCCCCCCGAGCCCCGCCCCGCGCTTGCGCTCACTTGTAGAAGCTCACGGGGCGGTTGTCAGCGCCCAGTCGGCCCGCAGTGTTGGAGCAGTTCGGAGCCCGGCAGTACTTGGGCATGGCTGTTCCACCCCGCTGAGTCCTGCCCAGTCTGCAGCTGCACTTAGATCCTCGCAGGGCGCCGCCGAACCCCACCCTGCCCGCTCTCCGCCTACCTCACGTGATGGCCCTTGGTGCCTCATCACGTGCAGGGAGGGAAGAGAGCGCCTGCGCACTACGCGCCCAGCCGCGTTACCACAGTTACGCCCTGGTCACGTGGTGAGTGGGGAAAGCGCGAGGACGTCGGCGCAAAGCCAGTTCTTAGGCATCCGGACCTTACCACGTGTTGGGGGAGACAGGGGGGAGTCGCGGCTTTTCTGAGCATGCGCCGAGTGGTCGGTCTCTTTGGACTCCACCCCTCCTTACATCCGGGCGACTGCCACTGCGTGGGTAGTTGCTGGGGGTGGGGAGTGCGGCAAAAAGCGAACTGGAGGCTTTGATCTTCGCTACGTAAAAAGTTAACACCTAGGGATCCCTGGGTGGCGCAGCGGTTTGGCGCCTGCCTTTGGCCCAGGGCGCGATCCTGGAGACCCGGGATCGAATCCCACGTCAGGCTCCCGGTGCATGGAGCCTGCTTCTCCCTCTGCCTGTGTCTCTGCCTCTCTCTCTCACTGTGTTCCTATCATAAATAAATAAAAAAAAAATTAAAAAAAAAAAGTTAACACCTAAATGCTTAATGGTGAAAACAGACCGCGTAAAGAACGCCACTTCCTTGGTCAGGCATTAAGTAGAGGAGCTCCGGTTCCACCCGGCCGTAGGCTTCGGTCCACCTCTCGGCCCTCATTGGTCAAAACCGGCACCCGGCGGCCCTGACATTGGCCAGACCCGGGCCTGCCGCGTCCAATGGGCGGCGGCGCCGGCTTTCCCGCGGCCGTTTGCTCTTCCAGTGGGTCGTGAAGGCGGCGGCGGCGGCGGCGGCGGTTGAGGAGCCTAACGGTTGCCTGGCTCCGGCGCGTCGATGGCGGCCTTGGGGCCCGGAGGCTACGCGCGCAACGATGCAGTGGAGAAGCTGCCGACCGGCGCGGCGGGGGTTCCGGCGCGGAGGGGCCAGTGCTCTCCGCCCCCCGCCCCGCCGCTCTGTCTCCGGCGGCGGACACGACTCTCGACGGCGGCGGAGGACACGGTGCAGAACCGGGTGAGGAGCTGTTTGCCCTGCCCACCCCAGTCCCGGGGTTCGGCGGCCTCCCCCGGCCCCGCCCCCGGATCGCCGGCCCCGCCTCAGCCCTCGGCTCATTCCACCTTCTCTCCCCACCTGCCCGCCCTTGCCTTCCACCCTTACCGACGTGGAATTCTTGGCGCATGTTGCCACCCCAGGTTACGGACACTGTGAGTAAATGTAAAACCTCAGCAGCGCTTCCGAAGTGGGGGTAGACGTACAGAATAGTCCCCGACGTCCTTAGATAGAAAATCAAAGGCGATTTTAGAGTAGGTACAAGGAATTCTCTTAGCACACCAGCGACTTAAAAAATGGTTCTCCAACTCTCCGAGCTACAAAGTCTATTTTTATAAAAGAGAAGTTGACAGTAATCATGCCACGGAGTTGCAGGGAGCAGAGATGAAATCGTGACCATGACCTGCTCTTGGCAGAGGCCAGATAGAGGGTGGAAACACGGTAGATCCTGGTGGATCTTGTTTCTGCCACCTGGCGTCCTGCTGCACTCTGATTATATCACCCATTCCTGGCTGCAAGGCTAGGCAAGTGGCCCCTCCCCACCTCTCTGGCAGTACCTCCATTGTCCTCCCTTTTATCAATGTTAGGTCACTCACACTAGCCAGCTGTTTTCCCGAGGCTCCAAGCTCTTTACCGCCTCCCAAGTGTTTGCTGAGTCCTTTGGACTTTTTTGCTGCAGTCCACCTGGCTGGCTCCTCATTCCTCAAATCTCAGCCTGAATATCCCTAGCCTGAGCCGCCTGAGCCGCCTTTTTTAACCCCCCCCCCCAACCTAAGATAGACACCTACTTTAATCTCTTACCTAGCATGCTGTACTTCATAGCTTTTCTCTTGTATGTCCCTGAAAGTACTTGTGAGCTCTAAACTGCATGTAAAATAAAGGAATAGCAATGGGGATTTCAGAGAGACAGCAACGTGGTTAAGCGGCCTCTGGACCCAGACTGTCTGGGCTTAAACCTTAATTCTGTTCTTGTTATGAACTTTTCTGTGCCTCAGTTTCCTCATCTGTCAAATGATGATAATATAAATATTCCCTTGCAGGGTATTTGTGAGGATTAAGTGAACTCACGTATTTTTTTTTTATTTTTTTAGTTTTTATTTATTTATGATAGTCACACACACAGAGAGAGAGAGAGGCAGAGACATAGGCAGAGGGAGAAGCAGGCTCCATGCACCGCGAGCCCGACGTGGGATTCGATCCTGGGTCTCCAGGATCGCGCCCTGGGCCAAAGGCAGGCGCTAAACCGCTGCGCCACCCAGGGATCCCGAACTCACGTATCTTAAGTATTAGAACGATACCTGGCACATTTCAAGTACTCTTATTAGTGGTAGCTACTACTGCTTTGATTGTGTATCTTGGATAATTGGCGTCATTTATTTATTCTTGTTTGGTGGCACAGAGTCCATCTGGCTTACAAAAATGTACTCTAAAAATGACCATTTATTATATTAATGCCCAGTAATGCTGGTTGACAGAAAAACAATGTGAGTGCCATTGTTTGATTGCTTGGAATAGAGTCCTGCTGCTGCTCCTTCCTGGGTGGGTTACCTCTCTGGGCCCCTTTATAGCCTCATCTGTAAGATAGAGATGATGATGATGATGATGATGATGATGATGATGATGATAATGACCACATCATAGGGTTATTGAGAGCTTAAGTCAGTACAGGTATTTAAACAGTGCCTGGCTCCTGGTAAATGCTCAAGAAGAGTTAGCTATTATTATCCTATGTTTGCCTCTCATTTCTAAAGCCAAAGACTTGCTTGAGAATGTTTTGCTTTATAATAATTTGAAACTAGGGGATCCCTGGGTGGCTCAGCAGTTTGGCGCCTGCCTTTGGCCCAAGGTGTGGTCCTGGAGTCATGGGGTCGGGTCCCGTATCGGGCTCCCTGTGTGGAGCCTGCTTCTCCCTCTGCCTGTGTCTCTGCCTCTCTGTGTGTGTGTGTGTGTCTCTCATCAATAAATACAATCTGTAAATTTAAAAAAATAATAATAATTTGAAACTAGTATATTCAAAATATGAAATTCTAATTTTCTAATTCTAATTTTATAATTTTCACAATTCTAATAGTCCATATTCTAAACAGTTTCAATCAACCATGATAGTGACTTGTTCATTTAAATTTTTTTTAAAGTCTTTTTTTTTAATTTTTTTAAATTTTATTTATTTATGATAGTCACAGAGAGAGAGAGGCAGAGACACAGGCAGAGGGAGAAGCAGGCTCCATGCACCGGGAGCCCGACGTGGGATTCGATCCCGGGTCTCCAGGATCGTGCCCTGGGCCAAAGGCAGGCGCCAAACTGCTGTGCCACCCAGGGATCCCACTTGTTCATTTAAATTACTTTGCTTAGAGAATTTAAGAATTTTAAGTGTGACTATTCATTTGTTTTTTTACTTGTTGAACCTCTAGACTATGAATTTGCTGAGGGAACAGATGGTGTCCACTCTTGCTCACTGCTGTGTCTCTCCTTCAGGGCCCGAGGTACTGGCTTTGGAGCCAGAAACTGGCTGGGTTTGTATCCCAACCTTGCCATTTCACAGGTGTGGGAATTTGGAGTGATGACAGTTGTGCCTTCTTCTTTGGGTTGTGGGGTTTCAAATCTTTCATCCATATAAAATACTTAGAAATGTACTCAGAGGCCGCCTTTTCAGTGAGGCCTCTCCTTCCCCTATACTCCCAATCTTCTTCCCTGCTTTATTTTTCTCTCTTGCTCCTATCATCATCTGACATCTATTTTACATATTCTGTATATTTTTATGTTCTCCATCCCATCTCAACTAGGGCAGGGATTTTTGTCTGTCTTCCTCACCATTCTGTGTCCTTCAAAGGAATCTCGAGAACAAATGTTAGGTGTTGGTGGCATGACTGTAGAAGCTCAGTGTTGTATGTAACAGGCACTGAATGGGTGCCTGAGGCACTGGTGCCACAAAGGATCTATTGGGACAGGTTCTTCTGACCTGGGCTTTTTCCCCACAGGTGTCACTCGAGAAGGTACTTGGCATCACAGCCCAGAACAGCAGTGGCCTAACCTGTGACCCCAACACAGGCCATGTGGCCTACCTAGCAGGGTGAGTGAATGAATGGGACTTGGTTTTTCCATCTGTAGAATGCAGATGAGCTCTCTACCCCTGAGGGCTGTGGAGAGGATTCCACAGATCCATCTGTGTCTAGAACAGTACTGGCTTATGGTGAGCACTATGAAAGCCCTACTGTAACTGCAGGTGGCATGTGGCAATGATTCTCGGAAAGACCCAAGCCATGGTGTCAGACAGCCTGAATTTGTGTCCCAGCTTCAACTTGTACTCTTCTGTGAATACCTCCTTTTTCTTTACTTTTTTTTTTTTTTTTTAAGATTTTTATTTATTTATTTTTGAGACACATAGGCAGAGGGAGAAGCAGGCTCCTCGCAGGGAACCTAATGTGGGACTTGATCCCAGGACCCCATATCATGCCCTGAGCCAAAGACAGCTGCACAACTGCTGAGCCACCCAGGTGCCCCAGCACCTCCTTTTTCATTCATAAAACAGAACTAATGATATCTTCCTCTTAGGTAGTGGAGAGGACTGAAAAATATCCTCCTACTGTTTATTCCACAAATACTGACCTAGTCTGTTCTAGGCACTGAAGGGACCCCTCCTCGCTTCTAGGGCATGACAGACCTGTGGTCATTCCTGATGAATTGTATCTATTATTCAGTCTTTGGGATGCAGTCCAGGGGTGGACTCTTAAATCTGACAGGTGTGGATTCATATTCCCACTCTGTCCCCGACCTGCTGGTGGCCCTGGGCAAAGGATTTTCCTTCTCTGGTTTTCAAGTTTCCTCATCTCTAAAAGGGAGACTAAGATGTCCAGCTTCACCTGGTAATTGTCACAGGATATTTTTATTTTTTTAAAGATTTTATCTGGGACACCTGGGTGGCTCAGCAGTTGAGCGTCTGCCTTTGGCTCGGGGCATGGTCCTGGGATCTGGGATCGAGTCCCGCGTTGGGATCCCTGCAGGGGGCCTGCTTCTCCCTCTGCCTGTGTCTCTGCCAATCTCTCTCTGTGTGTCTCTCGTGAATAAATAAATGAATCTTTTTTTTTTTAATAAAGATTTGATCTATTTATTCACGAGAGACCGAGAGAGATTGGCAGAGACACAGGCAGAGGGAGAAGCAGGCTTCCTGCGGGGAGCCTGATGGCAGGACTCAATCCCAGGACCCCAGGATCACGACCAGAGCCAAAGGCAGATGCTCAGCCACTGAGCCCCCGAGGTGCCCCAATTGTGAGGATTTAAAGAGATGGTGCACATAGATCTTTAGGAGCCTAGGGCCTGACAGAGGAAGTGTTGGTTTTTATTTAAGAATATATTATTTAGGGCAGCCCAGGTGGCTCAGCGGTTTAGCGCCGCCTTCAGTCCAGGGCCTGATCCTGGAGACCCGGGATCGAGTCCCACATCCAGCTCCCTGCATGGAGCCATTTCTCCCTCTGCTTGTGTCTCTGCCTCTCTCTCTCTCTCCCCTCTCTCTCTCTCTCTCTCTCGTCTTTCATGAATAAATAAATAAATAAATAAATAAATAAATAAAAATTAAAAAAAATAATAAAAAAAGAATATATTATTTAGGGGTGCCTGGTGGCTCAGTCAGTTAAGCATCTGCCTTTGGTTCGGGTTATGATCTCAGGGTCCTGGGATCAAGCCCCACATCGGGCTCCCTGCTCAGGGGGGAGCCTGCTTCTCTCTCTCCCTCTGCCTACTGCTCCCCCTGCTTGTGCTCTCTCTCTCTCTGTGTGTGTCAAATAAAAAAAATCTGTAAAAAAGAATATATAGTACTCTAAAATTCTCAGCATAAATACCTGGAGGGAGAAGAGAGAATCTTCTGTCCAGAGGGAGCCTTATTTATATATGGGCTCTTTTGTTGGGAAGAGAATCATCCCTGGACCCCCATTACTTCCCTTAGTTTTGACACATTTTCCTCTTTCTCCCCAGCTGTGTGGTGGTGATTTTGAACCCCAAGGAGAACAAGCAGCAGCACATTTTTAACACTGCCAGGTATGCTGGGGCCTGGGCATTGGGTAGTGGTGGGACTGGGGTCCTGGCGCATGCTCCCTTCCCCATGTTGCTTGGAAGCTTGAGGTGGGTGACTAACTCATTCACTGACACATGGGTTCGGCGACATTCTGCTGCCTTGTGCTAGGTAGTGATCCAGTGCTCACGATAGCGAACAGAAAAAATGAGAATCTCTGCTCTTGTAGGGTTGACAGCTCATCGTTGGAGACAGACTAAACCAGTTGGCAAACTACTAGCTAACTCTGACCATTGCTGTGGAGGAAATGATGAGGATTAGGGCAGGTGTGTGGGCACTGACCAGTGGGGGAGAAGGGAGCCATGTCAGAGGGCCCAGGAGGGCCTCTCGGAGGCTGGGACCTGAGAGAAGTAAGGAGGTGACCCTTGTGCAAGTGTGGGGAGAGTGTTCCAGGTAGAGGGAGCAGCAAGGGCAAAGGCCCTACAGTGGTTACAAATCTTGAGTTTTTTGAGGAGCAGCCCAGGGATTCCTGTGCCTGAAATGGAGGAGTGAGTGAAGGCGAGGTGAAGCAGAAACAGAAACCACTGCTGGGTATTGGCAATTTTTTGACTTTTTTTTAAATCTTTATTTATTTATTTTAATCTATGATAGTTACACAGAGAGAGAGAGGCAGAGACACAGGCAGAGGGAGAAGCAGGCCCCATACACTGGGAGCCCGACGTGGGATTTGATCCCGGGTCTCCAGGATCGCACCCTGGACCAAAGGCAGGCGCCAAACCACTGCGCCACCCAGGGATCCCAATTTTTTGACTTTTTATATTGCAATAGTTTTTTGTTTTTTATTTTTTTTAATTTTTATTTATTTATGATAGTCACACAGAGAGAGAGAGAGAGAGAGGCAGAGACATAGGCAGAGGGAGAAGCAGGCAGAGGGAGAAGCAGGCTCCATGCACCAGGAGCCCTGACGTGGGATTCGATCCTGGGTCTCCAGGATCACGCCCTGGGCCAAAGGCAGGCGCCAAACCGCTGCGCCACCCAGGGATCCCTGCAATAGTTTTAGACTTTTAACGAACCGTACAAAGAATGCCTGTATAACCATCTATATAGGTAATTTTTTTTCCAAACCATTTGAGAGTAAGCTGCCGACAGGATGCCCCTGTACCTCTGAATGTTTCAGTGTATATTTCCAGGGAGGGAGGAGTTACCATTCAAAACCACAATACACTCAGCAAAAGCAGGAAATTAAAATTGGTACGTCACTACCATCTAGGTCTCTTTCGAGTTTTGCCATGCATCTCAAGAACGTTCTTTTTTTTCTTTTTTTTTTTTTTAAGATTTCATTTATTCATGACAGACACAGAGAGAGGGGCAGAGACACAGAGGGAGAAGCAGGCTCCACAGGGACTCTATCCCGGGTCTCCAGGATCACGCCCCAGGCTGAAGGCCCCGCTAAACCGCTGGGCCACTGGGGCTGCCCCCAGGAACATTCTTTATAGCAAAAGGATTCTGTCCAGGGATCCCTGGGTGGCGCAGTGGTTTGGCGCCTTCCTTTGGCCCAGGGCGCGATCCTGGAGACCCGGGATCGAATCCCACGTCGGGCTCCCGGTGCATGGAGCCTGCTTCTCCTCCCTCTGCCTGTGTCTCTGCCTCTCTCTCTCTGTGACTATCATAAATAAAATAAAATTCTTAAAAAAAAAAAAAAAAAAGGATTCTGTCCAGAATCACGTGTTGCATTTAGTGGTCTCTTTAGTCTTCAGACTGAAGCAGTTTTTTCATCTGTCCTTGACTTTCCTGACCATGACACCTGAGGAGTATGGGCCAGGTATTTTGTAGAATGCCCCAGCCTTTGGTGTGTCTGATGTTTCCTCATAAACTGAGGTTCTGCAGCAGAAGAAGTGCTACTTTCTCCTCAGTGCATTCTAGCGGGAGTGGCATGGTACTGGTATCTCCTGTGACCAGTGGTGTTCACTTGGGCCCCTGACAAAGGTGGCATCTGCTTTCCCATCATGGGGCTTTCCCACCGTGAAGCCTCTCTTTTCTTCCGGTGATTAGCGAGCATCCTGTGGGGAGCTTCTGTGAAACTGCAGATACTACCCTGTTCCTCCCCAGACTTTTGTTTACTGGTCATAGCATGGCTTTGACATATTTCAAGGCTCTGCAGAGAATTCTGATGTGCGAACAGTGCACTGCCCTGTCAGGTTAGATAACTTGGGCAGGACTTCCCTGTGTTGAGGTCTCTTCACCTCAAAACTGGCTCAGAGTCCTGACTTCGAGAACGCACCTGAGGAATCAGTGCAGTGATGCCCATATAGCATTTTGCAGAGGGCCGGGCATAGGGTCAGGGCATGCGACAGGTTAGGAGTGGCTGCACACAACAGAAACCCACAACAATCATGGCTTCAGACACAAGGGCATACTCTTCTTGCACAATGGTGGGCACCCAGATGGCTGGTGTCTCTGTAAGCATCAGGAACCCCAGTGTGCCTGTCTTTCTGTTCCACCATGCCTGTTGTGAGGCTTCTTGAGGTTGTGTCATGGTCCAAGATGGAGTTCTGGCTGTCACGTCCAGAAGGAGAACAACTGGGGATCAGATCGAAGAATCCCCTTTGAGAAGCTTTTCAGGAAATCCCACCCAGCATTTCAGCTTACCTCTCACTGGATAGAATAAATCAGGTAGCTGTGTAGCTGCAAGAGAGGTGAGGAATGTACTCCTGCTGGGGACACTGCCATCCTAATTAAAATTTGGGTTCTAATCCAAATTGGACAAGGAGGGGCAAATGGCTATCCCATAGGCAGCTTGCCTTGTCTGCCGCTGGAGGAGTGATGGGAAGCCACCAGAGAGTTGAGGGGATGCTGATAAATGTTCTATGATAGGTTGTCAAAGCTCGGAGCATTTACTTAATTATCTGCACACTAATTAACTCATGTGAGGGAGACAATCATTGGACAATTAACATAGATAAAAGGGAGAGGGAGAGGAAAACAACAGTGTAGTCTGGGAACCATGAAACTTGCTGCCAAGAAAACGTGCAAACTAGTCTAGTCATTCAGCCCTTGTGCAGGCTGGAGAGAAACATGTTGATTGTTCATGGGTTTTCCAGAATACTTTGTGTATTTAGCAATGGAGCACATGCTGCAGGCTGTCTCCTGTGCTGTCTTCCAGGCTCCTCCCCTCAGCGCCACCCCCATTGTTAGGCCAGATCTGTACCATTTCCTGCTCCTGAATTTCTCAGGGATACAGGATGGGTGGGGTCTCAGGGAGCCTACCCCCTGCTGAGGGAGAGAAAAGGAAGGTCCCTGTACAGTGACCACCCTATCTGGGTTTGGGGCCTTTGTTTTTTCCCCCATTTCCCTTTGCCACTGCTCCCCTACTGACAGCAGGTAAAGCAAGGAACGCACTGTGTGCTGTGCTGATCACACAGGCAGCATTGGCTCTATGGGAGCTGCTGGCACTCCCCTCTCCTGGCCTCTTTCAAGGCTTGGGAGCAAAAGGTGGGCAGAGTTGTGGGAGCACAGCCAGATGGGAGTCTGGCTGCCTGTCCTCCTTGAAACCAGTGACCAGCCCCTTTCCTTACTCCCAGGAAGTCTTTGAGTGCTCTGGCCTTCTCCCCTGATGGGAAGTACATAGTGACAGGGGAGGTGAGTTGTGATGGTGATTGGGTGGGAAGGGATCTTGGGATCGCTCCTTATACCCCTGCCTTATACCCTAGAATAGCTTCTTCCCAGGCCAGAAAGCCCCTTGGCAGATGGGGGTGGTGGCTTTTGGGCATGTCCTGGGGCAGTGCCAATTTCAGCCCTAATAGCCCTTCTAGCCCTGCCTGGTACACAACTTATCAGCAGTAATGGCCCCACCTTCCCCAGAACGGGCACAGGCCTGCGGTGCGCATCTGGGACGTGGATGAGAAGAGTCAAGTGGCAGAGATGCTGGGCCACAAGTATGGCGTGGCCTGTGTGGCCTTCTCCCCCAATATGAAGCACATTGTGTCCATGGGCTACCAGCACGACATGGTACTCAACGTCTGGGACTGGAAGGTGAGATGGCCGGTGGGAGTATGAGCAGGTAGCCAGCTGCCAGAGCACCCTGAGGCTCAGGCATTCAGCAAACGAAATGAGATAATTTGGTAAAGTGTTCATTTATCCAGAAAATATTTATTGAACACCTACTGTATGCTGGTCCCTGTTCTAGACATTGTGAGGCATATGACGAGCTCTCAACTAGTGGAGTTACATAATTATTTTCATGTCAACCAGCTGTGACCTTGAGCAAATGATTTGACTTCTGTGTGAGTCATCCTCATGTGTAAAATGGATATGCTAGCATCTACCTTATCGAGTTCTGAGAATTCAAGAAGTTGATACAAACTGGAAGACTGGATGTTGGAACAGCTAGGGGAGGACTTGGAGGTGCAGAAATGGGTACCAAGTCCTGGCTCTCCTCATAATCTGGTGTGTGATCTTGAGCACATGACTCCACCTCTCTGAGCCTGGAAGAGGTAGGGAGAAGCACCTTCCTAGCATCTAGGACTATTGAGAGGATTACATCCTGTGAAGGCTCAGCCATGTGTGATCTATAGAGGTTGGACTCTTGGGGAGAGCTCTGGAACTTACACGTGGAAACCTTTCCAAGCCTCAGTGTTCTCTGTATTGGGAATGATATGAGTGCCACACATAGGCTTTCCCATAAAGCAGCTCACTGGAGGACTCAAAGAAAAATGACTTGGAGCAGGGGAGGGTGGGGAGATGCAGGGCTGAGGGCAAAGGCACAAACGATCCAATGGGTAGGTGCTAGAGTGAACTTCTCTGCATTGATTCTTCCAGAAAGACATCGTGGTGGCTTCCAACAAAGTATCATGCAGGGTCATTGCTCTCTCCTTCTCAGAGGACAGCAGCTATTTTGTCACCGTAGGGAACCGACATGTGAGGTTCTGGTTCTTGGAAGTCTCCACAGAAGCAAAGGTAGGTTTCTGCCCCTGCCCCCTTAGCCAAGCCTGGGGAGTAACCACTGAGGGCAGTATGGACTCCTGTTTCTACCTGAGGTTTAGAGGCTGTGGTCTCAGAAGCTTTCTGGCCTCCGGTTCAGCTTCAGCTTCTGGGCTTCTCTCCAGGAGCTGTGAGGCCCTGCTGGGAAATATCTTCCCCACCCACTGACCCTGGGACCAGACCTCTTTCCTAGACTGCTGCCTTCCAGCCACTCTGCCTGGAAGTGTGTGCTGTTTTTTTCTTTCCTTCTCTTCCATTTGGCGGAATGTCTCAGAGTCCTTCTGTTTAGCTATGTGTCATATTCTCTGGTCGGGAGAGTTCCATGGTGACCTTGCTGTGGTCTAGGCCATGTGGACAGTGTCTTACTGTGCCCTGCTATGCCTCCAGGTGACGGGCACAGTTCCCCTCGTAGGGCGTTCGGGCATCCTGGGTGAGCTGCACAACAACATCTTCTGTGGTGTGGCTTGTGGCCGGGGCCAGATGGCAGGCAACACCTTCTGTGTGTCCTACTCGGGCCTCCTTTGCCAGTTCAATGAGAAGAGAGTGCTGGAGAAGTGGATCGACTTGAAGGTACACCACCCTCCCTCCTTGCCATCAGTGGGGAAAACACTCTTCCCAGGACATGTCTCAAGGGACACTCAATAATATCCCTACCTAGTAGCTGGTCCCACTAGCTCTGGGTTTGACTGCTCAGAAGTTGTGCTTGTGAGACTCTGGGTGAGTGAGTTTCCCTCCCTGGGACTCAGGTTCCTCATCTGTAAAATGGAAAATGTAAGGCTTTTAGCACAGGTTCCTCATCTGTAATCTGTAAAATGTAAGGACGCTTAGCACCATACCTGGTACCCTATAATGGGGTCAAGGCTATAATTGCTGTCCCATGACTGTTAGATCCAGTTCCCATTTCTCTTCACTGAGTTCTCTTAGCTGGTGGGATGACCTGATTGATGGATTGATTGATTGATTGATTGGATGACCGCATTTACAAAACAAACTAAGGGGGGATCCCTGGGTGGCTCAGCGGTTTGGTGCCTGCCTTCAGGCCAGGGCATGATCCTGGAGTCCTGGGATGTCCTACATAGGGTTCCCTGCATGGAGCCTGCTTCTCCCTCTGCCTGTGTCTCTGTCCCACCCCCCCATGAATAAGTAAATACATAAAAATATTAAAAAAAAAAAAAACAACTAAGGTATTATTGACTTAATGTTTCAGTCAAAAAAGACTATTAAAATATGTAACATTTTCTTTTTTTAAACATTTAAAATTAAAGGCTGATATATCTATAAATTGCAGAACCACATTTCTTCAGGATCTGAGGGTTTGAATCCACACTTTTCTTGTGTTCCCTCCTTTTCCTACTCCTTTTGTGGCTCTCTTCCAGAACTCACCTTTAAGGCTAATGGCACGGTGTAAGGCCTGTGGAAGAATTTGAAATTTCGTCTGTTTTTCCTAGTTGGTTAAACATCATTTTTTTTTTCTCATTTGAATCTTCTTTTTAGAACTTTAGCAGCTCAAGCAAGTCCAAAGCTTCCAACAGATGGACAGTTAGCCCCTGAGCAGTTGTCTTAAATGACTTATAAATTAAATCCCTCTAGATTTGGAAAAGCTCCTCTAATCTGTATCCAGAGGTCTGGCACTTCGTGCCCCTTCCATCTGTGTATCCTGGCAGGATAGATAGTCTGATAGTCTTTTCTGTATATAGTAACATTTTTCTGTGTTGCTTTGAAGTATCTCTATGAAGTTGTTTTTAAACAGTAGGGGAAAAACATAAGCCTCAAATTCAACCCTGGTACTGCATGTTACCTATCTGAAGTCACAAATTGCTGAACAGATTATTTTCCACAGACAGCTGAGTTCCTCTGTAGACAGTGATAACAGTTCTGTCACAGTTTGTGCCTCTGTCTGCCTGCTGGCACGTTTTCTCCAATAGTGACTGCCATCTCCTGACTTCAGAAGTTTAACATTTGCCAAAATGGGCTTCTCAAACCCAAGGAACTCTAAGGCTTCTCAGAGGCTGAATTCTGCTCTGTTAGTCCCTGTGTCTCTGAACTGGGCCACATGCAGCACCAAGTCCACTTGGGTCCCCTTTGCCCCCACAGGTCTCCTTATCTTCATGCCTCTGTGTCAGCCAGGAGCTCATCTTCTGCGGCTGCACAGATGGGATCGTCCGCATGTTCCAGGCCCACAGCCTGCAATACCTTGCAAACCTGCCGAAACCACACTACCTTGGGGTGGACGTGGCCCAGGCTCTGGAGCCCAGGTACTGCCTAGCACAGGGTAGGAGAGGGGCCCACGCAGAGTCTGTCTCCCGACATCCATTCGTGCATCAAGCTTCATGTACCTATCTGGCTGGCCCTGCGCTGGAAGGATAGAGCTATTACAAGGCAGCAAAATCTCTGCCACCATGAAGTCTGCAGTCTGGTGAGGGAGCTTGATGCCAAACAAGTTTACAAACAAGGTCATTTGAGATCGTCATAAATGCTTGGGTGAAATAAACCAGGAACTCAGGAAGGAATAGTGCCTGGGGGTCAGGCTATGTTGATTGGGAGCCAGAGGAAGTCTCTGGTGAGGAGGAGCCAGCTATGTGGAGAGGTAGGTCCTAATAGCAAGTATAAAGACCTGAAGGGGAAAGTTCCCTGGGCTTGGTGTGTTGCAGGTACAACTAGAGGCTGCATGGCCAGAGCTCATTGTGCCAGGGAGAATGTTAGGAGACTGGTCTGAACATTGATGGAAGCCTGCAGGGGAGCTTATAGTCTTTTCTGGGGTCATTGGGAAGCCACTGGAGATTGCAGGCGTTGGCATTAGTTATATGGTTGGCCTTAAGCATTAAATCCGTCTGGCTGCCATGTTGAAAGCAGGTTGAACGGCTGAGCTATGGTGTATCTTCCCCTTTGTTGTAAGGCTATTGGGGGCAAGGGCTACCTAACTGGGTGCTGGGTGCCTGGGGCTGCCTGTTTGTAAATTGCTGGACACTACCTCCTGGATACCTTTTCTGAGTGACACACAGTGTTGTGTTATAGTGACCAGGCCGCCCAGCCCCCCTGCCACCTTTGCCGTGTGTGCTTTAGTTTCCTCATCTGTGAAATATAGTACCTACCTCTCGTGGATACTAAGGATTCAGGATAGCTAAAGCTCTCTGATCGTCGCGTAGTAAGTGCTCAGTAAACTATAGCCTTTGTAGGGAGGCCCTAGGCCAGGGGACAGCACCCCAGCCCTGGCATAGGGACTTTTGGTCATGTATTGGTGAGGCCAGTGTGAGAGAACTAAGGTACATGCCCATTATCCTTCCATGCTCAGAAAAAGGATGGAGCTTGGGTTGGGTGAGATGAGGGAAGGTGAAAATTCAGATGTTCTCAGGGGCCAGGCAGGAACTTCCAGTTAACAACCACTGTACTAGAAGCAAAAGCAAAAGAAGAAGGAGAGAAGAAGTAGAGTTGAGAGTGGGAGATGAACCATCTCAATTATCATAAGGGATGGCATTGCCAAGCAAGAGGCAGCTTGAGTGTCACCAGAGGCAGCTGTCATTGATGGCAGCTTGAGTGTCACCAGAGGCAGCTGTCATTGATACTCACACTGCCATTGATGGCGACTGATAACCCATGTGGCCTTGTTAGCTTCCTCTTCTGCAGGAAGGCAGAAGCAGTCTACCCAGATACAGTGGCACTGACCTTCGACCCCATCCATCAGTGGCTGTCCTGCGTGTATAAGGACCACAGCATCTACATCTGGGACATCAAAGACATCAACAAAGTAGGCAAGATGTGGTCGGAGCTCTTCCACAGCTCCTACGTCTGGAACGTGGAGGTGAGCCCCCCTTCCTCTCTGCCCATGCTCAGCTCCCATCCGGGGCTCAGCTGGGGAAAGCTTCTGCAGTTTGGGGAACCCATTCAGCCATTCCTTCACAAGATACTCATGGGCCCCAACTTGGTGCCAGGTGCTGTTCTAGGTGCTGGGGACATTAGTTGGGAAGAAACTGACAAATGTCCTGCCGTGGTGGAGCTCACATTTGGGTGGGAGAGTAATCTCATACACATCATCAATGACAGCCAAGCAGCACTACCTCTCCAAAGAAAAATAAAACCAGGGGAAGAGAGACCAGGGGTGCTCTCTGAGGACGTGACCTTCAAGCAGAGACCTGCAGGGAGTGAGGGGCAGAGGCATGCAGCCACTTGGGAGGACCGTGGCAGGAGCGTGTGTACCTCATAGAGCTTGCTGTGGAGAGCTATTAGGTTAGTGCTCTTTCAAGTGTTGAAATTTTCGGAGAATGAGTCTTTGGGGGTGTTTTCATTCTCTAAAGCTGTTCTAAGTTTTCCTTGCAGATAAGACAACTGGCGGGGAAATAATTGTATTCTACCTCTTTTCCCTCCTGAAAATTTCATACTGTGAGGAACATTTATCCTAGAGAAATTATGTTTTCAGTGGCCAAGTGCAGAATTAGGAGAAATAACTCGATCCTTTTCAACAACCATTATTCAGCCCTTTGACTGTTCGAATCCATCTGCCTTTCATAGATCTGACATTTCTGTTGATAGCACTTTACTCAACAAGAATGTTTTTTAAGTAACTTTAAAATTTTATATATAAATATATTCTCCTTGAAAAAAGGGTGAAATGTTTCAAAGCTAAAGTCTGTTTTGATCTGCCCACCCCCCAATCCTGTTCACTTTCACCCTCACCTTTGTTATTAGTTTATTATGTGTTCTTTCAGTTCTTTTTCCTTTGCATTTGCCTATTATTTATGTGTATTTGTCTCCTCAACAAAAATATCTGTGGGTGCATCTTTTTATCAGTTCTGGAAAGAACAGCCAGTACAGATTTAAAAATTGCCTCTACCCCATTCTTTCTCTTCTTCTGCAACTCCTAATGTCCTAACCCTCTTTGTCCTTCAATTTTTTTTTTTTAAATAACAGATCTAGAAAATCATACAAAGGAAATGTACAGTTTATTGATAATTGCTAGGAGCTATTGATGCTCAATGCCTAGATCCATCTATTCCTTGGGGGTTGCAATATGGTGATATTCTAATTCTATCATTTCTTTTTATTAGTTGGACTACTTATATGAAGAAACACTTCCCCTCATCTACCATTTGGTCACCCAGTGGTACACTTCATATAGGAAAGGCAGGATAAATGCTTGATTCTTTCCCTTTATTTACCAGTTTTCAAGATAATGAATTGGTTCCCTGTCCTCTGAAGGTAACTAGTTGTTTTTATTTAATATCATTATACACTCATATGTAAATATATTGGATATATTTTAATCCATTGCAATTATTAACATTATGGAAGCTCAAATTGTCCCATCTTTGACCATTGGGAGCCTCTTCAAGTTGGCTTCTGAGTCCTCTGGACATGACCCTTGTAGTCTTTCTTTGGTAGCTACCTTTTGTTTTTTGAGATGACAAGATATTCCAGCTTCATCTTGTACATTTCCTATCCCAGACTGGAATCAATCATTTCTTAAAGAAGCCCTAAGTTTTGGTTTCAAGTTGTATTGGTACTTCAAATTCATAGTCTGAATGTTGGGGATGTTCATAGGTATTAGACTGATCCTTCCAGAATGCTAAAGACACGGGGGATGATGGAATTAGAATATCCCGTTAATCATTTATTTATTCTCACATTA
The DNA here is from genome assembly GCF_018345385.1 of Vulpes lagopus. Classification (NCBI taxonomy): domain Eukaryota; kingdom Metazoa; phylum Chordata; class Mammalia; order Carnivora; family Canidae; genus Vulpes; species Vulpes lagopus. The sequence continues at coordinate 173,198,069 of NC_054825.1, read as the reverse complement.
TGTGTACAACAGTCTAAGAATGACAATTACTCAATTTTAAAAAGAGTTAAATAATTTTTTTTTGTATATGTTCTCCATTCTCTCCCAATTTTAAAAAATAGTTATTCAACATCTATGTGACCTGCTCATGTAGCCATTATATACCATGTTCTCTTCCTTCTGACCCCATTTATTTAGGGGAGTATAAGTGTACATATGTATTGTGTTAAAATACAGATAGCATAAAATTTGCCATTTATTATTTGTTTTGAGAGAGTGTATGCATGCATGCTTGCACATGCAGGTTCAGGGGAAGGAGCAGAGGGAGAGTGAGGGAGAAAATCTTAAGCAGACTGCAGGATCAGTGTAGAGCCCAATGTAGGGCTCAATCTCATGACACTGAGATCACAACCTAAACCGAAATTAAGAGTCAGACACTTAACTGACTGACCCACCCAGACCCCCCTAAATCATTTTAAAATGTACAATTCAGTGGCATTTAGTACACTCATAGTGTTATACAACCATCCCCATTATCTAGTTCTAGAACATTTTCATCACTCTAAAAGGAAACTCTGTACCCATTAACCAATCATTCCCTATTCCCGTTGCCCCAGCCCTAACCTGCTTTCTATTGGTATGGATTTGCCTGTTCTAAATATTTCATACAAATGGAATGATAGAATATGTGGACTTTGTGTCTGGCTTCTTTCCCTTATTATGTTTTCAAAGTTTTGGGTCTTGGTTTTTAAGATTTTTAATTATTTGAGAGAGAGAGAGAGCACAAGCAAGGAGAGGAGCAGAGGGAGAAGCAGACTCCCCACTGAGCAGGCAACCCGATGTGGGGCTCAATCTCAGGACTCTAAGGCCATGGCCCGAGCTGAAGTTAGACACTTAACCAACTGAGCCACCCAGACACCTCTCTTTTTAAGGTTTGTCTGTGTTGTAATGTTTCAGTACTTTATTCCTTTATAAGGTTGAATAATATTCCATTGTGCAGATATATCACATTTTATTCATCTGTTCATCAGTTGGTGGACATTTGTGTTGTTTCTACCTTTTGGCTATTATGAATAGTACTGCTATGAATGTTCATGTATAAGCTTTGAATATCTGGTTTCAGTTCTTTTGGGTATATACCCATGAGCAGAATTGCTGGGCCATATGGTAAATCTTGTTAGCTTTTTGAGGAACCATCAAACTTTTCCATAGCAGCTGCACCATTTTACATTCCCTTTTTTTTTTAATTTATTTAAATAATCTCTGTACTCCAATAGGGTTCAAACTCATGGCCCTGAGATTGAGAGTCATACACTTCCTTTTTTCTTTTTAAAGATTTCATTTATTCATGAGAGACAGAGAGAGAGGAGCAGAGACAGAGGCAGAGGAAGACACAGGCTTCTTGCAAGGAGCCTGATGTGGAACTCAATCCTGGATCCCAGGATCACGCCCTGAGCCAAAAGCAGATGCCCAATTGCTGAGCCACCCAGGCATCCCAAGAGTGATACACTTCCAACTGAGCCAGCCAGGCACCCCTCACCATTTTACATTACCACCAGTGATGTATGAGAATTCCGATTTCTCTACATTCTTACCAGCACGAGTTTTTTTGATTTTTGCTTTAAATTATAGCTATCTTAGTGTTTGTGAAGTGGTACTATATTGTGGTTTTGACTTGCATTTCCCTAATGGTTAGTGATGTTGAACCTCTTTTCATATACTAGTTGGTAATTTGTATATCTTTGAAGAAATGTGTATTCAAATTTTTTGCCCATTTTTTACTTGGGTTGTTTGTCTTCCTGTTGAATTGTAAGAGTTCTTTATATATTCTGGATACTAGACCCTATTAGATATATGCTTTGCAAATATTTTCTCTCATTTTTTGTTATCTTTTCACTTTTTTTGATGGTATCCTTTGATGTACAGAGGTTTTTAATTTTTTTTTTTTTAATCCCAGGGATCCCATAGGTTTTTAATTTTGATGAAGTCTAATTTATCTATTTTTTTCTTTTGTTGCTTGTATCTTTGGTGTCATAGCTATAAAGAACCATTGCTAAATCCACAATCATGAAGATTTGCTTTTCCTTTAAGAGTTTTATTGTTTTAGGGGCTCCTGGGTGGCTCAGTCAGTTAAAAGTGTCCGACTCTCCATCTCAGCTCAGGTCTTGATCTCAGAGTTAGGATCAGGTCCCATGTTGGGCTCCATGCTGGAGCACTTTAAAAAAAAAAAAGTTTGGGGGATCCTGGTGGCTCAGTGGTTTAGTGCCTGCCTTTGGTCCAGGGCGTGATCCTGGAGTCCCGGGATCAAGTCCCACATCAGGCTCCCTGCATGGAGCCTGCTTCTCCCTCTGCCTGTCTCTCTCTCTCTCTCTCTCTCTCTTCCTCTCTGTCTCTCATGAATAAATAAATAAATAAATCTTCAAAAAAATAAAAAGTTTCATTGTTTTAGCTCTTCCATTTATGTCTTTGATCTCTTTTGAGTTAATTTTTTTTTTTAATTTTTTAAATTTATTTATGATAGTCACACAGAGAGAGAGAGAGAGGCAGAGACACAGGCAGAGGGAGAAGCAGGCTCCATGCACCGGGAGCCCGACGTGGGATTTGATCCCGGGTCTCCAGGATCGTGCCCTGGGCCAAAGGCAGGCGCCAAACCGCTGTGCCACCCAGGGATCCCTGAGTTAATTTTTTTTTTAAGATTTTATTTATTTATTCATGAGAGACACACAGAGAGGCGAAGACACAGGCAGAGGGAGAAGCAGGCTCCATGCAGGGAGCCTGATGTGGGACTCGATCCCAGGTCTCTAATATCATGCCCTGGGCTGAGGACAGCGCTAAACCGCTGAGCCACTGGGGCTGCCTCTTGAGTTAATTTTTGTATATACTTGATGCAGAGGTCCAACTCCATTATTTTGCATTTGTTTTGTTTTTTAAGATTTTATTTATTCAGGAGAGACACAGAGAGAGGCAGAGACATAGGCAGAGGGAGAAGCAGGCTCCCTGCAGGGAGTCTGATGCAGGACTCCATCCCCAGATAGGAGTCACACCCTGAGCCAAAGGCAGCTCAACCACTAAACCACCCAGGTGTCCCTAACAACTTTGAGATTTGTTTGTTTGATCAATATTCATTTGAGTATTTGGGATCTCTTACAATTCCATATGAATTTTATTTTTATTTTATTTTTTTAGTTTTTTTTTTTCCATATGAATTTTAGGATCATGTTTTCCATTTCTGGGGAAAAGAAAAAAGACTGTTTATCTCCATTGTAATCTTTATTTTCTTCTTCCTTTTAGCTTTTGGTTTAGTTTGCTCTTGTTTTTCTGGTTTCTTAAGGTGAGACATTCTTGATTTAAGATTTTTTTTAATTTTGAGAGAGTGCACACACAATGGGAGGGGAACAGAGGGAGGGATAATCCCAGAGGAAGGGAGAATCTCTGGGCCAATTGTGGAGCTCAACATGGGGCTCCATCCCATGACCCCAAGATCACAATCTGAGCCAAAACCAAGAGTTGAACATTTAACTGTGCCACCCAGGCGCATCTGAGATGATGATGATGATGGTGATGATGATGATAACCATTATCTTTTTTTTAAGATGGGATTTTTTTTAAGATTTTATTTTTTTATTTGAGAGAGAGAAAGAGAAAGCATGGGCAGGGAGAGGGGCAGAGGGAGAAGCAGACTCCTAACTGAGCATGGAGCCCAATGAGGAGCTCAGTCCTAGGACTCTGGGGTCATGACCTGAGCCAAAGACAGACACTTAACCAACTGAGCCACCCAGACGCCTGTTTTAAAAAAAAAAAAATTTTTTTTTTTTTTAATTCATTAGAGAGAATGAGCTAGGGAGGGGCAGAGGGAGAAGCAGATACCCTGCTGAACAAGGAGTGGACTCAGGACTCTGGGATCATGACCTGAGCTGAGGTAGACACTTAACCAACTGAGCACCCAGGAGCCCCAATCTGCTTTTTTTTTTAAAAGATTAAAGATTATTTATTTATTCATAAGAGACACAGAGAGGCAGAGACATAAGCAGAGGGAGAAGCAGGCTCCGTGCAGGAAGCCCAATGTGGGACTCGATCCCAGGACTCCAGGATCACATTCTGAGCCTAAGACAGACACTCAACTGCTGAGCCTCCTAGGCGTCCTGTCAACCTGCTTTTCTAATGTAGGCATTTAGAGCTGTAAGTTTCTCTCTGAGTGTTGCTTTTGCTGCATGCCATGATTTTGGTATATGTGTTTTCATTTTCATTTGTCTCACAGTATTTTCTAATTTCTCTTTGATCGCTTCTTTGACCCATTGATTGTGTAAAAGTGTATGGTTTAATATTTATGTATTTGTTAATTCTCCAAATTTCCTACTGTTATTTGTAATTTCATTCCAATTGTGGTTGGAGAAGATATCTTGTATGATTACAGTTTTTTTAAATGTATTGACTTATTTTGTTACCTAATGTGTGGTCTGTTCTGGAGAATGCTCCATGTTCACTTGAGAACATGGATTTTGCTGTTATTGGGTGGCATAGTCTTTATACATTTGTTAATCTGTTTGGTTTATAGTGTTTTTTGCAGGCCTCTGTTTCCTTATTGATAATTTCCCTAGAGCTGTCTTTTTTTTTTCTTTTTTTTAAGATTTTATTTATTTATTTATGAGAGACAGAGAGAGAGAGAGAGGCAGAATCACAGGCAGAGAGAGAAGCAGGCTCCATGCAGGGAGCCCGATGTGGGCCTCCATCCCAGGACTCTGGGATCACGCCCTGAGCCCAAGGCAGATGCTAAACCGCTGAGCCACCCAGGGATCCCAAAACTTTTTTTTTTTTTTAAGGATTTTATTTATTCATGAGACACAGAGAGAGGCAGAGATATAGGCAGAGGGAGAAGCAGGCTCCCTGCAGGGAGTCTGATGTGGGACTCAGTCCCCAGATAGCGATCACACCCTGAGCCAAAGGCAGATGCTTAACCAACTGAGCCACCTAGGTTCCCCCTCTCCTTCATGTTTATTTATTTTTTTTATTTTTTAAGATTTTATTTATTTATTCATGAGAGACACAGAGAGAGAGAGGCAGAGACACAGGCAGAGGGAGAAGCAGGTTCCATGCAGGGAGCCCGATGTGGGACTTGATCCCTGGTCTCCAGAATTGCCCTGGGCCGAAGGCGGCGCTAAACCGCTGAGCCACCTGGGTTGCCCACTCCTTCATGTTTAAGGGGTAGTTTTGGAAGGGAGAAGAAATGTGTGGGAAATATCGGAAAGGGAGACAGAACATAAAGACTCCTAACTCTGGGAAACGAACTAGGGGTGGTGGAAGGGGAGGAGGGTGGGGGGTGGGGGTGAATGGGTGACGGGCACTGAGGGGGGCACTTGACGGGATGAGCACTGGGTGTTATTCTGTATGTTGGCAAATCGAACACCAATAAAAAATAAATTTATTATAAAAAAAATAAAGGGTAGTTTTGCGAGGTACAGAATTCTTGGTTAACAATTTTTTGTCTGTAGTACTTTAAATATGTTGTCCCTGCCTTCTGGTTTCTATGGTTTCTGTTGAGACACCAACTGTTAATTTTATTGAAGATCCTTTGTATGGAATAAGTCATCTATCTCTTGTTGCTTTCAAGATTTTGTCTGGCTTTTGGCTTCAGTAATTTGTGATGTGTCTTGACATGAATCTTTTTTAGTCTGTTTATCCTGCTTGGAGTTTTTTCAGCTTCTTGTGTTGATACATGTCTTACATCAAATTTGAGAAGTTTTAGCCTCTATTTTTTTCAAATATTTTCAAATATTTTTTTGTGCCTCTTTCTTTCTAGACTTCTATGTGTGTATGTTGATGTTCTCTGTGGTCTTCTGTAGGTTCCTTAGGTTCTAATCATTTTTCTTAAAATTTTTTCATTCTGATCCTTAGACTGGGTAATTTCAATTGACCTATTTTTGCTTCACTGATTCATTCTTTTGCTCACTAAATTTGCAGTTGAACCCTACTGAATTTTTATTTTAGTTATTATACTTTACAGCTCTAGATTTCTATTTGGTTCCTTTTTAAAATTTTTTTTGATATTCCATATTTGATGTGACATTGTTCTTCTGGTTTCCTTTAGTTCTTTGTCCACAATTTCCTTGATCTTTTTCAGTATTTTTAAGACAGTTGATTTAAATTCTTTGTTTAATAAGTCCAATCTGGGCTTCCTCAGGCAGTTTCTCTTAATTTTTGTTTTCCTATGAATGGGCTGTGCTTTCTTCTTTTCTTCTCTTTCATTATTTTTTTGTTGAAAACTGGGTATTTTGACTATTATAATGTGATGACTGGCAATCAAATTCTCCTCCCCGCTAGGGTTTGTTATGTGGGTTGTAATTGTTTAGTGATTTTTCTGAACTACTTTTGTAAAGATTGTATTCTTTTTCATGTGTGGTCACTGAAGTCTCTTTTCCATTATCTGAGTAGTCAGCTAATGATTTTACAGTAGTTTCCTTAAATGTCAAAATTCAGCAGCTTCTTTCTTTCTTTTTTAAGCTCCTCCTGGTTATTGTAAGTTAGATTCGGGGTTCTGAAAAAGTTGATTCTGATAGTTTTTTTCCAGCTTAAGGTTGCTTTGGTGGAGGGATAGTTTTTGGAGTTCCCTACTGTGCCATTTTCAGTGATGTCACTTGACCCATATTTATTCTTTGTTCTACAAGTAACAGATATTTACATACAGATATTTGTTGACATCTCCAGTTGTTTTTGTAGTTCAGAGTTCATTCTTTGGAAGACTTGTCAGGAACGGTTCATGAGCCACCCAGGCATCCTTTATTTCTGGTTTTTCTAATTGTGATTTAGGTTGCTATCCATATCTCAGATCATTTTCTTAATGTCTTCTAGCTTATCTTGAAATAGTAAGTTACAGTTTTGATTTGTTTTGTGGAAATATGTTTCTGGTGTGCTTTATTTCTTTTCCTTTTATTTTAACTTTGTTTGGGACTTGAGTTTGGTCCTTTTTTTGTTTTCCTTTTTATGTAATACTGGTTTTTCCGAATTTTTAGAAGTTGGTATAGTTGGCGTGCCTGGCATGAGACTTCATCTGGGATTGTGAGGTTGAGCTCCATCTTGGGTATAGACATTCCTTAAAAAACAAAACAAAACACAGAAGTTGGTGTTCAGAACATTTCCTACTTCTCAGGAAAAGATTCCATCTTCCATGATTTTTATACTGTTTAAAAAAATATGGCAGCTTGCCTTTTGATATTTCCTTGTTATGTTCCTGTTTATGTGTACCTCTACTCTGTTCTAAGCCTTCCCTTTACTCTGGCTCTCCTGGCTCTCTCTTGATCAGTTTTGTTTCCACTCAGTAGTTTGCCCTCAGGATAGGCCTTTGTCCTCAAAGAGAGCCCTGGCAGGTCAGTTTTGAGTTTATGGGCTTCACTGCTCCTGGACTTCTAAATGCCAAACCTGGCACTCAATTACTATTGAAGAAGATGAAACCCTCCTGATTTGATTCACATCTCAGCTCCTAAAAGCTCCCTCACTGACCTAGCAATATCAACTATTTCTTCAAACTCCCCTTCAGACCTAACTGCCAAACCTTGCAGTTAAACCACTATTGGAGAGGATAAAACCCTCCCAATTTAAACTGTTCAGTTTGGCCTGTTGTACCTTCCCATGAATACCTGTTGGCTACTTTGGGTTATCCTTTGTTGGATCTGTCAGGGTCTTCATTGCTTCCCTCTACTTTCTCTCATACACATGTTGATGATGTGTAGATCTTATGACTAGAGATAGTTTGTCCCTACCTGCTTATCTTTTGGGAGTTAAGAGGATATCTTATCACCTAGTTTTGCTGTATTGTTGTTCATGTGCTTTTGGTCACTCATTTTTATGTGGGGATTTTTAAAATTTAATCATTTGGAAAGTGCATGTGTGCGAGTTGGGGGAGGGACAGAGGGAGAGAATCTTCAAGCAGACTCAAGCTGAGTGCAGAGTCTGAGGCAGGGCTCGGCCCTATGACCCTGAGATCATGACCTGAGCCAAAACCAAGAGTCGAATGTTTAACCAACTGAGCCACCTAGGTGCCTTGTGTGGGTTTTTTAGATTAAAAAAAAATCTATGCTGCTGCTATTATCATCTCAGAACTCAGTATTCCATATTTTGAAATTCCTTTATATGTTATTTCTCTGACTCTGAGCTGTATTTTGTTTTTAGAAATAGTTCTGTTTTGTTCTTTTTCAGGTTTGCTTGGTTATTTTTTCTAGTTTATGGTTGACTACTCTTACTTTTGTCAAAGTTCTTCTATTTCTTTAAACACATTAAACAGAGTTATTTTATTTTTTATTTTTTTATTTTTAAATTTTTTTTTTTTTTTTTTTTTTTTTATGATAGAGAGAGAGAGGCAGAGACACAGGCAGAGGGAAAAGCAGGCTCCATGCACCAGGAGCCTGATGTGGGATTCAATCCCGGGTCTCCAGGATTGCGCCCTGGGCCAAAGGCAGGTGCCAAACCGCTGCGCCACCCAGGGATCCCTAAACAGAGTTATTTTATATTCTGTCTGATTTTCCAGTATTTGAAGGTGGACTGTTTTTTCTGCTGCTTCTTGCCCATGGTACCTTGTTTCCTTTTTTGCTTAGTGATTTTTGACTGGGCTGCCCATTTGCCTTGGAAATTTATGTGCGAGGATGTTTCATGACCTGGGCTGAAGATGGTGCATGGACAACATATGGTAGCATGTAGTGTCCTTTTTTTCTTGTTTATTTTTAACATAGAAGACATTACACTATGCCTATTTATCTGCAACATGCCTTTTTTTTTTCTCCACCAAAATACAATAGAATATCCCAGTGCTGTCATGGAAATGGTTGTAATGAATCACTCTTTGCCTTATTCTCTGGGAACTGTAGGTGTATCCTGAGTTTGAAGATCAGAGAGCTTGTCTGCCATCAGGATCTTTTCTTACTTGTTCCTCAGACAACACCATCCGCTTTTGGAACATGGATAGCAGTCCCGACTCTGAATGGCAGAAGAATATCTTCAGTAACGTGAGTGGCTTAATTGTGAACCATATTTTAGGAGGAACAGAGATGTACTTTAAGCTAGGATAGAGGGGTAGGAGAAAATCCTATGGACCTTGGTGTTAAGCTTCCCTGGATGCAGGGACCAGGAAGCACTCTGTGTCTCCCTCTCTCGTTTCTCTCTCTCTCCTTTCTTTTTCTTTCTGAAGTAGCATGGTCTCTCCTCTCGGCTTCTCTCTTCTAGTCAGCTCCTGCCCTCCAGGTACGTGTCAACACAGCTACTCCAGGCAACTTGCCATATTCAATAGAAATGAAATTGTTCCCTAAGTGTTAAGTCAGAACTTCCTGGAAGAGCACCTGGTGGACCAAACCAGGGAGAGGCTTCCCCTGTCTACCTTGCTGCCAAACTGTGAAGCCTTGGGTAAGGGTGCTGGCAGGACCCCAAAGAGAGCCATGATGGGAGGATATAGAGAAAACTTTGCTGAAGAAATAGTTGATATTGCTAGGTCGGTGAGGGAGCTTCTCTTAGGAGCTGAGATGTGAATTGTGCATTCATCTTCTCTGCAGATGCTTATTAAGATCTGCGCTATGGGGCAGCCTGGGTGGCTCAGCAGTTTAGTGCCGCCTTCAGCCCAGGGTGTGATTCTGGAGACCCAGGATCGAGTCCCGCATCAGGCGTCCTGTATGGAGCCTGCTTCTCCCTCTGCCTTTCTCTCTCTCTCTGTGTGTCTCTCATGAATAAATAAATAAAATCTTAAAAAAAAAAAAAAAAAAAGATCTATGCTAAGCGCTGTGCAGTGAACTAGTAACTGCACAAATTATGGTATAATCATTTTTAAAGATTTTATTATCTGAGAGAGAGAGAGAAAGAGAATAGGCAGGGGAGGGGCAGAGGGAGAAGCAAACTCCCCACTGAACAGGGAGCCCAACGTGTGGCTCCATCCCAGGACCCCGGGACCGTGACCTGAGCCAAAGGCAGTTACTTAATTGACTGAGCCACCCAAACACCCCATAAATAATCATTTAAAAAAAATATTTATTTGAGAAGAAGAGTGATAAAGGGCAGAGGGACAGAATCTTCAAACAGACTCCTCACTGACCGCAGCGCTCAGTCTCACAACCCTGAAATCATAACCTGAGCCAAAATCAAGAGTCAGATGCTTAACCCACTGAGCCGCCCAGGCGCCGCCCCTATGATATGATCACAAGCATGATAATCGCCATGAAAGAAAATTGCGAAATGCTAGTAGGATATATAAGTGTCATCTGATTTTATCTGTGGTGTCAAGGGCAGCTTCCTAGAGGAAGAGGCAACTGAGATATGGAGGATTGGAATGAGTAAAGAGGGGAGGGGAGAGTGTCCAAGCCAAGGGACTAGCCTGTGCAAAGGTCCTGAGGTGGGAGTCTGATGAGTTGAAAAACCTGAATGGTCAGTGTGGCTGACCCTTATGCAGGGTGTGTATAGCAGGTGCCCCTTTACTCCCTCATCCCCTTCACCTAGTATTACTACCTTCTTTTCCATACCTGTGATATGTTACATTTAGCTGCATACAACAGAAAAATCCAAAATAAGAGGTAAACGTTTGGTTTTCTGACTCCTAAATAGCCTGAAGTCCAAGCTGTTTTGGCAGCTACAGGAAGTCCTTAGAGACCCAAGAGCCTTCAGCTCTCCACTCTGTCATTTTGGAATAGCCCTTGACCTTGTCATCCAATATGGCTGCTAGAGCTCCAGGTAGAAGAACAAAGGAAAAGGAAGCAGAAGGGTTCTCACTTGTTTTATATCTCATTGACCAGAGTTTATTCACAGAGCCTCATCTAGCTGCAGGGGAGGGTAGGAAACAGTTATTCTCAGTAGAGAAGGTTAAATTTGGAGTTCTGGGGGCTCCTGGGTGCTCAGTGGTTGAGTGTCTGCCTTTGGTTTGGGGCGTGGTCCCGGGGTCCTGAGATTGAGTCCCACGTCGGGCTCCCTGCAGGGAGCCTGCTTCTCCCTCTGCCTATGTCTGCTGCTCTCTGTGTCTCTCATGAATAAATAAATAAAATATTTTTTAAAAAATGGAGTTCTGTTACTATGAAGAATGAGAGCATGGCTATTGGGAGACAGAATTGCAGATGTGCTTCAGACCTTCCCAGAGCACTGACCTCAGCCCTCTCCTCCCTGCAGACCCTGCTGAAGGTAGTGTATGTAGAGAATGACATCCAGCACCTGCAGGACATGTCCCACTTCCCAGACCGAGGGAGTGAGAATGGAATACCTGTGGATGTGAAGGCTGGGGTCCGAGTCATGCAGGTCAGTCCTGATGGCCAGCACTTGGCTTCAGGTGACCGAAGTGGAAATCTGAGGCAAGTGAGCCCTGGCAGATGACTAATGTACACTTCCCAGCTCAGGCTTGGGTCCTGAGGGTGGTGTGAAGGAGCTTTGACTTGGGCACCTCTGCTTCCCCACTGAGAATGAGGGACTGTGAATGGCAGTCTGGAAACCAGCCATCCCTGAGAACGTAAGCTAAGCAGTGTCTTCCAGAGGGCTGAGATAGTGTAGCTCCAGGACCTCAGCAGCTGGGGCTTGCGAATGGTGCCTGCATTGTAGATGGGCAAACTTGCACAATTGCAGGCTAGGGTGACACTTTTACCAGCCATGTGATACTGGTGCTGAATAGTCAGAGGGGATGCCAGCTGGGGCATGAGGGGTCCTGGTGGCGCAGGAGGGGGGCCAGGAGGATGGGACATTGGAGAGCTCAGGCTGTTTACCCCCACTATGAGATTTTTTTAAGATATTACTGGCCCAGTAGCTGCTGACAGAATATGATGGCTGTGACCCCCTGGGTGCCGAGGCCTGTTGAGGAATGGAAGGCCGTTGAGGGTGGGAAGGTAGAGAGCACATGCTCCATGTGGCCTGATGCTGCATCAACCAACATAGTCATTTCACCCACCTCTGATGCAAGTGCTGGTATTAGCTCCATGTCCAGATAGGTTAATGAGGCAGGAAAGGCCGGTGGCTAAGCTAAGGTCACACAGCTAGAGTGGAGGACCTGGGATAACTGGCTCTTGTATCATCCTAGATAGCCTGTAGGTGGTTTGATTTCATTTGGAGAGAACGAGGAAAGTTTAGATTTGAGTCTTTAAGAATGAGAGATTGTAGTGAAGTATTCCCCACCCAGAGGTCCTATCCTTAGTCTGACCTATGACCTCTGACCCCCAGCCCCTCCCCCACCCCCAGGGATCTCCTCTGACACCACCCTGCTCCACTCCTCTTCCCCCAGAGGACTATCCTAGACCTGACCCATGGATCCATAAGGGTCTGGGTGCCCACTCACTGAGGTGGGCAAACCATTCTCAAACCTTTGAGAAAGCAGGTTTCTAGAGGAAAAGAATGGTTGGGCATCTCTTGACTAGCTGGCCAGGGCAGGGAGTCCCCCATGTTGCCTCGCGGGCAGCTCTGACATTTTCTAGCAGTGGCAGAGCACCTAGAGCTGAGGGGCGGGGGCTCTGGGTAGGGTACAGTGGACAGTATGTCTCCCAGGATCCACGAGCTACACTTCATGGATGAGCTGGTCAAAGTGGAAGCCCATGATGCTGAGGTGCTGTGCCTGGAGTACTCCAAGCCTGAGACAGGTAAACCTATACAGGGTAGAAGGGGGAAGGCAGGGGAGCAGGGCCCCCCAGCAGAGCCATAGAAACAGGTAGTTGATGTCTGATGGGGCTGTGTAAGCGCCCCTGTTGCTGGGCCCTGAGTCAGGGTAGCTGGGATTCTAGAATACAAGAATCTGGAAGGCAGGACTGGGCTGGACTTGCTGGCCCTGGTTCTCAGCGCCCCAAACAGCGCTCAGGTTAAAGAGGTGAGTGCTGAATGAAAGAATGTATGGATGAGCTCATTCTCCACTGGAAAAGATAGATCAACAGTTATAGATCACATATCAAACATATTATTTTGGAAAGTTTGATACCTACAGAAAAATCGCATGAGTACTAGAATGAATACCCATGTTCTTTTCACCCAGATTCCTCAGGGTTTTTTTCTTTTCAATTCTGTATGACCCTATAACTGTGTGTATGACTTAATCTGCTTCCCCATCTCCATTTCTGTCTCTATGCATGTGTGTGTACATATACTCATGCTAATAGAATACTAGCATATCCATTTCTTTTTTTCTGCTGATTTCTTTGAGAGTAGTTAAAGACATGACCTTTCACTCTCCAGTGGGTCTGTGAACATTTCTTAGCAATGAGGACATCCATTTACATGGCCATGTGCACATCAGTTGTGGAGGTTTCACTTTATCCTATAGTCCTCCCTTTTGTGGTCTTTATTCCTATTTTACAGGCTGTCCCAGTATTGTCCTCTATAGCACCTTTCTTTTCCAGTCCAGGTTCACACTTGAGTTTTCATAGCTCTTTTGTCACCTTTTTTCTGGAACATTTCCACAGCCTTAATTTGTCTTTATGACTTGGCTTTCTGCAGAGTATAGACCAGTCATTTTATGGAATTTCCTTCGATTTGAGTTTGTCTGTTTTCATCATGATTTCATTTCGCTGATACATTTTTGGCAGGAATAGAACTTAGGTGGAGTCGTGTCCTGATACGTTAGCAATTGTCCCATGCTCTTTCCTCCTCCATTTCCTCAAACACCCTGTTCCCCCATCCTCTGCAGTTCTTTATATCTGTCTTCATTCAGTGCATCCTTCCCAAGCTCTCCTCTGCCTCCAGTCATGTATTAGCCCTCAGACATGCCAGGCGACCAGGGTACCACTGTCTGAGGGGCGTACTGGCAGAAGTGTGGCGTACTGGCAGAAGTGTGGTCATCAGTAAGACCTGGTCGAGACCCAGAGAGCCAGAGCTCAGGGAGTGAGGGAACAGTGTTCCGGGGAGCCTGAGAAGTTGACAGGGCTTCACATGGGAAGCCAAAGAGTTGGACTTGACAGGAAGGAGCTCTGGGCTCTGCTAGGATATCTGCTATGGGTACAGGTGGCAGAGCGTCCGTATGTACGTGAAGATTCATCCTCCTGAACTGGTGCCATGGGGTGTGAAATGCCAGGGTTTGGGGGCCCTGAGGCAGGACTACAGATAGCTGAGGAAATTGTCCCTTCCTGGGTTTGGGGCAAGTTGGCTGCAGTTACAGAACCAAAGACCCCTTCTTCAAGGCTGGGGAAGCCCAGTCTCATTGCCGTGTGGGAGGCCAAGGCATTGAGCAGCCTCCTGGGAACCCAAGGCTACCCTGTCCACTCACAGGGCTGACCTTGCTGGCCTCAGCCAGTCGGGACCGACTGATCCATGTGCTGAATGTGGAGAAGAACTACAATCTGGAGCAGACCCTGGATGACCACTCTTCCTCCATCACGGCCATCAAATTTGCTGGTGAGCCCCTCCCTTCCTGCTTCCTCCGCCTTGTTTGGCGTGCTCCTTTGGCTGCAAGTAACAACAGTAAGACTCCCTTTAGCTTAAACAAGAGGGGAAAGCAAGCTCTGGATTCAGGCCCAGCTGGATCCAAAGGTTGGTTGGTTGGTTGGTTTGTTTATTTAACCTTTCAAGACTGCCTCTGTCAGCTGTGCCTTTCTGTGATGGGCAGCATCTTGGTTATCACTGTGCCACTGAAAAGAGATTTTCCCTCTTCCTGTCTATTTTGGCAGAAATTGGGAGCTGACTTCCCTTGTGCTGGCTTGAGGCATCTGCTCTTTTCAGAACAGCTCTCAGTGCCAGGGCTTTGGGATGTTTTCTTGGACCAGGTCTGACTCATGCACCCCCAGCCCATATCTGCCTCTGCCTCCAATCCAGGAGGACCGGAATTAGATGAATGTTGCTCCCCTAAAGGAAACCAGGGTGCCAATCCTGTGAGAGGGCAGGGTGGGCACTGGTGACCTTGGCAGAAAAATAGGTGACCATGAAAATTGCTGGAAGCTAACTCTGTGCTGGGGAGGATCCTCACACTTACAGCTGGAGTCACAGAGCCAGTGCTTGCAGGCTTAGGATATTGTGTAGGGCTGCTGACAAAGCCCACACTCAACTAGGAAATCAAAGGGATTTCCTCTAGACTCAAAGGATTCAGTATAGAGGTCCTTGGCCCTAAAGGATTCCAAGGGGAGGGGAGGTGGGTCCTGTAGGGTTAACTGATCGAACCCAAGAGCATATTCAAAATGATGTTCCAGAAGAATATATTCATGGAGAGAATATACCCATGTACTTTTCTAAGTTCTTGACTGTGAAGAGGTTTTTTTTACCTGTAATCTTATGACTGAGAATGTACTACTGTCCCTTGGTCCTCCCTACTTCCTGCCCTACCTCTCTGTAGCTAAAAGAAGTTAACAATGTTTGATGTGTCGATGAAGACAGCCAGATTTGATCAGCTAAAACTTCTCAGACATCTTTAAAAACCTATTCGTTCCATGGGATAGAGTTGGAATAAGTCAGCAAGTCTAGCAGTTTGGCCACCAGTGACCTCAGCTTTAACAAACAGTCTGGATCCGAGAGCAGTGATGATGACCCAAGGGGTAGCCCAGGAGTTGGTCCTTAAGGCCACCTTCTGCATTACAGGGTGTAGGCTTTATCAGAGTTCCCAGCCAGTCTGACAGGACATGAATCCTAAACCCAGCTTTTGGGTGCTCTGTTCCAGCTGGGCTATGCTCACAACACGGACAATTTTATTGTCAGTATAAACTGGACTCTAGCTGGTCGAAACCTGATGGTGCTGCCATGCTAAAAAAGGATTCGGTCTTTAACAGTGTTATCTGAAACATATCCAAACAAATGAATACAATATGCGTAGTTTGCAGAATAATACATTGAACTTCCCCATCAAGGTTCATAATCAGTGGGTATGAACTAGAACAGACATACCTATTGTTTATAACCAGTGACTGTTCTGATCGCTTGTGTTCTAACATTGCTAAGCATGTGGGCTCCCCACCCCAGGTTAAGAAGCAGAACATTACCAGTAACTTGCAGGCCTCTCTGGGTCCTTCCCAGGTCACGCTCCCTCCCCCACACGGGACTCACTCCCTTCTGTGGGCCAGTGACTCCTGCTTGAGTTATATCTTGTGTGTCAGGCCTGAGTTTCTCCGGTATCCTGCCATGAAGCAGCAGGTCTGTGGTACCAGGGCTCTAAGTGTTTTATATCTGTTCTGTCTTTACATCCTCAACACAACACCTGAGGTATTTGTGCTGTTATTATTCTAATTCTATAAAGAAAAAAGAAGAAAGGCAAGAATATTTATAGTGCTAACCAGGTGGCAGCCACTGTTCCACAGGCTTCACAGAACTCCATGGGGTGGGGACTGTCAGGCCCTTTGTCTTTCTGACATGGCTTTCTGCAGGCTATAGACCAGTCATTTTATAGAATTTCCTTCAATTTGAATTTGTTTTCGTCACAATTTCATTCCGCTGATACATTCTTGGCAGGAATAGAACTTAGGTGAGGTCATGTCCTGACACATTAGCAATCTGGCCTGTTGGAATCAGAGGCATGGAGAGGAAGCCAGGGCTCAGAGCACAGTGGTTAGCCAGAAAACGCCTGGGTCTAATCCTGACCCTGTCCCGACTCTCCGTGTGCCCTGAGACCAGGACTGTGTGACTCTAAGCCCCTGGGTTCACATTTGTACAATGGAGTGAGCTGTGAGCAGTCAAGGGGGAGGCACCTATGTTATGGGGCCTGGCCTGATGTATGTGTGGATGCTCTGATTGCTCATGATGGCATGAACCTCCCAGCAGTCTACCTGTCTCCACTTGTCCCCTGCTTTGGTCCCGCCTCCCCTCTGTCACCCAAATCACCTTTCCAAATCCCAAATCAGACGTGGTGCCCGTTCTGTGTCCCTGGCCTGTTTCCCTCTCTGCCCTTGGTCTTCAGAGACCTGCAATGCCACTGCTCTATCTGTACCACCTCATGCACACAGCTCACATCTTAGGATACTACTTGCACCTCCTCCAGGGATCCCTCCCTGATCCCGCAGCAGAGTTCCCTTGCAGTAAGTTTCCTAACTAGGGACCCTGACCCCAGTCAGGCTCAGCAGTGGCCCAGCCTTGTCTAATGTACCACCTCTTTCTCCTCCAGGCAATAGAGACATCCAGATGATCAGCTGTGGGGCTGACAAGAGCATCTACTTTCGCAGTGCCCAGCGGGTAGAGTGGGTTTCCTCCTTAGGGGTGGGGAGGGAAGCTTGTCATGGGTGTCCTCTGAAGGCTCTGCCTGTCCTGCCAGACCTCAGATGGACTACACTTTGTCCGTACCCACCATGTGGCAGAGAAGACCACCTTGTATGACATGGACATTGACATCACCCAGAAGTATGTGGCTGTAGCCTGCCAGGACCGCAATGTGAGGTAAGGAGCTGCCCTGGGCTCTTAGTCGGCCTGGCCTGGGTTTTTTTTTTTTTTTTTTAAGATTTTATTTATTTATTCATGAAAGACATGAGAGAGAGAGGCAGAGACACAGGCCAAGGGAAAAGCAGGCTCCATGCAGGGTGCCCGACATGGGACTCGATCCCAGGTCTCCAGGATCATGCCCTGGGCTGAAGGTGGCACTAAACCGCTGAGCCACCTGGGCTGCCCCTGGCCTGGTTTCTGAGTGGGACCTGTATGAGACCTAGTTGGGTCTGTGTGCTCATGAGGTGTCAGTCTCCTTCCCCTGCCCATTTGGTCCCTGAGGCAGCTGGGTTGGGTGGAAGGACCTATTGGGTGTTTCTTAGGAATGGAGCTCACCCAGGCCTAGCCTCCAGGCCAGAAAGGGGTTCCTTTTGGCCCTCCGGAAGCCTATGTGGGGTGACTGAGAGGGGCTGATGTGGCTCAGATGTATCCATTCACCTACATTCCCTGAGCACCCATCTGGGATGGATAGTATAGGAGACATAGCAGTGAGCAGGGCAGCCCCAGGCCCTGCCTTCATGGAGCTCACAGTCCAAGGAAGGAGAGATGGGTGCCTCACTAGACAGTGACAGCATGGAGCGGTCAGGGCTGGGAGAGGCCGGGACTTGGGGGATCCTAGGGAGACACCTGATCCTACCTGGGGATCAAGCAGGGCTTGATGGAGAGAACATCTGAAGTGAGACTGAGAAGGATGTGGAGTGAGCCAGGAGAGGGGAGAAAGGGGGTGTGCATGGGGAGAGCGTGTACAAAGAGGTTCTCCACCTCTTTGCCCTGCTCATTCAAGTTGAGTGCCAGCATCCTGCTTGCTCTGTAGCAGGGAAGACAGACATTAACTCAGCAGACAACTAACTCAGTGAATATCCAGTATGTAACCTCCATGACATCAGCCTGAGACAGCATCTCATTCCCTGAGATGGGATTTCAGTCCAGGCATCAGATGGGGATAAGAGGTGACAAGGGGCTTCGAGGGGAGAGGAAGATGGTTGGTCGGTAGGTCTGGAACCACATGTAAGAGGGGGCAGGTGGGCAGGGCCGCGTTGGCCACGTTATGCCCCCACCTTCCCAGAGTCTACAACACCGTGAATGGAAAGCAGAAGAAGTGCTACAAAGGCTCCCAGGGTGACGAAGGGTCCCTGCTGAAGGTGAGTAGCTAGGATCTCTAGTGTGAAAACCACACATGTTCCCCCTGTCCATCTGCCACCCTGATGGGTCACCTGAGACCTGTGGCCTCCTGGGCACCTGATCAAAGGATCACAAGCTGGCCAGCACCCAGTCTGGCCTAGCTGACCAAGATCGCTTGGGAGCTGAGGGCATCACAGACTGTTTTACCTTTATTTACTGAGCCCTTCCCCAAACGGGCACATTTAAGTGGTTTCTGTTTTGAGTGGCCATAGTACGGTGGAAACAGTCAAAGAGGCCTGGGCTCCTTTACTAGGCTTGCCCCCTGCCACGTTTTCAGGACAAGGTTGGGGAACCTTCTCAGAGCCCCTGAAGTAAGGGAGTTGTTTTGAGTTTAGGCTTTAAGGTCAGACTCTTAATAGCTCTGTCTCAGGCCGTGACCTTGGCCACGGGTCATCTCCTCTGAAGCCTGTTTCCTCATCTGTAAAATGCAGATAGAAAGAGTCTCTTAAGAAAGAAAAGAAAGAAAGAGAGAGAGAGAGAGAGAGAGGGAGAAAGAAAGAAAAGAAAAGAAAAGAATCATAGGGTTCTTCTCTGGAAGAAATCAGTTTGCATGTGTACAATGCTTGGCACGGGGGGTGCTTGGTAATTTTTTCACCTGTGAAGTGGGAACAGGAGTTCCTATCCTAACCAGGGTGTATGTCCCGAGGGCTACCTGGGACAAGTCAGGTGCCAAGTGTCCGGCATAAGAGGGTCATCCATCCTGTGGAGGCTGTGATGTTTGACCCAGGCCTTGCCACAGGGAGGAAGCAGCTGCACTGTCATGTGGGTCCTCTTCTTGGCAGGTCCACGTGGACCCCTCAGGCACCTTCCTGGCCACTAGCTGCTCCGACAAAAGCATCTCGGTGATTGACTTTTATTCAGGCGAGTGCATTGCCAAGATGTTTGGTCATTCAGGTGGGTGTGCCTCCCTCCGTGGTGGGAAGACACCTCCCCATGTGTCCCCACACAGCCTTCTGGGTCAGAAAGCCAGCACAGCTTCTCTGCTCTGCTTTCAGAAATTGTTACCAGCATGAAGTTCACCTACGACTGTCGTCACTTGATCACAGTATCTGGAGACAGGTGGGAAAGGCCTAGAGGCCACCCCTGGCTGGCCTCCCTCCAGTACCGGGCAAGACCATTGCTTTGGGGAGTGCAGGGGCTCAGACAGCAGGAACACCAAACTCCAAACCTGTCCGTTAAGAGAGCTCTACCGTGGGTTCCAGCTTACTATTCTTTCCTTTGATGGCATGTACCTCGGTGTCACACCAGCCCTGAGTTCCAATCCCAGATCTGCCATTTACTTAATTGGCACCTTGAGCAGGTCAATTCCCAGCGCTAAGCCTCAGTTTGCCCCTCTGTAAAAGATGACCCCCATGTCTTTGACAAACTGCAGTGAGGATCAAATAAGATAGTGTATAAAGTCCTTGACATGTGGCTGGTGCCCAAGGAAGTCCCTTTTGTCACTCCCTTTGATTTATTATGTCCTTCCCCAGACCCCTTCCTTGAGTCTTGAGGTCTTCAGAACAGGTCCTGGTTTCCTGGGGTGCTCTGAACCCTGCCCAGGATGTAGACCCAGTGTGGCCTGGAGCCCTTGCATTAAGCTGCAGGGATGTGTTTTCCGGGAGGGGCCAGGGAATGAATGGGGTCTTGGCTGCGGTGACCTGGGTGGCTCCAGGTTCCGCTGGCCTCATGTTCACTGTTCTTGCTCCTTCCACATCTCTCTTTGGTCTCCAGCTGTGTGTTCATCTGGCACCTGGGCCCAGAGATCACTAACTGCATGAAGCAGCACTTGCTGGAGATTAACCACCGGGAGCAACAGCAGCAGCAGAACAGGAAGGACGAGAGGTGGAGCAGCCAGCCCAGGTCCTGTAGTCACTTGGCTGTCCCCTGTTTGTCTGCTAGAGAAAAGAAATGGCTTCCCGCCCTGGGCCCCATGAGGACTGATGCTGCAGACACAGCCGTGGCCAGGACAGCCTTAGGCCCTGCCTCTGCACACTTGCAGACTTTGAGTACAAATTTATGATAATACATGTGAGAAGGGTTTTGAAGTAGAAAAACAGGATGCCTGGAGAGCCTGTGCACACTGCGGTGGGGACACTCCAGGGGACTGTGGGGACCAAGGGGAGGCTCTGGACCCAGTATGCAGTGGGGAGGGACAGAGTCGGAGAAGCATCCAGTGGAGTTGATGTGTCTTATTCCTCAAAGTCTTTCTGCTGCAAGACCGGTTTTATTTGGCATGAATTCATATTCTGATTTTTGTTAGGGATTTTAGTATAGATGTCTCAGTTGAGGGGGAGATTTGGGGATTTATCCTCTCTTCTGCCTCTGGAGCCGTCCTTGTCCTTCTCTGCTTTGAGGCTTTGCCACTGCCTCCCCACAGGGACCAGGCCAGGCCATGAGCCTCTTGTCCTATGTAGCATTGGAGGTCTTACAGAACTAGGTACCAAGGGAATGGGCAGCTCCCCTTGGCTCCTGGTTTTGGGGCTTACACTCTGCCTTCGGTGTCCTCCACTGCCCACCTCTTGTCAAGCGTGTTTTAGGCTCCTGTACTCCAAAGAAGATAAAACCTCATTGCTACCCATCCTACCACGCACACTCACACTCACACTCACACTCACACACACTTTCCAGAACAGAATGTGGCAGCTTAGTACTCAAGCCCCAATCTCTGCTTTGCTTTCAGTTACGTTGCTATGGCCCTTAGAGAGTTTGTCTTATTTTTTGAGCCCAGGCTTTGTTATATTGTACTTATTGTGTTGGCATTTCCAGCAGAACAGATGTGGCAGGTGAGATCTCCCAGCACCATCTTTTTTTTTTTTTAAAGATTTTATTTATTTATTTATTTTTTAAAGATTTTATTTATTCATGAGAGACACAGAGAGAAAGAGAGGCAGAGACACAGGCAGAGGGAGAAGCAGGCTCCATGCAGGGAGCCTGATGCGGCACTTGATCCTGGGACTCCAGGATCATGTCCCGGGCTGAAGGCAGGCGCCAAGCCACTGAGCCACCCAGGGATCCCTTTTTTTTTTTTTTTTTTTTAAGATTTTATTTATTTATTTATTCATGAGAGACACAGAGAAGCAGAGACACAGGCAGAGGGAGAAGCAGGCTCCCCGCAGGACTCTATCCTAGGATCCCGGGATCATGACCTGAGCCAAAAGGAGATGCTCAACCTCTGAGCCACCCAAGTGCCCCTCCCGGCCCCATCTTGACCAGAAGTCTATAATATGTTCATATGGAAGCTAGCACAGGGCTCAGCCCTAGGCGGATCCCTGTCCATCCCACCCCCACCCCATTTACCTATTTCTCTCCTTGCTGCCCCCATTCCTGGCCTCAGGCAGGAGACCTATACATCCATGCCCAGCGAGATTTGCTCCTTAAGCCCTGGAGAGCAGACGGAGGAGGAGCTGGAGGAAGAGTGTGATTCGGAAGAGTTGCTGAAGACCCCGTCCAAAGACAGCTTGGACCCAGGTTGGGAAAGGCACCTTTCCAAGGGGGCCCTATTTTGGACTCTCAGTGTAAGGATCGTTGCTGGGTTTCACCTACTACTTGGCTTTCAGAGCCTGGAATTGTAGCTCAATAATCCTATCAGTCAGAACTCCTTCAGTAATAGCGACCAGACTCATTAGGGGAAAGAGAATTTATTGGTTCATGTACCTGAAAATCAGAGCATTGGGTTCAGGCAATGGCCAGATCCTGGTAGTCAGGTGATGTTGAAGGAATATATTTTTTTCTGTCTCATGGCTCTGCTTTTTTCCATGTTAGCTTTGCTTTCAGGCAGACTCTCCCTTTCCTGGGGGCAAAGATCCTCCCAGCAGCTCTAGATAATAAAACTCGATAGAAAAAAGAGCATCTCTTTCCCAGTAGCTCAAGCAGAATCCTGGGCTTGTGACTCATGGTTCCGGTGTGAGACATGGTGCCCAATTCTGAGCCAGTGGCTGTGATTGGCCAGGTCTAAGTCATGTGGTCTTCCCTGAAGGGGGAGGCTTGACTCAGCTCCACTGGGACCACCTGACCAAAGAGGGTGGGCAGGGGTGCAGGGGATGGCCCAGGGAAAAAACAGGGCGCTCTTCCCCAGAAGACAACAGATTCTGTTGTTCAAAAGGGAGAATAGTAGTAGCTCAATGACTTTGTAGCAGGCCAGGCTTTCTCTAAATTTCTGCCCTTCTATACATCCCCTGGGCTTAGGCTTCATGGTTGCAAGATGGCTGCTGCTTGCATAGGATGGTCCATCCTACAGTCTCCTTTAGAGAGGAAACTTGCCCAGAAGCCCACTGCAGGCTTCTCTTGGGTCCCATTGGCCTTGACTCTCCAGCTGAGAGAGGCCAGGTGCTTCAGTGTGGGGTGGGGGCCTTGCCAATAGGGGCTGACTAGACAGTAGGCAACATGAATGTAAGTATTCAGCCTTGGGGGAAAAAAAAAAAAAAGAATTCAGCCTTGGAAAAAAAATCAGAGTGAGTGAATTTTCTTTGTTGCCACCCTCACACCCAATCCCATGTCCTCTCCATGGTGACCACTTCTTTCAGTTTGGTATGAATCCTTATAGGCCTTTTCCTGAACTTTTGTATACATATGCACACAGCCTTCAGAACATGTCAGATTTAGGTACATAAATTCTATTCTATTGCAGACATCATTCTGTATATTTTTTCTCTCAGAAATATGTTGTTGGGGGCCACCTGGGTGGCTCAGTCAGTCCAACTCTTGGTTTCGGCTCAGGTCGTAATATCAAGCTCTGTGTCACCCTCTGCGCTCAGTGTGGCGTGTGCTTGAGATTCTTTTTCTCTTCCTCCCTCTCTGCCCTTCCCCATGTGTGTACCCTCGTGCTTGCTCTCTCTCTTTCTCTCATAGGTAGGTAGGTAGAAAGATAGATAAAATCTTTAAAAAAAAAAAAAGAAAGAAAGAAAGAAAAACCTCAACCTGTATGTTAGTGGATACAAAACAGGGGCCTCCCTCTTTTTTTCTTTTTTTAAAAGATTTGATTGATTGATTTAGAGCAGGACCATGAGCAGAGGGGGAAGGAGAGGGAATCTCATGCAGACTCTCCACTGATCAGGAGTCTGACTCCCAACATGGGACTGGATCCCACGACCCTGAGATCACAACCTGAGCCAAAATCTAGAGTCATATGCTCAACTGACTGAGCCCCCCAGACGCCCTAGAGGCCTCCCTCTTTCAACCAACAGCATATAGTAGGATATTTTAAGGTATTCACCTCTGGATGGACATTTAGGGTTTTGCCAACTGTACACCATTGTGAATATGGCCTTGTTGACTGCTCCTCGGCCTCAGGCACACGTGAGAGTGTTCGTTCAGGACAGAGGCAAGGGCTGGCACTCCCAGGCCATGGGGTTAGTACACACTTTATTTCAAAAGGGAACCCCTAGGACCCTCCAAATCCAGTTACTGCCCCACCTGGCAGTGTAAAGCCCTCTGACCTGCCACACTTTTGCCAATGCTTGGTAATATGAAGCGTTTTAGTTTTGATGTCTTATGGAAATTTGCATTTTCCTGACTGTTCACAAGGCTGAGCATCGTTTGTTATGTCTCTTGTTTTTTGTATTGTCTCTTTGGAGAATTGCCTGTTTATGTATGTTGCCCATTGTCTTTTGGGTTGTTTAGTCTCTTTTCATGGATTCCATGTCTCTCTCCAGATCCTCAGTGTCTCCTGACCAATGGCAAACTGCCACTGTGGGCAAAGCGGCTGGTGAGTCTGCCCGGAGACCAGGACACCTAGGGCTGGCAAAGTAGGGGTGCTGTCCTTCATGCTTTTCTTCTGGGAGCCCATATCCCTCTCCCTGTCTCTCATTTCCCTGGAGAGCCCCATCATCCTTCCAGTCTCAGCTTAGACACCCATTCATTCATGCGACACCTGTGTAGATATCACCTACACCTGTGCCAGGCTTGTTCTGACCCTTATATGTGGTAGCAAGGCAGACATTTTCTAGTGTGGGAGATGGACAGCATCCATATTAAACAGGTAAGATGCATAGTATTTGGGAAGTTAATAAATGCTGCAGAGGAAAAAAAAAATGAGAAGGAAATAGCAAGGGTTGGGGGGAAGGGGCAACAACTTTAAGACAAACAAAAAAGGCCTCACTGAGATTATATTTGAACAGAGTTGAAACAAGGGAGAAATGCAGGTCCTGGGAAGGAATGTTCCAGGCAGAGAACAGTAAGCAGGACAAAGGCCATGAGGCAGAATGTGCTTATTAGCATGTTCCGAGGTGCAGGGAGGCCCAGCTGCCTGGGTTGAGTGTGAATGAGGGCAGGGTGGGGAGAGAGGGGCTTAGAGAGGTGATGGGGGCCAGATGACATGGCACCATGTGGGCTGCACTGCGTTCCTCAAACACTCCTTATCGTCCTCCCCACTTATTTTTATCCCAGGCACTGAGTGAGATGGAGGCAAGGGAGGGCTCTGAGCTGAGGAAAGCCATGATCTAATGCAAAAGTGAACATGAGGGGCAAGCAGGGGTCCAGGGAGGAGGCTGTTAGGATCATCCAGGAGATATTGGAGGCTGAGCTGGGTTGGGGGGTGGGCAGTAATGGGTGGATTTTCGGTGGATTTTGAGGGTGGAACCCAATGACTGGATGTGAGAGAAAGAAAGGGACAAAGATGATACTAGGATTGAATGAATAGTTGTTTACTTGGGGGAGGGGCAGGCTTTGAGCTGGTGGGTTAAAAGCTGACAGCAGAGGGGCACCCGGGTGGCTCAGTTGTTTTGCATCTGCATTTAGCTCAGATCATGATCTTGGGGTCTGGGATCTAGCCCCGAATTGGGCTCCCTGCTCAGTAGGAAGTGTGCCTCTCCCTCTGCTCCTCCCCGCTGCTCATGCACACGGTCGCTCCCTCTCTCTCTCTTTAATAAAATCCTTAAAAAGAAGAAGCTGGCAGCAGAATCCTACATCCTAGGTTGGACAGTTTATTTCAGTAACAGTGTTAGTCCTCAGATCAAAACCTTTCCTTCTGGGAAATCTCTGCCATCCCCTCCCCTGCAGACCAGGTCTCTCAAGACCTCAGGCTCCTCCTTATCAGTGACTACAACAGGCGGAATTACAGCCAGTGAATATGCGTAGCACACTTGACTCTGCACAGGCTCTGTTCTAAGTCTTTTTTTTTTTTTTTTTAAGATTTTATTTATTCATGAGAGACACAGAGAGGCAGAGACACAAGCAGAGGGAGAAGCAGGCTCCATGCAGGAAGCCCAATGTGGGACTCGATCCCGGGACTCCGGGATCATGCCTTGAGCCAAAGGCAGACACTCAACCGCTGAGCCACCCAGGCATCCCAGTTCTAAGTCTTTTATGTGTATTATCTCACCTGATCCCCATTGAGGTACAGGAGCTTTTCATATCCCTGTTTCACAGATAGAGAAACTGAGGCCCAGAGAGGTTAAGTAACTTGTCCAGGGTCACACAGGAATTAGTGAACAAGGGCTGCTCCAGAGCTTGAGTTCTCAGAAACACCCACCCTCCACTGTCTCTCAAGCCAGTCTTCTTCAGAGGCCACACTGGGCAGGACCAGGGTGAGAGAAGTGGCCATATCTTGGATGCTGTTGGGATAGCAGTGTTGAGAGAATTGTTGAAGAAATACAGTATGGAGTATGAGGGACAATAGAAGGGTGAGAGGTGATCTCCAGGTTTAGGGCCCGAGCCACCAGTGGGAATAGGACAGAGAATGCTGCAGCAGAAGCTGATCTGGGGGAAAGATCAGGAGTTGCTTTCAAATGCCTACTTTGAAGTATCACTAAGAATCCATATAGATGGAAAGCAGTTGTGTATGCACTTCTGTAATTGGACAGAGGTTTGGGCTGGAGACGTTTATCTGGAAGTTGTTGCTGAGTGGTATTTAAAGCCAAGAGACTAGGGACGCCTGGGTGGCTCAGCGGTTGAGCGTCTGCCTTTGGCTCAGGTCAGGTTGTGATCCCGGGGTCCTGGGATCAAGTCCCGCATTCGGCTCTCTTCAGGGAGCCTGCTTCTCCCTCCTCCTATGTCTCTGCCTCTCTCTCTGTGTCTCCTGTGAATAAATAAAGTCTTAAAAAAATAATAAATAAAAATTTAAAAATAAAGCCAAGAGACTGGATGGAGTCTATGCAGAGTCCCTGGGCCCCATTGGAGTTGGTGAGCTCTTGGCCAGCTGTCTGACCATCCTCTGTCACCCTCAGCTAGGAGACAACGATGTGACAGATGGCTCAGCCTTCCATGCCAAGCGCAGCTACAAGCCACATGGCCGCTGGGCAGAGCGGGCTGACCAGAATCCCCTCAAGACCATCCTGGATGCCCAGGACCTGGATTGCTACTTCACCCCCATGAAGCTTGAGAGCCTGGAGGACTCTGTTCTGGATACAGTGGAGCCCCAGAGCCTGGTGGGCCTGCTGAGTGAGGTACAAATCGCCCAGCCCAGCCCACAGGCCCTGCACTGTGACTGCCCACCCTGGACTCGGGGCCTTGGCAGTCTCCTTTTGAAAATCAGGCTAACCCGTCCCACTCTAGGGGGTGAAAGATGATTACGTGACATGGTTGGGGGCGAGAGGGTGAGGCCCTGGGCCTGGGGTAAGTGAGACTTCCCAGGGCAGACTAGGAGCCTGGGGGTGGGTCGCTTGAGGGTTAAAAGCTTGGGTCCGAGAACAGGCCTATACCTGGCTGGGGGCATTTGAGCGATAGAGCCCTGGCCCTACCCCTTCCTGGCTATGTGGTGACTTGTCACAAGGCTTGTCTAGGCTTCTGCTTTTAAAAAAGGAAATGGTCATTTAAAAAAAGATTATATATATATATATACACACATATATATATATATTTATTTATTTCTAAAAAATGGTCATAAAAAGAAAGCCTCCAGAGGGCTTTGATAGGAATCCAGTGCTGAGAATAGGGCCTGGGCCCTCAGAAGTCCTGAAGCAACTTTAGCTCTTGTTCTGTTATTTTCCAAACAAAATTAGTTTTTATTCTGTTGTACAAACTTTTGTGGAATAATACACGTGCCCTTTTGTGTACAAACCCTAGGTATACAGCTTGGAGAATTATTACCTATGTATGCACCTATGTGCCCCCCACCCAGGCCAAAATATAGAGTCTTTTCTACCTCCTGGAAGACCCCCCCGTGCCCCTCCTCGTCAGTACCCCCACCTGTGGTGAGCAGTCTTCTCATCTCTCACCAAGGATTAGTTTGTTCTTAAATGTCATGCAAACATATTCTTGGAGGGTTGGAGCCATACCAATTCCTTACGTGTAAAGGGGCTGACTGATGGTCGTGCAGGAGGAGCACAGAATGAGCTCAAGATGAGCACATAAGGGGCCAGGCCCTGGCTTCCCGTGAGTGGCCAGCACATCTTTCCTGTTATTATGGGTGTTGGTGGCCCATTTGCTGGCTCCCAAAGGGCCCCAGATGCCATGGCTACCTTAGATGGCTGTGTTCTCTTCACCCCACAGTCGGAGAGCCCCCAGGAGAATGGCTGTGGGCACCCCTCCTTCTTGCCCCTACAGCGGGAGTCCTCTGAGGACGGTGAACTCATCATCTACTCTCTGGAGGCAGAGGTGACAGTCACAGGGACAGACAGGTGGGTGTCCTTTGCACCAAGGGAAGCCTTACGGTGTTGGAGAGGGGAGGCCTGGGCTGATAGGCATGCCCCGGAAGAATTGCTCTCTGCTCTCCCAGTAGGCCTGTGGGAGTGGAGTAGGCCTGGGTTGCACAGGAGGCAGGAAAGGCGAGGCCTTGCTCCCAGTAGGAGCAGGGCACAGATGTCTGGGGGTTCAGGGTGGGGGCCAGCTCTTTACTATTAATATGTTCTCACCCCCACTGCAGCGATTACTGCACAAAGGACATGAAGGGGAAGCCCAGAGACCAGCAGGGTGACTCCTACCTCAGAGGCTCCTCCATTAGCTCGAAGGATCAGAGCTCACCCGAAGGTGAGTGGGGATAGGCAGAGACCCTGCAGCAATCTGTTGGTTCAGCCAGGCCCCCTTCTGGGTGTTAATGGTGACCTGACTCCGTCTTTCTGAAGTTCAGAGTCCTATCACAGAGACAGGCATGGGTCCTTTCTGTTACCTGAGGATTCTGGAGCCCTATTGCCCACTGGCAGGAGCCCAGCTCTGCCGCTTCCTCAAAGAACTTATTGGTCCATAAAAATGGAGAGAGGATATTATTAACCCCCATTCTCCAGATGGGAAAATTGAAGCCCTGGGAAGCTGAGCCACTTACCTGACTCACCCAGTAAGGGCCTGGCTTTGGACTCCTGACTCCCGCTCTGCCCCTCCAGACTCTGGGGAGTCAGAGACCGACTTGGAGTGCAGCTTCACCACCATCCATTCGTCCCCTCCCCAGCCAACCCCTCGGTTTAACATGATGATGCCCGGCACACCGGGTAAGATATGGGGCCAGATATGGGGAAGACGGGGTGTGGGGCTGGCTGGGGGATGGTCATGAGGTATAATCACTTTCCCCACATCAGCCCTGTACTTGATGCCCACTGAGCCTCCATTTCCTCGCTGGGGAGACAGAGCCATTAGCCTCTCCTCGGTCTAGTGGCAGCAGGGTGTGTGATGGGCCAGTCTAGCTCTCTCCATTGTTATGCGTCTAGCTTGTTTGTCTGGGCGTCTGCCATGACTCATGGTGTTGACGACTCTCTCCTGCCCGCCCCCTCGCCTCCCCTTCGCCTCTCCCCAGGATGCCCAGGTACCGCAGAAGAGTTATCCCAGCCTGAGGTGCTGGGCATATCCAACGGCTCCCTGCCCCAGACCCCTGAGCAGGAGAAGTTCCTCCGCCACCACTTTGAGACGCTTACTGACGCTCACCCCGAGGGTAGGGCCCTGCCTGGGCAGGCCATCCAGTGCTGGGCAAAGCATAGGTGTTTCGGGTAGGGTGGGTAGGGCTTCCCTGCATGGCTAGCAAGGGTGGAGAAGGGCTTGCGTTTTATCCTCAGGACTGAGCCACGCAGGCTCTTCTCCATGCTGTGTTTGCTCCCCAGGCATGGGTGTAGGCTCTTGATGGCGTTTCTGGGGATCCACCTGCTGGTCTGTGGGTCTTCCTGGGCTCAGGGCTGGGCAGCTGGAGGGATTCTGAGGGCTCTGTTGGCCTCTTCCTCTAGAGCTCTTCCATGGATCCCTGAGAGACTTGGAGGCCCCTGAGGCTGAAGACTTCTTCAATCCCCGGCTGAGCATTTCAGCTCAGTTCCTCTCGAGTCTCCAGAAAACATCCAGGTAGGAGCAGGTGCCCCTCCCACCCAAGCTCGCTCTCTCCCGCAGGGCGGGACTGTGTCCCCTTAGGAACCCCCAGGCCAGCCACAAACCCCTGCTTTCCTTCCCACAGGTTTACCCACACCTTCCCTCCCCGGCTGCCCCTGCACCTGGTGAAGTCCCCAGAGGTCAAATTCACGGACCTTGGAAGCAGCCAGCCCAGGGCAGAGCCTCTGAGAGTAGGCGCTGGCTACACCTCCCCAGGCAGAACCAGCGTGAGTATGGGGCCACTTCTTTCAGGACTTAGGGCTGGGAGCAGGAGGCCTTCTTGTCCCCACCTCCTGGTCGTGCTTGCAGGTCCTCACTGGGAAAAAGACTGAGGAGCCCCTTGAGACCCTGGAGGCCTGGTTCCCACTGAGTGAGTGCCCCCATCTGCAGATAAACAGCCCTGGGCATCTCAGCAAATGGCCCCGGTGCCCATCTGAACTATGGGGCAGTAGGGATGGGCAGAGGCCACTCAGCCCCTGCAGCCTCCTGGGGTGGGCCCCTCGCATCAGCTCTCTGGCTGGGGTGTGAGAGTGAGCTGGCTGCTTCCTTTACAGCCTCCTGCCTCTCAGGCCTGGCACCCTGTGCCCCCTCCTCAGTGCTGCCTGCTGACGGGAAGCCTCTGATGCCCACAGCCCTGCCCACTCCAGGCTTGACTCAGGGTGTCCACAGCCCCTCCTCCCACTCCTACATGGCAGCTGCTGCGAGCTCCCGCGCCAAGATGTCACGCAGCATCTCCCTCGAGGACAATGAGGGTCCCGTGCTGGCTGAGCTGGCCAGGCCCCTCCCCAGGCCGTCCTCCGTTGGGGAACTGGTGTCCCTGGGCCAGGAGCTCCAGGCCATCCCCACCGCGGCAGCACCGGGCTCTAACAGCGAGGGCCGAGAACCTGCCTTGCTCTCCTTGGGGGGCAACCACGAGGCCCGGGCCAGCCTAAAGCTGACCCTGTCGAGCATCTGCGACAGGCTCTTGTTGTCCCCTCCCCCGTTGAATCCTGTGGCCACCCAGCCCAGCATCACAAAAGCCACCTTCCCAGTCCCCAGCCCCGTGGATGCAAGCTCCCTGGGGCTCCACAGTTCCACCTTTCTCCCGAGGCTCCTGGTCCTTGAGTCCCCCAACACCCCTGCCCACCCCAACAGCACCTCGCTTCCAGAGACCAGGCCCGGGGTCCCTGGCAATGTCACCTCCCTCCTGGAGCCCGCCCCTGGTGAGTACCACTCTTGGGCAAGGCTCATCCCTTGTACAGCTGGCTTAGCTCCAACGGTGGGCACTTGACCTGGCCACGGGGGCTGCACCATTCGTTCACTTAAATCTTTAGCGAGCACTTCATACATGTTAGGCTTTGTTCTAGGGGCACAGTGGTTAACAAGACCACAAAGAATTGACCCCTTAACTGGGGAGACGGCCAGACATGAAGCAAAGTGTTTAGTGTGTCACGAAGGAGTATGTGCTAAGGACAGAAATAAGAGAGAGGGCTTAGGGAACAAGCAGGGGGCAGTGGTTACAGTTTTAGAGAAGGATAATGAGAAAAGGCTTCAATCTGGAGAAGGAGGGCATTTGAGCAGAGCGGGAGGGAAGTGAGCCTCAGGGGACCGAGGGAAGTGTTCCAGGTGGAGGGACAGCAGTTGAGAGCAGCCCAGCCATCCCGGCCTTTCTGAGACCAGCTGGAAAGCGGAGGTGTCTTTCTCATTCCCTCCCTTCTAACCCCAGATGCGCTCAGTCTGGTCCAGGGCGGCCCTAGACACTGGGAGGAGCCTGGGGGGCCATTGAGGTTCCTGCCCCCAACTCCCCTTGAACTGAGCAGTGTGAGCACCATCGTGCACAGACTGCAGACTGCCTTCCAAGAAGCCATGGACCTTTACAACCTGGTGAGCCGAGCCCCGGGGTCAGAGGCGTGGGCCGGGGGGCTCCCTGGGACGGCCTGCTTGAGCTGGCTGGGTGGTGGCCCCTGACAAGGTCGGTACCCCTCGCAGGTGGTCTCCAACGACCAGATGAGCACTGAGCAGCAGCGGCAGGCACGGACTGAGCTGGCCTCCACCTTCCTTTGGATCCATAGCCAGTTAGAGGCCAACAGCTGGCTGCTGAGGAGTGATGTGGCCCCACCCCAGGCCCAGCCTGGCCTGGGCTCCCCCTCCCCACCGACACTGTGCCCCCTGGCCAGCCCAGACTTGCACGCCCTGCTGGAACATTACTCAGAGCTGCTGGTGCAGGCTGTGCGGAGGAAGGCCCGGGGGCACTGAGGGCTGGCGCCCCCCCCCCCCCCCCCCAAGACAGCCCGGCCGCTTCAGAGGAAATCGGTGTCTGAAGCAAATAAACTGACAACTTCAAGGAATGGTTCCTGGTGCCTGTCAGGGTGCATCCACAGAGCCCCCTCAGGCGGATGCGGGGAAGGAGGGCAGGGTGGACTGCCCAGGGAATACAGGTGGATAAACCCTGGAAGGGGTGAAATTTGTGTGCTGTAGGTGTTGGCTGCCCAGCATTGTACCCTCACCCACTTGTCCCCTTCCTGTCTCCCCTGGAGGATGTCAGCCCCAGTGCCCTGCCTTGTTCCAGGACTCCATCAATGGGACCAACATTCCCAAGAAATACAGGAACTGCAGTAATGATGATCCCAACACCTGGATCCCATGTCTCCCATCCCCGCTGAGCCACTATGGGATCAGTTGTGGTCCTTTTGCTATTCCCCAAGGTGGGGCCTAACTATTCCCCAAGGAGAGGGCAAACCCTTCCTCTGCCCCTTACCAGTGCCCCAGAATGTACTGGAGCCACTGCTGTCACCAGGTGCCAGGCCCTGACTCCCAGGACACACCTGCTATACCACTGGTTCATGGTCCCCAGGCCAAGCCCAGGCTTTTGTCTCCATCTGTGATAGGGGGATTAAGAGACCAGCAAGCCCACTGACTGGACAGTCGGGCCACATGCCCAGGCCATCCAGCAGCTGGGACAAATTATTCTTTGTCCAGTGGGAAGACTACATCCAGATTCATCTCCTAAGCTGCCAGCTCTGGTACCAGCTTCCCCAGGCAGCAGGCATCTAGCCATGTGGCATGTCTGCCAAGAAGGCCACTCTTGTGACCACAAAAGCCCCCACTGCCCCAATTCTCTATCAAGAGGAAGCCAGCAAGGGCAGGGCCCCCTCCTAAAACACAGCCTCGCCTCGCGGCTTGCTGTGACTTGAACCACCACTTGCCTGACTTCCTCTGCTCAGAGAGAGCCAGTCTTGCCCCGGATTCCACAGAGCTGAGACTCAAACCTGGACTTGCCTAATGCCAGAGCCAGACCCTTCGGCATAAGGACATGGTCCTCTGCTGTCTCCCTAAACACTGACACACATCAGCACCAACTGTACAGTTCAAAAAACACTGCTGGGTACCTGTGTCTGTCTACATCTCCTACAGGATAAGGAACAAGACCAGCAAAGCATCTGCCCTCATGGCATTACCCTTCTAGAGACCAAATAGGAATTAAAATATCTGTGGAACTGTGGGTAAGCTGAGGGAGTTAACTGCTGGTTGATGGGCCGGTGAAGGCCTCTCGGGGTGACATTTGAGGGAAGGCACAGGTCACATAGATGTCTTGGGGAAGTATCCAAGCAGACAATAGCCAATGCAACCGCATTGAGGGGGTCAAATGTATGTGACAGTAATGAAGAAGGCAAGAGGAGGTGGGAGGAAGAATGGGGTTCAAGGGGCGGGGTCTTCATTGCTTTGTGACATTTAAATCCAAGAAACTTTCACAGCACAATTTCCCCCCCTAAATCAGATGCCTGATCTTGGTATTTAAGGAGATGCCCAGTATTACTTATTTCCTGAAGTCCCTCTCCCTGCCCCACCGGAGACTCTCCGCCCAGGCCCACAGGTTACAGGCCACTGGGGGCCCATTCTCCTTGCCCCTGCCTTGCCTGGCCATAGTCCTCTAAGATCCCTGAGGCAAGGCTTGGCATCCAGGCCCCTGAACACCCAGAAGACCATCTTGAGCCTTTGTGGAATGTACCCCTCCTCTCCCCTGCATCCTTTGAGTCCCACGTAGCAAACAGCTGGCTTAGGGGGGCCCAAGCTGTAGGGATACTTGTTATTGATTATGTTCCTGCTTTGTTACCCTATGAGTTGGAGTTCCACCTCCGGCTTAGGCCTTGCTGGCCGCCATACGGCTGCCATACCAGCACTCAGCAGTGTGCCCTCACCCAACCAGTCCCAAAGGCCCAAAGGAGGGCAGCTGCCAGGGTAGTGAGGAAAGTCCTAAGCCTTCCTAGACCCTTCCCCTTCTAGAGTAGTTGTGGGCAAGAAGAATGGAGATTGCTTTGACTTGCTTGGACCAACCATCTGTCCTGGACATACCACTGTTCAAACAAAAGGGTTCTCAGCCCAAGAGGAGGGGGGCTTGTAGAGAGGACCCAGTGTGTCTACCACTCTCCACTTAATACTAAGCTCTTCAGCCCTGGAAAGACCAGACTCTCCTTGGACAAATTGGTTAAGAAGCCACTGCTGATGAATGTGTGCGCGTGCGGTTTGGGGACCCAGGGTCCCAGCAGGAAGAAGCCAGCATGCTCACACGGGGTATTTTTTTTAAGATTTTATTTATTCATGAGAAACACAGGAGAAAGGCAGAGAGAGAGGCAGGCTCCATGCGGGGAGCCCGACATGGGACCCGATACCAGGTCTCCAGGATCACGCCCTGGGCGGAAGGCGGCGCTAACCCTCTGAGCCACCTGGGCTGCCCTCCACGCGGGGTATTTCAAAGACAGTTTGGTGAAGGGATCATTTGCAAAGAAGTGGGCAGGGAACCAGGAAATCACAGGGCTGGTACAGTATCCTGTACTGGTACCCGGAGAGCTGGAGCCACAAGGGGGGCAAAGTGGGACCCAGAAGAGCCAGGCCTGGAGAGCAGGCTGCCCTGAGGGGAGCCGGGTGCCTGGTAACTCCATAGGGAAAGAATCTGCTCCCCCATCTTCTAGGGGGCTCCCCATTGTCCAAGTCCTCCTGGGAGCCAGGGGCATGGGAGCCCAGATGATGTGGCCCACCCCAGTCAGCCTTCCAGGATGCAGAGCGGGGAGGAATGGGACAGAGAGGGCCTGGGGGCAATCCAGCTCCCCAGCCCTGGATTTCTTCCCTAGTGTGTTTTCAGTATTACAGGAACCAGCTGCCCCAAGAGACATGGTGCTGGGCAGGGAGACCTGCGCACCGGGAAAGGGACCATGGCTCCCCCCAACCATTTGCTAGCTCATCAGTGCGACTTCCGCCCTGTGCTCCCACACTGGACAGCCACGGCTGTGTGAAATCCACAGTTGTGAGATGGAGACACTTCAAACCCCATTTTCCAGATGGGCTGATTGAAACTCAGATGCTTGCCTAGCTACCCCTCAAGCCTTCCTAACAACCACCCTGTTCATATGCTGCATGCTAAGCATTCTCCCCACATGATCTACATGGATCTTTGACACAAACCAGTGATAGGGAGACACATTTGTCCCATTTTCCAGGTGAAGAAACAGGCTTAGCAAGAAGTGACTTGCCTGGGTCCTGTAGAGATAAAGTGGCAAAGCTCTGGGCTGATAGACTGTCAGTTCTGCCTCCCTTGTTGCCCCAAAAAATGAATCAGCAGGACTGACGCTTAGGGAGTGTGAAGAAATAACACTGCTCTCACCACTAAACGTTTGTCTAGACTGTTCCCTCCTCCGCCTGGAACACCCTCCCCCTTTCACCAGAAACCTCATCCTCCTTCAGAGCTACACCCCAGCAGTCATCTCAACGTTTAGGCTGGATCAGGAGCCTCTTCTGGGCTCCCTTGAGCCCCATGAGTTTTCTCTATTGCAGTTGGAATCACTTTGCCTGTGTATGCCCCATCATAACCTGTCATTCTGGGCTGTTACTGGCGTGTCTCCCCCGTGGGCTAAGTTATGTGCTCGTTTTTAGTGCTGAGCTAGCCTGGCCCATAGTTGGAGCTCAGGAAATTGCTGACTGGATAAATGAGAGGAAGTAACTGCACAGAGAATATTAAAAATCCTTAACCACTGGTTAAGAAGTCAGACAACGATCAGTCCAGAACAAGACTCACTCGCTAGTGTGTGGGGGTAGGTCTGGGAGGCCCTGGCTGTGTCAGGTGACCCCCTCTGGCTCTTGGACTGTGGGACAGTGGGGAAGTGGCGTGGCAGGCAAGCACTAGGAGCTGGGCTACTAACACACCAATATTTTAATACCTGCTCCACCTCAACAGCTTCTGGCCCGAATGTCCGCTCTGGGCGTCTGAGAATCTGAGAGGTAGAGCCTCCTGTTGGAAGATGCATAGCCTCTATCCTCCCTTTGTCCTTACCTGTGGACCCTACTGTCCCTCCACCCTCTGGGGCAAGCAATCACAGCACCCCACCCCACCCCACCCCCTCAGCTTCCTCAGACAGCTGCTGTGATTTGAATAACCAAGCAGGCTGTTGGATGTCCGATTGGCGGCTGATTTGCCTGGCAAACAGACCCTCAGGTCCTGGGCCCTGCTGCTACTTTGAGAAGACAGCCCCCGCCTGGAGTCTCTTTTATCCCCCTTCCAGGAGCTGTCTAGGCTCCAATCTTGCCCTTGCTTGATGTTCTTGGGGGTCCTAGCACTAGGCAGACCCCTGGTAGTGGGAAAGTGCCCTCAGGAACCTGGTGTAGAAGGGAGAGGAATGGTGGGTCCTGGGGCAGAGGTAACTGGAGCCAGCTAAGTCAGCTCCCTGGGCTGGTCACAATATTTGCATGGAGAGAATGAGGCTCCTCCAAGGCTCCCCCCTTCCTCCTTCCCTTCCCCCTCCTAGTCATCCTGGGGCTGAGGTGTGACTGCAAGTAGAAGAGGGAGGCATCCATCTAAGGCCATCTCACCATTCCTGGAGGTGATGCCCCGTGCTTTCCTGGTCAGGAGTCGGCGTCCACAGCCACCCAACTGGGGCCACCTGCCTGACCAGCTTCGAGGAGATGCCTATGTTCCAGGTGGGCCCCTCATTGGGCCTGGAGGTGAAGGGTAGGTGAGACACAAAGCATCACCATCTGGATTTCTCTCCTTAGACTGCAGCAACCAGCAGGGCCCACCGGCACGCCAATCTTCTGGCCTCCGGGATTCTTGGGCGGCGGTGAGTCTGCAGCTGGACCACAGGACCCTGCTCAGTTTCATCCCTGCCCACTCTCAGCCGAGACAGAACCTGACTGCCCCTTAATTCCTGAGCCCATTTGTACATGCCTCTCCAGCCTCAGGACCTTTCCATCTATTGTTCTCTCTGCTGGAAATGCCTTTCCTTTATTAGAGCTCACTGTTAGGCTTCAGCCCAGGCACCATTTCCCGAGTGGGCAGCCACATTTCCTACCCCCAGAGGTCTCTCTGTCCAGGGGGCAGAACAAGATTCAAGCCAAGTGGATGGTGATTTGCTTTATGTCAGATCAGACAAAAGTGACAGGAACAAGATAGGGGTGGGGGGTGGGGGAAGGCTGGGGACCCTCTGAAGGGGTATTCAGCTGTGCATGACCTGGAAGAAGGAAAGCACTAGCCAGGTTATATATGTGACTGAGATTATATCAGTATTTGTTGAAAGCCAGGAACGGCTTTCCTGAATGGATATTTACCAGGAATGAGACAAAAATTCATTCCTTCCTGGATCTGGTGGGGGCTATAGCTATAGATAATAAAATTAGAAAAATACATGTTGGAAGATGTGCTATGGAGAAATATAAAGCAAGGTAAAGGCAATGGGGAAGGGCCAGGGAAGGCCTTGGAGAGAGGGTAGCATTTTCACACACAAAGAGCAGTCTCGGGCCTTCCCAGACCTCCTTGGTTCCTGGTTCTAGGTATTCCATTTGCCCCACCCAGGGGGTCTAACTCCCATATGCCTCCCACAGCCAAGGCAGGGCAGTCTGGCCTCCAGTCCCAGGGGCCCCGGGACGCTTGGCTGCCCACTCTGCCCCAAGGCCTTCCCTTTGCAGCGCATGCTGACACGGCACCTCAAGTGCCACAGCCCTGCACGCCGCCATGTGTGCCGCTGTTGTGGCAAAGGCTTTCACGATGCCTTCGACCTCAAGCGTCACATGAGGACTCACACTGGTGAGGAGGGGCAGGGATAGGGAAAGGCGGTTGGGCCCCAGGAAGGTTGGGAACAAAATTGGGAGAAAGGTCCCCAGGATGTGGAGTTTCCAGCATTTGTGTGTTTGGGGTGGAGACTCAGCTACCAGGAGGCTTGGAAAACCTCCTATTTAAGGATCCCAGCCAGTAGGTATAAGGTGGTGCCAGGGTAGCAGCCTGCTGAGGGGTACAGATGAAGACCGTAGTAGTTACATGATTTAGGTCCTAAACAGAAAGATGTAAGGCAGAGCCTCCTTCCTTCTCCTTCTCCCCCTGGGGAAGGAAACTCCTGATGAGCAGAGGGGGAACACACGTGTCTGGCCCATGTTTGCACTGGGTGGAGGTAGCACACGGTGGGACATGGGCACAGGAGTCTGGACAAATAGGATTAGGGATGCAGGAATGCTCCTGGAAGGCACGGTGGGAAGGCTTTGGTTTGGAGGCCACTCCCCTGTCTGTCCTCCCCACTCTGCCCTTCTGCACAGGGATCCGGCCGTTCCGCTGTGGAGCTTGCGGGAAAGCATTTACACAGCGCTGCTCCCTTGAAGCTCATCTCGCCAAGGTGCACGGGCAGCCGGCCAGCTATGCTTACCGTGAGCGCCGTGAGAAGCTGCATGTGTGTGAGGACTGTGGCTTCACCTGCTCGAGGCCCGACGCCTACGTGCAGCACCGTGCTCTACATCGCACTGCCTGAGAATGTGCATCCCACACAACTCACGAGAGGCAAATAAATGCAGGAAATGCACGCACAAAACACAGCATTTATTACACACGGGGGAGGATAGTTCACTCGGTCCAGCGGTGGCCACAGTGTGGGGCCGTGCACACGTAGTACAAGCGCATGGCGTCCTGGCAGAAAGGTTGCAGTTAGGAAGGGTCTGGACCTCACAGAAGGGTACAACACAGAACATCCAGCAGACCCTCACCCCGAGATAACAGGCAAAGGGGCTTTCCCCATTGGGATGGGGGACATCCGGAAGGGCAGGGTTCCCCCCAACACTGGCATCCCTGCCCGGGGAGGGCCAACCCTGCGACTTGCAAAGTCCTCCTGCCACTCACCTCAGCCCGGGCACTATGTGACTGGAAGAACACCGCCTCCTTGTGGCCACACCTGGGAGGACAGGCAGCCGCTCAGCCTACCATACCCTCCCCTCCTCCGAACACCCGTTAAGGACGAGCCGCTCTCCATCCCCAGCACCAACAGCGCGCTCACTTTTGGCACGGGTGGTCCTCGGTCCGCGGCAACGTGGGGTCCTGGGACACGTCGGCGATGATCTGGGTCAGTTCGCTGGGGGAGAAGTGAATAATTAGGCCCAGATGAGGCCTCCCCAGCCAACAACCCCGTCCCCAGGCTCTAGTCCTGCCACTCACTCCACTTCGTGCGTGATCTTGTTGACATAGATGCAGCTGTTGTCGGCTTCCTGCTGGTAATCGCAATTCCGGCACTAGAGAGGGCGAGCGTGGCGGGAGGGAGTCACGGAGAGATCCGGGGCGACTGGAAGGGAAGGCTGGGCCTTCCCCGGAGGCGATGACTAAAGCATGGGGTCTCCAAGTTGGGGTAACGGAGTATGTTAGGAATCACCTCCGGGATGGGCCACACAAGAGACTAGGGTTCACCCAGGGGATAGAAAACGAGACCAAAACACGAAGGGGGCGTCGAGAGGGGTAAGGGCACGTGGAGTAGGTTGGGGCCACGCCGGGAACCGGGGACCGTTCTGGGGGGACCCGGGCGCCGCGGCCGCCCGCGCTCACCGCGTAGAGCAGGATGCGGTTCTCCTTGTCCTCCTTGGGATAAAGCATGTTGTTACTGCGGGGGGAGGAAGCCAGAGGTCAGTCCTGGGGCCGTTACTTGCTCCCCTTGCGCACTCGCAGCCCCGGCCTCACCATTCCTGGCAGAATCGAATACCCACGAAACCGGGCTCATAGGTCCCGTCTGGCTCCATAGCGACACCCGGCCCGCCGAGCCCTGCGCACAGGCTCCGCCGCGCGACGGGTCGCGGGAAGGGTCACGCCTAGTTGCTTCGCGCTACGGCGGGGCGGGGCTACACACGTGCACCGGCTCCCAGTGGCTTTGTGCTCGGCTCTCTGCGCCCAGGTTCCATTAACAACTTGCTTTAATTTTTCTGATATCCTGCGGTAATTGTTTCCGACTTTCGAGCCTCGCTTCCGCAGTTTGTAGAGCAGTATGGGACGAGAGCCAGGAACACGATGCTTCTCGTAATAAGCAAGGCGCGGAGCATGAATGAAGCCATTGCACAGTCCCTGGCTGACAGCCAGTGCACATGCGCGGACGAGGTAACTCTTGCCAGTCCTTCCTGTGGGCTTCAGCCTCGGTCCGCCGGGCCGTTTCCCGGGCGGCTATTGGAAGAACTGTGCTCCATGGAAGGCCTCTCGGGATTGGCTGGGCCCACCCAAGCACGGGGGAGGCCTCTTCCTGGCGTGGAAAGGGACGGCGGCGATTGGCGGGCCCTGCTCGCGGGAGGGCGAGGATTGGCCGGGTCCGGAGCAGGGGGCGGGGCCGATATCCCAGAAGCGGCGGCGGCGGCTGCGGAGCCGGTGTGAGGCGACCGACCGGGCTGCGGACCCCGGCAGGGCGCGGCGAGATGGAGGTGACGGGCTTGTCGGCGCCCACCGTGACCGTGTTCATCAGCAGCTCTCTCAACAGCTTCCGCTCTGAAAAGCGGTACAGTCGCAGCCTCACCATAGCGGAGTTCAAGGTGTGGCCGTGGGGGCGGGGCCCGGGGCGGGGCGTAGGTGTGAGGGGCGGGGCGAGGAAGGCACGGAGGGGCTTCCCGACCGCGAGGAGGGGCCGGGACCAACCCGGTGGAACCGCCTGGGGGCTGGGCCGCGGGCGGACGGGGCCGGGGCGAACCTGAAGTTCCAGAAATGGGGGGCGAAGCCAGGGAAAATTAGAGGTTGCATAGGGCGTGGCCAAGGATAACCGGGTGGCTCCTAAATGGTGGGTCCCTTGGAGGAGCGGGGATGGGGTGATGGTCTTTGCAAGGGGCGGACCCTCGGGGCGCCTGGCGGGCTCAGCTGGAAGAGCTGGCGATTCTCCATCTCGGCTCGTGAGTCCGAGGCCCACGTTTACATTAAAAAATGTCTAAATAAATAAATTCGCAAGTACAAACCTGCGAATGTATGTAGCGAGGGGTGGAGCCTCCCGGCAGAGGGTGGGGCCGCTGACGGCTTCCACCGGCTTCCACCGGCTGCTCCCCGCGCAGTGTAAACTAGAGCTGGTGGTGGGCAGTCCTGCGTCTTGCATGGAACTGGAGCTGTATGGAGCTGACGACAAGTTCTACAGCAAGCTGGACCAGGAGGATGCGCTGCTGGGTTCGTACCCCGTAGACGACGGCTGCCGCATCCACGTGAGACCCCCCTCATTCATTTATTTATTGAACAAATACTTGGCTGTACGTTGCTCTGTGTGATAACCAGGATAGGCCCTCCTCTCGTGGAGCCCCCAGTCCAGCAGGGAGAGACACCTAGCCATCTCTGGACAGTGACAGGCAGAGGGGTCCGATCCCGCCTGGGAAAGGCCCAGGGAACTGGGGGCGCCCAGAGAGGTGCCTGACTCCTCCTGGAAGTATCAGAAGGGGCCTCCTGAAGGACGGGATGCCTGAGCTGAGACCCGAAAGATGAGGAAAGGACAACTTAAGATAAGGAGCGGGAGGGGCATGCCAGGTGGAGGGAACAGCATAGAGTGTGAGGGGGGTCAGGGTAAGTGATGAGATTGGAAGTGTTGGGAGAAGTTGGAACACGGAGGGCCTCTGCATGCATCAACTCACATCCTCCTCTCTGTCCCCCCCTTACTCCTCAGACATCCCAGTATCCCAGGTAACCTCCACCTCAGGGCCTTTGCATATGCTGTGTACCCCACACTCGCATAGTTCTTTTTTATATGGCTTCACATGGCTCACCCCACCCTTCCAGTCTTTTTTCTTTCTTTCTTTCTTTCTTTCTTTCTTTCTTTCTTTCTTTCTTTCTTTCTTTCTTTCTTTAAGATTTATTTATTTGAGGGTGGGAGAGAAAGAGAAAGCATGAAAGCATGAGCAGATAGAGGGAGAAGGAGAAGCAGACTCCTTGCTGAGCAGGGGGCCAGATGTGGGGCTCGATCCCAGAACCCTGGGATCCTGACCCTAGCTGAATGCTTAACCGACTGAGCCACTCAGGCGCCCCCTCCACTAAATGTCACCCTCCAAATGTGAGGCCTTCATAGATCTCAGTATGAAATTTAAATCTTCTCTGTTCTCCACTTTATTTGATTTTTGTCCTTAGCTCCTAGCACCCTGTAACATACTGTGCATTTCCGCCAGCAGCTGGAATAATGCCGAGGACAGAGAAAATGCTCAATGAATCATTGTTGAATACTGAACTGAATCCATAAAATAAGACTCAGAAAATGGTGTAATTAACTTCATATTGCAAAATAAAAAACTTACTGAAATTTACTTTCCTAAGAATGAACTATAGTTAGAATTATCGCCTCAGTCTGCATGACTGTGGGAGTCAGTATGCTCAGAGAACTGGTTCCTTTTTTACCTCCTAGGTGTTTTTTGAGCATTTGTGTCATGCCAAGGGCCAAGTCTGAAGAGGTCTCTGTTTTTAGCTCTGTCCAGTGTGTGAGGTAGATGTTAGCAAGATATTCACAGGAACAAACATGAAATGTCAGAGACCCGGGGCCATTAGGAAGAGATCACAGAGCCGAGAGAGCCGATACTGGGGGACTTGACCTATCAGTGAGGTCTGGGAGGACTTCCTGGAAGAGGTGACGCCTGAGCAGAGACCTGGAGAATTGGAAGAGTTAACTGAAGAAGAGAGGGATCCCTGGGTGGCGCAGTGGTTTGGCGCCTGCCTTTGGCCCAGGGTGCGATCCTGGAGACCCGGGATCGAATCCCACGTCGGGTTCCCGGTGCATGGAGCCTGCTTCTCCCTCTGTCTATCTCTCTCTCTCTCTCTCTCTGTGACTATCATAAATAAATTAAATTAAAAAAATATTTTTAAAAAACCCAAAAAACTGAAGAAGAGACAAGAGCACCCCGGGAAAGGGCCCAGCATGTGCAAACATGGGGTGGAAGGGAGCTCAGTTAGGTACAGGAGCTGAAGAGGGGCCTCTCCTCTGGTGGGGGGAAGTGGGAATCAGGGGAGGCAGGGAAGGGCTCCGAGGCAGCAGAGTCCTGGCCTGACTCAGATGTTCGTAGGCTCCCTCTGACTGTGTGTGGGGAGCAGGCTACAGAAGACAAGAGGAGTAGGGAGACCTGGGAGGGGGCTGCTTCCACCGTCCAGGTGGTGCGGTGGGGCCTGGATCATAGTGGGAATGGGTCAGGATAGTGCTGGGCACAGGACGGAGTCCCTGGGCTGACCGGGGCAGCCTCAGCCTCCGCACGCTGGTGGGTCGGGTGTGGGTCATGGCATCCTCCAACAGGAGATTTTCACACATGGATTCAGGTGTAGACAGGCCTTTAATTTCTGAGGTCATTTGAGGAAGGTTTCCCAGAGGCAGAGCCTCTGGGGAGGTTTTTTTTTTGTTGTTTTAAATTCTTTTTCTGTT
This sequence comes from Vulpes lagopus, assembly GCF_018345385.1. Taxonomy (NCBI): domain Eukaryota; kingdom Metazoa; phylum Chordata; class Mammalia; order Carnivora; family Canidae; genus Vulpes; species Vulpes lagopus. The sequence continues at coordinate 173,154,777 of NC_054825.1, read as the reverse complement.
TATAAATATTACATATATATATATATATATATATATTTTTTTTTTTTTCCTATATATTTGAAGTGCCTGACTGGCTCAGTTGGTAGAGCATGTGACTTGATTTCAGGGTTGTGAGTTCAGGCCCCATGTTGGACATAGAGATTATTTAAAATCAATTTTTAAAAAAATCTTATTTATCTATTCATGAGAGACAGAGAGAGAGGCAGAGACACAGGCAGAAGGAGAAGCAGGTTCCATGCAGGGAGCCCAATGTGGGACTCGATCCCGGAACACCGGGATCACGCCCTGGGCCAAAGGCAGATGCTCAACCGCTGAGCCACCCAGGCGTCCCAACTTAAAAACAATTTTAAAATGTTTATATATATATATATATATGTGTGTGTGTGTGTGTGTTTATGTGCGTATATACACACACACACATATATAACGTTATCTACATTTTTTGCTTATAATAATACCCACGTCAAATTCACAAGATCTTTAATATAGAAAGTAGAAATTCTTAGTGATCCTGACTAGCACTCTTCTCCCCCACTGCCCCTGCCCTGGCCCAGCCTCCATCCTCTCACCCTTGGGCCCTCTGCAGTCGGCTCGCCAGAAGGAGCCTGTGATGCTCCGAGTTGGGTCAGAGCGCTCCTGGCTCAGCGCCTCCCTGGCTGCATCTTGATCTGGGTGAAAACCAAAGTCTACAGTGACCCGTCGTGTCTCCCACCTTCCCCTGGGTCTCCGCTCCAGCTGCGATAGCCTCCATGCTGTTCCTGAAAAGGGCTAAGGTCATTTCTGCACCAAGATTTGGTGCCTGTCCTTCCTTCTCTGCCTTTGGGCCTTGGCTCAGACATCCCCTCCCTTCGGAAACCTACTCTGACCACCCTCTCATGCTCCTGAGCCTCTTGGTGGTATTTATCTACGTAGAATCTTGTCATCTGGTGTTTAGTACGTGCATGTGTTTGTGGTCGGGCTGCCAGCAGATGAGCTTGTGTCCCTAGCACCCAGCATGGAGCCCAGCTGGGGGCTACGGAAGAGCATAGCAGCAGTGAGTGAGTGAATATTGGGGGGACAGACAGGAAGAGATGCTTCAGGGGAGGCCGGAGGTTGGGTCCAGCTTAGGAGGGTCCCAGAGACCCAGAGAGGGACAGATGTGCTGCCCAGAAGTCTCATGAGCAAAACTTGAGCTCTGTCTTCAATTCCAACTATCTTGGACCACCAGTGATGTTGGCGGCAGCATGTGGGGATTGTCTGGGTCCAGATCCAGCCTCTGAGGGCTTGGATGGGGGTGAGGGAGGGGAGATGGCCAGGGTGTTCTCACCCCTTCTGCTGGGCTCAGGAGAGGAGAGGAGCCCTGGGTAAAGGTGAGGGTAGAGGAATATGGTCTTTCCTAGATGGAGAGACTTAAATCCCGGGAATGCTCCAGTGTGCAGCCCCTGCCTCCAGCATCCCAAGCTGGATGGCCAGGCCTGGATCCCCCCTGACATCGCTCCCCTCACTACAGGTCATTGACCACAGTGGTGCCCGCCTTGGGGAGTATGAGGATGTGTCCAAGGTGGAGAAATACCAGATCTCACAAGAAGCCTACGACCAGAGGCAAGGTACAGGCGCAGGGGGTTGGATGGGGGCTTGTGGGGGCCAGAAGGAGTCTGTGCCAGTGGACAGGGGTGGGGGGCAGACAGGGGAGGGGGGCCAGTGGTGTGGGCAGTGGGGACAGACAGACATGGCAGGTGGAGGGCGTGGGATGGGTTTGTTGTGGGGACAGATAGGGCTTGCAGGGGCACAGGGCGTGGGGTGTGAATGGGGGCTAGGAGGTGTGAGGGAGTGTGGGCAGGCAGAGGGAGCATGAGAGGGGAGTCTTGGGGGGGGTCACACGTAGCAGGGGAGTTAGTGTCACATGGTGGCATGAGCAGAACAGATCGGATGTGTAGCGGGTGAGACGAGAGGCTGGGGAGGGAATATGATGCTGAAGGGACGTAGGAAGGTGGGGTCATGGGAAGACAGGAGGCAGCATCTAGATTGTGGGGAGGCCCAGGGGGCCAGAACAGAAGAGTTTCTTCTGAATGTTGGCCCTGCCTGGGTGGCAAGTTGTCCCATGAGACCAGGGCACGCACGTCTAAGCCTTGTCCCCCACCCCGCCCTCAGACTCGGTCCGCTCCTTCCTGAAGCGCAGCAAGCTGGGCCGGTACAACGAAGAGGAGCGGGCACAGCAGGAGGCCGAGGCCACCCAGCGCCTGAACGAGGAGAAGACCCAGGCCAGTGCCATCCCTGTGGGCAGCCGCTGTGAAGTGCGGGCGCCTGGGCAGCCCCCTCGCCGGGGCACCGTCATGTATGTAGGTACGTGGCCCACTGAGGCCTTGTGTTCAGCCCTGAGGTGGGCGATGCTGGAGACTGGGCCCCTCAGGGAGATCCCAGGCCGGCCGGTTGGGAAGACAGACCCAGCAATGACAGTGACAGCCCAGAGTGTTCCTGGCAGGGAAGTGGGGGGCAGAGGCAGAACAGTGGGGTTGTGAGATGAGGTGGAGGCCAGAGGGGCTGGTTCTGAGGTGAATGCACAGGGCACAGGGCGCAGGGTCAGAGCTGAGATGGGGGAGGCAGGGGCCCAGGTGATGAGGGTGGGGCTGTGTGAGCTCAGCGGCAGCAGCACCTGCTCTGCCCTGCCCTCCTGTGGGTGATGGGGGGAGCTTCCTGGGAGCTGGGGCGGGGCGCGAAAGGGTGAGGAGGGGGTTGAGTGCTCCCGCCAGAGGGCGTGGTGAGTGCAGAGGCCCAGGAGCAAGAACCAGGAGCTAGGACAGGCTGGGCCTGGCTGGGCCCATCCAAGGGGGAGAGAGGAAGTCAGCGTGGGGAGTGGGGAGGACATGGGGGGAGAGGTAAGACGTGAGCTCTGGGCACGAGCACGGGCACGTGGGACGTGCAGGGCCTTGAACACAGTGGGGAGCAGCGTGGGGTTTGTTTTTATAACAGCTGCATTGAGGTGTAATTCAAATACCGTGAAACTTAAAGTATACAAGTTGTTGGTCTTACGTGTGCTCACGGAAGTGTGCAGCCGTCACCAGTCTTAGAACATTTCCATCTCCCCGGGAAGAAACTCCATAACCATTAGCAGCCACTCCCCATTTCTGAAGCCTCGACTCCCCCAGTCCTGGGCAGCCACTAGTCGATGTTGACTCTGTAGACCTGCCTATTTTGGACGTTTCACATAAACTGAATCCTGTAGTAGGTGGTCTTTCGTGACTGGCTTGTTTCACTTCGTTCTCAGGCTTCATCTGTGTTGTAGCCTATGTCAGGGTTTTGTCTCTCTTTTTTTTTTTTTTTAAAGATTTTACTTGTTTATTCATGACACACACGGGGAGAGGCGGAGACACAGGCAGAGGGAGAAGCAGGCTCCATGCAGAGAGCCCGACCCATGTGGGACTCGATCCCGGGACTCTAGGGTCATGCCCTGGGCCAAAGGGAGGCGCTCAACTGCTGAGCCACCCAGGCATCCTGTTTCGTCTCTTTTTATAGCCAAATGATGCCGCATTGGTTAGGTACACCTCATTTTATACATTCGTTCATCAGCTGGTGGATTTTTGAGTCCTTTCCACTTTTTTGTCTATTATGAATAATACTGCTATGGACATTCTTTTTTTTTTTCTTTTAAGATTTTTATTTATTTATTCACGGGAGGCAGAGACATAGGCAGAGGGAGAAGCAGGCTCCCTGTGGGGAGCCCAATGCGAGACTGGATCCCAAGACCCTGGAATCACAACCTGAGCCAAAGGTAGATGCTCAACCCCTGAGCCACCCAGGTGCCCCTGCTGTGGACATTGAATAGGTTTTTGTGCAGACACATATTTTCATTTCTCTGCAGAAGGAGTGGAATTGCTGGGTCACACAGTAGCTCTGTTTAACCTTTGGAGCAGCTGCACCACACCATAGTTCACCAGCAGTGTGTGAGGGCTCTGGTTTCTCCATGTCCTCACCAGCACTCTTCCCTCTGTGTGCAGGCACATCCCTGGTGTCTGTGTGTCCAAATTTCCTCTTTATAAAGACACCAATCAGATTGGATTATATCTCCCACCCTAATGGCTTCATTTTAACTTTACCACCTTTTTAAAGACCTTGTCTCCAAATACAGTCATATTCTGAAGTACTGGGGGTTAGGATATCATCGTGTAAGTTTTGGCAGACACAGTTCAGCCCTTACCTAGTTTTAAGAATTCTTTATATATCCTTTTTTTTTTTTTAAGATTTTATTTATTTATTCACAAGAGACACAGAGAGAGAGAGAGATGCAGAGACACAGGCAGAGGGAGAAGCAGGCTCCATGCAGGGAGCCTGACATGGGACTCAGTCCCGGGTCTCCAGGGTCACACCCTGGGCTGAAGGCAGACGCTCAACCGCTGAGCCACCCGGGCTGCCCTCTTTATATATTCTAGATAAAACTCCCTTATCAAATATATGATTCACAAACATTTTCTCCCATTCCTTTTTTTTTTCCTGCCGTTCTGTGGGTTGGTTGTCTTTTTACTTTCTTGATCGTGTCCTTTGAAGCATAACATTTAAAAAATTTTTGGCGGCAGCCCGTGTGGCTCAGCTGTTTGGCACCGCCTTCAGCCCAGGGTGTGATCACGGAGACCCAAGATTGAGTCCCACATCGGGCTCCCTGCGCGGAGCTTGCTTCTCCCTCTGCCTCTCTCTCTCTCTCTCTCTCTCTGTGTGTGTGTGTCTCTCATGAATAAATACAATCTTTAAGAAAAAAAATTATTTTAAAGTCCCAATTTATTTTGTTGTTGTTGCTTACACTTTTGGTATTATATCTAAGAAGCCAGGGCCTAAGATAAGGTCACAGAGTTTTACTCCTGTATTTTCCTCTAAGAGTTTTATAGTGATGTGTTTTGCATATAGGTCTTAGACCTACTTTGAGTTAATTTGCATGTGTGACATGAGATAGGAATCCAACTTCCTTCTCTTGAGTGTGAATATCTAGTTGTCCTGGAACTATCTGTTGAAAAGGCTATTCTTTCCTCATTGAACAGTCTTGGCACCCTTGTCAAAAATCATTTGATCGTAAGCAGTGTGGATTTTATGCCGAATGGGATGGGCGGCCTTTGAGGAATTTGAGGCAAGGTAGCAGTGCTGTTTCCTTTAAATTTTTACAAAGACTCCTCTGAGTGGGGATGTTGAGTAAATAGCGGATCCTGAGAAGGGCAGCCTGGGTGGCTCAGCAGTTTAGCGCCCCTTCAGCCCAAGGCGTGATCCTGGAGTCTCAGGATCGAGTCCCACATCAGGCTCTCTGCGTGGAGCCTGCTTCTCCCTCTGCCTGTGTCTCTGCCTCTCTCTCTCTCTCTCTCTCTCTGTGTGTGTGTCTTTCATGAATAAGTAAATAAAATCTTAAAAAAAAAAAAAAAAAACGTATCTGAGCTAGAACAGTGAGACCAATGAAGGAGGCTATCATATTAGTCTGGGCAGGAGATGGAGGTGGCCCTGGGTGCTAACAAGGAGTGGTTTTTGCCAGGATAGGCTTTATACTGAGTCAGTGGGCATGAATCTGGGATGAACTGCAGCTAGAAGTTTCATTGGGCTTTCCTCCCTGGACAGGACTCACAGATTTCAAGCCTGGCTACTGGATTGGCGTCCGCTATGATGAGCCCCTAGGGAAGAACGACGGCAGGTAATGAACGGTCCCATTCAGGCATCTATGTGTGCATACGTGTGCTTCTGTGTGTAAGTGCGTTTGGATTGAGCCTGCCCATCCTGGCATCCCACCCATCCCTGAGTGGGAGCCGTGTTGGGGCCCCTCTGACCACTGCCTCCCCATGTTGCCCTGCAGTGTGAATGGGAAACGCTACTTCGAATGCCAGGCCAAGTACGGCGCCTTCGTCAAGCCATCGGTTGTGACAGTGGGGGACTTTCCTGAGGAAGACTACGGGTTGGATGAGATGTGACACCTGAGGAAAGGCATCCCCCAGCTCCAACTAACTGGCCTACTCATTGCCCCTCCCTGTGTGTGCCCATGGCCCTCTTCCCCAAGCCCGTTTTTATTTTATTCACCTTGCTATTGACTTTTGAGACTCATGCATTAAATTTCCTGGAAACCTGAGAAGTGTTGGAGGACTTGATGAATATGGGGTGGGGGGAGGGGATAGGTGAGGGTGAAATAGGCTGGATGAGGTAGAGGTTGGGCAGGACGAGGCTTTATTCCTTACCTGATAGCTGGGGGCCCATGAGACTGTTTTTTGTCCTTAATTAGTTACTGTAATGCTATGCGGCTGTAACAAAGGAGCCCACAATAATAGTGGCTTAAATAAGGCAGTTTATTTCTCATGTAAAGTCTCGTGTAACCACCAAGAGCTGGTATGGTGATCCCTCTGTGTCAGAGGCCAGTCTCCATACATGTATCTTGTTGCTCTTCTTTCTCGTGATTCCCACATCGTCAGCTCCAGGCAACATCGAGAGGGGAAGGGGAAGGAGGACACCTCTTGCCCTTCAGAAATATGTGCAACTCAGAACATGTTTCTATTTCCTTGGCCAGAATTTTGTCTCCTGGCCACTTGTAGACCGGGGAATGTAGTTTTTATTCTGGGCAGCCATGTTCCTCCCCAAATATCAGAAGTTCCTATATCGGGCAGCCCCGGTGGCTCAGTGGTTTAGTCCCGCCTTCAGCTCAGGGAGGGATCCTGGAGACCCGGGATTGAGTCCCACGTCAGGCTGCCTGCATGGAGCCTGCTTCTCCCTCTGCCTGTGTCTCTGGCTCTCTCTCTCTCTCTCTATGTCTCTTATGAATAAATAAATAAAATCTTTAAAAAAAGAAAGTTCCTATACCGCAGAAGCTGGGGAGAAGGAATATTGGGGGTCAGTAAGTAGTTCCACCACAGTTCCTGTGGGTGGGAGACCTTACCTGTTCATGTAATACTTTTATTTTTATTTTCTACAAAATATTTATTTGAGAGAAAGAGACAGAGATAGCAAGAAAGAGCATGAGCAGGGAGGAGAGGGAGAAGCAGGCTCCCTGCTTAGCAGGGACATGGGGCTCCCTCCCAGGACCCTGGGATCAGGACCTGAGCTGAAAGCAGATGCTTAACTGACTGAGCCACCCAGGCGCCCCTTAATAATACTTTTAAAAAGAAAGAAATCAGAAGACTAGAAGTAGCATGAAGCCCCCCCTAGGATTGTAGAGCTGGGCAAAGTACCTTGTGCCCTCAGCTGTGTGACTTGTTCGCAGGCAGTCCCTGCCCTCCGGGGAGCCTGAATCCCACTGTGTGTGTGTGTCTGTCTGCAAGGAGCCTTGTTAGCGCTTTGAAGTAATTCCCAGTGGGGTGGCTGTCTGGGAGATTCCACTTAATTGTTGCAATTAATTACAGCTTCTGGAGAGGGAGCTGGCAGCGGCAGGCGGGGCAGGCACAACCATGCTAGGAAGAATGAAGTTGAACTGTTTAAGGGCTGAGGGGATCCTCGGGGGGTACTGCTCACATCCTCAAACGGCCTGCTGTATATATACTCTGACGCCCTCGGTAATGCACGCAGTTGCTTAGATACACAGAACACTCACACTCCTGGACTCCCAGACCCTGGAGACACACACCGGAGGCTCACACTCAGACATGAGAGGTTACAGTGCACACACAGTCTCACACAGGGAACACAGATTCACATCACACACCCACAGTAATAGATACACACCTGGACACACACACATACACACACACCACTGGAATTTTCAATGTTAACAAAAACCGAAAAATAACCCCCAAAACTGGTTATTTCAGAAAAAGATCCCAAGGGTTAGGCCCCTACCATGTTAGGGAGTTGTCAGAGTGAGGAGCCTTAGGGGGGATGTCCCCCAACTTCCCCCCAGCACCCACCAATTTAAGTTCATCCAGAGTCCATGGGCCTTGATTTCAGAAGTCTTTAGGTCATTGCAGATGGAAGACGGTAAATATCCAACGCTCTGTACGGTTTATGAACACCCCCCCCCCCCCCCCCCCCCCCCCCCGTGGATGTCAGGCCTGATACTAGGGACACATTCATGAATCGGACACAGTCCTTGCTTGGGAGTTAAAGGGAGACAAAAAATGATCAAGTAATTTCTCTCTCTCTTGTTTTTAACTGTGATAATTATGAATCAAGTTGCTGGCAGTGGGGGAAGGAAAACAAAAATCACCAAATCTGCCAGGTGGTGCTGGTATGAGAGAAGGAATGGGGATAGGGACATTTGAATAGCAGTCACCTGAACAAAAAGGGACAGGCCTTGTAGGCCTGAAATAATCCCTTTGGTGATTCGTGCCCATCAGGAACTTGATCCCTGTGCTAACCACAAACAGGCTGAATGCCACCTTTGTGCTGAAGCTGAGCTAAATCAGTGACTGAGCGTGCTTAATGGCTTGCTGGAGTTGATTCACGCACCGGTTACCAACTTGGGATTATTGAGGAGGTTGGGAGAGGTGGTGGAACACTGAGGAAGAGCACGACCCGGAAGCCAGGCAGCCTGGGTTCAAACCCCGGCTGCCCTGCAGGGTGACTGAACAAGTAAGTGTTCCTTCTCTCTGGGTCTCAGCTTCATTCCTATAAATTGAGGCTGATGACAAAACGGCTGCTGTGAGCATTAAGTGAGCTAAGGCATAGGAAGTGCTGAAGTCGGCTGCAGGTAAATGCCCACTCGGTAAATATTAGCAGTAGGTATAAGAACTACTCTCAGCCAACATTGGGAACCCTTTATTTAATCTCCACGGCGGGACCTGCCCCTAATTTCTTACCGCACCCCACCCCTCCGGAGATTCCCAGAAGTTCCCAGGTCCCTGCGACCTCAGGCGTCCCCACCGTCCCAGACGCGTGCAGTAGCCCCTCAGCCGCCACGTGGGGGCAGCAGCGCGCTGCTCAGCGAACCGCGCGCGGCGCCGGGTGAAGCGCGGAGTCTCGCGGGCGCGGGGCGGGGGCGGGGCGGGGGCTCCAGCCTGGCACGCGAACTGCATTTCCCAGAAAACCATGCGAGAACCCCAGCCTCATTTTGCTCCACGCAAGCTCAAGCGGAGGTCGCGGGGGATTGTGGGATGAAGGGATTCGGGCTCCTCCGCGGAGGGCGGTGTTGCGCAGGCGTGGACGGCTGCCGGGCCCCGCGGGGTGCAGTCCAGGGGTGGGAACCCACGTCCTGGCGGGGGCGCCCCAACCTCTTGGAAAAACCCAGACGAGGGCACTTTGTGGCCTGGAGCGGGCGGGGCCGTCTTCCCTCGCTCCTGCATCTCGGCGGGTCGTTCAACCCTAGGCTTGCTGGCCGGCAGTCAAGCCGGGTGAAGGCGCTCACGTTTTACTTGAAAAAATATCCCTTTTTTCTTTTCTCTCTTCTAAACAGCTAAATCTCCCCCCCCCCCAACATATTAAGAGAATTTTAAATTGGAATAGTTAAGGATTTCCCAAGGACCCATCACCCAGCTTCTGTAGTTCAAACATATGGCCAGTCCTGTTTTATTTATTCTGCTCCCTCTCCTCTCTCATTATTTCAAAGCAAATCTTGGGTAATACGTCATCTCATTTGGAAATGTTTCTGTATGTATCTCTAAAAGGCGTTTCCATCACACCAAAAAAAAAAAAAAAAAAGCCATCCTTTAATATTATCTAATATAGGTCAGTATTCAGAAGTCCCTTGTTGTTTCATAGATATCTTTTTTCTTTTCTTTTCTTTTTTAAGATTTTATTTATTTATTTATTTATTTATTTATTTATTTATTTATTTATTTTTAAGATTTCATTTATTTATTTTGAAGACAGCATGAGGAGGGCAGGGGCAGAGGCAGAGGGAGAGAGAATCCCAAGCTGACTCCAGGAGGAGCTGGCCGCTGGGCTGGATTTCATGACCCTGAGCTCATGACCTGAGCCGAAATCAAGAGTTGGTCCCTTAACTGAGCCACCCAGGCGCCCCTCATAAATGTCTTTTTACTGTTGGTTTGTTCAAATCAGAATCCAGATGAGGAGAGAAACAAAGGTAAGAGAGAAATGTAGCTTAAATTAAGTCTCCTCGGGGATCCCTGGGTGGCGCAGCGGTTTGGTGCCTGCCTTTGGCCCAGGGTGCGATCCTGGAGAACCGGGATCGAATCCCACATCAGGCTCCCGGTGCATGGATCCTGCTTCTCTCTCTGCCTGTGTCTCTGCCTCTCTCTCTCTCTTTGACTATCATAAATAAATTAAAATAAATAAATAAATTAAGTCTCCTTGCAACTTGCAGCCCACTGATCCCTGAAACCGCAGAGCATGACCTTCCTCATATTCATGGCTGGCTTAGTGCTTTAATGTTTGTTTTGTTAAAACCTAAAGGTAACCTTATCTTTTTTTTTTTAAGATTTTATTTATTTATTCATGAGAGACACAGGGAGAGAGAGAGAGAGAGGCAGAGACGCAGCCAGAGGGAGAAGCAGGCTCCATGCAAGGAGGATCACGCCCTGGGCCCAAGGCAGCGCTAAAACGCTGAGGTCCCCCCCCCCCAAGATTACCTTATCTTAACAGCAGCTAGCCCCTCTAGGCGGTGAAAGCCTTGCTTCCAAATTCCTTAGAGACTTCTGCTATCCCTAAACCCCACTAATTAACAAGTGTATAATCAGACAATCCTAGCGCAGCTTTCTGCCCGCAGGTCCTACTCCTATGCTATAATAAAATCACCTTTTTGCATCAAAAATGTCTCAAGAATTCTTTCTTAGACATTCGCTTGTAAATCCAAAAACTTCCAAATTTCATCACAGACAGCGTTTACACCCTATATTTGATTGACATCTAAGTCTTTTTATTCTCCAACATTCCTCCTCCCTCTCAATCTCCCTGTGGGACTTCTTACAGCCCAACTTGGCTGGTTGTACGTTTGTATCCTTCACTATAGTCTTCTATTCCTGTATGTTCTATAAAGTGAGAGATTAAAAAACTGTTTGTTTTTTTTTAAAGTTCGATTTTCTGGTAAATATACTTTATGGGTGGTGTTCGAGTTCCTCCATGAGGAGATACATATATGCCTCTTGAGTTTGCAACCCCTGTTGTGGTTTTAAAATATGTTCCAAGTTAGGGGCGCCTGGGTGGCTCAGTCAGTTAAGTGTCCTCAATTTGGATTATGGTCTTAGGGTCCTGGAATCCACCGTGTGGTGCTCTGAGCTCCATGGGGAGCCTACTTCTCCCTCTCCCTCTGCCCCTCCCCCTGCTTGTGCACACTCTCCCTCTCTATCAAATAAACAAACAAACAAACAAACAAAATCCCTAAAAATAAAAGTTCTGAGTTCTTTGACACTTCTTTTTAACAGCCCTTCCTTTGAGTGTGGACTTAATGCTGCCTTCCCTTGAGGCTGGACTTCATGCCTGGCTTCTAGAAGTAATGGTGTTGACTTCTAAGACCAGATTATAAAAGGTATTGTATTGGGATTACCTGCTTGGGGAGAAGCCAGCTGCCCATATTGTGCTGACACTTGAGCAGCCCTAAAGGGAAGTCCATGTGGTGAGAAACTGAGGTCTGTGAAAGTCTGCAAGGAACTGAGGCCCCCTGGCAGCAGCCCTCTGAAGTGGGCCAGTTTGGAAGCTGCTCCTCCACCCTAGTCAAGCCATGAGATAAATGCAGTCAGTCCTGACCAACAACCTAACTGCATCCTCATGAGTGATCCTGAACCAGACCACCCAGTTATACCACTCCTGAATTCCTGACCTAAAGAAAATAAGACAATGTTTTTTTCTTTTCTTTAGATTATTTATTTATGAGAGAGAGAGAGAGAGAGAGAGAGAGAGAGAGGGGCAGAGACACAGGCAGAAAGAGAAGCAGGCTCCATGCAGGGAGCCCGATGTGGGACTCGATCCCAGGACTCCAGGATCATGCCCTGGGCCGAAGGCAGGCACTCAACTGCTGAGCCACCCGGGAGTCCCAAGACAATGTTTTAAGCTGTTAGATTTTTGGGGGTGTCTGGCTGGCTAATTCAGAATTGCATGCAGCTCTTGATGTCGGGGTTGGGAGTTCGAGCCCCACATTGGGCGTAGAGGTTACTTAAATGAGTAAACTTTAAGCTGTTAAGTTTTGGTTTTAATTTGCTAGCTGCAACAGGTTCTTAGTATACCTGTGTTTCAGTTACCCATTGCTAGATTAAGTATTATCAAAACCTCAACTTAAATCAGACATTTTGTTTTTCTGCCTTTTTGTAGATCAAGAATTTAGGAAGGGTTTGACTCAGGATCTCTCATGTATATGAGTCAGAAGTTGGCTGGGACTGGAGTCATCTCAATGCTTGACTAGGTTGGATGTCCAAAATGACTCAGCAAATTGGCTGAAAGTAACGCTGGGTGTTGGCTGGGAGCTCAGCAGGATCTAAAACCAGAGCACCTCTGCATGGCCTTCTAGCATTGCAGTCCCAGGGTAGCTGAACTTCCTATGTGACAGCTGGCTTTCTACAGAGTGTTCCACGAGAACCAAAGCTGCAAGGCCTTTCTGACCCAGCTTCAGAAGTCACATAGTGTCACTTCTGTTGCTGCCTCTTGATCAAAGTGAGCGCATGCCCACCCAGATTCAAGAGGAGGCCACATAGCTCCCAATTCTTTTTTTTTTTTTAATATTTTATTTATTTATTCATGAGACACACACACAGAGAGGCAGAGACACAGGCAGAGAGAGAAGCAGGTTCCTGGCAGGGAGCCGGATGCAGGAATGGATCCCGGGACCCTGGGATCACCACCTGAGCCAAAGGCAGATGCTCAACGACTGAGCCATTCAGGTGCCCCATAGCTCCCAATTCTTGATGCAGGGAATGTGAAAGCTTTGGTGATCATGGTTTTGATTTGTTTGTTTCTTAAGATTTTATTTATTCATGAGAGACACACGGAGAGAAGTAGAGACACAGGCAGAGGGAGAAGCAGGCTCCCTGTGGGAAGCCCATTGTGGGACTCCATCCAAGGGCCCCAGGATCATGCCCTGAGCTGAAGCCAGATGCTCTACCGCTGAGCCACCCCGGTGTTCTGGTGGTCAAGTTTTTAAAACAGTTTCGCCTTGCTATACAGAACATTCTTTCTTCTTCATCTTCGTCTTCGTCTTCTTTCATCTTTTAAAGTAATGTCTACACCCAACATGGGGCTTGAACTCACAATCCTTAGATTAAGAGTCACACACTCTTCTGAGTTAGCAAGGTGTCCTTATATGGAACATTCTATAAGGCACTAACTTGGATCCTTTTCTCTCCTCATTCTACACATTCTCCTCTGATCTATTCTTGTGACTTTGATCACCATCTGCATGCAATTCTCAGATCTATCTCCAGCCTAGATCCTTTCCTGATTTACACAGTGGTTCCAACAGCACAGCTTCCTGCTCCTGCCTTAGCTGTTGCTTAGATATCTCAAAAACCAGGCTGTGCCAATTTAAATTCCTAAACCGCAGAATCATGAAAAATAATAAAAATTATTGTTCCTTTAAGTGTCAATTTGGGGATAGTTTGTTATACAGCAAGAGCTAACTGATAAAAGATTAAAGAAATGTTTTCTAGCTACCTATGGGCTTTGCGGAAGGGACTATATGTTTTTCACAACATAAATAATCACAATACCACACAGGGACTGGCATATTGTATTCATTCACCCGTCCATCCACTTATTCAATCACATGTTCATTTACTCATTCATTTCATAGATATTTATTGAGATCCTGCCATAGATATTTATTGAGATCCTTACTAAGTACTGTTGCTACTGCAGCAACAAAACAGACAGAGTCCCTGTCCTCATGGAGTTCACGTAATTTAAAGTGTAGTTTTAGTGTAAGAACAATCTACTGGGATCCCTGGGTAGCGCAGCGGTTTAGCGCCTGCCTTTGGCCCAGGGCGCGATCCTGGAGATCCGGGATCGAGTCCCACGTCGGGTTCCCGGTGCATGGAGCCTGCTTCTCCCTCTGCCTGTGTCTCTGCCTCTCTCTCTCTCTCACTGTGTGCCTATCATAAATAAATAAAAATTTAAAAAAATCACACACATTTATAAAAAAAAAAAGAACAATCTACTGTATGATGTAACAGAATGGTTGGCCAGACTAGAGAACATAACAATTTATAAGAAGCATTATGTCACATCAATTGGATTGATCTCTTATTTATTTGGGGGAAAATATCAGTTTAGAATCCCATCTTACATGACATAACAAAATAAATTCCAGTTGGATTTGAGTAATATGTGTGTGGGGGAATTGCATGGTGAAAATCTAAAGGAGGCTCTTACCAGCAAATATTGAACAAATTCTGTCTAGGGAAAGATGTTCTGAACTTCTATGTAGTGGGGGAGACAAAGCATCAAAGAGAAGACTGATGAAGTAGGCTGTAAAAGAACTGGATATTTTATATGTCCAAAAAGGGCATAGGCAAACTGAAGTAAATATACATTAGAGAAGTATATTTGCAACAAAAATGATAGACAATTGGGTAACATCCTCAATGATTGAAGGTATTAACAAAGTAATGTGAAATTAACATGAAAACCCAACAAATAAAAATGGGCATAGAATATGAAAAGATGGGATGCCTGGGTGGCTCAGTGATTAAGCATTCCAGCTCAGGGCATGGTCCCAGGGTCCTGGGATCGAGTCCCACATCAGGCTCCCTGCATGGAGCCTGCTTCTCCCTCCGCCTATGTCTCTGCCTCTCTCTGTGTGTCTCTCATGAATAAATAAATAAAATCTTTTTAAAAAAATAATATGAAAAGACAATTCATAGGGATGCCTGGGTAGCTCTGCGGTTGGACATCTGCCTTTGGCTCAGGCAATGATCTCAGGGCCTTGGAATAGAGTCCAGCATCTGGCTCCCTACACAGTGAGGAGTCTGCTTGTCCCTCTGCCCCTCCTCTGGCTCATGCTTTCTCTCTCTCTCTCTCTCTCTCTCTCTCTCTCACACACACACACACACACACACACACACAAATAAGTAAATAAAATCTTTTTAAAAATTAAAGTGTTCCTTGATAAAAGAAATGTAGATTGTGGTGGCTTAAACAAAATTAGATGAGCTGCTTTATTATAGGACTTTTCATTAATGTGCTAGATTCCATGATAACTGTACAAGAAGGAATCTCCTAGGCATTATTTTCTGAATCTATTTAGTCATGAAGCCTGTATCAGTTAGCTACTGCTGTGTAACAAACTACACCAAAATTTGGTGGCTCAAAACCATTAATAAAGAAATAGATTAGTTGACTTGTTCTGCTGATCTGGGCCTGGCTTGGTGGATCCTTGATGAGGTGGAGCAGAAGGCAAGCTGGGGGAAAGCACAAGTTGACACCTGCAATCCTCATGCACCCACCCACCCAGGTGGGATATGTGTGATATTCCTTGGGCATTCCAGGCTGCCCTAAAGCAAAGGGAAGGGAAAAATAAATGGTTAACAAATAGAGATCAAGAGATCACAGTCCTGGAAGACATGCGTCTCCTTCAGTTGACAAATATCTCAGTGAAAAAAAAAAAAATCTCAGTGATTTATAAAGAAAAAAAGCATTCTCAGGGCACCTGAGTGGTTCAGTCAGTTAAATGTCTGCCTTTGGCTCAGGTCATGATCCTAGGGTCCTAGGATTGAGCCCCATATCAGGTTCTCTGCTCAGCAGAGGCCTGCTTTGCCTCTCCCTCTACTGTCTCTCTCTCTCTCTCAGAAGTAAATAAATAACATATTTTTTAAAACACTTTAAAAATAAATGAATAAAAAGACACTTTTTTAAAAAAAGAAAAAAGCATTCTTATCAATAACCTAACTTCCAGAAGGAGACTCCCAACTGTCTTTTTTTTTTTTTTTTTAAGATTTATTTATTTATGACAGACATAGAGAGAGAGAGAGGCAGAGACACAGGAGGAGGGAGAAGCAGGCTCCATGCAGGGAGCCCGATGTGGGACTCGATCCGGGACTCCAGGATCGTGCCCTGGGCCAAAGGCAGGCGCTAAACCTCTGAGCCACCCAGAGATCCCCCCGACTCCCAACTGTCTTAATGTTTATGCTTTACTAGACAGAAAAATAACGTGTCAGGAAAAAAAATTAATGATGTTATATAGTATATTGACCAATTTGAGTGGATTTTGCTTTCTTACTGTTGACGTTGTCTCCAGTATTTGAATTACATGACAGGGTTCATGTCTTTACATCGTGCCCATTTTCCCACTTCTTTTTGGTAGAAAATGAAGTTTTTATATATTTTGATCCAGCCTGTGTACTTTGCACTCCACACCAAGGTGCATCAGTTTCAATCATTCATTTTTTTCACGAGATATTGACTTCAGAACTTCCAAATTAGCCTCAGTTTTCATTTAATCCTATGTAGAGAGTGCCTGGTGGCTCAGTGGTTGAGCTTCTGCCTTCGGCTCAGGTGGTGATCCTGGGGTCCTGGGATCGAGTCCACATCGGGCTCCCTGCATGGAGCCTGCTTCTCCCTCTGCCTGTGTCTCTGCCTCTCTCTGTGTGTCTCTCATGAGTAAATAAATTTTAAAAATCGTAAAAAAAAAAAAAAAAACCCTATGTAGAGATCCAAGTCAATCAAGGAAGCCCCCGCTTCCTTTGTACCATCAAATGAATGCACCGCTCCACCCACACACAGGTCTCTATTTCTTTCCATCATGTCCAAAAATTCATCATGTGAGTTCCAACAGTGAAGAAACATTGGTAATTTTGTTTGTTCTGCCAATTGAAACTTTTTTCAAAATATTTTTTTAACACCAATCTGGACCACTTTCTCTATTGTGTCTTGTAAGTCATCTTAAAGCTCCTGACCTCCCCTATAAATTCCTCTGAACATCGGATCTGTCAAGTGCTTACCGATATCCACAAACTTGAAGCGACTCATGTCTGCCTCTTGGGCCCCACCCCCGGGAAACAGTTTCGGTGAGCAATTAGCCGATCTCTGCCCTATATTTTGGGACATGCTATTATCTGAAAATAGAGATGGGTTATGTTTGTTTGCCTGTCTCCCTTTGGATTATGACTGTTACATCCCCATCACTGGTCCAGGGGTCTGGATATAGAAGCACTCAATAAATAAGTGTTGAATAAGTGAATGAAACATTTTCAGGTGATGGAATATTCTGGACACACCAAAAATTATATTTTTAGGGACATGGGAATTGTTCAGGGCATGTTGAATAGGCACTGAGGGTTAAGTGGTATTTAATATAACCCCTGTAACAGAACTCAACATGGCAGCAATTTAAATAAAATTGTTCTTTCTTCCCTGTAAGTGGTCCAGGGCTGGTAACAAAACTTCTTAGTATCAGACACACTTTGACTTATGGCCCTGCCATGCCTAGGGGTGTGCCCTGGCCCATGTGGTCCAAGGTGGTTCCCACCACGTCTAAGTGCCAGGGAGCGAGAAGGAGAAAGAGGAAATGAAGACTCACTCCGCTGCTTCTTCAGAGCATAACTGAGAAATGAAATCCTAGCTTTAGTGTTTAATTTCTTCTGCCTTATGAAGTGTGAGAGTCATCTCTTTGGTTACTTTCCAGGGCAAAGAGCTGATGCCTAACAGTGAAGTCAGGTCACAGGTGAGCAGTTGAAGGGACTATAGCTGCTTGTCCCAGGTTCATACAAGTTGTTTGCAAGTTGATGGGCGGGATGCAAATTGCATATACAAATTTTATATATTATCAGAAATCTAAAAAATCAAGCAGGAAATATAACTAAATAAAGGTTGCCTTTGAAAAGCGGGTGAATTTTTCCTTTTACATTTTCTCTTGCTTATTTTATATATTTTCTACGATGAGCAGGCATTACCAGGTATTTTAAATATTTTAAATTATGAAATATAGCACACCTACAGAAATGGAAAATAAGGATGCACAGTGTACAGGATCATTATAAAATGAACACGCAGGCCTCAGGGTGATCAGGTTGGGATAGGGGAACCCAGAAGCCTGTGAGATGCCAGAGAAGTTACCTGATTTAGCTGGAGCAGGAGGTGGGAGGGAATCACCAAGGAGAGCTTTGTGGTTTGGAAGGATGAGGAAGTTTTGTTGTGGGATCATGAAAGCACATACTCTACTGACAGATTCTGTTCTGATGAGGAAGTCTGAATTATATCAATAATCCCCCAGAGGATGATGACGAAGATAACTAAGAATTACTGACCATGTATCCCACGTTGAGCCTTGGGCTGGATAATGCTGGGGACACAGTGGTCCCTGAGATAGCCCTGCCCACCACCTAAGTCCCCCAATCCAGTCCAGGAGATATTAATTTGTTATGCTGTCCTGGGGAAGAAGTTTTGGGAGTCCTAAGAGTATATAAGAGGGCAACCTGCCCTAGTCTGTAATAGGGGAGGTCAATAAAGACTACTTTGATGAGGTGCAATCACCAAATCACCTCCAAAGCAAAAGAGTAGGAGAAATGTTCCTGCAGAGACACAACCTATGCAAGAACCTGGCAGCAGGGAGCCTGGGAAGAGGACTTGGGATAGAATGATGGTTACTTTTTTCCATCTAGTTGACTGGGATACAGAGTGCCTCTGAATTTGGCTAAATGTTATTTCTAGGTGTGTCTGTGAGGGTGTTTCCAAGCAAGATTATCATCTGGACCGGTAGACTGACTACGGCTGACTGCCCTCCCCAGTGCAGGAGGCATCATGCAAATCTCTGAGGGCCTGAACAGAACAGAGTCTGAGGAGGGGATAAGTTGAATTCTCCCTGACTGTGATGCTGGAACATTGGTCTTCTGCACTCAGACTGGGACTTATATCATTGGTTCCCCTGGTTCTTGGATCTTCAGACTTGGACCAGGACTCAAACCACTGGCTTTCCTAGGCCTCCAGCTTGCAGACAGCAGAACGTGGGACTTCTCAAACTCCATGATGTGCCAATTCCTTATGATAAATCTCTTTCTCATACTCTGTATATTCTATTGGTTCTGTTTCTCTGGAGGACCCTGACCAATACACCATTAAAGAAAGGGCAGGGTACTTGGGTGGCTAAATTGGCCTTCAGCTTAGATCATGATTCCGGGGTCCTGGGATTGAGTCCTGCATCCAGCTTCTGCTCTGCAGGGAGCCTGTTTCTCCCCCTACCCGTGTCTCTGCCTCTCTCTCATGAATAAATAAATAAAATCTTTAAAAAGAGAAAGGGCTGTGGAGGGACATTCATCTGGATTAGTTATCACATAATCATTTGGCATCAAATAAGATATAGATTTAGACCAGGTTATGCCATCCCCTCAGGCAAGTGACACCATCTCCCTGAACCTCCACCCCGTGTTAGTTCCTTTAGGAGAGAGTGAGTTGTGAGTGGCTTTGCAATACCTGCCAGTAAAGCAGTTACCTCAGCTTGTTCATCAAGACCTCAGGAGGCATCAAGCCCAGTTAGTTATGACTATTGTCAACTTATTAATTGATGGCATTGTAACATGAACATTGTTAAAGCAACAAATTGTGAGAATTAGAAGCATGAGCTACAGAGACAGCCTTCTTGAGTTCAAATCTTTTTTTTTTTTTTTTTTAAATAGGCAGGCTTTACAGGTGCACCTGGGTGGCTCAGTCGGCAAGTGTCTGCCTTCAGCTCAGATCATGATCTCAGGGTCCTGGGATGAGCCCCATATCATCGGTCTCCCTGTTCAGGAAATCTGCTTCCTCCCTCCTGCCCCTCCCTCCCCATGCTTCTGTGCAAGCTCTCTCTCTCTCTCTTTTAAATAAAAAATGAAATCTTTTTAAAAAATCTTTTAAAAAATAGGCTTTATGGGCACCCGGGGTGGCTCAGTGGTTTAGCGCCGCCTTCAGCCCAGGGCCTGATCCTGGAGACCCAGGATTGAGTTCCAGGTAAGGCTCCCTGCGTGGAACTTGCTTCTCCCTCTGCCTGTGTCTCTGCCCCACCCCCTCTGTGTCTCTCATTAATAAATAAATAAAATATTTTAAAAAATAGGCTTTATGCCCAATGTGGGCCTCAAACTCACAACCCCGAGATCAAGAGTTACATTCTCTACCAACTGAGCCAGCCAGGCACCACACTGAGTATCAATTTTGATTCTGGTACTTACCAACTGTGTGATCTTGGACAAGTAACCCCATCTCTTTTCTCATGGTATAATAGTAACAACTTCTATCTGCATCAATTAGAATAGGCTAGGTTATGTTGTGATAACAAATGAGCCCTAGACCTTAGCAGACTAACTCATCAATTTTTATTTCTTGCTTATAGAAACAGTCAGATTTCCTCCATGCCATGGCTCAGTGAGCCAGTTAGCTTCCTTTATTTGGCACCTCTGTGCTTGTCAGGCTCCTAATGTTGCCTAGGCAGGTGATGAGAGCATAGAGCATCCTTCACGGGCCTTTATTTTTATTTTTATTTTATATTTTTTAAAGATTTTATTTACTTATTCATGAGAGACACAGGCACAGGCAGAAGCAGGCTCCATGCAGGGAGCCCGACGTGGGACCCGATCCCGGGTCTCCAGGATCACACCCCGGGCCAAAGGCGGTGCTAAACTGCTGAGCCACCAGGGCTGCCCTATTTTTAATTTTTTAAAAAGATTTTTATTTATTTATTTGACAGAGAGAAAGAGAAAGAGAGCACAAGCAGGGGGAGCAGCAAGCAGGAGAGGAGAAGCAGCCTCACTGCTGAGCAGAGAGCCCGATGTGGTGGGACCCTGAGATCATGACCTTAGCCAAAGGCAGACATTTAACCAACTGAGCCAGCCAGGTGCCACCTGCACTGGCTTTTAAATTCTACATTTATTTTATTTTATTTTATTTTATTTTTTTTTTTTAATTTTTTTTTAACTTTTATTTATTTATGATAGTCACAGAGAGACAGAGAGAGAGGCAGAGGGAGAAACAGGCTCCATGCACCAGGAGCCTGATGTGGGATTCGATCCTGGGTCTCCAGGATCGCGCCCTGGGCCAAAGGCAAGCGCCAAACCACTGCACCACCCAGGGATCCCCTAAATTCTACATTTAAAAGTGACACTCCCACGAGACCTGGCTGGCTTAATCTGTAGAGCGTACAACTCTTGATCTCTGGGTCATGACTATAAGCTTCACATTGGGCATAAACATTACATAAGGGGCACCTGGCTGGCTCAGTTGGTGGAGCATGCAACTCTTGATCTTGGGATTGTAAATTCAAGCCCCACACTGGGTATAGAGATTACTTAAAAATAAAATCTTTAAATAAATAAATAAATAAATAAATAAATAAACAAACAAAGAAAAAACAAACAAATAAATAAGACACTCCCGATATTTCCATTACATTTTATTGGCCAACACAAGTCATAACCATGTCTGAATTCAAAGGAATCTGGAAGTTGGTGGAGGACTTCAGTATGCTTGCTGTACTATCTCTCCTAAGGTGTGCTAGGCACTGTTCTAGGAACTCAGTACGCAGCGGTGAACAAGACGGACAGCAATCCTTTGAGCAGCTAATATTCTAGTGGGGGAGAAAGATAAGGAACTGGATAAATGAGTAAACGATACACCATGTTAGCAGGTGATAAATGATAAAGGCAGCATGCGGGTGCAACGGGGAGTGTGGGGGTGAAATCAAAGATCTGAAAGGATCTTCCTGAGACCACTAGATGCGCAGACTTGAGGCACTAAGGTGTGGCCAGAGAGGGCCTTGGTAATGGGGTTGCAGCCCTCAAGGGCACCAGGAGATGGGCTCTTTGGATATTGCTGCACTTGCAGGGCCTCCAAGGGGGCTGGGAACATCCAGGTTGAGGTGCCAGTAGTGCTTCTTCTCACTTTCTTAAGGAGGAGGAGGTGAGGTCAGAGAGGTGACAGTACAGATCGCTAGCATGGGTGACCATGGTGAGGACTGACTCTTACCAGGAGAGAAGTGTGGCTAGGGGAGGGCCCAGACCTGACTCAGGATATCACAGGCTCCCTCTGGCTGTGGATGGGGAGCAGACTGTGAGGGCGGGCAGGGAGCACAGAGCCCACGGAGGAGCTGCTGTGGGGTCAGGTCAGGGAGGATGGAAACTGTCCCGGGCTGGGGCAGTGTTGGTGGAGTCAACATTTCCTGACAGGTTGGCACGGGTGTGGAAGAGAGGTCAGGATGATCCTGGGCTGTGCAGTCTCAGTCACTGGAAGGACAGAGGTGCCATCAACCTAGATGGGGAAAGGGGGGAGGGAGCAGGTTTGGGAGAAGTTAGAAGCTCAGTTTAGGATGTGTGAAGTTTGAGACACTTCTAAGCCCCTACGGAGAAGGTGAATAGAATGCAGTTTGTAGGAGCCTGGAGGTGTCTGGGCTGAAGACAGAAATTTGGATCTTAGTAGCCTAGAGATGGACTGTACACCCCGCATGTTGGGGGAGATCCTCTATGGCATGAGCGGATACAGAGGAGGACCAAGGCCTGACACCTGGAGCCGGCTGGGTTAAAAGGACAGGGAGACTGATCTAGATGCCAGTGAGTGGCAGCGTGTTAGGAGAGAGTGTAAGTTAGAGGCCAGCAACTGCAAGCCTCACCCAGTCTCAGGTCGGGGTGGAGACAGGGGGTGCTTCCTAGAAGAGGTGAGTCCTGAGCGACCTGAGTCAGGTAAAAAAGGCGGGAGTGTTTCAGGTTGAGGGCATGGCCCATGCAAGGGCCTGGCAGGGAGCCCTGGAGAGGGCAGGCAGTGGAAGCTTTCCAGAGTGGTAGGGAAGGGTGTGGTAAGAAGGGAATTTGGATTAGTCGTCACCAAGTTTTGACTTCAGCCAGGCCCAGATTCCTACCTGGTTCTGCCATCCTCTGTGACCTTAGGCAAGTGACCCACCTGGCCTCCATTTTTCTCTCCTGTAAATTCCTGCCTCATAGGCAAGGCTTGTGTAGCAATTCCCTGGCCTGGCTGCTACTGCAGTTTTGTCTGATGTGATCTTGTTATTTAGGCTATTATCATACTAATTATATTATTTTAAGTTTATCCCTTTTAGTAATCCCTATACCCAATGCAGGACTTGAACTCATGACCCCGAGGTCAAGAGTTTCACGCTCTTCCAACTCAGCTAGTCAGGAGCGCCAATATTAATCATATTGGGCAGCCCGGGTGGCTCAGCGGTGTAGCACCGCCTTTGGCCCAGGGTGTGATCCTGGAGACCCGGGATCGAGTCCCACGTCTGGCTCCCTGTACGGAGCCTGCTTCTCCCTCTTCCTGTGTCTCTGCCTCTCTCTTTCTCCTCTCTGTGTATTCTCATGAATAAATAAATAAAATCTTAAGAAAAATTAATCATATTATTGAAGTCAGTGCATTAGGGTAGTGGTTAAGGTTACAGGCTAGGGAGTTTACCCTCAGTCAGTTTACTTGTAAAATGGAAATACTGCGTACATCCACGCCATAGGGCTGCTACAAGGGCATGTGAGGTTATATGTAAAGTGCTCAGGAGAGTGCCTGGCCCTTATTTTTATCAGTATCACCTAAGGGTAGGTCAGTCAACCACCTGAGGAATCCAGGTGGGCTACAGGAGGAGGGAACAGCAGCATGGGTGCAGGCACACACACAATGTTTCCTTTTTACTAACCTTATTTACCACTCAATTCTGAGGGGGAATGGGAACCTTTGTTTCTCATTTTACAGATGAATAAATCCTTGCTAAAACGAAATGAAACAAAACAAAACAGCCTTGCTCAGAGCCCAAGGATCCCAGTTATTAAATGTCAGAGCCAGGGTTCAGACTCAAGCTAAGTCAGCCTCCAGGGGAGAGTCGAAGGGGGCCAGACTTTCCAGAAGGCCTGGGAGCCAGATTAGCTCCCTCTGAGGAGCCCTGAAGTTTGGAGGCCGGAGGTCCCCAGAGGGCTTCCGCTGCCGCCCTTGGCCCTGCCAGCTTCTGCATTCCCCACCCCCTACTTCTCCGCCCGATCTTGGGGACATCTAGCTTCAGAAACCAGGCAAGAGAGACTGTTCGGGAGCCCAGGCCCCTCTTTAGAGATGAGGAGGAGGCGACGCTTGGCGCCGCTGACTCGGGGTAAAAGGATGCGGGGGGAGGAGGCACAGGCAACTTCTGTAGGCGGCGAAGTCCTTCCTGCAGTCTGACCGCCACCTGGTTGCTGCAGGGCCCCGGGAAAGCTAGTCCAGCCTTAGCGCCTTGCCCCAAATGCGGGCGCCGGTCCCCGGGCTGTGGGCCGAGCATCCGGGTCTCCAAATGCTTTGGGGCGACAGGACTAGGATCCGGGCCGCGGGCCCGAAGTCCCCTTCCCAGCGGACCGAAAACGGCACCGCGGGGCGCACGGGGGCTGGCTGTGGGGCCAGAATTCACACTGCAACACTAGAGGGGGATCCCGGGCACGGCGACCGCACTCCCTCAAGGACCGGGAAGACCTCGGATCTCGGAGCGCAGGGCGGGGTCCGCCCCCACAGCTCAGGAAACGAGCGGGGCGGAGCCGCGGCGGCCGCTCGGGGTCACGGGAGGCGGGCCCGGCGCGCGCAGGCGCAGCTCAGGCCGGCTCTAGGACCGCGCGGAGGCCGGTCGGGCCGCCCGCAGAGCCCAGCCCCGCCCGCAGCCTGAGTCACCCGCCCCGCCCTGCGGAGCCGGACGCGGCCGGAGGCCCGGGAGCAGCGCGGACGAACGGATCCACGGACGAGTGAGCGAGGCGGTGAGCGCCCGATCTGGATTAGCCCTGTACTCCGTAAGCCCGGTCCTTGCGGCCCCCATATCCAACACCCTTAAGCCCTGGTCTCAGGGGTCCCCCCCAGACCCACGATCTCAGATCGGAAGCCCCAGTTCTGTCCGGCACCAGGTTATCCCCCCCCCGCCCCGGGGACTCTTCCACCCTCTGCCTCAGGATCTAAAGTTCGAGCCCGTGGATTTGAGAGGTACTCCTACAAATTCTGCCCAGGGTAGGGTCCCAGAACCACGATCCTTAGATCCGTTCTCCCAATTCTAATGGGAACCCCGTTATCCCAGGCCCCGGGATTCACACCCACAATCTTAGACCCGAGCCCGCAGAATCAGCGGCGACATTGTAACCCGCTGCTGGGAGTATGGAAACCCTCAAGCTCACATTTCTGGGTTTCCTGAACCCTGCCCCAGAGCCTTCCAAGTGGAGAATCTCTGATCGGCGCCCCTGACCCGCCCAAGACCCCGAAACCCAGCTCTGGGGCTCCATCTGATTCGAGTACCTAGACATGTCAAAGATGCCTTGCACCAGCTTGGGGCCCCCATCTGGAGAACCCCCCAGACCGGGACCCTTACCCTTAATGATGCCTACGCACAGACTCAGTCCAGGGGCCCTCAAGCCAGAAGGAGATCCTGTGGACCCAGAGGGGATTTCAAACCCGATCTTCAGTCCCTGTCCCACCACCCGAAAACTACCCTCCTCCAGAACCCCAGACCCCATCCCAAACGCACCCTCAAGCCCGAGCCGGAGCATAAGTCCCTGCCCGGAGGCCTCATGTTACTCCCCGAGTCCGGCTGCCAGAAATGCGTATTTTTGTGTGGAAGGAGCGGGCTCAGTGGCGATGCGGCCCCTTGACCCCCCCTTTCCCCCCCCCCTCAGGAATTTTAAATCGCAGCCATGTTCCTGGTTAACTCGTTCTTGAAAGGAGGCGGCGGCGGCGGGGGAGGCGGGGGCCTGGGCGGGGGCCTGGGGAATGTGATCGGAGGCCTCATCAGCGGAGCCGGCGGCGGCGGCGGCGGCGGCGGCGGCGGCGGCGGCGGCGGCGGCGGGGGCGGAACTGCCATGCGCATCCTGGGCGGGGTCATTAGTGCCATCAGGTAAGGCGAGGCCTGAGGGGCGGGGCCCGGCGGAGGAGCATGTCCCGCCTGAGCACTTGGAGGTAACCTGGAGCCTGACCTGCCGTCTTACGAGGCTGGGCCGCCGCCTCGAGGGCGCGGGCCGTAGCGGGGCCGCTGGCAGTTCAGGAGGCGGCGCTTGTCGTGGGCGGAGTCTGGCCGTTGAGGGGCGACCTGACGGGCGCTGCTCGGGGAGGTGGGGCTTAGCGGGGGGCGCGGCCTGCCCCCGGCGGCCGGGAGGCGGACGTTAGGGGGGCGGAGCCGCCGAGCCCGGCCGTCTCTTCCCCGGGGCCAGGCCTGCCTTGTGGGCGCGGCGTGGCCGTGGTCTCGGGTCAGTGAGGCGCTGGACCCCGCAGAGGCCGAGGCCTAATGGGATGCGGGAGATGATCCCGAAGGAGGTGGATCTGGCTAGAAATACGACCTGGTGGAGGTGGAGCGGGCTGTCACCAGGGGCCTCGTTAACCGTGGCCCCCTCGAAGGGGTGGGGACTCCTGGAGCTGGTGGGATGTTGGGAAGACACGGGTGTTCAGGAAGCACAGGACGGAGCAGGTTCCTAGACAGAAGGGGCCTGAGGAGGATGGAGCCCCAGGAAGCTGGGTCAGAGCTTCTATGAAGTGATCTGTTGAGGAATCTGTCCTTGGGCAGGTGTGCCCTGGCCGGGGTGAGGCCTACCGTAGGGGCGGGCCTCTGAGTTTCCTGCCAGGTGCCACCAGGGCAGCAAAGGGGGACAGTTAAGGCGAGCGGAAGGAGCCGGTGGGGAGGGTGGTGGGCTGGAGTTTGAGGGGTTGGGCACGGTCTTTGGAGGCTCCGCACACTGGCGCTAACTCCCTACTCTCCCCTCAGTGAGGCAGCTGCACAGTACAACCCAGAGCCTCCGGTAAGCCACCCTCTATAATCCGAGACCCTGCTTCTCGCTCCCAGGCTTTTTTCAGCACCCATCATTGTCCCTTTGTCCCCCTTATGAAATTCCACTCATTAAATCTCTCCCTTGCCAAGGTCCCCAAACTTAGGGTCTTAGCTAGAGCCACTCCCAGCTTTCTGACCATCTCTCATTTCTTTGATCACCCAGCCACTCAGCACAGTCCGACTTTCCCACCAAGGGCTGTCCTGACCCGGGCACCCCTCCACCAACCACTTGCTCTGAGATCTTTTCCCTCTGCAGCCTCCACGCACCCATTACTCCAACATTGAAGCCAATGAGAGCGAGGAGGTCCGGCAGTTCCGGAGGCTCTTTGCTCAGCTGGCTGGAGATGTAAGTAACCCTGGGCCCCTATCTTTGTCCTAAGTCTTCCACATCTTCCTTTGGGCTGCCCTTGCACACACCCCCAAAAATGGCAATCCCCAAAGAATCCCCATTCCCCTTCATGACATTCTTCCCTTTTAACCATCCCTGACTTTTCCCCACAGGACATGGAAGTCAGTGCCACAGAACTTATGAACATTCTCAACAAGGTCGTAACCAGACGTGAGTTGTTGGGCTCAACACATAGGACAGGTTTTGAGTCATGGGTTGCTGGGGTAGCTGTGACCTCTGGCTTCTGACTTTCAATCTGTCCCCCACAGACCCTGATCTGAAAACTGATGGTTTTGGCATTGACACATGTCGCAGCATGGTGGCCGTGATGGATGTATCCTTGGGGGCAATCTGACTGAAGCCTTGGGTGAAGGAGTTTTGTGAGAGCACGGTTGGGACAGCCAGGGTGTAGCTTTCATACAAATGTGGACATACGTATATCAGAACACACACTCACTACCACACACCCAGACGTGTGGCGATAAATAGTAACCTCAGCTATCACAGCTGGCATTTCACAGCTGTCCTGTTAAATAGGCAGAATTGTTTTAGTCCATTTTTTAGGTCAAGAAACTGAGACTCAGAGAGAGGCAATCATTTGTCTGAAGGTTACTCTTTACAAAGTAAGTGGCAGGGTAGGAATTTGGACTCAGGTCTTTTAGGCTCAAGAACCCAAGCTCATTTTTCTTTTCTTCTTTTTCTTTTCTTTTCTTTTCTTTTCTTTTCTTTTCTTTTCTTTTCTTTTCTTTTCTTTTCTTTCTTTCTTTCTTTCTTTCTTTCTTTCTTTCTTTTTCCTCTTTCTATCCTTCCTTCCTTCCTTCCTTCTTTCTTTTCTTTTCTTTTCTTTTCTTTTTTTTTCTTTTCTTTCTTTTTTTTTTTTTTTTTTTATTTTTATTTATGATAGTCACAGAGAGAGAGAGAGAGGCAGAGACACAGGCGGAGGGAGAAGCAGGCTCCCATGCACCGGGAGCCTGATGTGGGATTCAATCCCCGGTCTCCAGGATCACGCCCTGGGCCAAAGGCAGGCGCCAAACCGCTGCGCCACCCAGGGATCCCTCTTTCTTTTTCTAAATAAGTACTACACCCAACGTGGGGCTTGAACTCCCCAATCAGACATCAAGTGTCACACACTATACTGACTGAGCCAGCCAGGTGCCCCAAGAACCGAAGCTTATAACTGCTATAGGTATGCCTATAACATGCACATATATGCAAGGGCACGCAGTATAGGTGAAGATATGTGAAGGCATGTTCACAGGAACACACATGCATGTTTGCACATGGGCCAATCATTAGTTGATCTTGGATACATGCATGCTCAGCACATAGGGGAAATGTAGACACCCATATATTGTCATGTGATCACATACATATGTAGCACAGAGTTCTACATGCTTGGCTGTGCTGTTTAGTGACGTTATGGAGCCTCTCTGTGCCTTAATTTGCCAGTCTATAAAATGAAGTGAATGATAATAGTGAAACTGAATTGGAGCTACATGCAAAAGGTTTATTTAGGACAATGCATAGCCATAGCACATCGTAAGTGGTTGTACACGTTAGCTGCTACTATGATCATAGGTAGATTTCCATCTTTGAATTGGTTTCTTTCTCTGACTGGGGAATAATACTGGTGAGGCTGGTGTCTTAAGGACTTAGTGAGAAAAGTGACGTTCCTGCGAAGCTTAGCACTACTTGGCACGTACTAGGTAATTTGATAAGTCTTGGCCATCATTGTTTTTGAGAGTTTATCAAATATTAGCCCCTGAGCTAAGGGCTTTATCTCATTCTGCTTGTATCACAAACCCAGCAGTTCTTTTTTTTTTTTAAGATTTTATTTATTTATTCATGAGAGACACACAGAGAGAGGCAGAGACAGGCAGAAGGAGAAACAGGCTCCATGCAGGGAGCCCATTGCGGGACTTGATCCTGGGACTTCAGGATCACGCCCTGGGCTGAAGGCAGACACTCAATTGCTGACCCACTGAGGTGTCCCATCCAGCAGGTCTTTACTATCATCACCTTATTTCCTTAGGGTTCCAGGATACCCTTGTTTTTCCCATGTGCTGACCTTCATGAAATTAGACTGCTGGTAAGAATTTTATAGAGGCGCCTGGGTGGCTCTGTGGTTGAGCGTCTTCCTTTGGCTCGGATTATGATCCCAGGGTCCTGGGATCAAGTCCCACATCGGGTTCCCTGCAGGGAGCCTGCTTCTCCCTCTGTCTATGTCTCTGCCTCTGTGTGTCTCTCATGAATGAAATCTTAAAATATATATATATATATATATATTTTTTTAAGATTTTGTTTTTTTTATTTATTCATGACATTGAGAGAGAGAGAGACAGGCAGAGGGAGAAGCAGACTCTGTGCAGGGAGCCTGATGTGGGACTCGATCCCCAGTCTCCAGGATCACACCCTGGGCTGAAGGTGGTGTTAAACTGCTGGGCCACCAGGGCTGCCCCCCCCAAAAAAGAATTTTATAAATGAGTTAGTTATTATTTTTAGGTGAGGAATTTATAGTTTAGAGAAGTTCAATATAATTCCCCATGGTTATGCTTATCGATTGATTTTTAATTATATTTTACTAAAAAATATTTAGGGGGATCCCTGGGTGGCTCGGCGGTTTGACGCCTGCCTTTGGCCCAGGGTGCGATCCTGGAGTCCCGGGATCTAATCCCGCGTCGGGCTCCCAGCATGGAGCCTGCTTCTCCCTCCTCCTGTGTGTTTGCCTCTCTCTCTCTCTATCATAATAAATAAATAAATCTTTAAAAAAAAATATTTAGTAATCTTTACACCCAATGTGGGGGTCAAACTCATGACCCTGAGATCAAGAGTCATGGGCTCTTCCAACTGAGCCAGCCAGGAACCCCCAAAATAAAATCTTAAAAAAAAAAAAAAAAAGAAATATGAACTAAACTATGTGTGGATAAAAAGAAAAGTCAAACCATATCCAAGATGACGTGACAGCTGGGATAGGAGCTGGGGTTTTAGCCCAGGTTCCCCTGCCTGGTCATTTTGCATACAGTGGATGTGTCTGGGTACAGCCGTCACACTATTCTTAACACACTTGCACCAGAGTGACACCACAGGCAAGCTGGGCTTCCAGGAATTCAAGTATCTGTGGAACAACATCAAAAAGTGGCAGGTACGTGGTGACCTCAAAGTCCTAGCACCAAGACCCTCAGGCGGTGCCCCATGAAGTTCAGTTTAATCCTTACCTGTCTGTCCCCATGCAGGCTATATACAAACAATTTGACGTTGACCGTTCAGGCACCATCTGCAGCAGTGAACTCCCGGGGGCCTTTGAGGCAGCAGGTACGGCTGGCAGGGAGGTGGCCTGACTGGGGGTGGGATTGGTACGGCGGTCCCCAGTGAGCTGGTCTGAGCCTAAATCTTAGGGGTGGGAGCGGGTTGGGCCTTGTGGCCTCCACACCTGAGACATGAAACCATTCTCAGGGTTCCACCTGAATGAACATCTCTACAACATGATCATCCGACGCTACTCGGATGAAGGAGGGAACATGGATTTTGACAACTTCATCAGCTGCCTGGTCAGGCTGGATGCCATGTTCCGTGAGTGATACCCCAGCTCTCTTCCCAGGTGGGGGTTTGCTCCACCTCCTTTGGCCAGAGTCTCCTTCGAGACTGATCCTGAGGCAAGCAACGCCAGGGACCACAGCAGCCCCAGCCCCTGCCCTCACATCACTCACGATCTAGCAGAGAAGAGGCAAATCTCCAGGCAGTGACAGCCCCGAACGGTTATAGTTGGGGCAGGGGAAGTGCAGGGCAGTGATCAGGCCTGGGAGGAGCAGTGGGTGTAGATTTGTGACTGGGGAAGCTCAGGGGGCTATTTGAACCTAGGAGGCACCTGATGCAGACTAAGGGGTCAAGGAGGGCTTCCTGGAGGAGGACATGTGTGAACTGAGGCCTGAGGGATGAGAGAAGTGACCCCAGGGAGAGAGTGGAGATGAGTGTTGCTGTGGGAACAGCCTGTGCCAAGGGAAAGAGAAGGTGGTGCTTTTGGTGTTTGTTGAACTCAGTTCTGAACGCTGGAGGGGCCTGGGGTACAGAGCCATAAGACTGGAGGAGTCAGTAGGGGCTGGATTGCGAGGGCTCTTGTGGATACAAATGCATTCAATCCTTAAGACCACCCTGAGAAAGTGGGAATTATTGTCGCCATTTTCTGGGGGAGGAAACTAGGGTTCAAGGAGGCAACACTGCTTGTTCACAGCCACTCAGGCAGGAAGTTGCAAAGTCAGAATTTGAACTCGGATCTGAGAGAACTGTGGGAAAAGAAGCAGGAGCAATGGGCACGGTCAGGCCACGCACGGCTGTGAGTGTCATGTTCAGGGGTGCTCAGACATTTATTGGGAGCAGTGGAGAGCCATAGCAGGTTCTAGTCAGAGAAAGGTCAGGGTCAGTTTTGGCTGAGGAAGAGCCCAGGGAGGGCAAAGCATTAAAACCATGGGTAGAAAAAATAAATAAATAAAACCATGGGTAGAGAAAAAGGGGCAGGTATGTCAGGGATGTGAAGAGAAGTCACTTATGAGAAGGTCTAAGAAATGGCCATTGGATTTACCACCAAGAGGGCCAGTAGGAACTGCAGTAAGGAGCGTCTGGGACACCATGTATGTGGACACCCGAGGGTGGTAAGCAAGAGAGGGAGCAAAGACAGTGTAGGCCCAGGTTTGGCTGTGGGTGGGGAATACAGAGTCGGGTTTCAGGACGTGAGTGGGGACTACACCGGACAGTAGGAGCAGGAAGTGGAGCCTTCAGAGCCTCCTCCCAGTAGCCAGTTGAGGCTGGAAGTGGATGGCTAGGTCCTCAGAGGTCTGTAGGAGGCTGGGGCTTGGGCAGAGGTGGGGTACATACAGGTCAGTATATGGAGGCCACTATCGAGGGGCTCACAGCCTGCCTTTCAATCCTCATGTCCCTGGACCACATCACTTCAGTTCTTCACATCACTTCACTTCTCTGTACCTTGTTTTATTTATTTATTTATTTATTTATTTATTTATTTATTTATTTATTTATTTATTTATGCCTTGTTTTAAAATAACACTTATGGAGGGGACGCCTGGATGGCTCAGTGGTTGAGCATCTGCCCCTGGCTCAGGGCGTGATCCTAGAGTCCTGGGATTGAGTCCTGCATCAGGCTCCCTGCATGGAGCCTGCTTCTCTCTCTGCCTATGTCTCTGCCTCTCTCTCTATGTGTCTCATGAATAAATAAATAAAATCGTTTAAAAAAATAAAAAAATAAAAATAAAATAACACTTATCTCAGAATTAGATTACATGAGTTAATAATACATGGAATGCACTTTATACAGTGCTTGGCACAGAGTAAGAACTCAATAAAGTACTAGCCATTATTTTATTATTTTTTCATATTATTTGAAAAAAACTATTAAGTAAACTCTACATATAATGTAGGGCTTGAACTCATGACCCGGAGATCAAGAGCGGCATGCTCCAACTGAACAAGACCCGTGCCCCAAGTGCTAGTCATTATTATCATCGTTCCATATGTACATTTTTATCCTTTTTATTTTTATTTATTTATTAAAGGTTTTATTTATTTATTCATGGGAGACACACAGATAGAGGCAGAGACACAGGCAGAGGGAGAAGCAGGCTCCTCGCAGGGAGCCTGATGTGAGACTCGATCCCTGGACCCTGGGATCATACCCTGAGCCTAAGGCAGACACTCAACCACTGAGCCACCCAGGCGTCCCTATTTTTTTTCTTCAAGATTTTATTTTTATTTTTTTTAAAGATTTTATTTATTTATTCACGAGAGACACAGAGAGAGAGAGAGAGAGGCAGAGACACAGGCAGAGGGAGAAGCAGGCTCCATGCAGGGAGCCTGACGTGGGACTCGATCCCAGGTTTCCAGGATCATGTCGCCTGGCTGAAGGTGGCACCAAACCGCTGAGCCACCTGGGCTGCCCCAAGATTTTATTTTTAATCTCCACACCCAACATGGGGCTCAAACTCACAACCCTGAGATCAAGAGTCGCATTCTCTAGCAACTGAGCCAGCCAGATGCCGCTGCATGTTTTTATCCTAAAAGCCAAATCCCCCAACCCTTTTCTTCTCTAGGTGCCTTCAAATCTCTTGACAAGAATGGCACTGGACAAATTCAGGTGAACATCCAGGAGGTAAGAGCTCTCATTCTGAGATGTGGGTGCCCAGCAGGGGACACCCCCCCTCCCCTCAGCCTCATGTACCAACTGCTCCCTCCTCCTATTTCCCAACAACCCCTGGGGAAGGACGGAGAAAGGTGTCAGCTATTCCTTAGTTTCCTGCTCCTCACCCTGTGCCTTCCTCTCCCCAGTGGCTGCAGCTGACGATGTATTCCTGAATGGGAACCCCAGACCTGCCCCCTCATCGCCTCGCTATAGGAGTCACCTTGGATTCTTCTGTCTCTCCCAGGGCCGAGCCAGTCTGCAGTCTCGTCTTCATGGGTCCTACTGACCCACAGGTCTTTTGGTTCCCCCAGCCCTTAGCACTTGGCTTCTCAGCCAATAGCCAGGGCCCAACATGCCCCAACAAGCCATGCCCCGAGTTACCCCTGGCTCTGAGACACTCTAACACACCTTGTCCTGAGGGTCACCCCACCCTCGGCACACCCATCCCACAACTGCTCCATAACCCCTGTCATGCACCTGTGCCAAACCCGATAGTTATGTTGCTTCCACACCCCAAGGGCCCTTCTCTCAGTCTCGGGAAGATCACTCCAGTCCCTACACACTCTGGCACACTTGTTCACAGTTACCACCCTGGCAGCCAAACTCCAGGCCATAACAGGCCCGGGCGCCACCGTGCCTTTGTCTGTACTCTGCTCTCAGCCTGCCAGGCCCAGGAGGAAATAAAAGCTGCTCTCTCTAAAATCTGCCTCCTGTTCTGAGAGTTGAGGGGAGGCTCTGTCTCTGTCAGGGGCAGAGGGAAGTCGGGTCCTAGCGGCGGAGGTGGTTTACTCTGTATCCCCAGGCCTGGATCTGCATGTTTCCTAGTCCTTTTCTTGTCTTTGTCCTTTTTCCCACACTGGATTCTAGTTGAGCTGTACTCTTTTCTTGCTGAGCTCCCTGTGGAGGCTGAGACTGGGACCCAGAAGCCTGGACAGTCTCTGCTTCTGCTGCAAGATCCAGGCTCTTGGGAGATGTCAGTACCCCCCACCCTAGCTCTGTTCCCCAAGGCCATGCTTGCTCCCTCTTGGCTCTGTCCTCACTTGCCTCTGCCTCTGTTGTGTCATGGATCCTGTTCAGTATCTTCCTTCCTACTCTTCAGGCTCTGGAGGGAGAGGGGCTGCCATCCTAGAATAGAGCCCCCTCTGGAATTCCAGGATGTGATCCCAGATCCCCAGGCCCTAAGAGGCAGCCCAGGGGGACCGTAGGGGTCCCTAGCCCCTCAGGAGGGCTGAGAGGCAGCAATATCCTGGGAGTAGCTTTGTAGTTGTAGTAATCCTCTAGCACGAGGGGCTCAGGGCTGGGGCAGTGGGCTGTCCTGGTGTCACAATCCCTTGCTGGTGGGAGGATGGGCTTGCCAGGGGCAGGCAAACAAACGGAGGCCACAGCTGGGCTGGGTTCCCCAAAAAGCCAGCACATTTATTGATGCTTGTTCAGGTTCTCCAGGCTTCTTGGTCTCACTTCTTATGAGGGAAGGAGGCCCAGCCAAGGAAGTACAGGCTATAGACAGTGCCTAGGGAGGGAGGAAGGTGACACAGGGTGAGATCCTAATTGCCTCCCTGGACTCTATCTCAGCTTTTTAAAGCCCCTCTGCAGGCTCCTCAATCACCAGTCTGGATGGAAGCCCCAAGTCAGGCTCTAGCTCCCTTCCCAAACTGCACTTAAGGTGGAGAATCCCATAGTCTTGATCCAGACTAGGCTGCGGCTTTCTCCACAATTCCTGCCTGGGCCCCCCACTCCTGGGGCAGAAGCCCAAGCCCTACGTGTCCCCTCCATACATGCTAGCGCCAACTCCTGGACTGTCCCCAAACCTGGTCAGCTCGCAACCCAATCCCCTACCTGAGCCCCAGCCCAGCCACTAGCCCTCTCCGCAAACCTCAGCCTGGGAAGCAGCGCGAGCCGGCCTCCTCCCCCAGCAGCTCAGGCGGTGGCAGCCGGCACTCACCCCCAAGACACAACCCCATGGTCACTCGGTACAGGATGTTGTCCGTTCCCCCGCCCTTCAGGTGCACCGGGAGGTCATTGTCCGCCTGGGTGGTGGAGGCATCGGGTGAGAAAGGGGTACGGTGGACTGTACCCCGTCTGTCCCTACTGTGTGTGCTCCAGGACCAAGCCAGGGGTCTGGATTCTTCCCCTCGCCCCGCCCCCGGCTCCTCCTACCTGGAAGAGTTTCTGTTTCTCAGCCACTCGGTTCTGGAAGCGGTTCCGGGCAGTTGAGCTGAAAGAGCGAACCAGCGCCTGGGAGACCTGGCGGGGAGGGAGGGGATGGGTGTCGGAGACACCAGAAAGGGTGCCCCCAAGGGGTCTGGCTGCTGGAGGGGCGGGGTGAGGGGATGGGCTCTCTGAGGCCTGGACGTGGGGACGGCCCTTCCTGTGTCTCAGCGGCAAGATCCGAACTGCCGCTCCGAGGCAAGGCGGGGGTTCTGTCCAGAAAGGCCCAGAGAAAGGGGGCTCGCGCCGAGTCTGGCTTAGAGGTTTCCCGGTTGTTTAGAGGGTCTCGAAGAGGAGCCGACCCAGAAGGAGACTTGTTCTGCGGGTCCAAGCCCCGAGATTTTTATTTTTATTTATTTAATTTTTTTAAGGAGGGAAGCTTTCCTAGATTAACGGGAACGCTCCACCCTGGGTCCGTGCGCCTAGGGGGGTTGCTTAGTGCCGAGAAGTCCGGGGAGGGCAAGGGCGTTAGGTTCCCAGGGCCTAGTCCGGAGATGTCCACGGGGCCCTGGATGAAGGGCAGGAGCTCACACCGCGGCGCTGGGCCGTGTTAGGGGCCGCGGCTGTCTCGCAAGCCCCGGGGTTAGCAGCCGGGGTTGAGCGCCCCGTGCTGTTTAGGGGGGAGCCCGAACCCTGAAGGGGGCTCACGTTCCAAGGCCCCAGATCCGGATGTTTAGTGAGTCTCGCATCGGGGCGAGCGCTTCCAGGTTGGGTTCCCCGGCCGGCCCCTGGGGGCCCTCACCCGCAGGGCCCTCATCGTGCGTCCTCCTCCGGCGATGTCACCTCCCCTCTCAACCCAAGGACACACGGAGCCCTCCCCTCCCCGGGGATCCCAGGCCACGCCCTCGGCGCGCCGCGTGACAGCTTTGTCCCGGGGTCGTGGCGGGGGCGGGGCCGGGGGCGGGGCCGGGGGCGGGGGCGGGGCGGGAGGATTCCCGTTCCTGCGCCGGGCGCGCGGGGAGGACGCTCCAATCCCGCCCCCGCGCCTAAAGGCCCGAAGCATCCGCTCCTCGGAGTTTCTGCGGTCCAAGTGGGGAGGAGCACGGAACTAGGGAATGCAGTTTTGGTTTGTTTCTGCGGAGATACCCGTCCGGGGCAAGTGCAGTTCCTCTCCCTGGGTCTCAGATCTATCCCTACGGGAGACGGTATTGGAGAGGAGTGAGGGCGCAGATAACCGGGTTCCAGCTTCTCGTTCTGTCTGCCTAGACTGGGTGATTGCACCTTCGGAGCCTTAGTTACCGTGTCTGTGACGTGGGAGCTAAATCAGGATCTTCCTCAAAGGTTTGTTGTGAGCATTAAATGAGCTCACAGAACAGCATAACTGAGCCAACCGTTATAATGGTGGTAATAACTTGCACAATTATTGCTTAACTGAGCTGATAACTGCACAGAAACAAATGAGAGTCCTTATTTTTACTACTTTCTAGCAATAGGCTTGTTAAAAAACAAGTTTAGCCCAATGTGAAGATCTGAAAGATTTCATTAAATGATTCGTGAATTGGGCAGCAACCCCATCTATCGAAAGGAAGGGAGCTCCGTGGAGCTACAGAAAAGCAAAGGTTTTGAAAGGCCGCTGGGGAGAAAAATTAAAAAAAAAAAAAAAAAAAAAAAAAAGGAATTAGCAAAGAATGCACTGTTTTAGGCCCGGTCTGTCTCCTAAGGGGAATGGATGGGGTTTATGGGATTACCTCCTAGTGTTGACCAGTGAATTCCAGTTTGGCTGGTTAACGGTTATATTCCTGGGGGTGTTGAAACAGCAGTTAGGTTAGGTGTTCAGTCTTGGTTTACTGAAGTAGCACAAGTGACTCTATTAGGCCTGTGATTTTTCTTTTAATGGCTTTATATACCAATTATTTTTATACTTAATTTTCCTTTTTACCATGAAAAATTAAAAACAGAAAAAAGGGAGAAAGGACCCATCCATCACCAGCTTCAGCAATTATCACCATTATAATGTATTTCATGTATTTGCCCCCATTCAACTCCTTTTTTTGCTTTATTGAAGTATTTTAAAGCAAATTGCAGCATCATAATTCATATTTACATATGTGTCTCTAACAGATGACTTTTTAAAAAGGAAAAACCTGATGATCCTCAGTTTGTGGATTGAATCTGGGATTCAGAAAGATCATTTAAATTTTTTTTTCTTTTTATTTGTAGGACAGTGGGTGAATTCTTTAAAAAAAAAAAAGTCTGTAGATTAGACAGTAACATTGTGTCAGTGTTAATTTCCTGATTTTGATGAGTGTGCTGTGAGTATGTAAAAGGATGTCCTTGTTTTTAGGAAACACGTGCTGAAGTATCTGGGAGTAAAAGGTATCATATCTGTAACTTACTACCTTAAGATGGTTAAGAGACAAATTATATTTCTATATTCATGTCTATTTGATCCTGATGTGCTGCCAGTTAAGTACAGTTGCCCTCATGGTTTAGTCATGGCTGTGGCATAGTCTAAAAGGGTTTAACAATCTCTTTTAAAGAGGGCTTTTATAACACATTCCCTTAACACTTTCAAACTATGCTTGTAAATTTAATATGTTAGACTTTTCCATTTAAGAGCTACAGTAGGCCAATTTAACAGATGACTCTGCTTAATACTTAACATAAGTTTTATGACTTTAGAATTATAAACTTATAAATGCATCAAATCTTATATTCCACTAATTGTTTCAATAGTGTATATAAATAGTAAGGTTTCAACTAACAGTAAGTCTTAGTTACTAACTGGATTCCATATTTTAAATTGGAATTATAAAATTGACTTGTCATTTGAACAAGTTTTATAATATTAAAGTTAATAAATAATATTCACAGGTTCCTTAAAACAAAAAAAAAGTTAATACCATGGTTTTGTCCATCTTAAGTATTTCTTTACATGATTTTTTTATTTTTTTAAAGGTTTTATTTATTCATGATAGACATAGAGAGAGAGAGAGAGAGAGGCAGAGACACAGGCAGAGAGAGAAGCAGGCTCCTTGCAAGGAGCCTGATGCAGGACTCGATCCCAGGACCCCAGGATCATGCCCTGGGCCAAAGGCAGGCGCCAAACTGCTGAGCCACCCAGGGATCCTAATATTTCTTTTTTTAAAAAGATTTTATTTATTTGTTTTTTTTTTAATTTATTTATTTATCATAGTCACACAGAGAGAGAGAGAGGCAGAGAGACACAGGCAGAGGGAGAAGCAGGCGCCATGCAGGGAGCCTGATGTGGGACTTGATCCCGGGACTTCAGGATCACACCCTGGGCGAAAGGCAGACTCTCAACCACTGAGCCACCCAGGCATCCCTTTACATAATATTTCTTTTTTTTTTTTTAATTTATTTATGATAGTCACACAGGGAGAGAGAGAGAGAGGCAGAGACATAGGCAGAGGGAGAAGCAGGCTCCACGAGCCCGACGTGGGATTCGATTCCGGGTCTCCAGGATCGCGCCCTGGGCCAAAGGCAGGCGCCAAACCGCTGCGCCACCCAGGGATCCCTTACATAATATTTCTAAATGTAATTTTTATTAGTGAATTCAAAATCTTCCCAAGGTTAGATCGTGCTTATTTACACCATAAGATGCTCAATATCACACCATCAAGCATCATAAGGGGAAGTACAAATTAAAACCACAATGAGATACCACTACATACCCACTGGATGGCCAAGATTAAAAAGCTGACCGCACCAAATGCTGATGAGGATGTAGAACAATTGTAACTCTCATACATTGCTGTCCAATCAGGAGATAGCAACCACCCAACAGATTAAACAGGGACATTTAATATAAAGAATTATTAACTATGATAAAAGAGTGTAAGAAACAAGGAAACCTTTTATAGTACCCTAGTGTTGAGACTACCGAAGAAAGGAAAAAATTGGAAGGGATTTAGACTTTTGCATGATTTGACCATTAGATGACAGAGAAGTTTGCCAGCTTAGCCAGGCAAGAGTAGTCTGGAGTCGCTGGATGAATAGACACGCCTCTGGAGTGTAGGCAGGGGAGCAGATGTTCAGTGACTGGTAGAGTGGACATGCAGTGGGAGTTGGTGCTGGCAGAGACAGGGGCCTCCAGGGCATGCAGGTCATGGAGGGTGGGAAAGCTGTTTGCAGAAGGAATGACTGCTTGGTGTATGGCCCTTTGGACCACAGGTGCTTGTGTGCAAGCTACTTGGGCTTGCTGAGGGAATCCAGCAGGTAACAGCCTGCAGGTTGCATGGGGGTTCTGAGGGAGTCCAGGTAGGTGGCTGTGTGGGGTTGAATGGGGGCTCATCAAAGGAGTCTGGGTAGGTGGCCTTAGAAAGGCTGTTGCTGGGCTGAGGTTAGGGCAGGTTCTGTGGGAGGTCCTCACACCCACACCATTGGATGCTGGACCCTAGCCTGCCTGCATTGAAAATTACAGGAAGCCTCTACTTTCCTGCAGTGTCTCTCAGTGTCTTCTACTGAGAAAGCCTAAGAATGTGCTATCCTTTTTTTCTTTTCTTTTTTTTTTTTTTAATTTTTTATTTATTTATGATAGTCACACAGAGAGAGAGAGAGAGAGAGAGGCAGAGATACAGGCAGAGGGAGAAGCAGGCTCCATGCACCGGGAGCCTGACGTGGGATTCGATCCCGGGTCTCCAGGATCGCGCCCTGGGCCAAAGGCAGGCGCCAAACCGCTGCGCCACCCAGAGATCCCTCTTTTTTTCTTTTTTAACAGATTTTACACTTAAGTAATCTCTACACCCACTGTGGGACTTGAACTTAAAACCCTAAGATCAAGAGTTACACACTATCAACTGAGCCAGCCAGGCAGCTGTAGTGTGTGCTGTCTTTAAAGCAGAAATGCTTAAAAGGAATTCAGTTGTCTATCACAGAGCATATGTTGAAGTGTGCATTTGGAGTTGGGATGCAGTAAAACTGTCTGCCTCTCTGCCTACTCAGCTTCCATAGGCACCCACCTAGACACATTTGAGCTCTCTTACAGTAACAATAAAACTATTTTTCCCTATCCTTGGTCCAGTTGAAAGAGTTTTACTTTTCCTCAGAATAAGAACCAAGGTCCCAACAGTCACTGTATCTATCACAGCCAATACTAATCACTTCTCTAATTCTGTCACAATCCCACTGAATATTCTGTTACCCAAAGACTAAATTGCAAACCTCCAATAAGAACTTTTAATATCTAAAAGTCTTTTATTTTTTTAATTTTTATTTATTTATGATAGTCACACAGAGAGAGAGAGAGAGAGAGGGGCAGAGACACAGGCAGAGGGAGAAGCAGGCTCCATGCACTGGGAGCCCGACGTGGGATTCAATCCCGGGTCTCCAGGATCGCGCCCTGGGCCAAAGGCAGGCGCCAAACCGCTGCGCCACCCAGGGATCCCTTTTGTTGCCTTTTGGTTCAGTGGCATAGTGCCCCAAAATGTCCAGGTGGAAGTCTTATCTTTTTTTTTTTTAAGATTTTATTTATTTATTTGACAGAGAGAGGGAGGGAGTGGGGGAGAAGGTGAGAGAGAAGCAGATTTCCTTCTGAGCAAGGAGTCCAATGCGGGGCTAGATTTTAGGACCCCTGGGATCATGACCTGAGCCAAAGGCAGATGCTTAGCCGACTGAGCCACCTATATACCCTGGAAATCCAACTCAGGAATTAAGTGCCCCCAGGGTAAGCATTCCTCCCTGTGGGGATTAAGATCTCCAAACTAGCAGAGCTTGAAATTGTTGAGGAGAGAAGCAAACATTTTTCTAGTGAGTTACTAGTTATTATAGTGAGACTCACTTCCTTCCTTTGATTCCCAGACCCATGGATTCTGGCTGTGGGACAAACAGTACCATGTAGTGGTCTCTGATTCAAAGCATACAGTGCATCATCCTGTAACACAGACAGGGTGTTGTTTCCCACTTGGCCCTGTGACCAAGTCATGAAGTCATTCTTTTTTTTTTTTTTTAAGATTTTATTTATTTATTCATGAGAGATACACACACGCACACACAGAGAAGCAGAAACACAGGCAGAAGGAGAAGCAGGCCCCATGCATGACATGGGACTAGATTCCGGGTCTCCAGGATCAGGCCCTGGGCTGAAGACGGTGCTAAACCGCTGAGCCACCCCGGGCTGCCCATCATTCTATTTTTCAATTAGGTCTGTTGATACTGGGTATACAGGTGTTTGTAAAACCAGTGTATTCTATGGGCATGAGCCTGTTGCTGTATTTCCTTCATTTTGAAATGAGTTTCTTGAACTGACATGATCCTGTGTAGAATGCCATGATTGTAGATCAGCACTTGAGTCCACAGACAGTGATGACAGCAAAAGCTTTATAGGCGAAGCAAGTCCATATTCAGAATTTCTGTTGATTCCAATGAAGACAAATCTTTGCCCCCTTCATGATAGTAGAGGTCCAATGTAATCAGCTTGCCACCAGGTAGCAGGCTGATTCTCCCGGGAATAGTGACATTTGGGACTCAAAATGACTGTTGGTAGATTAGGCACTCAACAATGGCAGTTGTGGCAAAGATTTTCTCCTTGACTGAATGGTCAGGCTCCTCTGAGCCCTCTTCTTGACTAGGCTTGATCTTGAGCTTCTGTCTCTATCCTTACAGAGTCCAGTTTTAGCAAGGATCCTGCTAAGTCAGTTTTGTCAGAATCTCCTGAAACCCCACTTCTGATCATCCTTGACATCTGACCAAATTCATCAGCCCCTTAATCCCCCAGGCAATATTTGATCACCCTGACCTGCCTTCAGCAAGAATTCTGTTAGATCTATTTACCAAAGAATTTCCCAATCCTCTTAGTAATTTCCCATCCATTCACCTTACCCCCTTTGGCTCTGAATCCCACGTTTCCTGCTATTCAGAGTTGAGCCCAGTCTCTCCCCCTTACTGAAAAAAAACTCCTTTGCAGTAGTCCCTATATTGTGATTATCCTGAATAGAGTCCACCTTAGCATTTTAATAAGTGTCAGAATAACTTTTTCTTTAACAGTAGCCAAGTCAGCCTTGGTAAGGAGATGTCCATGTTGCTGAGCCCATCCCTGCCACCATGGCCACTTTGTTTGTTTTGTTTTTTAAATATTTTATTTCTTAAGTAATCTATACACCCAATGTGAGGCATGAAACACCGCTCTCCCCTCCCCCCCAAGATTAAGAGTTGCATGCTCTACCAACTGAGCCTGCCAGGTGCCCTGGCCACTTTGTTTATGGACACACTGAGCAAATGTTGGGGTAGCTTGGAAAGAGGCTGACTGACATCCCTAGAAGTATCACATGTCTACCTGGTTATTAAGAATCTTCTCTGCAGTGGATGCCCCTTGGTGGGCATTCACATAGAACACAGTTGGTGCATATTCTGGGAAGTCCATCCACTACTTCTTCCCAAAATTCCTTGTCACTAATCTTTCAATCTTGTTCCTTCCAAGTTTTGACCATCCACTCGGACCATGAGTACCTGCCCATAAATTCGTATACCTCCATACTTTTGACCACTCCAGACAATGGACAATCAAATGTCCCTTTTGCAGTTTTGACCTCTGTCCTTCAGATTCATCCCTGCAGCTGTCCCCCTTCAGGCTGTACCAGCATATTGTGAAGACTGTCTGTAAACTAGGTTCACATTTGTTCTTCCTCAGTTGGTCGGCACGTTCCCATGGGAGGACAATAGGCTTGGATTGAGGGAGAGGAGGCGATGCAGTAGGAGATATTGCTGGATCTGCGCTAGCAGTGGGGCAGCTTGGACTACAGCCTGAACTTAATCTGCAGCCTGCTCTTGTTCTGGTCCTCACTCAAAGCAGTCAGCCTTCCGGGTGAGTCTGAAGATGGATCAAAGAAAGTAGCACACTCAGCTAGGTTCTAGCTGCTAAAATCCCCCAAACAGGGGCAGCCTGGGTGGCTCAG
Organism: Vulpes lagopus; assembly: GCF_018345385.1. Taxonomy (NCBI): domain Eukaryota; kingdom Metazoa; phylum Chordata; class Mammalia; order Carnivora; family Canidae; genus Vulpes; species Vulpes lagopus. The sequence goes on along the minus strand of NC_054825.1, from coordinate 173,111,623 downwards.
CAGTTTAGCGCTGCCTTCAGTGCAGGGCCTGGTCCTGTCTTGGAGACCTGGGATCAAGTCCCACATCAGGCTCCCTGCATGGAGCCTGCTTCTCCCTCTGCCTGTGTCTCTGCCTCTCTCTGTGTGTCTCTCATGAATAAATAAAATCTTAATAATAATAATAATAAAATCCCCCCAACACCTACCAAATGTTTTGCTTCTTTCTTTGTGGTAGGTAGTGTGAGTTGTAGCAATTGTCTTACCTTAGAAGAGAAATCTTGGGGCCATTTGGGTGGTTTAGTTGGTTAAGCATCTCCCTTCGACTCAGGTCATGATCCCAGGGTCCTGAGATGGAGCCCTGCATCCGGCTCTCTGATCAGTACAGTGCCTGCTTCTCCCTTTCCCTCTACCTGGTGCTCTGCCTGCTTGTGCTCTCACTCTATCAGACAAATAAATACAAATTGTAAAATAAAAGGGAAATCTTTTTTTTAATAATAAATTTATTTTTTATTGGTGTTCAATTTGCCAACATACAGAATAACACCCAGTGCTCATCCCGTCAAGTGCCCCCCTCAGAGCCCACTCACCCCCACCCCCCGCCCTCCTCCCCTTCCACCACCCCTAGTTCGTTTCCCAGAGTTAGGAGTCTTCATGTTCTGTCTCCCTTTCTGATATTTCCTACCCATTTCTTCTCCCTTCCCTTCTATTCCCTTTCACTATTATTTATATTCCCCAAATGAATGAGACCATATAATGTTTGTCCTTCTCCGATTGACTTATTTCACTCAGCCTAATACCCTCCAGTTCCATCCACGTTGAAGCAAATGGTGGGTATTTGTCGTTCCTAATGGCTGAGGAATATTCCATTGTATACATAAACCACATCTTCTTTATCCAGTCATCTTTCAGTGGACACTGAGGCTCCTTCCACAGTTTGGCTATTGTGGACATTGCTGCTAGAGATGTCGGGGTGCAGGTGTCCCGGCGTTTCATTGCATCTGTATCTTTGGGGTAAATCCCCAGCAGTGTAATTGCTGGGTTCTAGGGCGGGTCTATTTTTAACTCTATGAGGAACCTCCACACAGTTTTCCAGAGTGGCTGCACCATTTCACATTCCCACCAACAGAGTAAGAGGGTTCCTTAAAAGGGAAATCTTTGGGATCCCTGGGTGGCGCAGCGGTTTGGCGCCTGCCTTTGGCCCAGGGCGCGATCCTGGAGACCTGGGATCGAATCCCACATCGGGCTCCCGGTGCATGGAGCCTGCTTCTCCCTCTGCCTATGTCTCTGCCTCTCTCTGTGACTATCATAAATAAATAAAAAAATTTTAAAAAAAAATAAATAAATATATTTCTAAAAAAAAAAAGGGAAATCTTTATATACTTTAGACCACTGAAATCCCAAGACTTTGCTGAAGTGTGGGGTCTCCAAATTTCAATGGCTTTTCTATCTTCTCATTCTGAATGCTTTACTAAAGCATTTAAAGTACTTGCCACTTTTTACTCATCAGGGCCAATCAGCAGAATGTCGTTCTTACAGAGGGCCAGTCCTTTGGTTTGTGAAAAGTCAAGGTGATCAAGATCTTGGCAGGCAATATATTTTTTAAAAGATTTATTTATTCATTCATGAGAGACACAGATTGAGAGCAGAGGCAGAGACATAGGCAGAGAGAGAAGCAGGCTCCTTACAGGGAGCCCGATGCATGACTCGATTCCGCATCCGGGGATCACGACCTGAGCCAAAGGCAGACGCCCAACTGCTGAGCCACCCAGGCGTCCCACTTGGCAGACAATATTATGGCAAAGAGCAGGAGAATTCACATAGCCCTAAAGACACTACTGTGAAGGTACATCCCTTGGCTTGACGGTTAAAAGCAAACTTCTGGTGGTCCTTGAAGATTGGTACGGAGGAAAAGGCATTAGCCAGGTCAACAGCTGCATGCCAAGTCCCAGAGTCTGTCGTTTTGCTCCAGCAAAGATACTAACACTGGGGATAGAGGCTGTAGTTGAAGTAGCTGCCCGATCACGTTCCTGATAGCCCACAGTCTCCAAGATTCTATTTTTTATTCTTATATTACCTATTGATTTATTTTAATTATTGAAGTCTAGCTGACACATCACGTTACGTATTTTCAGGTGTACAGCATAGTGCTTTGACAATCCTATATTACTCATGCTCACCATTTTTTGATACATTTTAAAATAAATTGCAAATATCAACATGAACCCCCTAAATACTTTGTTGACTAGACTACATCATTAACTTGATTGCCTGGATACTTGAGGGTATGGAGTATTATTCTATACGGCTGGGAGGGGTGTAGATTAGAACCCACCTTTCGGGTAACCCCGGTGGCACAGCGGTTTGGCGCCGCCTGCAGCCCAGGGTGTGATCCTGGAGACCTGGGATCGAGTCCCACATCGGGCTCCCTGCGTGGAGCCTGCTTCTCCCTCTGCCTGTGTTTCTGCCTCTCTCTCTCTCTCTCTCTCTCTCTGTGTCTATGAATAAAAATATAAAATCTAAAAAAAAAATAGAACCCACCTTTCTAACAGTTTATCAGATAGCTGCTGTGGTGTCTAAATGGGGTGTCTGTCTGATTGGTTGGGGATCCCGAATGTGGGGCAACAATTGGTGGAAGCCAGTGGTATAGGAGGTGAAAGGAGTCACCCAAGGCAGAACAAAGGTTATTGAATTCACTGCAAGGGAGAAGCAGGCAGGACAGCAGAGGAGAGGCCATCTGCAAGGAGGCAGAGGGTGGGGGCTGCTTTTAAAGGGGGAAGATGAGTTATTGCGAGGGGTTATTGCGACGTATGGAATTTCCCCTTCTTTGGTAACTGTGCCTGGTTGTAAATAGCCCATTGGTCAGTTAGGGCCTGTGGATATTTTGAGGCTGGTCGCTTACTAGGCTTGTTTGTATTGAGCCAGAGGGTTGCCGTGGGCCCTTTCTACGTTCCATCCTTCAAGCCTGTTTGCCTACAAGCAGCCTCTGTGGCTATGTAAAAATAGTAAACACTACATCTGCTTTGCTACAGGGCAACAATCAGCTGTAGCTTCAGAGCAGCTGCCCTCTTAAATAGGAGGGGCAGATAGCAAAACAGGTGCCCCTTTGCAGTGTGATTCTGCAGCTTATTCCAATTTGGCCACCCTTGTAACCTGAGCTTGGCCATATGACTTGCTTTGGCCAAAAGCAATAGTACTACATTAGCCATTTTGACACTAACAGGATTGAAAAATATTTGTACACTGAGACTTGTCCTCTTTTGCTACTCTTGTGAGCTCTGTGACCCCCACCGGGTGAACAAGCCCAGGCTAGCCTGCTGGGTGATGAGGCAACAGGCCAGGCACTCCCCATTGATCTAGCTGAGACCAAGCCAATCACTAGATATGAGTGACCACTCAGCCCCAGCCGAGTCAGATCAGAACTGTCCAGCTAACACACAAAATCATGAGAAATAATAGATGCTTAGTATTTGAAGTTACTAAATTTTGAGTAGTTTGCTACTGACATAGGGACATGCATTTCCACCCACTAAGGTTCCCACTAACCCCTAATATCTTATGCCTGTTTACTTATGCATATTCCTTGCCCTATCCTTGTAGGCATTCGGATTTGCCATTCACGGGACAGGGCTTGGTGTGGCCAACTGGTTCCAGTTTCAGCATTGCTCTCTACTTCCCCATTCCTAATTCCTGGGGAGGAATCCTGCGTCTCTCACTCCATCCACCTCTTTTCCCCAGCATCTTCACCCTGGTCCAGCCCACCATATCTTCTCCGTCTTGGTTCACGACACTAGTTTATTTTCTGTCTCCCTGCATAGATCTGTAAACACAGGGCTGCCCCCTCATTTTTAAGCAGGGAAAAACTATTTTTCGTGGTCTCTTGCCAATGGGCTACATAGCTACTCACATAGGACAATTTTTTTTTTTAAGATTTATTTATTTATTTATTTATGATAGACATAGAGAGAGAGAGGCAAAGACACAGGAGGAGGGAGAAGCAGGCTCCATGCTGGGAGCCCGACGTGGGACTTGATCCCGGGACTCCAGGATTGCTCCCTGGGCCAAAGGCAGGCGCTAAACCGCTGAGCCACCCAGGGATCCCCAGGACAATTTTTTTTTTTAATTGGAGTTCAATTTGCTAACATATAGCATATCATCCAGTGCTCATCCCATCAAGTGCCCCCCTCAGTGCTCGTCACCCAGTCACCCCAACCCCTGTCCACCTCCCCTCACATAGGGCAATCCACCTATCTTTCATCACATTGCTCTAAGAGTAAGGGACTGGGGAAAAACGAGCTGATGCACTTACTCAGTTTGAGGTATTTAATAAGAAATCTGTCTCTAATCCATTATACCTCTCATGCACATTTGCAATAAAATTAATAAAGATGAATATTAACAACCCAACGATGTGATTCAGTCACATTCCACATCGTCTGCTTCTTTCTGTCCTGAAACCAACAGAGTCTGATTATTTATAATTTCTGCTCCCCTATACAATCAGCTTGCAGGGTCCCCTCTTTAGGAATCCTATGGCATGACCTTTAAATTTCAAATTATGTTAGTCTACTGACCAACGTTTTCTATAGTTTTTGTTTAAAATGTTGAGAGACAGGACTTGATCGTTTCAGATCCACTTTCTGTGCTAGGCCATGTCACTGTCTCTGGCAGCCTAGGCTTGAAGGGCCATGTCCAGTTAGCATTGACAGGATGTCTCAACTACTAGGCAGCAGGAAAGCTGGGGGCACGGGGAGGGGTGTATGTGGGGGAGGGGTGTGTGTATGTGGGACAAACCAGCAATGATTTGCTCCTTCCTCATAGTAGAGTCTCCTTTTACTTGGATTCTTTCAAGTCAGTGCCTGAGGTGAAAATAGTATATAGTTAAAATTTCCCTTGAAAAATATCTTAAGATGGCTGTCACCCAGTTACCCCATCACTTCACGTACCTCCTCAACAGCAACCCTGTTTCTTTCTCATAGTTAAGAGTCTCTCATGGTTTATCTCCATGCAACTGATGAATTTCTAAACTCTACATCTGAAACTAATGATGTACTCTATGTTGGCTAATTTAATTAAAAAAAGAAAACACACACACACACACAAACACCTTAAGATGACACAATATTGGAAGGTAAGATGCCATCTTTTATCTCCATCTTTCATTATGTCAAGCACAGTCCTTTATCCTTCCATTTTGTTTGTTTGTTTGTTTCTAAGGATGTTATTTATTTGACAGAGAGAACGAGCTGGTTGCTCATGAGGGGTTGAGGGAGAAACAGGCTCCCTACTGAGCAGGGAGCCTGACATGGGGCTCCATCCCAGGACCCTGAGATCATGCATGACTGAGCTGAAGGCAGACGCTTAACAGACTGAGCCACCAGGCACCCCCTTTCCCCTCCCATGGTAAAACAGATTGCTGTGGCTTTGGCTAACCATCAAAGTTAGATTTGGATTTAGGGGCCATGTTGTATGAAAAATACACTCAACTCACACGCATCCAGATGAGACATAGGAACCAAGGAAGCCGTAGTTTATGGCCTTATCTTATGCTCATTCAGGAGCATATGCTGTTCACTCATTGAGTGGAATGGAGGGCAGAATAATTTTCTTTGTTTAAACAAATATTTTTTTGTGATCTCTTGGTTTATTGTGAATTCATGTAGTTGACTCTGGATTTATTAAACATGCATCCAAAATGACTCAGCTGGGGATCCCTGGGTGGCTCAGTGGTTTAGCGCCTGCCTTCGACACAGGGCATGATCCTGGGGACCCAGGATTGAGTCCCACGTCGGGCTCTATGCATGGAGTCTGCTTCTCCCTCTGCCTGTGTCTCTGCCTCTCACTTTCTCTCTCTCTGTGTCTCTCATGAGTAAATAAATTTTTAAAAATCTTAAAAAAAAAAACAAAACAAAAACAAAAATGACTCAGCTGCATAGCAACTGTCTTTGCTGCTTCCTGTCTTACCTCTGCCTCTGCAGTCAGTTTTTCACCCTGGAAAGGAAGGTAATTGTTCTATTTATCTATCTGTTGACTTAGACTCTATTGCATTCCCAGCATCTGGTACATGGGTGGATTTGATAAATATTTGTTGAAGGAAGGGTAACCCAAATGTTTTCTAATTTGCTCACTCCCACTCATTTAATAAAGAAGGACCTCAGTTGCTTCTCTTACTTTTATCTATCTTCTAGATATTTCTGGGCATCCTCAGGGAGTGCTGCCCCTGCACCACTCACCCAGTTGTTCCCTGTTATCTGCAGCAGAGGCATCAGTGTTCAGGAAAGAAAACAGAAATCGATCTAGGCTGGGCAGCCCCGGTGGCCCAGTGGTTTAGCACTGCCTTCAGCCCAGGGCATGATCCTGGAGACCCAGGATTGAGTCCCGCATCAGGCTCCCTGCATGGAGCCTGCTTCTCCCTCTGCCTGTGTCTCTGCCTCTCTCTCTGTCTCTGTCTCTCTATGTGTCTCTCATGAATAAATAAATAAAATCTTAAAAAAAAAAAAGAAAGAAATCGATCTAGGGATTGAATACTGGAAAGGTTGGAAAGACTGAGAGAGCACTTTCTAATCAGGATTTTTACCTAATTTGTGGGGACTGTGCAAAAAAGAAAATGTGGGACCCCTTGTTGAGACAGCAGGGAAAAGTGCCATTAAGAATACTAAAAAATAGGGATCCCTGGATGGCTCAGCAGTTTAGCACCTGCCTTCAGCCCAGGGTATGATCCTGGACACCGGGGATTGAGTCCCATATCAGGCTCCCTGCATGGAGCCTGCTTCTCCCTCTGCCTGTGTCTCTGCCTCTCTCTCTATGCCTCTCATCAATCAATAAATAAAATCTTAAAAAAAAAAACCCAAAATATAAGGGCACTTGGGTGGCTCAGTCTGCTAAGCATCTGCCTTTGACTCAGGTCATGGTCCTGGGGTCCTGGGTTCAAGTCCTGTGTCGGGCTCCCTGCTTAGTTGGGAGTCTGCAGCTCTCTCTGCTCCTTCCCCAGCTCATGCTTTTTCTCTCTGTCTCTCAAATAAATAATATCTAAAAAAAAAAAAAAAAAAGAATACTAAAGTATAGGGATGCCTAGGTGGCTGTTTGGGTTAAGTGTCTGCCTTCGGCTTGGGTCATGATCCCAGGGTCCCTGAATCAGGCTCTCTGCTCAGCAGGGAGTCTGTTTCTCCCTCCCTCTACCCACCTACCCCCGCCCCCCGCTCATGCTTTCTCTCTCAAATAAATAAATAAAATCTTTTAAAAAGAGAAGAATACTAAAATATAAAGCTTTTTTTTTTTTTTCTATGATCTCTCTCAACTTGTCATAGTGTTTTGAATTTGCTATTTAACGCTGTGCTCCCAAGGGCAATGATACTCCTCGGGTGAGTACAAACACAGGTATCTAGGGTGCCTTCCCTGCAACTCTGTCTGCCTACAAATGCGCCTAATGACAAAATGTCTTCCTAACTAGGCTGCCCACTGGCTGCCAGCTCCACTCTCCCCACCAGCCACTGCACCAACTCCTTGTGTCCTGGCCAGAGATGGAGAAGTTGAGCCAGGCATCTCCCCTTCCCATGAGCATGGTGCCTGGGGTAAAGCAACTTCTGTGCCAAGAAGAGCCCAGGATCAAAGGTGGGCAAAACATTCTTTCCCACCAGGTTCCCTGCTGAATGTGCCATGGTATGATGACTGAAGTGGCGGGAGCTGGCCGCACCCTGCCCTCCCCCCAGAGGTCATAGGCAACGGAGGTGTATTGGACCTTGACCTTCCTTAGCCCTTGCACAGGGCCCAGGGTCCAGGCCTCAGGAACACAGAACTGGCAGCTAAGAGCCTGTCTCAGGGAGAGTGGCAGAAGAGAGCATGCATAGGAGTCAGGCCCCAGGTCCCTGGTGCTGGCTCTACTGTCCTGTCAGATTTCACTTACAAGATACATATTTAAAGATAACATTATTCAGAACTTCAAAACAGGGGCTCCTGGGTGGATTAGTTGGTTAAGTGGCTGCCTTTGGCTCAGGTCACGATCCCAGGGTCCTGAGATTGAATCTTATGTCATTGGGTTCCCTGCTCAATGGGAGCCTGCTTTTCCCTCTCCCTCGGCCCCTCCTCCAGCTTGTGCTCTGCTCTCTCTTGCTCACTCTCTCTCAAATAAATAAAATCTTAAAACACACACACACACACACATACTTAAAAACAGCAACCATAGAGCATTAAATCCCAAGCATGTGGCCCTTTTGAGTCTCAGAAAGCGACTGCTCTGTGTGGCCTCCGCAGGGATGAGGTTGAGAACACACTCCTTTTGCACTGACCTGGGGTCAGGAAGGCTGAATCAAGAAGCTGCTGTCACCATTGCTCAGATCTCTTGGAAATGGTTTTGTCAGCTTGCAGGACAAAAGAGCTCTAACTCAAGATAGAGAGCTAGCTGAGGATATAAGCTATGCTGCCCTGTGTTAGGTAGCTTGAAGAGTTTGTTATAACAAAAAGGCGACAAAATACTGTAGTTTAAAGAACATGCAACTTCTATACCAACCGATCTCAATACATAGACCTTTTTTGGATCTTGATAAGAACAAACAGTAAAAGAAAAAAACTGTGACATTTTTGAGACAGTTGGAAACTTGAACAATGATAGATTTCCTTCAATATTATATTACAAAAAATTTCAAAGATACAGAAAAGGTGAAGGCACCTTAGTGTGAACACTCATGTATCTAACACCTAGACTTTATTTCACAATAACATTTTGTTATTTTGCTTTATCAGATAACTAGCCATCTATACCTCTATCAATCTATATCTTTTTTAATGTACTTTTTTAAAGATTTTATTTATTCACAAGAGACACACACAGAGGCAGAGACATAGGCAGGAGGAGGAGAAGCAGGCTCCATGCAGGGAGCCTGATGTGGGACTTAATCCTGGGACTCCGGGATCACACCCTGAGCTGAAGGCAGATGGTCAACCACTGAGACACCCAGGTATCCCCTTTTCAATATATTTCAAAGTAAATAGGAGATATCAGTATTCTTCTCCCAAATACATCAGCATGTGTCACTAACTAGACTGCCTGGATATTTCATTATATAAATAATTTGAAATTTTTATATGTGACATGGCTTTGGTGGTTGTATTTTAGAAGTCTATGTTTTAGAAAGACATACTTAGGGGAGCCTGGCTGGCTTGGTTGGTGGAGCATGTGACTCTTGGTCTCAGGGTTATGAGTTTGAGCCCCATGCTGTGGTATAGAGAATACTTTAAAAAATATTTTATTTATTTATTTGAGAGAGAGACAAGGAGAGCATGAGCAGAGGGGGGGGGGGCAGAGGGGGACAGAGGGAGAAGCAGACTTCCCACTGGGTAGGGAGCCCACCATGGGGCTTGACCCCAGGACCCTGAGATCATGTTCTGAGCTGAAGTCAGACACTTAACTGACTGAGCCACCCAGGTGCCACCCTAAAAAATAAAAATCTTTAAAAAAAACCAACCCCAACCACCCATACTTGATAATTTTTTGGTATGATATCCAGTGTATTAATCACTGCCAATAAACAAATTATCCCAGGGGATCCCTGGGTGGCTCAGCGGTTTGGCGCCTGCCTTTGGCCCAGGGCACTATCCTGGAGTCCCGGGATTGAGTCCCACGTCTGGCTCCCGGCATGGAGCCTGCTTCTCCCTCCTCCTGTGTCTCTGCCTCTCTCTCTCTCTGTCTATCATAAAAAAATAAATCTTTGAAAAAAAAAAACAAAACAAAAAACCCCCAAATTATCCCAAAATGTAGCAGCTTCAAACAACATTTATTATCTTGCACAGATTTTGTGGATCAGGAATCTGGGGATGGTTTAGCCCAGCGACAGTCAACAACTCAGGGTAAAAGTGGGCAGGAAACCACCAGGATTTGCCCGTTGTGTGGGGGCCAGGTACACTGATCCAGACAAACCTTCCAGGGTCCGGAACCAAGCTTTGATGTCATTCTGCTGCCATCTTGTGGCAGGGCTGGAACAATCAGTCACCCCTCTCACTGGTACCTTCCCATGCTAATCCTGTTTGATGATGTTTTAGGACTTACTTTTTATTTATTTATTTTAAAGATTTGTTTATTTTAGACAGAAAGATAATGAGCAGGAGGGGTCAGAGGAAGAGGAAGAGAACCCTCAAGCCAACTCCTCACTGAGTGTGGAGCTGAACTGAACGGTGGGCTCCATCTCAGGACCCCAAGATCATGACCCCAGATGAAATCAAGAGTCCTATGCTCAACTGACTGAACCAACCAGGTGCCCTTAGGGCTTGATTTTTTTTTTTAAGATTGTATTTATTTATTTTGAGAGAGAGCAAGCAGAGGAAAGGGCAGAAGGAGAGGGATAGAAGCTCAAGTAGACTGCACGCTAGCCATGCAGCCTGATGCCATGCTCAGTCTCACCGCCCTGAGGTCATCACCTGAGCTGAAATCAAGAGTGGGAGGCTCGGGACGTCTGCATGGCTCAATGATTGAGCATCTGCCTTTGGCTCGGGTTGTGATCCTGGAGTTTCGGGATCAAGTTCCACATCGGGCTCCCTGCATGGAGCCTGCTTCTCCCTCTGCCTGTGTCTCTGCCTCTCTCTCTGTGTGCGTCTCTCATGAATAAATAAATAAAATCTTAAAAAAAAATAAAGAGTGGGAGGCTCAACCAACTGAAGCAGCCAGGCCCCCCACCCAGGACTTTATTTTTAAAACTTTTAACTTGGGATGCTTGGGTGGCTCCGTGGTTGAGCATCTGCCTTCAGCTGGGGACGTGATCCTGGAGTTTCAAGATCGAGTCCCACATCGGGCCCCTGCAGGGAACCTGCTTCTCTCTCTGCCTGTGTCTCTGCCTCTCTCTCTAGGTCTCTCATGAATAAATAAATCTTAAAAAAATAAAACTTTTAACTTGTGGTTTAGAATTCATAAGAGCGAATAGAGAGAGAAGTCTTATTCCTCTGAAGACTCTTTGAGTTCCTCTCCAGGGGAACAATTCCATGTTATTTGTATTTTGTGTATCTTTCCAGGGAAATTTTATGTGTATATAAAACACAAAAACAAAATCCAACACCCCCAAAAAACACAATAACACTACCACCAAAGTATACTCAGCCTTCCAGGTCATAAAAGAATAACTCGTTCCTGAAATCAGCAGGATTCATTCAACAGTATTGGTCTTGATTTGAACAAACAATATGTATATGCTTTGATCATATAAATATATTCATACATACTTATATATAAATATATTTTTACATAAAATATACAAATATAAAAATGTTTATAAAAATATACATGACTCAATGAGGAAATGTGAACAATGACTGGATATTTTATTGTTTTAACAAATTACTGTTAATTGTTTAGGTGTAATAGGGAGTTATCTCTTAAAGATGCAATTTTAAGTATTTATGGCTTGGTTTGATTTGAAACCCATCATGGGGCGGGATCCCTGGGTGGCGCAGCGGTTTGGCGCCTGCCTTTGGCCCAGGGCGCGATCCTGGAGACCCGGGATCGAATCCCACGTCAGGCTCCCGGTGCATGGAGCCTGCTTCTCCCTCTGCCTGTGTCTCTGCCTCTCTCTCTATGTGACTATCATAAATAAATTAAAAAAATTAAAAAAAAATAAAAAATCTTTAAAATGTTCAAAATGATTAATGAAACCCATCATGGGGCAAAAGTGAGTGGGAGTGTAGGTGAAGCAAGTTTGTTGAGGATGGGTCATAGAAATGGGGAAGGGGGGCAGCCTGGGTGGCTCAGCGGTTTCGTGCCACCTTCAGCCCAGGGCGTGATCCTGGAGACCCGGGACTGAGTCCTGTTGGGTTCCCAGCATGGAGCCTCCTTCTCCGTCTGCCTGTGTCTCTGCCTCTCTCTCTCTCTCTCTGTGTGTGTCTTATGAATAAATAAATAAAATCTTAAAAAAAAAAAGAAATGGGGAAGGGGTGTTCATTATTCTGTTTTCCCTACTTTTGTATATATTTGAAATTTTCTATGATTAAAAATTGAAATGTATTTCCTGAGTACCTACTGCGTTTTGGGCACTGTTCTAGGCACTGGCAAACAGCAGTCAAGAAAACAAAAATGAATCCCACACGTTCATGTAGCTTACATTCTGGTGGGATGATAATAGCTAACATTTATTGAGGACTTAACAAACACTAGACCCTGTAAACTTTTTGGAGTACATATCAGCACACAAATACCCTACTCCTTATATTTCTTTATAAGGTGTATCGTATTCCAGTGCATGGATTTTCCACAGTTCATTTAACCAGTCAGTTTGCTAAAGTGAAATGGACAGACAGGACTTTAAACAATATTTGCTATTATATTTCATCCAAATCACCTTACAATTGTTTTTTCAGTATATTGTAATAATGCTCGTGATTACTTTTGTCGTAATTTCCTTTGGAGTCCTTGAATATATTTCACATGTTGAAACTTATAATGTTCCCCTGTACTTCCAATGCAATCCATTACATTGAAAGCCAAGAGTAGTGCCAATTTTGTTAAATAGCAGCTTTAAAAATATTGGCCAAATGAAATTACTTTTCAAGTAGGATATATGTGTCTCATTACTGAATTCAGTTTACCTACTTAGTATTGTTCCTCGTGACAATTAAACACATTCAGGATGGTAGCTCCAATATTTGAACAAAAAACATTCTTTCAAAATTCAGCTCTTTGGGGTGCCTGGGTTGGTTGGTTGGCCCAGTCTTGATTTCAGCTCAGGTCATGATCTTGGGCTCCTGTGAACAAGCCATGTTGGATTCTGTGCTCCATGCTTGAGATTCTGTCCCTCTGCCCCTCCCCCTACTCATACTCTCTTTCAATAAAATCTTTAAAAAAAAAATCAGTTCTGTGATGAGCTTTATTTTAACAATTCCTCTACATTTTCAAAGCCATTTAATGAGATTCAGAAGAATCTCTTTGAGTGTGCAAACTTTGTTATATGAAGAAATGTTCCTACAATTCTTCCAACAATTTAATAGCTCCGCTGCATCTTCTGGTTATACTCATAGGTCCATCACATGTAATTCCTTTTACAAATTTGCCAGTTTAATGTATACTGATTAACAATGTCTTTTTCTAATCCTATTAGAATATTCGGTCTTGTGAACGTGAAGTTAAATTTAAATACAGTTAAACCTCCATGCAGTTATCTTACCTGATACGTAACATTAGTGGAAAGTACTGTGCAGTGTGGAGTATTAGTGCTCTAAGGAAATAGATTATCAATTCCATGCCAGACTTAGTTGCCTAAAAAGAATTGTTTATATTCACAGGAATAGGGATGCTGGGTTGTTATCAAATAATAGCCTAGGTTTGATAAGATACAGTCTTATCACTGAGAGATAAGGTTTCTAACTTATCACAGTTGACTTATCCCTGAAAAATTACACACATCATTAACTATATTAGAATAGAATAAAAATATTGACTGATACCTTGCCATGCCAAATGCAAGTAAATACAATAAAAATAAGATTTCTTCATTAACACTCATATAGCACAATTATAATATTGAGTTGAGAACTTTGATCTTTTTCTTTCTCTGGAAAGATTAGAAAGCAGACTCTAAGAAGTCTGCATTCAGGGTGTTTGACAAGTAGTGCTATAGAATCAGCATCTGTCAGGAGAATGTAGGCAGCTACATTCTGGTTGGGGGCAGAAGTCGGGCTGCAAAACAACAGCCACACGCTTTCGTCAACCACACCAGGAACACTGGAACTGGGATAGGATGGCCCTACTGAGCTGCCCATGGACAATAGGCTGAGCCTTTGTATCTTTACCCTTGGTAGAGGGTCATTGTTATAGGAAGGGCTAAATGGAAATTCCTGGAACTTCTATTCCATTTGAAGACAGTAAATGGCAAATATTACTGCATCCTTGAAGGAATTGCAGAAAGTAATGATGCATTAAAGACTTATAAGAAAGAAAAAATAATAAAAAATGAAAATAAAGACTTGAAAGAGGCAGGGGTGGTGATACCTATCACATCTTCATTTAATTCACCAGTTTGGCTGCACTGTTGTGTGCTCTTTTTAAATTCAATTTGCCAACATATAGTATAACACCTGGTGTTGCTCCCATCAAGTGCCCTCCTTAGTGCCCATCACCTAGTCACCCCTTCCCTTCCCCCACCCACCTCCCCTTCCGCAACCCTTTGTTTCCCAGAGTTAGGAGTCTCTCGTGGTTTGTCTTCCTCTCTAGTTTTTCCCCACTCAGTTTCCCTCCTTTCCCTTATAGTCTCTTTCACTATTTCTTATAATCCTGGTATGAGTGAAACCATATGATGATTGTCCTTCTTCAGTTGACTTATTTCACTCAGCAATATACCCTCCAGTTCCATCCACGTCAAAGCAAATGGTAGGTATGCACTATTGTAAACCTAACCTGATGGTGGCTCCAATTGCAGCTCCTGACCTACATGTAGTATTTCTACTAGAAAAAACAAAAACAAAAACAAAAACAAAAACAAAACTCAACCTATCCCCAGGTACTTGGACTGCAGCCACTGACCTGGCTAATGACTATTCTCTATACCAATTTGGAAGAACTACTGGAAGCGATTTTCTTTTACCTGTATACCTTTACAGTGTTGCCTCAGGGTTATGTCAGTTCTCCTGTTCTTTGACACAAAACAATTTGCAGAAATCTTGATCATCTTGACATTCCACAAAAGATCATCCTGGTGCATTACATTGGTGACATTCTGCTGACTGGATCTGAGAAGCAGGAAGTGGGAAGGGCTTTACATACCTCAGTAAAACATATGTATAAGAGGGTAAGAGACAAAGTCCCTGAAATTCAGGGGCCGGAACTTCAGTGAAATGTCTTCAGTTTAGTGGTCTGGAGGATGTTGATATATCTCCTCCAAAGTACACTGCCTACTATGAACAAAGAGACACAAAGTTTGGTAGCCCTCTTTGGATTGTGGAGGCAACATAGATGACATTTGAATATGCTACTACAGCCCATCCTACAGAGTCACACTTAAGACTGCAAGTTTCTAGTGGGGATCAGAACAAGAGAAGGCTCTGTAGAACATTTAGGCTGCAGAACAAGTCATTCAACCATTTGGCCTTATGATCTAGCAGATCCAAAAGTACTTGAGTGGTTATAGTAAATGGGGATGCTGTGTGGAGGCTCTGGTAAGCACCAACAGGAGAATCACAAATCAGACCTCTAGAATTTTTTTTTTTTTAATTTATGATAGTCACACAGAGAGAGAGAGAGGCAGAGACATAGGCAGAGGGAGAAGCAGGCTCCATGCACCGGGAGCCCGATGTGGGATTCGATCCCAGGTCTCCAGGATCGTGCCCTCGGCCAAAGGCAGGCACCAAACCGCTGCGCCACCCAGGGATCCCAGACCTCTAGAATTTTGGAGCAAATATATGTCATCTTCTGCAGCTAACCGTTCTCCTTTTGAGAAACTGCTTTTGTCTTGTTACTGGGCTTTTGTAGAGACTGAAACTCTAACTATGGGACATGAAGTGACCATTCAGCCTGAGCTTTCCATCATAAGCTGTATGTTGTCTGACCCATTTGGCCATAAGGTTGGGTGTGAGCAGCAACAATCTATCATCAGATAAGAATGGTACGTAAGAGACCAAACTTGGGCACGTCCAAAAAGTACCAATGAGTTGCACAAACAGGTGGCTCAGATCCATATGGCACCAACTCCTATGGCATTGACTCCTCCATGCCTATGGTCACATGGAATGTTCCTTAGAATGGGTTGACTGAGAAAGTAAAAGTTCGAGCCTGGAAAACAGACCAGTCTGCATGATATACTGGTCCTGCCTGAAAAGTTGATAGCTATGGCATTATAATTCTACTTAGAGGTGATCTTAAGGGACAGTGGTGAAGAATGATTCCTTTCAGTGGGTAGGACTTTGAACATAGTTGTGGTTTTTCTTATTTGTCTGGCTTAGAGAGACAGGCAGAAGAATGAATCTGCATAGTTTTGTGGGCAGTTGCTAGTGTTGGTCAGGGACTTGGAAGTAACAATATTGGAAAATTGGTGACAAGGAATTCTGGAGAAGAGGCATATGCCTTGAGATATCTGATGAGCACAGGCTGTCAAGGAGGACTTCCATATGAATGCCCACTAAAGAACATCCACTGCAGAGGAGATTATTAATAATCAGGTAGACAAAAATGACACATTCTGTGGATGTTTTTCAGCCTTCCTCGCCAGCCATCCAGTGCTTTCTTAATAGGCCCATTAACAAAGTGGTTGATCATGATGGCATGGATGGAAGTAATACATGGGTTCAATAATGTGGACTTGCCCTCACCAAGGCTGACCTGGTTAATACTAACTACTTAACTGCTAAATGCTTAGTCTGCCAACAGAAGACACCAACATAGTGTCCCTGATAAGGAGTCTTCCCTGTAGGGACCACCAAGTTGGTGGCAAATTGGATGAGCAGAGGTTTATCCTGAGGGGAATAAACACATTCTGGAAAAGGACTTGCCTTTCTAAAGCCCATAATGCTTGTGCTGGTGCCATTATAGGTGGACTCGCAGAATGCCTTAATCAGTGGTACCTGGGTAGTTCAGTTGGTTAAGCGTCTGCCTTTGGCTCAGAGCATGATCCCAGGGTCCTGAGATCTAGCTCCATGTCGGGTTTTCTGCTCAGTTGGGAGTCTGCTTCTCCCACTCACTCTGCCCCTCCCCCCTTCTTGTGCTGTCCCTCATATAAATAAATAAAATCTTAAAAAAAAAATGCCTTATTTACCATCATGGCATTCGTTACAGCATTGAATGTGATTAAGGAAGTAATTTCATAGCAAAGGAAGTGTAGTAATAGTCTCATGCCCATGGCATTACTTGTCTAACTCACACTATCATCTGGCATCACCTAGCCTAATTGAAAGTTGGAATAACTTACTGAAGACTCAGTTACGGTGCCAGCTGGGAGTCAACAACCTGGAGAGGTGGAGTTCTGTTTTTATAAGATTCAGTGTATGTTTTGACTCAGAGACCAACATATGGTGCTGTCTCCCCCATGGCCAAATACAGGAACCTGGGAATCAAGGAGTGAAAGTAGGAGTGGCCCCTCTCATTGTTATACCCAATAACTGGCAGAATTTTTCCTTACTTTCCTGGAAACTTTGAACTCTGCTGATTTGAAGATCTTTGTCCCCAGAGAGAACGCTTCCACCGGGGACATATGAGGACAGAAAGGAGGAAGTTGACCAAGTAAACAGATGACCTTGACATTCTATCTTAGGAAGCTGAAGATCTTTCCTGTCAGGCAAACAATTACAAAGTCATGATTAATTTTTACATTGAACATTATCTACATAAATGGACTCTAAAATGTTCCTTTATTTTCTAAACATGATCTATTATGTTCATCAACAGTAAAGCAGTTCCTGTCTTTACTTTGGGTACCCAAAGCTAGATCATCATTCTGTACCTCAATGTTTAGTTATTTTTGTGGCTGCAGAGCATCCTTCTCTCTCATTTCAGATGAGATCACAGTGACCTCGTACTCCACTCTATCACATCACAGGAAATAGCATGCTGTGAGGATGAGGTGCAGCGACTTGGGTACTTCCAGTGGAAGGGCTAAGAGACAGAGCTAGTGAGCTCAGGTCCAAGATTAAGGAGTCAAGGGGGACTTTGTGCTAAATTAGGGAGCTTGGCCTCTCTTCCTTAAGTGAGGAAAGACTATGGATGTCATGTGCTATTATAGTTATTTATTTATTCATTTATTTTTAATTTTTTAAAAAGATTTATTTATTTGAGAGAGGGGGATGCCTGCGTGGCTCAGTGATTGAGCATCTGCCTTTGGCTCAGGGAGTGATTACAGGGTTCTGGAATTGAGTCCCATATCGGGCTCCCCATAGGGAGCCTGTTTCTCCCTCTGCCTATATCTCTGCCTCTCTCTCTGTGTCTCTCATGAATAAATAAACTCTTTATTTGAGAGAGAGAGACAGAGACAGCGAGAGAGAGCACAGGGCCAGAGGAGAGGGAGAAGCAGGCTCCCCACTGAGCAGGGAGCCCAACATGGGGCTCATAACCTGAGCCAACGCAGAAGCCCAACTGACTGAGCCACCCAGGTGCCCAGACATGCTTTTATTTAATTTTAGACCCAGCTCTTTAGTGGCAGATAAGAGAGGATGAGGGCTGAATTAAGGCAATAAGAATGTTATTAATAAGAAACATGCATAATTAATTAAAATAATTATTACATAACATGGTAATGATAATAGTGATAACTGTCCTTGCACCTCCCTCACATTCTCAATCTCCTTTTTTTACCTTAGGACACACCTTCCAACACACTGCAACTCTCTTTCCCTGTTGGAATACAACCTCCATGAAGGTGGGGTTTTCTGTCTGTTCTATTTACCACTGTATCCTCAGCGCCTAGAATAGTGCCTGGTGCATAGCAGTAGTTGCTCAATAAATAGTGAATTGAGTTGAACCAAAAGTGAATGTACTCAACTTTTACTATGTTTCAGGCATGTCCTAGGCATGTATTATTTACATCATTACAACAAAACACTGCCTAGTTACAAACTATGAAACTAGTTCAAAGTCACAGAGTAAGTAGCAGCCCTTGGATATGAACCCAAGAATTCTGGCTTGTAGGGTCTATTATTCTAAAGTACCTCTTAATAAAATCTTTTTAAAAAAAAGCAATAAAGTACCTCTTTAAGGTACTCAGGAAAGGAATGTGTGTGTTCCAGATATGTCCTAGTGGAAAAGCAAACTAGATTTCAGAATTACCAGGCAGAGGGAGGCCAAGAATGGTCCCTGGGTACCTGGGGAACCGAGTGGGCAGTAGGGGTTGTTCACTGAGAGGGAGGACAGTTAGAGGAAATTAATTATGGGACTAGGAATGGCTCAGTTCAGGTATGCCTGCAACTACTTAAGTAACTTTGAGTGGTTACATAATTTCAAACTTTCCCTTCTGATTTTAGGTTTTCCATGTGCTGGAAACACTGCTAGGTACACCTTCACATTTAAGTGTTTGTAATAACTCCACAAGCTCCAAACTGAAGCTTAGTGGGGCTAGGCTATCCTCATCTCACTAGTGATAGAATCCAGACCTGATTCTAAAGCTCCTATTTTAAATGTGGAAGATAAGGTACAAGAAGTCTTAGCTGACAGCTGTTTCTGGCTTGAGAGACCAAGCACACTATTTTAAAATTTTAAATACATCGTTACACAAGATGTATTAGAAATATGGAGGAAAAGAGGATTTTGGAGCTATGTTGTAAAGTGGTATTATAAATCTGGTTTTAAACATTACACTTGAGCAAGCTGTTGCATCATTAATGTTTCTCATGAAACTAACAAGGGTGAACTATCAAACTTGCATCATTAATGTTTCTCATGAAACTAACAAGGGTGAACTATCAAACTTTATTTCCAAAATTAAAATGTGAGTTATTTGGAATGACTTATGAAATTCTCTTTCAGCTAGAATTTAGGGTGTAGTGACTTCTAAGTGTGGAATTTCATGTCTCTATCTATCTAAAAAGATTTCTTTGTTGGTAAAGGGAAAGTTTCCCACCTCCATCTTCTCCCCACAAAGATGTTCTATCATTTTTCTAACTTATTAACTCAAATTTAGTACCTGTTATTTTCTATTATTTATTCAACAAATACCTAACTGCCTCCTAGGAGCAAAATAGCAGATACAATTCTTAACACATCAAGGATTTAGAATTATGCTAAGATATGTACCAATTCAGTCAATTTTTAAAAAATACAAAATAACAAAGCAACCTTCACATTTCACAATTGTGCCTGAAAATTTTCCTTTTTTGAAAAGAAGAGAGAGAACTTTTGGGTAAGAATGTTGTTCATAGGAAAACTTTTCCCTAAATTCCTGATTCTCCTAATACACATAAAACAACTGTCTCTGCAATCACATTGAGAATCGTGTCAACTTAAACTTAGTAGAAAATTTTATCATCCTCCCTGTTAATTAATAGATTATATATTTCTACTGACATATATGATTTTTAAATTCACTTTTAGAAATAACTACTGAAATATTCAGAGATACAATCATATGACCTAAGTTCTGCTTTCAAAAGAATATGGAAAAAAAAAAAAAAGAATCCAATGAAAGAGGAAGCAGGTGTGGATATAGACAAGTAACACTTGCCATTGCTTGACAGTTTTTATAGCAGGGTGATGAGAATTATGAGAGTTCACTGTACTTTCTACTTTTGTGCCTGTTTGAAGTTTTCCATAATAAAGTATTAAATTTTTAAAAAGATGTACTTATTTTAGAGAGAGAGACGAGTGTGTGCAAGTAGGGAGAGAGGCAGAGGGAGAGGGAGAGAGAATACTCAAGTAGACACCCTGATGAGCACAGAGGCTGTCATGGGGCTCAATCCCAGGACCCTGAGATCATGACCTGAGCTAAAATCAAGAGCCAGATACTTAATTGACTGAGCCATCCAGGCACCCCATAAAGTATGAATTTTTTTTTAATTATTCATAAGAGACACAGAGAGGCAGAGATATAGGCAGAGGGAGAAGCAGGCTCCCCACAGGGAGCCCAATTTGGAATTCCATCTGAGGACCCCTGGGTCAGGCCCTGAGCCGAAGGCAGAGGCTCAACCGCTGAGTCACCCAGGCATCCCTAAAGTATGAATTCTTCAAAACCTAGGGATACCTGGGTGGCTCATTGGCTGAGCCTCTGCTTTTGGCTCAGGGCGTGATCCTGGAGTCCCAGGATTGAGTCCCGCATCGGGCTCCCTGCATGGAGTCTGCCTCTCTCTGTGTGTCTCTCATGAATAAATAAATTAAATCTTTAAAAACAAAACCAAAAGTTAGACACTAGGCAGAAATATGCAAAAATGATAACATGCATGTTTGAGTGAAGATACTAAAAATATTTTCTCCTTATAGTTTTCTGTACTCTGTATTCTAGTTGAGCATTTTCACTTTTTGTATGGACAAACAAAAAAAAACTTTTTTTTAAAAGAGATTCTTACTAAGTTCTTTCATGCCTTTGTTCCTAGCCTTGCCGCTTTCTGTATTAGGACCATGTATTTCATAGATTACCTGAACAAACATGGATTTTTCCTTTTCATGGTCTCACATCTATAAAGCTGTATATCTACATGAAACTGCCATATCTTGGGGATCCCTGGGTGGCGCAGTGGTTTGGTGCTTGCCTTTGGCCCAGGGCGCGATCCTGGAGACCCGGGATCGAATCCCACATCAGGCTCCCGGTGCATGGAGCCTGCTTCTCCCTCTGCCTGTGTCTCTGCCTCTCTCTCTCTCTCTGTGACTATCATAAATAAATAAAAAAAAAATTAAAAAAAAAAAAAAAAAGAAACTGCCATATCTTGATCTTGCCTTTGTAATTTAGGGTTCTCCACTTATGAGGCCTTCAGCAAGCTACTTAATCTCTTTGACTCTCTAGTCACCTTTTTTTTTTTTTTTTAAAGATTTTATTTATTCATGAGAGACATACAGAGAGAGGCAGAGATATAAGCGGAGGGAGAAGCAAACTCCTCTCAGGGAGTCCGATGTGGGACTCGATCCTTGGACTCCAGGGATCACACCATGAGCCGAAGGCAGACACTCAACCTCTGAGCCACCCAGGTGTCCCTCAATTTATCTTTTAAAGTAGAAAAAAATAAGCCAAACCAGAGACATACATGATAATGTATGCAAATAACAAGACAGGGAACACTTGAATTCCAATACTGTGCTAGGAACTTTATACACATTTATTCCTCTCAAAAATAGCTCTTTTAAGTAAGAAAAATATGACTAGCACGTTATTAGTTAGCAAAGGATGCGAACATACAATTAATTTATTCAATTAACAAATAAATATTCATTCAGCAGCTACTATGTTTTAGGCACCAAACTAAAAGCAATACCAATGGTCAATAAGCATGTGGACAAATGGTCATCTATCTTAATCATAGTCAAAGGAATGCAAGTGAAAACAAAAGTAACTTTTCCATTTTTCACTCATCAAATAGTCTACATTTAAAATAAATTTTTTCTCCAGGATTACATGAATGTAGTGTTTTGGGATCTCTTCTACCATGTGGGCTGATGGATTTATGATCTTCCTAAAGGGACTTAAGCAATGCGTATAAAAAACCTATCTAAAAAATGTCCAACCAGAGAATGAAGCACTCCTAGTCATTTGTGGTTTCTATATACTATTTGAGGATGTACCAAAATATCATAAAAAAGAAGACTCCTTGGAAAATGGCTACCTCAAGATGGGAGGTAGGAAATGAGCAAGGCAAGCCCTGAACATCTTGTGGCAGACAGCAAGCAAGTGATCAAAGACTAATGGTGTCATATCAAAAGGACAGGGGAGACAGTTGGAAGAGGCTCTGTGTCCAAAACATGGAACAATTTTGGTATCAAGGAGAGTACAACCAGATTGTATTTAAATATATTAAGTATGCTACATACCCCCAATATACTCCTAAACTCATAAGTTATTATGGTAGAATGCAAGGCAACCAACTCATTATTTTGAAAACTAATATAAAGGTTTATTTTTTTTAAAGATTTTATTTATTCATAGAGAGAGAGAGGCAGAGACACAGGCAGAGGGAGAAGCAGGCACCACACAGAGAGCCGGATGTGGGACTCAATCCCGGGTCTCCAGGATCACGCCCTGGGCTGCAAGCGGCGCTAAACCGCTGCGCTACCGGGGCTGCCCTGAAAACTAATATAGAGAAAGAAAGAAGCATTTATCCTGCCTTTCCTTACTGTAACATGGATTACCAAATGGTAGTTAAAGGGAAGTTTTTCTTCATAAAAATATTCTGGCTAATAAAGGAAGGTATAATTTGTAATCCTTAATGGATTAATAGATCAACCAAACAATAGTTGCTTACATCATAAAAAGACACCTAAATGTTGTGTCTCAATATTTCAGCAAAAAAAAAAAAACAAAAACAAAACCAAAAACCAAAACCCTCAATCTGATAAAGCCTCTAAAGGAGAAAAAAGAACAATCATCAAGGACAAAGGGCAGCACCAAAGTGACGCCCAAAGCCAGTTTCACGCTCAGGAAGGGACACTGCACCTCCTCCTCGTGGTTTGATAAAGCCTCTAGATACCAAACTACCAATTTATAGGCAATACGAAGGATAGAGAAGCATGTTGAATGATGTCATGGGATGCAGTCAGCAAAAACCAGGCTCTGACAAACTCTACAAGGCAAACAATCTAGTTTCTTCAGAAAATAAATTACTAGGGGAAAAAAAGGATGAGGAAGAATGACTGCATAGATTGAGACTTCAGAGATGTAATAACTGTAATTTGTGGACATAATTTGGATCTCAATGAACTTTTTAAAAAAATCAACATTTATCAAACAATTAGAAATTGGAAGACTGATTATCGGATTTGTAATGACAGTATTGTCTCTTTTTGTGTTTTGTTTTTTAAGAAGACTCCACATCAGCATAGAACCCAACACAGGGCCTAAACCTACGACCTTGAGATCAAGACCAGAGCTGCCATCAAGAGCTGGACACCTCAGTTGGTTAAACTGAGCCACTCAGGTGCCCTGCCATTTTCTTTTTTAAAGGATTGAAAATATTTTCTCAAATTGTGATGTATTTTAGAGATACATACTGAAATATTTATGGATGAAATTATGTAGCTGGGATTTACTTCAAAGCTGATATGAAGGTGGGGGAATGGGTGGGAATACAGATAAAACAAGAATGGCCATGAGCTGATAATTACTCTAGCTGGTGATGGGGGTACTAGGGGTATATTATAAGGTTATGTGTGAACAGAAAGTTTCAGAACCGTATATTCATTTTGACTTAGCACTTCCTTTTCAGGAATTTACCTTAAAGAGATATCACACATATACAAAATAATTTATATGCAAGGATATTTATTATAGGATTGTTTGAAAGCAAAGAATAATGAAAAAAACTAAATCGACAGGATAAATTATGAAACACATACTATGCAGCTGTTAAGGAAGCATAAGGCAACTATTTATGTATTGATATCCAATTTCAAGGTAGAAGGATAAGCAAAAATAGCAAGTATAGAAATTTGCTACCATTTATGTAAAAAACTTTTATAAACAGTGTTATGTGCATATCTACACTTAGGCAACCATAAAAATCAGGAAGTATATACAAGAACTTGATATACTGATAGGGACACAGAGTACAGGATCGGAAGGGGCAAAGATAGTGTGGAGATTGACTTGTGTCTATCAAATCATAGCTTTAAAATATTTGTCCTGTGCATATGTTTTAACTATTCAGAGTGAGTTTTTATTTATTTTTAAATATTTTATTTATTCATGAGAGACACAAAGAGAGACAGAGGCAGAGACATAGGCAGAGGGAGAAGCAGGCTCCCTGCAAGGAGCCTGATGCGGGACTCGATCCCAGATCATGGGATCAGGACCTGAGCCAAAGGCAGACGCCCAATCACTGAGCCATTGAGGCGTCCCTCAGAGTGAGTTTTTAGTGTCATAGCTTCAGTGTCATCCTAATCATTAAACCACTTAAGAATGACACACAGAATACTACTTTCTAATCCGGTGTAGGCAGTGACACATGTAGGAAATACAGGTGTCCTAGGGAACACTCAGGATTACTGAGAAGATGGATGGCCTGGGGACACAACAGGCCCTCTACCCCAGACACTTGCCTGGACTGAGGGGATGCTTCTTGAGACTCACAAGCTCTGATCGAGGTATCAATGGGGTTGGATCAGGGCTCTTTTTCTGATCATTGTCATCTGGAGTTATATCGAAATTCTAAACATGCAATTAATCCACAACAGGTGAAATTCTAGATATTACATTTAAAATGAGCTTCGAACTTTAAAGAGACAGGATTCAATTAGTGGGTTAGTGGACAGGATTCAATTAGATTTTATTCATATTTAGTTTCACAAATGATAATCATTTATAATTTGTTTCTTGGAGCCATTCTTATTGAATTTTTTTAAATCATAATTTTATTTAGCCTTGAAAATAAACTGACAAGCTTCTCTCAGGGATTATCTATCTGTTCCTTAAAGTGTTAGTAGGTTAAACAGTTTTCCTTAAAGAGGCAGACTGACTTTTTATATCCTTCTCCAATCATTGATTTGTTCAGGTATTCCATATCTACTTGAACTTCGATATTTTTATAAAAATCCATTCTCCTTAAGTTTCCAAATATATTAAAGTCATGCATAGTAGCTATTTAAAATAAATATCTGGGATCCCTGGGTGGCGCAGCGGTTTGGTGCCTGCCTTTGGCCCAGGGCGCGATCCTGGAGACCCGGGGTCGAATCCCACGTCGGGCTCTCAGTGCATGGAGCCTGCTTCTCCCTCTGCCTGTGTCTCTGCCTCTCTCTCTCTCTCTGCATGACTATCATAAATAAATTAAAAAAATAAAATAAAATAAAATAAATATCTACCCCTTCCTTATTCGTAATGCTAAATGTTTTTTTTTCCTAGATCAGGGTTGCCAATTGTCCATCTTATATTGCTAAATAAACAATCGTCATATTAAGCCTACTTTTGTTTTCTATTTTATTATTTTTTGTTTTTAATGATTGTTCTTCCTGTTGATTTGGGTTTATGTGGTAATTGTCCTCTAATTTTTAGAGTTGACCATTCATTCAATGTGCTTAGTATGTAGCCGGCAATGCGTAGGAGCTGGAGATCCACATTTGGAGAACAAAAGCCCCCATCTTCAATCCTTAGGTTGACAGGAACATGGCTTTGGCTATACTGAACTGGTTTTGATGTGTAGAATTTTTTTATTGCTTTTGAAGTTATATTTGAAGGTCGCTTTAGATTTCTAAATGGGTAGATTTCTTTTGGCTACTCTTCTGTTAATTTCTAATCTTGTGACTTTCTAGCTTTAAATATCATGAAGACCTCATGATAATTATACGTGACTACCGTTTTCTAGAATGAAGTTTCATAATAAGTGGTTACGAAGGCTTTTTTGATATTTGATGCATTCATAAGGCCCCCTTCTCACAGGAACTCAACATAAATACTGTTATTAAGAATGGTAACTAAAATTTATTGAACACAGGCTTTATATAAAATATCTGATAGTCATCAGGAAAACTATTAGGTAAGTAAAATGGTCACTGCTTAAAAATAAATTGAGGAACAGGAAGACTGTATTATTTGTCTAATGCTCTACAGTCAGTAACTGGTAGAATTGAGATAATGTTAAGTAAGATGTAGGTCATGGTAAAAGGCACATTCACAAAATACCTTAATAAGGTCATTTTCTATTAGGAATTCTCAGAAGTTTAACACATTTTGAGTGGTAATAAAAAGGTTTTCTATATTCAGATTAATATTTTTTTCAGCATAAGTTTTCTGATGCTTAGTAAGTAGTGAGTGTGAGGCAAAAAGAATGCCCACATTTATTGAATTTTCTTCTGGTATGAGTTATCTGATATTCCATAATGGAAGTGACAAGTGAAGGTTTTCACATTAATTACATTACATATACATTATCTAATACTGAGTCAGGTGTGAACTCCATGTAAAGGCTCCTATACCCCTAACATTCAAGGCTTTTTAACCGGTGTGAATTCTGTAGTGTTCGATGAGCTGTGAGCCAAGAATAAAGGCCTGCCCACATTCTCTACATTCGTAAGGTTTGATCCCAGGATGAATTCTCTGATGTTCAGTAAGTTGTGAACTACGAATAAAGGCCATTCCACATTCCCTACATTGATAGGGTTTCTCACAAGTATGAATTCGCTGATGATGAGTCAGTTGTGAAACACGAATAAAGGCTTTCCCACATTCCTTACATTCATAGGGTTTGTCACCTGTATGAATTCTTTGATGTTGAATAAGGTATGAACTACGACTAAATGCCTTCCCACAGTCCTTACATTCATAAGGTCTGTCACCTGTATGAACTCTCTGATGTCGTGTAAGCTGTGCGTGTTGTCTAAAGGCCTTCCCACATTCCTTACATTCATAGGGTTTCTCCCCAGAATGAATTCTTTGATGTCGAGTAACTTCTGAACTATGAATGAAGCCCTTCCCACATTCCTTACACTCATAGGGTTTCTCACCAGTATGAATCCTCTGGTGGACAGTAAGCTGTGAATGCTGTCTAAAGGCTTTCCCACAGTCTTTACACTGATAGGGTCTAGCACCTGTATGAATT
This sequence comes from Vulpes lagopus, assembly GCF_018345385.1. Taxonomy (NCBI): domain Eukaryota; kingdom Metazoa; phylum Chordata; class Mammalia; order Carnivora; family Canidae; genus Vulpes; species Vulpes lagopus. The sequence goes on along the minus strand of NC_054825.1, from coordinate 173,084,530 downwards.
CTCCGATGAACAGTAAGTTGTGAGCCACGAATAAAAGCCTTCCCACAGTCTTTACATACATAGGGTTTCTCACCTGTGTGAGTTCTTTGATGCAGAATAAGTTGTGAATGCTGTCTAAAGGTCTTCCCACATTCTTTACAGTCATAGGGTTTGACACCAGTATGAAGTCTTTGATGCAGAATAAGTTCTGAAGTACGGCCAAAGGCCTTCCCACATTCCTTACAGTCATAAGGCTTCTCACCTGTATGAATTCTCTGATGCTGAACAAGGTGTGAGGCACGACTAAAGGCCTTCCCACATTCCTTACATTCAAAGGGTTTTTCACCAGTATGAGTTTTCTGATGCTGAATCAGGTGTGAGCCACGGCTAAATGCTTTCCCACATTCATTACATTCAATCAGTTTCTCACCAATCTCATTGTTCTGATGTAAAGTGAGAGATGTATGCTCAAAAGTGGGAATGTTTTCATACGTGACTTTTACTTGCTTGAAACAGCATTCCTGAGTTACTCGTTGTCTTTCAAATTGGCCTTTGTATTCCCAGTCATCTCTTAAACCGGAGCCATCAAAATCACAGCGTTTAAGGCTTTCTACTATCTTCCAATTGAATGACTCTACTTCAGAAATATCTTTTTGTGGAAATTTCTCACATCTGGACTCCAGCTCTGAAAAAGAAAAAAGAAATACAAGCAGTTTTATTCTTTTAAGAGAAATAAAAAATTCTATAGCAGACTAGAGAGACAAAATGAAAATCACCTTAAAAAGTGATTGGCTTAAAAAAAAAAGTGAATGGCTTATTTAAGTCTCAAATATTGCTGTGCAATTTCTTTTTTTTTTTTTAAAGATTTATTCATTTATGATAGAGAGAGAGAGGCAGAGACACAGGAGGAGGGAGAAGCAGGCTCCATGCCGGGAGCCCGACGCGGGACTCGATCCCGGGACTCCAGGATTGCGCCCTGGGCCAAAGGCAGGCGCCAAACCGCTGAGCCACCCAGGGATCCCTGCTGTGCAATTTCTAAAGAGTACATGAAAGCACAAATATGATGAGAGCTCATATGGTGCCAGAAAGGAGCAAGAAAAGAAAAGAAGCTGGAGTTTCTCAATTTTTATAAAGATTAGAATCATTCGAGAAGACTGTTAATAATATAAATGTCTAAAAAAAAAAAAAATAATATAAATGTCTAAGACCACCCTAGACTGAATCAAAATCTAAGGAGTACAGACAAGGTTGCTTGTCCAAGGTATGCTTGTTCTGCATATGCTTGCCCGTATATACATATCTATATACACTTAGATATATATATTAAATACATATATATTTCAATTGAGATAAAATTCATAAAATACAAATCCCCTCCATTTTAAAGACTACAATTTAGTAGTTTGTGATACTTCCCAATGTCATGCAACTATTACCACTATCTAGTTCTAGAACATTCTTATCACTCCAAATAGAAACCTTGTGCCCATTAATGAGTCATTCATCACTCTCCATTCCCTCTATCCCCCACCAATCACTAATGGCGGAGAACCATTAACTCTGTCTCTATAAATTTGCCAGTTTCTTGACACTTCATATAAACAAAGCATCTATTTTTTTAAAAAGATTTATTAATGTTAGAGAGAAAGAGACAGAGAGACAAAATGGAAGAAGGGGCAGAAGGAGAGAATCTCAAAATAGATGCTCCACTGAGTGCAGAGCCCAATATGGGGCTGGATCTCATGACCCTGATATCATGACCTGAGCCAAAACCAAGAGTTGGACTGAGCCACTCAGGCGCCCCAGCATTTATGTTCTTAAACACTTTCCAGCACATGATGTTAATGCCAATAATAATGAAAATCCCTGCTTAAAATTTTTCCTAGCCTCATTGCACTTCCAAAGTCACTGGAAAAATTCCAATAAATTCCAAAGTCATTGCCATGGTTCACAGGCTCTTGGCAAAGCAAGTCCCTGCCTATCTTTGTTGTTATTTTCTTTTAGCCAAGGACAATGCATCTTCATATTGAACACTCTCTTCTTTGCTCCTTGTGTATTAAGCCACAAGCTTTCTAAAATAAATGTAGGTCTTTTCCATCCTAGATCTCTCATCAAGTTCTTCCATCTAGCAGGAATCCTGTCCTGGGTTCTTCGTATGACTGTTTTTTTTTTTTTTTTTTTTTTAATGACTGCTTTTCTCATCCTTCAAGTCTCAGATTAAAACTCACATTTTTGGAAAAGATTTCAGCCTGATTCTTTCTTCCATCTCTTGCACCTGGTCTTCATAACACTTTTTATCAGTTGTAATTAGATTTTCATCTAGTTATTCTTCTGTTGACCTTTCGTTTTGTTTCTCCTAAGTCTCCCGAAAGGTAGAAATATAGCCTTTCTTTCTTTCCTTTTTTTTTTTTTTAAAGGCTCCATGCCTAGCGTGAAGCCCAATGCAGGGCTTGAACTCACAACCATGAGATCAAAACCTCAGCTGAGATCAAGAGTTGACACTCAAAAAACAAACAAACAAAAAAGAGTTGACACTCAACTGACTGAGCCATCCAGGCATCCCAAAAATATGCCCTTTCTTCCTAGCTATTATAACCAAACCCTAGAATATAAAAAAAATTTTAATAATGGGTTGTTTGATAAATAAATATTGGATTCTAGAAACAGACCAATAGAGCACAATAAAAGGCCAGGATAGGACTGAAGTTTATATGGAAATTGAATTTATTATAAAGGTGGTATTTCAAAGGAAAAAAGAATAATTTTTGTGAGAAATAATGTTGGGGCAACTGGATACTCATTTGGAAAACGATAAAAATGTAACCATATATTACACCACTATATACCAGAATAAACTCCAAATAGTTTTAACATTAAGAGAAAATAGAAACCATACAAATACTAGGAGAAAGCCACCCAGGGATCCCTGGAGACATTTCTCCAAAGAAGAGATACAGATGGCCAACAAATACATGAAAAGATGCTCAAAATCACTTATCGTTAGGGAAATGCAAATCAAAACTACAATGAGATATCACCTCACACCTGTCAGAATGGCTAAAATAAGAAACACAAGAAACAAATATTAGCAAGGATGAGAAGGAAAGGGAACCTTGTGCACTGTTGGTGAGAATACACATTGGTGTAGCCCTTGTGGGGTTGGAGTATGGAAGTTCCTCAAAAAATTAAAAGTGGGGCAGCCCAGGTGGCTCAGCAGTTTAGTGTCGCCTTCAGCCCAGGGTGTGATCCTGGAGACCAGGGATAGAGTCCCACATTGGGCTCCCTGCATGGAGCCTGCTTCTCCCTCTGCCTGTGTCTCTGCGCCTCTCTCTCTCTCTCTCTCTTTTTCTCATGAATAAATAAATAAAATCTTAAAAAAGAACTCTTTAAAAAAATTAAAAATGGGATTACTCTATGATCCAGGAATCACACTACTGGGTACTTACCCCCAAAACACAAAAACACTAATTCAAAGGGATACATGCACCCTAACATTATTGTAGCATTATTTAGCCAAACTATGGAAGCAACCTAAGTTTCCATTGATAGCTGAATGGATAAATAAGATATGGTACATATGCACATGGAATATTCAGCCATAAACAAGAATGAAATCTTGGTGTCTGCAACAACATGGATGGAGCTGGAAAATATAATGCTAAGTGAAATATAAGTCAGAGACAAATACTGTATGATCTTGATCTCACTCATGTGTAATTTAAGAAAACAAATGAGCAAAAGAAAAAAAAGGGAGAGACAAACTAAGAAACAGACTCTTAATTACAGAGAACTAATGGTTACCAGATGGTGAGGTAGGTGGAGGGATGGGAGAAATACGGAATGGGGATTAAAGAGTACACTTACCGTGATGGGAAAAAGAAATAAAATGATTTTTTTAAAAGTGGAAAAAAAACCCCCACCACCAAACCAAATTGACATACAGAGTGGTAGCTGCTGCCCACCCCCCTCCCTGGCCAAGATGTCCACATCCCAATTGTGGAAACCTGTGAATAGTACACAGCAAAGGGGAATTAAGATTGCTACTCAGCTGACCATGAGATAGGGATTACCTGGGTAGGCTCATTGTAATCACAAGGGTCTTCTAAGTGAAAGAGGGAAGTAGGAGAGTCAGAATCAGAGAGGGAAATTTGAAGATGTTATCCTGCAGACTTTGAAGATGGAAGGGGGGTATGATCCAAGGAATGCAAGCTGGAAAAGGCAAAAAAAAAACAAAGGTTCTCCTTCTAAAGAAAGGATGCAGAAAGGAATATAGCCCTGCAGACATCTTGGTTTTAGCTCACTGAGATGTATTTTGAACTTCCAATCTCCAGAACTGTAAAATAATAAATTTGTATTGTTGTAAGCCACCAAGTTTGTGGTAATTTGTTACAGAAGCCACAGGAAAGTAATAAACACAGAAAGAAAACTTGAGTACTTTATTGATGTATCTACCACACCTGATCAATCTTAACCTTGGAGTCCACTCTCCCATGGAAATGTGGGTTAGAGTCAAAGTACAAAGAAAAGTCAGAAGGTTGGTTCTCAGTTTTTGAACTCTGAAGTGCAGATGTCTTGGTGATTTAAAGCTAGTTCAGGTATATGGCAAGTTCAAGGTTAGTGTTCTCCAGCATCAAAATTGATGCTAAGTGTTCATCTGTTGGTGCTGATCTGTAATGAGATTTTATGTTTATTTTATCTTTGGAAATGTTTCCTATAGCTATTACTGCCAAATACTAACATCAATCCACACACATATCATTTTAATTGTGTATATGCACCCCTTCGAAGACATTTACAGAATTCAATAGGCTCACAGGCAGCAGGCTGGATGGCCCACCGACTATAGCATGCAGATGACTGGCTTACATCTTTATTGCTAGTGAGGAATAATGCATACTATAAATTTATGAAATATTATAAGAACAATGATGGTATGAAAGTAGAATTCATTAAAACGAAATCAGAGTGGGTTGGGGTGAGGGTGAATCTAGGCAACAGTCAATAAATTTTTTTGTAGAGGACCACATAGTAAATTTTTCTTTTTTTTTTAAAAGATTTTATTCATTTATTCATGAGAGACAGAGAGAGAGAGAGAGGCAGAGACACAGGCAGAGGGAGAAGCAGGCTCCATGCAGGGAGCCTGATGTGGGACTCGATCCCCAGTCTCCAGGATCACGCCCCGGGCTGAAGGCGGCGCTAAACCAGTGAGCCACCTGGGCTGCCTGGCAATAATTTTTTAAAAAAGGATAAGCAAAGTTGTCATAATTTTTGATCCAACAAAAAGAGGGCATTTGATGGAATATCAGAAAAAAACAGAATTCAAGGTTAAAAGCACCAAGTGACATAATAAAGGAAGGGGTATACTGATGAAAGTACAGCTTGCAACAAGGATCTAAAATTCATCTTTATAGAAGTGTAAAATGCAGTAACATTACTTATAGTACAAGAAACAGCTCTCAGAATTTCATAGCACCAGCACAGACAAAATTAAAAGGACACAAAGATTCTGAATAATATAATCAAAAGGGTTAGAGGTAAACAGAAAGGCAAGTATATTGCCCAAGGAATACTAGTTTTAAATATATGTGGAGAACATTTAGCGAAATTGGAACAACTTGATTAGTGACGACACTGGAAGAGAAAAGGCAGTGGTATGATTTGTTCGTGGGGCTCAGAAAATTTACTGCTAATACAGAATTCCATTCTCATTTAAATATCCTACAAGAAAGAAGGTAGAAAAAAGACATTTTCATGCAATTAAAACCACAGAATTTGTTGAGCAGACCTACACAAAAGGAAATTTTAAAGATGTTCTTTAAGATAGAGAAAAAATAATCCCAGATGAAAATAAACAACAATAACAGAGAAGTTGCAGAGGGTATTCAAAGTATTCAAAGATTAAGTATTCAAAGATTCCAATATTGTGCAGCACATGCTAATTAATAACACTTGATAATCTTTACTTAGAGGTCACTACTGCCTGCCATTGTTTTGGGCATTTTCACATTATTAATTCCTATAACAATCACAACAATAACTATATGAGGAAGGCTCCGTTTTTATCTCATTTGCAGAGGAGAAAACTGAAGCACAGAGATTTTAAGCAATTTATCTAAACTCACAATTCTAGTAATTGGCAGACACAAGATTTGAGCTCAGTCTGATTCCCAAGTCAGTGCCCTTAGCCACTACACAATCTTCTCTCCCAAACATTTGGGAATTAATGAATTGCTTAATTGGGTAAAGTGAGCTGTTTGATAAAAACAAAACAAAATAAGTTTTGTTTTTTTTAGATTTTATTTATTTATTCACGAGAGACACACACAGAGAGAGAGGCAGAGACACAGGCAGAGGGAGAAGCAGGCTCCAGGCCTCCATGATCACGCCCCTGGCTGAAGGCAGCACTAAACCGCTGAGCCACCAGGGCTGCCAGAAAAGTTTTTAAGGTATGAAGTTACTTGCAGGAAAAAGGATCCAAAGTATAAGTAAAAAGGCAGCCACTGGGGAAGAAGGGAGCATGTCCCTTTTTGAAACGGGAGGAAAATATGCAAGAGGAAAGAAGAGGGAGGGACTAATAGGGGGTAAGGGCAAGGGATGCTGACAAGATCTTTGCTCTTTTGTGTCTGCATGTCTCAGGCTGTTTGTTCCACAGTTTTCTATATGGCTTGGAGGGAAGCTTCTCAACAATAACTTAAGTTATTGCTATCGGTTTACACACCCACTGGCTATTATTCCCAATGTCCTCCCCCACTGGATCACCCCTTGCTCACCTGGACACCACAGTCCTGTCATATCATTTGTAATCATCCAGGGTTCTCTCCCTTGCTCCAATAAGGAAATGACATCAGGCTTAGAAATGGAAAGTCCTGTTTACAGGAAAAGAAATGGAGCATGATTGTCCTGTTCCAAAATTCAAACCCAGTCCCTTAGTCACCAAGAAAGAGAGACGTTATGAAGGAAGGAATGAAGGAGGAGTAAAGTTTGTTCAAAGGACAGGAAGACAGAGGTGACCATGGAACTACCCATTTCCACTCCATAAAGCACAAACGAGTCCCTTGGGAACAGAGAACAGAAATTCAGCCAGAAACTTCTAAGTGTCCTGAAACATTCATCATGAAGATAACAGAAATTCCAGAAGGCTAGTCTAGAATTATTTAGAGTAGATAACTATGGTGATCATTCTTCATTTGCTCTCTCCTCCCTGCTGCCATTCCTCTCTGTTCTTGGTCCTGCTCTGTGCCCCAGACAGCTCACCTGACAGGACTGTATTATTCTGGCTCCAAGGTTTCTCATTGGGTTTAGCATATGGAAAGAATCAGCAGGAAGCCAGTGGGTAGAATGAGAGAGTTCATGGTATTTATCCCTCTCCCTCCCTCCTCTGACCAAGGTGTTCTGGAAGTTGCTACTATTGCTGCTAGCTGGGCCCTTCTCCATGACTCCAGCTCTCACCATTGTCCAGTGCAGTTTTCTCCCTTTACCAGAGGTGGTAACAACTTCCTTATGTTGTATGTCCTGGAACCTGCATCCTTACCTAGTGAGACCAAGTTACTGAAGTTCTCCAGAGTCACATCCTTGTACAAGTCTCTCTGTGCAGGTTCCAGGCACTTCCATTCTTCCTGAGAGAACTCTATGGCCACATCCCTGAATGTTACCAATCCCTGAAATAATAAACCCATGCATTACTAGTAAATGAAAGGACTTTTATTTTTTTATTTATTACAAAAAATTTCAAAATACAACAAAGTATTCAGAGTAGGATAATGATCTCCATGAATCCATCACTCTGCTTTGACAATTAACATGATTTTGCAAATCTTGTTTTATTTCTTCTTCTTCTTCTTCTTCTTTTTTTTTTTTTTTTACCACTGGTATATTTCGAGGCAGATCCCACAGACCAAATACCAAACATCATAGTATTTTACCCATAAATATTTTAGGATTTGACAGATCAGCTTTTTTTTTTTTTTTTTTTTTTTTTTTTTTTAAAGCATAACAGCCAGGGACGCCTGGGTGGCTCAGGGGTTGAGCGTCTGCCTTTGGCTCAGGGCATGATCCCAGGTCTGGGAAGTCCGGGACTCCCTGCGAGAAGACTGCTTCTCCCTGTGCCTATGTCTCTGCCTCTCTCTCTCTGTGTCTCTCATAAATAAATAAATTCAAAAAAATCTTTAAAAAAGCATAACAACCAGAATATCATTATTATACTTAATAAAATTAATAATTTCCTAACAACCAGATCAAATTTTAGATTGCCTCAATCTTCTAAAAGTGATTTTTTACGGCTGGTTTGTGCAAATCAAGATTTAAATTAAATCTACACATTGCATTTAATGGATAGGTTTCCTTAAGTCTCTAGAATCTGTAAAGAGGCCCCAGAAACCCTTCAAAAAATTTTTATTGCTATTTGTTTTGTTTATTTTAAAGATTTTATTTATTTATTCATGAGAGACACACAGAGAAAGGCAGAGACACGGGCAGAGGCAGAGGGAAGAGCAAGCTCCATGCAGGGAGTCCGATGTAGGACTTGATCCTGGGTCTCCAGGATCACGCCCTGGGTTGAAGGCAGACACTCAACTGCTGAGCCACCCAGGCGTTCCAATTGCTCTTTATTTATTAAAAAAATATTTGAATCAGTAGAATCTCCCATATTGTTGGCTTTCGCATCTTCATGGAATAGTTTAAGACGTTGCTTTACTTCTATACTTTCTGTGAAGAGGGAGTCAGATCTGGAGGCCTGATTCACATTTCTTTTTTTTGGAGGGGCAGGAATATGTCAGAAGTGGTGCTGTGTACTTCGTATTGCATCCATATGGAGGTACATAATGACTGGCTGTACCGTTTTAAATGAGGTTAAGGGACACCTGAGTGGCTCAGCGGTTGAGCATCTGCCTTCAGCCCAGGGCGTGATCCTGGAGACCCGGGATCAAGTCCCACGTCAGGCTCCCTGCATGGAGCCTGCTTCTCTCTGTGCCTGTGTCTCTGCCTCTCTCTCTCTCTGTTTCTCATGAATAAATAAATAAAATATTTTAAAAAAAATAAATGAGGTTAAAATTGATGAGCATGTTCAGATGTTAACAACCCGACTCATCCAGGAAAATGTCTGAAAGATTGAAAGAGAGGAGATGGAGAGTGGCGCTGTAGGAAGGAGGTGATCAAGCAAGCTGGGGTGAGGGATCCCTGGGTGGCGCAGCAGTTTGGTGCCTGCCTTTGGCCCAGGGCGTGATCCTGGAGACCTGGGATCGAATCCCACATCGGGCTCCCGGTGCATGGAGCCTGCTTCTCCCTCTGCCTGTGTCTCTGCCTCTCTCTCTCTGTGTGACTGTCATAAATAAATAAAAATTAAAAAAAAAAAAAAAGTAAGCTAGGGTGGAATGCCAATGCCATGAAGGTAGTATAATAAGCACTTTTATTTGACTAGAGGCCTACATGCTTTTGAATATTCCTGAAGCTAGAGCTAAAACCTCTTTCATATAGTAGGACTCCTTCTTCTATTTTCTACATGGGTCTGGGAATGAGCAAAATCTAGGTAAGTGGGATCGTACAAATAAAATACCCATAAGTACATACATATTTTGTCTACCATAGACAAAATACAAGTAAACAAGAGCCTTTAAAGTAAAGTCTTTAAAAAATGAGTCCTTTACCATTTCTCCATGGAGATAATGAAAAAGATAGAATCCAAAATGTCTTATTAAACTCTCTTAAAATATAGGATTTATAGAAGTTTTAAAACTATCCTGAAGACTCAGGTTCATAATTAATTTGAGGATCTCAATCCGGGTTATATCTTCCACTTCAGGCATTTGGGATCATGCAGGATATGGTCTAGTTGTCACAATGTTGAGGGAGGTTGGCTGGGGTTGGGGGCAGTGTGCTGCTGGCATTTAGTGTCTTGCATCAGGAATGTTAAGTGTCCTGATTTATTTGGGCCACATACCCAGGACAGTTCCATACAATAAAGAACTGCTGAGAATGCCGACAGGGTCTCCAATGAAAAGCAGTTGGTTAGATATCATGAGCATATATTCTGTTACGGCAAATTTTATAGGAAACACAGGGATTTTTATCTGTTGTATAACAATGCATCTTATATCCTAATAGATATAATCATCCTCTTATTTAGGAGCATCTACCTTAAACAAGATTTGCAAAATCTTTAATGTTTATTTTATCATTCTTCACTAATTCTCCTTGTTCCTGAAATAAGAAAGCTGATAGAAGGTGTACCTTACTCACATAAATTTGACCCACAATCAACACATATTGTTCAACCTCAAAAATGACCATTTTATGGTTGTTTCTCATATATTCCCTTGCAAGACCAAAGAACTTTCTGTAATTTAAGTTCCCAATCACAGTCCCCATCCTGAAGGCCTTATAAAGAAGGAGATGTCACCACACACTGAAACCAAGACCAACCATTCCAGCTCTGACCATGTTTATACTGCAAGGGTGAGGGAGGCTTCTACTGCAAACACCTAGGCATTGGAAAAATTCTAACACCTATTTAATGCTTCTCTAAGCTCCCAGGAAGGTAAGGAAAATTAAATCTCAGAGCTAACAACATGAGAAAAATACACATCACACACACATGAAATTGAACACAGAGAGATAAGCAAATATGTTAGCAGGAGCCACTCTAAAGTAAAACATTTTGGAGATTAACCTCAGTATGTGGCCTAAGAAACATACGAAATGGGGTAAGAATCCATGACCCTCACTTTAAAGCTGGGATCCTAGAAGAGCTACCCTCTCAGTAAAATGTTGGGCTTGAATGAAAACCTTGTTGGAAAAAAGTAACAAGGAACCTTCTGCATTCCAGGTGGGAAAAAAGGATTATCATTAATGATATCACTATTACTACTAACAGTAATTTCCCTTGCCAATCTACAAACCCTACTCTCAAGGTTTGAGAGTATTCCAAGCCTGGAATTTAAAGCAATATTATTCATGCACTTGGGGGAAATCCCATGTGAAAAATTAGTGTGCCAAGTTTGAGAACACTCATTGGTGCAAAACTGTTCTGGAGAAAGATGCTGCTCAGTTCCCCAAGGACTACCACATACTAAGTTAAGTAAACTAAGACAATTCAATAGGGAAAAATCAGTTTTTAAAACAAAATGGATATTCATATGCAAAGAATGAAGTTGGACTCCACCTCATACATATATAAAAATTAATTCAAAATAGGTGGTAGAACTTACATGTAAAGTTATAGAGCTAAAACTACAACTCTTAGAAGAAAATATAGTAGTATAACTTTATGACCTTGGTCAGGCAGTGGTTTCTTATATATGGCATTATATAGGACAAAAAGCTAAAATAAACTTAATCAAAACTAAAAATGTTTGTGCTACAAATAATTCCATTAAGAAAGTAAAAATGCTGGGTGCTTGAGAGGCTTGAGCATTGACCAATGCTCAAGCATTGGTTAAGCATCTGCCTCTTGATTTTAGCTCAGGTCATGATCTCAGGGTTGTGAGATCAAGCTCCATTTTGGGCTTTGTGCTGGGTGGTTTGCTTAAGATTTTTTCCCTCTCCTTCAGTCCTCACCCACCCCTCTCCCTTAATTAAAAAGAAAGAAGGGGGCAGCCTCGGTGGCGCAGGGGTTTGGCGCCGCCTGCAGCCTGGGGTGTGATCCTGGAGACCTGGGATCGAGTTCCACATCAGGCTGCCTACATAGAGCCTGCTTCTCCCTCTGTCTGTGTCTCTGCCCCTCTCTCTCTGTGCCTATGAATAAATAAATAAAATCTTTAAAAAATAAAAAATAAAAAAAAAATAAAAAGAAAGAAGGGATCCCTGGGTGGCGCAGCGGTTTGGCGCCTGCCTTTGGCCCAGGGCGCGATCCTGGAGACCCGGGATCGAATCCTACATCGGGCTCCGGGGCATGAAGCCTGCTTCTCCCTCTGCCTGTGTCTGCCTCTCTCTCTCTCTCTCTCTCTCTCTCTCTCTCTCTCTGTGACTATCATAAATAAATAAAAATTAAAAAAAATAAAGTAAAAAAAAAAAAAAAGAAAGAAAAAAGAATCAAATGACAAAACTGGGAGAAAATATTTGCAAATTTTATATCTGACAAGGAACTTGTGTCCGGAATACATAAAGAACTCTTACAATTCAATAATAAAAAAGACAAAACAATTAGAAACTAAGCAAAGATTTTGAGTAGTGTTTCTCTAAAGATCTACAAATGTACAAGCATATGAAAAGATGTTCAATACCACTAATAGGGAAATGCAAGTCAAACCCATAATAAGAGGTCATTTCACATCCTTTAGGATGACTATTACCAAAAAACCAAAATAACACGTTTGTGAGGATGTAGAGAAATCAGAACCCTCTTACAATGCTCCAGGAATGTAAAATGGGGCAGCCATGTTGGAAAATAGTATTGACAGTTTCTCAAAACATTAAAAATAGGGGAAGCGGGATCCCTGGGTGGCGCAGCGGTTTGGTGCCTGCCTTTGGCCCAGGGCATGATCCTGGAGACCCGGGATTGAATCCCACATCGGGCTCCTGGTGCATGGAGCCTGCTTCTCCCTCTGCCTTGTCTCTGCCTCTCTCTCTCTCTCTATATGACTATCATAAATAAATAATAAAAAATTTAAATAAAATAAAATAAAATAAAATAGAGATTCTAAAATGCATGAAACTTACATTTAAAAAAAAATAAAAAATAAAAATAAAAATAGGGGAAGCCTGGGTGGCTCGGCGGTTTAGTGCCGCCTTTGGCCCAGGGCCTGATCCTGGAGACCCAGGATCGAGTCCCACATCAGGCTCCCTGAATGGAGCCTGCTTCTCCCTCTGCCTGTGTCTCTGCCTCTCTCTCTCTCTGTACAGAGAAATGGAAACTTATGAACCTTGGTATACACTAATATTCACAGTAGTGTTATTTGTGATATCCTAAAAGCAAAAATAACCCAAATGTCTACAAGTTGATGAATTAAAGAATAAAATGTGGAATATATGGGATCCCTGGGTGGCGCAGTGGTTTAGCGCCTGTCTTTGGCCCAGGGCGCGATCCTGGAGACCCGGGATCGAATCCCACGTCGGGCTCCCGGTGCATGGAGCCTGCTTCTCCCTCTGCCTGTGTCTCTGCCTCTCTCTCTCTCTGTGTCTCTCATGAATAAATAAATTAAATAATTATGTAGGTACAGAGAAATGGAAACTTATGAACCTTGGTATACACTAATATTCACAGTAGTGTTATTTGTGATATCCTAAAAGCAAAAATAACCCAAATGTCTACAAGTTGATGAATTAAAGAATAAAATGTGGAATATATGGGATCCCTGGGTGGCGCAGTGGTTTAGCGCCTGTCTTTGGCCCAGGGCGCGATCCTGGAGACCCGGGATCGAATCCCACGTCGGGCTCCCGGTGCATGGAGCCTGCTTCTCCCTCTGCCTGTGTCTCTGCCTCTCTCTCTCTCTCTCTGTGAGTATCATAAATAAATAAAAATTTTTTAAAAGTGGGATATACATATCTATGGAATATCATTTGGTATAAAAATGAATGAACTACTGATAAATGCTCCAACATGGATTAAGCTTGAAAACATACTACATGAAAAAAGCCAGGCACAAAAAATCAGGTATGGTAAGATTCTATTCATATGACACATCCAGAACAGGCAAATCTGTGAGACAGAAAGTAAATTAGTGGTTGCCAGTGGATGAGGAGAAGAAACTGAGAGACTGCTAATGCAAATGGCACTTCTTTTTGGGGTAATGAAAATGTTCCAAAATAGATTGTGCTGATGGTTGTATAACTCTATAAGTATACTAAAAAACATTGACTTTATACTTACATGGGTGAATTGTATCATATGTAAATTATATATATAATAAATAAAGTTGTTAAAAAATTTTATTAAGGACTTCAAAGAACTTCTGTTAATGCTGGGTATGTCTATTAATAGTTACCACAAAAAAAAAAAAAATAGTTACCACATTAGAAATTACAAGTGAGAAATTTAAAAATATTAATTTATTTAAATAACCAATAATAAACCTGTTATATATTAACATAAATAATATACATCTTAAAAATATTGTCAAAAAATTTAATAGCTTTGTTTTAATATTTTTGCAATCTCTTTAATGACTGGCTGAATAAAAAATTTTTTACATCTACTTCTGCATTCAATCTGTCAGGATAACACATATCATACAGCTTCTAGGAAACTCCACTATACACTCATTGGAGAATGTGATTGAAAAAGGCAAATAACATGTTACTATTATCTCCTGAAAGGATGTCACATGCTTTGAGAATTGCTAATCTAGTGCTACACAATTTAACATGAATGATTTGAAAACACACCGTGTTGAATGAAAAAAAAATATGGTAAAAAACATAGAGTATGATAACTGTACAAAAATTTTATTTTATTTTTTTAAATTTTTTATTTATTTATGATAGTCACACACAGAGAGAGAGAGAGGCAGAGACACAGGCAGAGGAAGAAGCAGGCTCCATGCACCGGGAGCCCGACGTGGGATTCGATCCAGGGTCTCCCGGATCGCGCCCTGGGCCAAAGGCAGGCGCCAAACCGCTGCGCCACCCAGGGATCCCATGTACAAAAATTTTAAAACAGAAAACTCAACAGTATAATGCTTAGTATGCATTCGTATATGGTAAAAGTATCATAAACATCAAAGGACTGATTGACACAAAATTGAAAGAAGCCATTACCATTGGTAGGAACAGTAATGCAATGTGGGAAGTGATATGATTGGGAAGTGAATGCAGGTTGCTTAGATGGTATATTAATCTGGGTAATGAGTACACATTACTCATTTTTTACAGCACATACCTGTTATGGATATGTTTTTGTATATATTCTTTGGTAGTATGAAATGTTTTATGATTTTTAAAGAGGGGGTAACATTTAAAAATAGAAGGAAACCACCTAGATTAATGGAAAAGATCAAACAAAGTTATCTCATCTCTAGCCCTATTTAACTATGGTTTTGATAGAGGGGGGCTCTCATATTTCTCTTAAGAGAATATATTTCTGCTCCCATGGTAAAAGCACTGTGTCCCTCTGTCTACACTGTTGGAGAAGAGTGAGCCACTAAGGAAAGTGGAGCACCCATCACTCATTTCTGGAATGGTGGAACTAGGAACAAAAATGGGGCTCAGTGAGACAGGGAAGTTTCAGGATAAAGAACCCAAATGTTTGCATGATTTGAAAGGAAGAGAGATTATTTCAAGGAGAGGGAATTTCAACTTACCTGTGCCATGGCCTTTAGAACTACCTGAGCTGCTCTGATTTGTTTAGATTCTTCTCTTAGACAAGTGCAGAGTCCTGAAAAAGCAGAGTAGGGGGAAAAAGGGAAAATCTCTCATAAACTGAGCTTGCCTAAGCACTCCTAAGTAGAGGACCTTAAAACAACTGTACTTCCAATGTCCCTGCTCTGTTTCCCTTGCCCTCCTCCTTTTTCCACCACCCAACACTAATATCAAGAACTATAGAGGCAACAAAACCCAACCTCTCCCGAAACTCTAGGGAAACTAAAAGATGGAGTCAACAAAGATATGCTTCAGCATTCACAAAGAATCCAACCACCTCAGCAGGAGGGATCCTGGCCTGAACAGTTCCCCATCTTGCTGATGCTAATCTATATTTTATATGGGGCCTAGATGGCTCCCACCTATTCCAAGCTGATCTTCCTCTGCAGCTGCTACAAGGATCAAAACTCAGACTTGCTCACTTTATTCACTGAGGATGAGGACAGTATCCACAGGTTAGGAGCTTTGCAGCACAGTATACCTTTGGAGGACAAACCTTGAGAAAAAGATATCCCTAAACAAAGTCTTCCAGCTTCTCTGGGCTCAACAGGCAAAAACCTCCTGGGTACTTCTCTGAAGCTACTTCCTCCTTCCTTTTTTTTTTTTTTTTTTTAAAGATTTTACTTATTTGACAGAGAGAGAAACAGAGAAAGAGAGCACAAGCAGGGGGAGCAGCAGAGGGAGAGGGAGAAGCAGAATCCCCGCTGAGCAGGAAGTCTGAGATGAGGTTCGATCCCAGGACCTTGGAATTATGACCTGAGCTGAAGGTAGATGCTTAACCAACTGAGCCACCCAGTTACCACTACTTCCTCCTTCTAAGTACAGAAAGGAGCATCACTTACACCAGAGGCTTCATCAAAGACTCCAACCCTGCCTGAACTCACCAGACAGGAACAAGAAAATCACAGTAAATAGGTATCTTATAAGCGTACCTGCATATCCAGAGTATTGAACTGAATGGGAGCTCAATTTCTAGAAGTTTCTTGGGCCAACACTCCTTATTTTCCATCTAAGCCTTCCCTCCTGTTTTCCTGCAGAACATCACTTCCTTACTGGCTGGTGTTCGTTAAGGCTAGAGTTCTGTGGAAAAGGGCCTATACCTCAAAGTAATGAGAACTCAAGAGTTTTAAGGAGGGTAGCAAGGCTGGTTTTAATCAGAGATGCAAGAAGCTTCCTATGGTTTGTGGGTGGGTGGGTCAGAAGGAAGACTAACTTACTCAATGGCAGTGGTGTCAAGGAAAATGTCCTTTAAGTTATAAAATATGAATTGGGACTTAAAAATCAGAGAATTTTATTAGGCAGGGAAACTACAGGGAAGGATTCTGATCTGTGAAGAACAGTGACAAAAAACAGTAGACCAAAAGTATATGGTGTATTTGTGGAGCAGAGAGTAAATTGCAATGACTTGAATAGTTTGGGGAAGGGTTTAGACCAATGCCGTCCAATAAATCTTTCTGCAACGATGGAAATCTTTGTATCTGTACTGTCAATAATGTAGCTATCAGCCACATGCACTAAGCATTTAAAAAGTGCCTAATATGACTGAGGGACTGAATTTTTTTCCTGAATTTTTAATTTAATTTAATTTAATTAGTTCTAGAATCTAGAGGAAGATAATGCTGGAGATGACATCAATGATTGGAAAATGAAGGTGAATGAATGAAAATAAGATAACAATGAGGACAAAGACCAGGTCTCATCATTGCTGTGACTGGCACTTGCCATGGTGTCTGGATGAGAAGGGTCCAATGAATACTAACTTCATGTATAAACGTTTGTTTTTCACCCAGTAATGAATGCAAGGCCACTGAAGAATTTACAGAGGGAAGTAATAGGGCCAATATGGCCAGATTCTTTTATTGGAGAGGAGTAAAATTGGAGTCAGAGAGATCAATTGACAGGTACTTATACTTCTGCAAGCAAAGAACCTGGCCCAGGATAATGAGAGTGGAAATAAAGAGGAAGGGTATAATTTCAAGAGGTAGAGAAATACAATTAATAGGCTGTGGCATCTGATTAGATATGGAAGCAAAGAAAGAGAGAGGAGTAAAAAATTCTTTCAGATTTACTGAGCTCCTACCTCAACTGGCATGGTTCTAGGTGTGAGGAAGATAATAAATCCAGTCCCTGTCCCAGTGGATCTCACATTCTAATGGAAAGAGACAATAACATATAGTGATAAACTGATATTGATATTCCTATTGATATGTCAGCTGGCCAAAGTTCTATGGAGAAAAATTAAGAAGAGCTTCGGGGGAGTGGAGTGTGGTCGGAGAAGGCTTTTCATTGAGAAGTTGATATGGAAGCACAGACTGAATGGAGTGAAAAATTTGGATATCTAAGAGAAGAGCATTCCTAGTATAGGGAACAGCAACTGCAAAGGCCTCAAGGCAGAAGTGGGCTTTCTTTGATTAATAACAAAGGAGACCAGGGTGGCTGGAATGGAGTGAAGAGAAAAAGGCTCAGAAGCTCATTTGGGTAAGAGAGGTAGCGGGAAGCTGGATCACATGGGGCTTGTGCACCACTGTAAGAACTTTGGTTTTTACTTTTTAGTAAGATAAGAAGCCAACAAAATGTTTTAAAACAAGGAATGGCATAATATTACTTACATTTAAAAGGATCACCCATAGAAAGTGAACTAAGAAGACAAGGGAGGAAGCAGGGAGGTGATACTGCAGTAATCTAGGCCAGGGGTGAGGGTGGCTCGCACTAGGGTGGTGATGGGGGAGGTGATGAGAACTGACCAGATTCAATATTCTTTGATGGTAGAGCTGACAAGATTTGCTGATTTTAGGTATAAAAGCAAAGAAAAACGAGAAGAAGCCATGATGTCACTAAGCTGTCTGGCTTAACTAGAAGCATGTAGTTGTCATTTTTTAACACAAAGAACTGTAAGCAGGTTTGAATAAATCAATTATGAGTTCTGTTTTAGACTTTAGTACTTGAGATTACCATTACACATCACACACACACACACACACACACACACACACAGTGGGCTATAGCTTTTTAGACTTGCAACAAGGCAATGCTAGCAGAAATTAAAGTAGGTATGTCCTTCGATGAAGTAATTCCCATAGTTCAGACTATCCAAAAAATGTGTGGGGGCTATGTGATGGACACACTGTTGACACTGGAAACAGAGAATTTAGAAGCAGGATTGGTTAAAAAATAAATAAATAAATAAATAAATAAATAAATAAATAAATAAATGCAGGATTGGTTAAATAAATTACAGTATATGCACACAATGGAAATACTGTTGCCATAAAATGAACAACACACATATTGTTGATGCTAAGATATTAAATAAGATAGCTAATGAAACTGTATGTATAGTGCAATCCTATTTTTATACGAAAAACATACATATGTTCTATACACATAGTGTGTGTATGCACATAAGACAAACTGAAAGGATTTTCTTTTTTTTTTGAAAGGATTTTCAATTACATTTTCAACATTTGTCTCTAGGTGTATATCTATGGAAAGAATCTTTGTTTTTTCTCTATTTTCAAGTTTCCCCCTAAGCATATGGTTTATAATCATAAATAACAGAATTTATATCTTCTTCATTAGGGGGTGAATTATAAAAGGAAATATGAATGGAGTGATTCATGAGTGATAGTGAGGTCCTTTTGGGAACTTATACACTGAAGGAGTTTGATTTCCTCCATTAGTTCTAGAGCCTTCGAGAGGCTTGTTCTCAAACAATAACTTAAAGCTCCTGACTTCCCACAGAAAAAAAAGTGAGCTTTCTCATGAAAATGTTCCATTTTCCTTGGTTTCCTCACTCACCTGTGCACAGACCTCTTGTCAACCCTCAATCCAGGATATCCTCCTTGCTCCAAAAAGAAATCACACTTAATTTACAGATGCAACTTCCTAAACATAGAAAAAGAAATGGGTCTTAGCCAATATGGCAGACATTCATTGAATTACTACTGTTTCATCATTATCCAGTTTTCCTGGATAATAAAAAAATAAGATAAAGGAACTGTACAAAGATTAGATGTGGGACTCTATCTCAGGACTCCAGGATCACGCCCTGGGCTGAAGGTGGCGCTAAACTGCTGAGCCACCCGGGCTACCCAGAAAGAACAAGTTTTTAAAAAGTCAGAGGAAGCTTCAGAAATAACAGAGTCAGAACTGGTTCAATTCCAACTCTATAGACCTAAAAAAGATTTTTCACAAACACATGATGTGAAACAAAAGGCCCCCCAAAACACAGATTATAAATTATGGGACATGTTGATCTTGACCTAGCAAAATCATGCTTCTCTAGATTTCTAACATCAAATCTTTGTACAGTTCCTATTTTATTTTTTTAAATTATTTATTTATTTATTCATGAGAGATACAGAGAGAGAGGCAGAGACACAGGCAGAGGGAGGAGCAGGCTCCATGCAGGGAGGTAGAGGCTAGGGGTCCCACATCACACAGGGACTGGGAGAAGTTGCCAGGTCATGAGAACTAGACATACACAGATACTTCCACCTTAATATTAGTAATATATTCCCGAAAAAAGCCATCATTCTGTGTAAAAACTCTAGCCAGAGCCTTTTTCCCCATTATTTAAAATGTGAAAAATATAATGCATCACATTTTAAAACAAAGCCCACAAATAATTTCCTAAAACATAATTAAATACAACAAAATACCTACATATAATAAACTATTGTATAGGTTGAAAATTTCTTAAAACATCATTTTATCACCAGTTATTAACAACTACTTGTCTTGAGTGCCATGAACACCTGCATATCCCTTTTGTTAACACACCAATCTATGTACCTGTCAAAATATTTACATAATTGATATTTTATTAATTGTATTTCTTTTTTTTAAAAAGATTTTATTTATTTATTCACGAGAGACATTGAGAGAGGCAGGGACACAGGCAGAGGGAGGAGCAGGCTCCATGCAGGGAGCCCGACGTGGGACTTGATCCCGGGTCTCCAGGGTCACCCCCTGGGCTGAAGACGGCGCTAAACCGCTGAGCCACCCGGGCTGCCCTATTAATTGTATTTCTGATGTAACTTGAAACTTATCCTATATGTTATATTTTAAATGTTGTGTTGAATTTTATGGATATAAACATACATTTTTCCAGTATAAACATTAACCAAAAATCATTACAATGAGAGAGATATACATTCTTAAGCGATATTTAGTATTCTAAGTAAGACAAGAGCAGATAAGGTTAAATAAAAGAAAAATTTCTATAAAACAGTAATTCTAATTACTCACAAATTTAGTAGTAATAGTTAATAACACAAAAATGTTTAAGATATGATTAAACTTAAAAAAGCAGGTTACAAAACAGTTGGGCATCATGTGGTCCTATTTGTAAAACATAAAGTTATATCAATATAGACATTATAGACAAACTAGATGAAAAGTGTCTCGTAAGTTTTATCCTTAAAGATTACTTTGGTTATCTCTGGGTTGTGATCTTCGATGTTCTTAGTTTTACTTAAGTGCATGTTTTTTCAATAACTATGTATTAATTTTTAAATTATTATTATTTAAGTTTTAAGTGATCTCTATGCCCAAAATGGGGTTTGAACTTGCAAACCTGAAATCAAGAGTCATATATTCTCCCAACTGAGCCAGCCAAGCACCCCCAATTTTTTGTTTTAAGATTTTTTTTTTAATTCATAAGAGACACAGAAAGAGGCAGAGACATAGATAGAGGGAGAAGCAGACTCCCTGCAAGGAGCCTGATGCAGGACTCAATCCCTGGACCCGGGATCACGCCCTGAGCCAAAGCCAGATGCTCAACCACTGAGCCACCCAGGCGTCCCCAGGCACCTCAATTTTTAAATTATTTTTAGGTTCTGTTAAATGTTAGCTATTCTCAAATAGTAGATGAAAAACAAAATACTTACTTTTTAAAAAAACAATCTTCCCTTGAACATGAAATAATAGCTTATGATACTCTAAAAATAGTTGTATTTTCACAGAATGGCTTTTGGTTTTGCTTTGTCAGCTTCCAATAGTTGTAAACTTCTTGATTTGGTAACTATATTCATGTGTGCTGTAGTCCTGCCTGAAAAAGAATGAAAAATCATTAGGGCCATGTCCTATGTATAAGTGGTGCTTCCTTTCAGCTCTTCTTGTCAGACGGTCTATTATGTTTCTGCACTATTCTCCAAACAGCTACAAGCTCATTTTGCCCTGTTGATCATATTCTGGATTTCTTATGATTAGAATGAAAGCTAATTTACCTCCACAGAGGTCTTATGAGATCAGTTTCACTTAGATATGACATGACAATGACTGCACTGGTCATACAAGTTATCGCCTCCTTATGAATCTTCACAGTATACTATCAGGGTAAATAGTGCTCTTTATCATCTTTTACTTTGAACATTTGTATACTGGTTTTGTTTCCCCTATTACATTATTTACACTTTCAAAGTAAATAGGGGGGCACCTGGCTGGCTCAATCGGTTAAGTGTCTGACTCTTGATTTCAGCTCAGGACATGATGGCAGAGTTGTGACCCTGCTTAAGTATCTCTTTCTCTTTCTCTCTCTGTCTCTCAAAAAAAAAAGGTTGGGCGGCCCGGGGGAGCTCAGTGGTTTAGCACTGCCTTCACAGGGCATGATCCTGGAGACCCGAGATAGTGTCCCGCTTCGGGCTCCCTGCATGGAGCCTGCTTCTCCCTCTGCCTGTGTCTCTGCGCGCCTCTCTCTCTCTCTCTCTCTCTCTCTCTCTCTTTCTGTGTCTCTCATTAATAAAATAAAATCTAAAAAAAAAGGTAAATAGAGACTACAATTTTTATTAAATTTTTTTTTCTCCCATATGTAATCTCCACCCCCAACATGGGGCTCGAATTCACAACCCTGAGTCAAGAATCATATGCTTCACTGACTGGGCCAGCCAAGTGCCCTGAGACTATAAATTTTATTTTATTTACTTATTTTTAATTTTAATTTTTTTTAAAGATTTATTTATTTATTTATGATAGACATAGAGAGAGAGAGAGAGGCAGAGACACAGGAGGAGGGAGAAGCAGGCTCCATGCTGGGAGACTGACGTGGGACTCGATCCCGGGACTCCAGGACCGCGCCCTGGGCCAAAGGCAGGCGCTAAACTGCTGAGCCACCCAGGGATCCCCTTATTTTTAATTTTTAAAAAGGATTTTATTTATTCATTTGAGAGAGACAGACAGAGAGAGCACGAGTGGGGGAGGAGCAGAAGGAGAGGGAAAGGGATAAGGGTACTCTCAGCTGAGCTCTGAGCCCAATGAAGGGCTTGATCCCAGGACCCTGAGATCATGACCTGAGCTGAAGTTAGATGCTTAACTGACTGAGCCACTCAGGCATCCCTCAAGACTGTAACTTTTAGGGATGCCTGAGTGGCTCAGTGGTTAAACGTCTGCCTTCAGCCCAGGGTGTGATTCTGGAGTCCCAGGATCCAGTGCACATCAGGCTCCTGCATGGAGCCTGCTTCTTCCTCTGCCTCTCTCTCTGTGTCTCTCATGAATAAATAAATGAAATCTTTTTTTTTAAAGACTGTAACTTTTAAAAAGCATTTTGTTTCCCTGAGCTCTAAATTAGGATTTTGCATCTTTGCAAATTCTTAATAAATGTCTAATGTCCCAAAGGAATTCATTACAAAAATATATGAAGTGGTATGCACAAAAATACTTTTGGAAATAGCTCATAAATAAATTATAGAAATATAAATATGCTTTTTAAAAAAGATTTTATTTACTTATTCATGAGAGACACAGAGAGAAAGAAGCAGAAACACAGGCAGAGGGAGAAGCAGGCTCCATGCAAGGAGCCTGATGTGGGACTCAAACCCAGGAACCCAGGATCATGCCCTGAGCCAAAGGCAGGTACTCAACCGCTGAGCCACTCAGGCATCCCATAAATGTTCTTTAGTAGACAATAAAATGAATAAATTAAAATTACATCTTAATGAGATACTATATGGTTACTTTAAAATATAGTAGTACCAGGGTGCCCGGGTGGCTCAGTTGATTAAGTGTCTGACTTCGGCTCAGGTCATGATCTCAGTGTCCTAGGATCTAGCCCCGTGACTGGCTCTGCACTCAGCAGGAAGTCTGCTTGCATCTTCCCACTCCCTTTGCCCCTCCCCACCACCTGTGCTCTCTCCTGCTCTCTCTCTCTAATGAATAAATAAAATCTTTTTTTTTTTATTATTTATTTATGATAGCCATACAGAGAGAGAGAGAGGCAGACACAGGCAGAGGGAGAAGCAGGCTCCATGCACCGGGAGCCCAACGTCGGATTCGATCCCGGGTCCCCAGGATCGCGCCCTGGGCCAAAGGCAGGCGCCAAACCGCTGCACCACCCAGGGATCCCCCCTGAATAAATAAAATCTTAAATAAAATACAACAGTACTATGGTCAATGCATTATTAAATGAGGCAGGCAGGTTACAGAATTTATATATAAGTGATACCCCTGTATAAAACCCCAAAGGAAAAAAAATTTGAATATATCCATCAAGATACTAAGACTATCTCTGAATGAAGGAACTTTTAGCAAGTTTCTATTTTTTCATTCAGTTTATATTCTTCATAATAAAAATCATAAAATATTGTTTCCATTTAAGAATAATAATCGTAGGGAGGCCCGGTGGCACAGCGGTTTAGCGCCGCCTGCAGCCCAGGGTGTGATCCTGGAGACCCGGTAGGGCTCCCTGCATGAAGCCTGCTTCTCCCTCTGCCTGTGTCTCTGCCTCTCTGTGTCTCTCATGAATAAATAAATAAAATCTTTAAGAAAAAAAAAAAAAGAATTATAATCATAGTTGTAGTTGGTATTTATTTTCCTGACAGTAGGAAAATTATAAGCAATTGAGACAATGTCTATGACACGAATGGGGGCAAAAAAGGAAATGAGTGTGACTGAAACCAGTAATACTAAAAGTTCTTTAACAGCCCTTTAAAATGTTGACTCATATTTCCTGGTACACTGATATGGCCTCATTATCAAAAACATTCTGTGAATGACCAATTTTCTTTTTTTTTTTTTTTTAAACATGTTATTTATTTATTCATGATAGTCACAGAGAGAGAGAGAGGGGCAGAGACACAGGCAGAGGGAGAAGCAGGCTCCATGCACCGGGAGCCCGACGTGGGACTCGATCCCGGGTCTCCAGGATCGTGCCCTGGGCCAAAGGCAGGCGCCAAACCGCTGCGCCACCCAGGGACCCCGAATGACCAATTTTCAAGAGAATTCAAATTAATAAGACAACATATGCAAAGCTGTAAGCATGGTGTCATATACACAGTGAATTTCTTCTCTGTACAATCACTAATCAGAAGATTTTTGGGTGGGGTCTTTGCAAACTTGAGCACTTTTTATCATTTTGTTTATGACATTCTTTTCATTGTTCTGATTAACACTTTGTAAGCATATTTTTTTATTAGTTGGATAACATTTCATCATATTAATGTAATAGGTGATCGAACATTCCTATTCTGTTTCCTTACGGGTAGATGCAAATTTTGGACATCTCAGAGGGCTATTACCAGGTATCACTGTCTTAGATTTTAGACCTGTGGTTCTAAATTTTCAGAAGTCATGAATTTCTTTGAAAATCTTATGTTTTCGGGGATCCCTGGGTGGTGCAGTGGTTTAGCGCCTGCCTTTGGCCCAGGGCGCGATCCTGGAGACCCGGGATCGAATCCCACGTCGGGCTCCCAGTGCATGGAGCCTGCTTCTCCCTCTGTCTATGTCTCTGCCTCTCTCTCTCTTTCTCTGTGTGACTATCATAAATTTAAAAAAAAATTAAATTAAAAAAAAAGAAAATCTTATGTTATCTTAAACCTTCTTCCTAGAAAAAAATCAAATGAATAAATATCTGTAAAAATTGTGCATAAAATTCCATGGAGTCTGCAGAGTCCTGATGTCTAAGGGTGGGGACCAAGACCTTATTTAAAATCCTGCTATAATGACTTACTCACAAACATCAAGTACTACTAACTGTATTTTTTAATTTCTCATAATTTATCAAAAGCACAATAAGGATTCGGCTTGAAGCAAATTTAAGACTACCCAAAACCCAAAATGTCCCAAAATCAAATTAGATCTGGTCACTGCAACAAACTTCTATTTTTTTTAAGAGAGAGAGAGAGAGGGAGGGAGGGAGCACAAATGTAGGGGTGGGGTAGAGGGAGAGGGAGAGAGAGAATCTTAAACAGGCTGCACGTCCAGCACAGAGCCTAATGTTGAGCTTGATCTCACAACCCTGATGCTTAACTGACTGAGCCACCTAGGCACTTCCACTACAGCAAACTTCCATCCTAGATGTGTAAATTCAGACTTCTGTGAGGTGGCTGTACCAGATATTAAAATATATTACAAAGTCTCTATATTTGAAACAGTGTGGTAGTGGTGCATAAATAGATGAACAGACCAGTGAAGCAGAAGAGAAGGCCTAAAAATACCATCAAATATATTTGGAAGTTTAGTATATGATGGAGATGGATGGCATCACAAGTTTTTTTAAATAAATGGTGTCGGGAAAACTGGGTACCATTTGCAAAATATAAAATTAAATCCATACCTCATACCATATACAAAATTAAATTCCAAATGTATCAGAAATCTTAATGGAAAAGATGAGACCATACAGGTATTAGAAAACAACATAGGTAAATTCCTCTTTAATCCTAGGGTTGAGAAAGTCTTTCAAAGTCCAGAACTAATAAAATAAAATACTGGTAAATTTGACTATATAACATTAAAAAGAACTGGATGGCAAAAAAAAACCCACCATAAATAAAGTCAAAAGACAACTGACATGATCTTACTTGTAGAAAATCCTGGAGATCTCCTCCCCCACACAAATCCGAGTAAACAAATTCAGCAAAGTTGCAGGTTACAAAATCAACTCACAAAAATCAGTTGCATTTCCACACAGTAATAATGAACATTCTGAAATGGAAATTAAGAAAACAATTCCATTTATGGTAGCATCAAAAAGAACAAAATACTAGGACTAAGCCAAGAAAGCAAAAGACTTACACAATGTAAGCTACAAAACAGTGCTGAAACAAAAGACCTAAATAAATAATATGATATCTTGTGCCCAACCCAAGGATTAGAAGACAAATTCCTGTATTGAAGGCCTAATATCTAATGTCACTGCATTTAAAGACAGGACCATTGTATGAGTAATTAAGGTTAAATGCGGTTGTAAAGGTGGGGCCCTAATACAGCCCTATTAGTATCCCTAAAAAATGAGACTGATGTTTGCCTTCTCTCTCTCTCTCTCTCTCTCTTTTCCTGTGAAGATACAGCAAGAATGCAGGCATCTGCAAGCCAGGAAGAGAGATCTAACTAGAAACTGATCATGCTGACACCCTGATCTCAGACTTCCAGTCTGCATAAATGATATACAGACTGAATGCAATCCTTATCGAAACCCAATGTTTTTGTAGAAACAGAAATATTCATCCTAAAATACACACAGAATTGAAGGAACAGTCTTGGAAAAGAACAGAGCTGGAACATTGAACAAGATTAGAACAAAGAAGACTGATTTCAAAACTTATTATAAAGCTACAGTAATCAAAATTTTGTGGTACTGCCATGAAGTCAGATATCTAGACCAATAATATAGGATGGAAACCCTCACATATGTGGTCAAATAATTTTCAACAGGAATAGACAAGACCACTCAAAGAGGAAAAGGACAATCTTTTTAACAAATAACACTGGGAAAACTGGATATCCATATGCAAAAGAATGAAGATGAACCCCTACCTAATACCATATACAAAAATTAACTCAAAACATATCACAAATCCAAATATAAAAACTAAAAGTATAAAACTCTTAG
The DNA here is from genome assembly GCF_018345385.1 of Vulpes lagopus. NCBI lineage: Eukaryota > Metazoa > Chordata > Mammalia > Carnivora > Canidae > Vulpes > Vulpes lagopus. Next base: position 173,057,436 of record NC_054825.1, on the reverse strand, counting down.
AAGAAACCATAGGGGAAATTTTTCACAATATTAGATTTAATTAATTAATCTAATAATTTCTTGAATATGACGAAGAGAGAAAGGCAACAAAAAATAGCTATGTTGTGGACTTTATCAAAATTAAAAAACTTGTGCATCAAAGGACACTACCAACGAGTAAAGAGACAATCCATGGACCAGGAACAAATATTTGTAAATCATGTATCTAAATAAGGGATTGATACAATATATAGAAAACTTTTACAACTCAGCAACAAAAAAACAACCCAATTAAAAAATGGGCAAAGGACATTTCTCCAAAGATATTCAGATGGCCAACAAGTAGCTAAAAAGATCCTCAACATCACTAATCATTAGGGAAATACACATCAAAACCACAATGAGGGGCGCCTGGCTGGCTCAGTTGGCAGAGCATGTAACTCTTGATCTTAGGGTTGTGAGTTTGAGAGCCCCATGTGGGGTGCAGAGATTACTAAAAAAAATAAACTTAAAAAAATTCACAATGAGATACCACTTTACACTCATTAGGATAGCTATAATAAACATCTTATAAATATAAATATATATGCATGCATATATATGTATAACATGTATAGGCAAGGATGTAGAGAAATTGGAAACTTCGTGCTTTGTTGTTGGGAATGTAAAATGGTTTAGCATCTGTGGAAAATGGTATAGTGATTCCTCAAAAAATTAAACACAGAATTACTATGTGACCCAGCAATTCCACTTCTGGGTATATACCCCCAAGAAGAGAAAGCAGAACTTGAACAGTTATTTGTTAAATAATGTTCCTACCACTATTATTCACAATAGCCAAAAGGTGGAAGCAACCCAGACATCCAGTGATAGACTAATGATAAATAAAATGTGGTATATATGTACAATGGAATATTTGTTATTCAGTCTTAAAAAGGAAAAGGAAATTCTGACACGTGCTGCAACATGGATGAATCATGAACACATTATGCTAAGGGAAAGAAGCCAGTCACAAAAGGACAAATACTGTATGATTCCACTTATATGAGGTATTTAGAATACTCTAATTCATAGAGACAGAAAGCAGAATGGTTTCCAGGGGCTAGAGGGACAGGGAATGGGGAGTTATTGTTTAATGGAAGCAGAGTTTTATTTTTTTTTTTAATTTATTTTTTTTTAATTTTTTTTTTTAATTCTTATTTTTATTTATGATAGTCACCGAGAGAGAGAGAGAGGCAGAGACACAGGCAGAGGGAGAAGCAGGCTCCATGCACCGGGAGCCCGATGTGGGATTCGATCCCGGGTCTCCAGGATCGCGCCCTGGGCCAAAGGCAGGCGCCAAACCGCTGCGCCACCCAGGGATCCCGGAAGCAGAGTTTTAGTTTTGGAAGATGAAAAACGTTTTGGAGATGGATGGTGGTGATGGTCAGTTAAGCATCTGACTCTTGGTTTTGGCTCAGCTGATAATCTCAGGGTCATGATATCAAGCCCTGTCCTGAGTAGGGTTCCGGCTCAGCATGGAGTCGGCTTGGTTTTCTTTCTCCCTCTCCTTCTGCCCCTCCCACCCCACTGCCTGTGTGCTCTCTCTATCAAATAAATAAATCTTAAAAAAAAAAAATTAAGGCTTTTAGAACAATGGTAACGTTTCCTGTATTCGAAAATAATTGTGTAAATCCAAAATAAAATACAAACAGACACAAATGAACCTACCTACATTACAAATGAGTAACATTATCATATAGGAGGATATAGGAAAAACTTTCACTATATACTGTAGGACAAAAAATAAAAATAACTGTATGAGGTATGGAAGTATAGGTTGGCAATTTTTTAAAATTTAAAATCAATCAATTAAATATAGTCTATTATTAGTTTCAGAGGTAGAGTTTAGTGATTCAGCAGTTGCATTTAATACCCAGTGCTCATTACATCAAGTGCCCCCCCCTTAATGCCTATCACCCAGTTACCCTATTCTCCACCCAGAGGGGAGCTCAATGTGGGACTCCATCTTGGGACCCTGGGATCATTACGTGAGCCAAAGGCAGACACTCAACCACTGAGCCACCCAAGTTCCCTAGGTTAGCAATTCTTAAACTACTTTCTACTTAAGACTGAACAAATAGATAAATAAATACATTGTGGTTAATAAAAGTCAACTTTTTTTTAAGGATTTTATTTATTTATTTGAGGGAGAGCATGAGGAGCAGGGAAGGGCAGATGGAGAGGGAGAAGCAGGCTCTCCACTGAGCAGGGAGCCTATCGCAGCCAGATCCCAGGACATTGGGATCATGACCCAAGCCAAGGCAGACGCTTAGCCACACATGTACCCTCAGAGTCAACTTTTTCATTTTCAGAAAAAAGAGTTACGAAAAAAGGAAACGGAAAAGGCTGGAATAAACCCCCTAGTGTTGGGATCCCTGAGTGGCGCAGCGGTTTAGCGCCTGCCTTTGGCCCAGGGTGCAATCCTGGAGACCCGGGATCGAATCCCACATCGGGCTCCTGGTGCATGGAGCCTGCTTCTCCCTCTGCCCTCTCTCTCTCTCTCTCTCTCTCTCTCTCTCTCTCTCTCTGTGACTATCATAAATAAATAGAAATTAAAAAAAAAAAAACCCAGTGTTAAATTGTAATTAGAGGTATCTTATGAAACGGTGCATGTATGTATAGATACATATATATTTCATAGCTGAGAGTACCTAGAAGCAATTCAGTATATCTAATTATGGTTTCTAAATATAATTTTCTTTTGTTTTTTTAAGATTTTATTTATTTATTTGACAGAGAGAGAGCACAAGCACAAGCAAAGGGAGAGGCAGAGGAAGAGGGAGAGGGAGAGGGAGAGGGAGAGGGAGAGGGAGAGGGAGAGGGAGAGGAGAGGGAGAAGCAGACTCCCTCCCAAGCAGGGAGCCTGACGTGGGATTCCATCCCAGGACCCTGGGATCTGACCAGAGTTGAAGGCACACACTTAACCAACTGAGCCACCCAGGTGCCCCGAAATATCATTTTCTACTAAAAGGAGCCAGTGTTCCCTGGGAAATGTACATGTTCCAGAACTGGTGCTGGGAAAGTGTAAGTAGAAAGAGTTAGGGGTCTTTGGGAAAAAACAAAACAAAACAGACAGACATAGCTTTCTTGATATAAGAAAAGTCATTTTAGGCCTCTGGCCATCTATGAAAGAATGTAAGAGCAAACGGCCGCTATCAGGCCAGGAGAGAACCTAACATACTATGGACGACAAATCAGCAGTAAAACCCACAGTGCTGATTCAAAAGTGAAGACTGATGTACATTCTTTTTTTTTTTTTTTCTGATGTACATTCTTGAATTATATTTGCAGGCTCCAAACCCCTTTGAGCATTCAGATACCAGACCAGTTGGAGCCAGACAACTGATGATGCTGTCCTTTGCCAGCCCTCATGACTTTGACCCGGACTCAGTCATTTTAAGATGAGTTTTGCCCCAGTCCCATGCTGTATTCCCCATTGTACAAGCCCCTTTGTTTATATATATGCACCCTGTGCCTAAAACTTCCCCAATTCTGTTGTTCAGGGAGACACTGTTTTAGGGAAGATCCCTGGTGCTCTCCTTTATTTAGTACAAGAAACATTCTTCCTTTTTCTATTCTTTGGCTAGTTTTGTCTTTTGCCTCGACACCCACCAAGTGGTAAATTCAGTTCTGGGTAATAAAAGTATAATATCAGCTTGGAACATCTCATGGTGCCAGAAAATACGGCAGTACTAGAAAAAAATAATAATAAAGGGGACACACTGAAAGCATACAGGAGTCGACTTAAAGGAGCTCCCAATGGCCAAATCCGGGGTAATCTGAGCAATAAAATAGTGACAGTAATGAATTGTAACCTACAGAACTAAAAAGAAAATCCAATTTATACATACATAAATAATTTAGTAAATAAATGAGTGGGGGAGAAGGCCAATCTTCTAACAGTAGATCCTATTTAATAAACATAGAAGGAAGGCTGGAAATTTCAAAATCACCATTTGGCAAATAGCTGGTAATAACATTTTCAGGCAAAAATTATCAATGAATGTTAAGATCTGCAGGTGGAAGTTAACATGAGAGGCTTACAGTTATTTCTCCACAAGACAGATATTAATTACAATGGGAAAAATGGTGACTTTGCAGTGGAGAAATGGGACAGAGACTGCTAATAATGAGGCAAATTGACCTCTTGGATCTCCTGATATGATGTACTAAGAACACATTACTATTGGGGTATCCTTGTCCCAAAAGCATACTCTTAATTTAGTCACAAGGAAGCATCAGACAACTTCAAATTGGGGAACATTCTACACTGCACAATTTACAAAACAAATGGCCAGTACCCTTTAAAAGTGTGAAGGTCAAGTAAGACAAAGACCCAGGAACTGTGCCAGATCAAAGAAGACTAAGAAGACCTACTAACTAACCATAACACATGATCCTGGATTGGATCCTTGTGCAGAAAAAGGACACTAAGGGACATTGATGAAATTTGAGTAAAGTGTGAGACTGTTAGTAGTAGTGTATCAATATTAATCTCCTGGTTTTGATCATGTACTGTGATTATGTGAATTGGTAACATATGGGGAGGCAGGTTGAGTATATGGGAATTCTGGGGCATCTGGCTGGCTCAGTTGGTGGAGTGTGCAACTCTTGATTCTGGGTTTGTGGTTTTGCTGGGTGTGGAGATTACTTAAAAATAAAATCTAGGGATCCCTGGGTGGCGCAGTGGTTTGGCGCCTGCCTTTGGCCCAGGGTGCGATCCTGGAGACCCGGGATCGAATCCCACGTCGGGCTCCCGGTGCATGGAGCCTGCTTCTCCCTCTGCCTGTGTCTCTGCCTCTCTCTCTCTCTGTGTGTGACTATCATAAATAAATAAAAATTTAAAAAAATTATTTAAAAAAATAAAATCTTAAAAAAAGTATATGAGAATTCTATTTTTGCAAGAATTTTAAGTCTAAAAGTAATTCAAAATGAAAAGTTAAAAAAATTTTTTAAAGGTTTTATTTATTTATTCATGAGAGACATTAAGAGAGAGGCAGAGACACAGGCAGAGGAAGAAGCAGGCTCCATGCAGGGAGCCTGTTGTGGGACTCCATCCCGGAACTCCAGGATCATGCCCTGGGCCGAAGGCAGGCGCTAAACCACTGAGCCACTCAGAGATCCCCCCCAAATTTTTTTGATGAACACTAGGTGTGCAGGAAGCTGGGGCATATGGACCTTTTAGTTTACCTCCAGGGCTCTCAATAATTTACTCCAATGGCAAATACTGGAGACCAGGTCACTTTGGGTGAGGAGAAGTTAGGCAAGAAGTTTCAGGAAAAGAGGGATCCCTGGGTGGCGCAGCGGTTTGGCGCCTGCCTTTGGCCCAGGGCGCGATCCTGGAGACCCGGGATCGAATCCCACATCAGGCTCCCGGTGCATGGAGCCTGCTTCTCCCTCTGCCTGTGTCTCTGCCTCTCTCTTTCTCTCTGTATGACTATCATAAAAAAAAAAAAAAAAAAAAAAAAAAAAAAAAAAAAAAGAAGTTTCAGGAAAAGAAAAGCACATCATGAAAAACAATGGTCTCAAGGAAAGAAGAAAAACTAAGGCATCTTGAACTTAGCTTCTGGATGTTCAATAACGATTCTTTCCTCTTCCTTTCAACATTTCTCTTGGAGAAGACTTTTTTTTTAAAAAGGAACATTTTGACCTCCACACAGGAGACAGAAGTCAGTGAAGACTGTACTTCAAGTCCAATGCCGGTGTCACAGGTAAAGGTTGAGGCTATCACTGTCCAGGGCCCCAATCTATTCTAACTTCACAGGTTCTGCAAGGGTCAGTATACTGGAGTCACAGGTACCTCACACCAGCACACAAGGGTCTGTCACACAAACACAACCACACATCCACTCTTGATACGCACAAGGACACAATCAGACAATCACAGACACCTCCAGGTCCTTATACAGTCACATTCTCATACCCATTAAAAGACATACACAGTCACACAATCTCACACCCACTAAAAGACATACAGTCACACTATTCACCATCATGACACACGAAGTCACTCTCATATAGTCATAGCCTTTCCAAACCAATACCCACAAATGTCTCACACAATCACAATCACATACCCACTTGGGGGACACACACAAGCACTGGCACTCTGGCCTACCCAATATCAAACAGTCATAACTGAACATTCACTCTAGAGACACAGTCACACTCACACAGGGAAAGAAAGACACGTTACACTTAAACACACAGCACCACCCACATCAACCGTTTCACAGACACACTCCAAGGGACACAAGAGGGATACACACCCACTGTCAGTACACAGTCACAGACACACAATACCACCCACGCTACAACATCGTGCAACCAAAACCATACGCTCACCTTGGAGACATGTAATCATAACCGCACAGACACCCACACCCGTCTCACAGTCACAACCACACTCACACTCTCAAGAACAAGGCGTACAGTCACCCATACAGAACAGGGACACAAAGAGTTACCACCTCACAATAGTACGGACCCCACATCCCAACACACAGTATCACACATGGTTACACAAACAACCAGACTTGCACCCTGGAGACCGGCGGCCACAACCGTACACTCACAGTCACCCACACCTAGTCATGCAACCACAAAGACTCATTCACAATCCGGAATCCTCAGCCCGCTCCCGCCAGCGCTCACAGACCAGAGGCTCTGGACACGCCCCGTCCCCGCCCCGGACTCCCAGACCCCTCACCTTCTGCCTCCCCTTGGTCGCGTCCGGGTCCCTGTGGAGCTAACGATCTCGCCACGACGTCAAGAAAGACGTAACGTCGGGCCACTGTGGACTCTGGGAAACGTAGTCCAGAGCCAGACCAGACATATTTAAGATGGCGGACTCGTACCTCAAAGCCTGAGTTTGGCCGTTTGACACTGCGGCCGGGGGAGCTTCAAAGACGGAGTCCCTGCTCCAAACCTCCCACCAGGCTTGAGCTGATTTTCTTCTAGAGCAAGACAACTCACCCTGAGAGCCCCATAATCACAGGAAGAGGCAGCCAAGTTCGTGTGGGACAGAGTGCTGACCAGCAAAGCCTTAAGGGAAATGTAGTTCAAGGCCGGAAAAACGGCGTAGCTGTGACAGAAGGTAATCAAATACTAGCCTGGGCCTGGCCACGGTGACCGTGCGGGCCGCGTCGCGGAGACTTCTGGGAGTGCTTACTCGCCCTCGGAGTGCGCAGGCGCAGCGCGCCGAGTGGACATTTTGGTCTTTGTCCGCGGGTCAGTCCGGCCCCTGGGTCCACGTGGCGCGAAAGTAGGAGGTGGGATGTGGGCGTCTTGGGCCGTTCGGGTCGGGGAGGTTGAAGGGGAGGATTCTGGATTTGTTGGGGCGCGGCGCGGGGGATGAGGAGTGGGTTTAAGAGCTTCTGGCCTACATGTGGGGTGGGGGTGGGGGTTTCTGAGGCGGGTTCGAGCGTGTGTGACCCTGAGTTTGTCCGTAAGTTTGACTGGATGTTGGGATTATTGAGTGAGAAACTGTGGGTGCAGGATTGTAAATGGTTGCATCTGAGAGGGAGATGTAGGAGACCAGCATTGAGGCGGTAATGTCTATGCCGCACTTCCCTTGTCGAAAGTGCTGATAATAACGGTGCCATCTTCGTGGAGTATTTTTTATTTGAATACTCGGAGGAGGGGGGGAAAGGCTAAGAAATAATTTAAAAGTGAATTTTTATATAAAAACGCGTTTACTTTTAATTGGAGTAGAATGCAGATTACCGTGGTTTCTTTTTTTAAGCAAGCAAAGAATATTTCAAAGGCACTTTTTGTTGGCGGGGGAGCTTCACACGATCTCAAATCTCCTGCTCTTCAGGGTATTTTAATAGGGCTGCTGTTAAGTCCTAGATTAAATATCGACGTTGTACTTCGAGTAGCAGCGTCATATAGCACAGAAAGTCCAGGATTAGAGCCAACGGTTTGAAGTTCTAGGTTAGGCACGGTTTTCCTCATTCTTCGAAGAAAATTTAGTTGTTGCAATGTTTATCTATTAGTCTGACCTAGATTCTAGGTGTCCAGACGCCTAAATGAATTGACGTGTTCCCAGACTGAAGGGATTTTGTGAAGTAATAAAGACCATTAACTGCTGTCTGCAAAGATGCTTTTTCTGAGAAATCCTTAACAGTTATCCTTAACAGAGCTTTAAATAATAAGAGTTAAAGTAATTGGGTACTAATTTAATATCTACAAATCAACAGTCTTCAAATAGCCAGTTGGAAAACCTAATAGAAGAAAACTATTTACAATAGCAATAAAAAATTGAGAAATAATATGCAAAATTGTTAGAAAAGAACTTTAAAAAGTGCTGAGAGGCATAACGAGATATTATTCAAATAGATACACCACGTTTTTCAATAGGAAGACGGCATAAAGAAGCATGTGCTGATTTAAGTAAAGTTATTAATTCAATATGATACTAATAAAAGGATCTACAGTTTTTTGGGGGGAGCGGGGGAACTAGATAAGCTGATTCTGCAATTCATATGGAAAAATAAACTAGAATAGCCAGTAAAACTCTGAAGAAGAAAAAAGCAGTTGGGGTGTGGAGAGGTGGGAGCCCCGCGCTAATATATATATATATATATATTTTTTTAATTTCAATTCCAGCGTAGTTAACATACAATGTTACATATTTCAGGTGTACCATATAGTGATTTAGCAATTTATATATTATTCAGTGCTCATCAAGATAAGTGCTCTTAATCCCTTTCAGTTGTTTCACCCATCCCCCCACCCACCCACCTCCCCTCTGGTAACCATCTGTTTATTCGCTATAGTTAAGCATCTGTTTTTTGATTTGTCTCTTTTTTCCTTTGTTCGTTTGTTATTTTTTCCTAAATTCCACACGCGTGAAATCATATGGTATTTGTCTTTCTCTGACTGACTTATTTCGCTTAGCATTATACTCTCTCTCTCCATCCATCTACTGGTAATGTATTTTAAAATATAAATCCTCAGAAATTGAAATCATATTGATGTTAGCACCAAGCAGGCTGGTGAAAGGAAATTTGGCAACATCTATAATTACAAATCTATTTTCTGTTTGGCATGGCTGTTTCCCATCTGGAAATTAATCCTACAAATGTACCTGCGTTTGCATGAAATGATACAGATAAGAGGTTGCTGATTGCATCAGTGTTTGGCATAGGAAAAGATTAGCCATCACTAGGAGATTGGTTTGATAAAATTAGGTCCATCTATACAACAAAATAAGGAGGTGTACAAAAGAATGAGGAGGAAGCTTTTTGTATACTGACACTGAAATAACTCTAGAATGTATTGTTCTATGAAAAAAACAAGATGCCAGAAATGTATGTTATGCTTCATTTGAAGTAAGAAGGGGCAGAAATAAAAATGTATGTTTGTATTTGTTTCGCTTAGAAAACTCAAAAGATAGTCAAGAAACTATTAAAAGTGGCTGTCTCTTTTGGTGTAATGGTACTGTATAGGTAGAGCAAAGGCAAATACATTTTTTTCCTTTTTTTTTTGGTAAAGATTTTTATAATTTGAGAGGGGTGGGTTCGAGGGGGGGTGGTTCAGGGAGAAGCAGACTACCAACTAAGTGTGTGCACATGGGGGCTTGATCCCAGGACCCTGGGATCAGGACCTGAGCCAGAGGCAGGCAGACGCTTAATGGCCTGAGCCACCCAGGTGCCCTGGCAAATACTTTTTATATTGTTTTTCTAAGTATATGAATTTAGTATTTAAAAGTTAAGGTTTTTTTCTCATCTGCAGAAAATAATAGTATCTGATTCATGAGGTGGTTGGGTTGTGCGGATGGAGTTCTGAGTACTAAAGGATAGTGCCTGCTATGTAATAAGAACTTGATAAGTTTTGAATAGCAGTATTATTACTATCTGCAAAATAATAGTTCCTTAGAAACAGTACAGCCATTTGTACTGTTTCTGGTAGAAATCTCTTTCTTTCTTTCTTTCTTTCTTCATGAGAGAGAGAGGCGCAGAGGGAGAAGCAGGCTCCCCACAAGGAGCCCAATGGGGGATTTGATCCCTGATCCGAGATCACGCCCTGAGCCAAAGGCGAACGCTCAACTGCTGAGCCACCCAGGCGTCCCATCTGGTAGAAATTTCGAAAGATTCAGATATATATAGATGTTCTTTTTTTTTTTTTTTTTTTTTTTACCATATTTAAACTTTTTTTTGTTTCCTTTTATAACTGGAATGAGGAAGTTCGATTTCTGTGTTCAAGTTACATTCATCTTTAGAAACCATCATTATCTTTTTTTTCTTAAAGATTTCAAAATTGGGCAGCCCCTGTGGCGCAGCGGTTTAGCGCCGCCTGCAGCCTGGAGTGTGATCTTGGAGGCCCGGGATCGAGTCCCAGGTTGAGCTCCCTGCATGGAGCCTGCTTCTTCCCTCTGCCTGTGTCTCTGCCTCTCTCTCTGTCTGTGTCTCTATGAATAAATAAATAAAAATCTTAAAAAATGATTTAAAGATGTTCAAAATTTATTCATGAGAGACACACAGAGGCAGAGACATAGGCAGATGGAGAAGCAGGTTCCATGCTGGGAGCCTGGTGCAGGACTTGATCCCGGGACTCCAGGATCATGCCCTGGGCCAAAGGCAGGCACTAAACCGCTGAGCCACACACACCCCCCCCCCCCGCTTTTTTTTTTTTTTTTTTTTTTTTTAGTTTTTATTTATTTATTTATTCATGAGAGCCACAGAGACTGAGGGAGAAGCAGGCCCCCTGTGGAGAGCCTGATGCAGGACTCTGTCCCAGGACCCCAGGATCACAACCTGAGCCAAAGGCAGACCTTCAGCCACTGAGCCACCCTAGAGTCCCTGGAAACCCATTATCTTTTTCATGAGAATGTTCTTTGATTTCGGTGGTGGTTACTTTCTCATGGTTCTAATTCAGAACCTCTGATGATGTTTTTTAAGAATCCCAGTTGTGACTTACTTTTGGCCAGAATAAAGCAGAGATGATCTTCAAATGTGTAACATCAGAAGAGGTATATGATATGACTGATCCATCATTAGTGATTATATTTTTCCCTTTTTGACCAAAATGTAATCTGTATGGATTTACTTTGTATCATATGAATGAATATTCACTCCCCATTGATTTAATGGGTGGATTTTTTTTTTTTTTTTAAGATTTTATTTATTCATGAGAGAGAGAGAGAGGCAGAGACACAGGCAGAGGGAGAAGCAGGCTCCATGCAGGGAGCCTGATGGGGACTCCATCCCTGGTCTCCAGGATCAGGCCCTGGGCTGAAGGCGGTGCTAAACTGCTGAGCCCCCACCCCCCCACCCCCCATGGTTGTTCTTTTTCATATTTTTCTGACTTGTAAGCATCATTATAAAGTTGAGTTCTAGCAACTATAACTAGTTTCCTTTCTGATACTCCTATTACCACAATTTTAGCTGTGGACATTCCTCCAAACTGACTCCTGGTTCATTTTGACTTGCTGCCATTTAATTTGAAAACGTTCTTGCACTCCAGGCCCACCTTGTACCTTCCCTCTTGGAATTGGCCATTTCTCCCAAGGAGCTCTCATTCCTTTTATTGGAGAATGGTAGTAGAGCCCAAGATCTGGGTGCTGATGTTCTCATTGCTGCATTGTTTCATGGCATCTTAGTGATAGAGCAAGAAAATCTATTTTTAAAAATCACTAGTTCATGTATATTTATTTATTTTTAGTTCATGTATTTTTAAATCAATTCAAATTTTAATGATATTTTTACCTAATAATTAGCTCCTAATTATATCTTATAGTAAAAATTTTGAAACATATTAACATCTGCTTATTTTCTTTGTTTTATCTTTCAATATAAGGAAAATGGTTTCAAAATAACATTACTGGTATTAGTAGTAACTATGTACATACTTTGTCACATGAAAAATTTCTTTGTAGCTATTTTGTCCCTAGGATTCATCCCACTAAAGATGTATAGTCAATTCATTGTCTTTGTCAGAGTCTTTTGAAATAAATCCATTCTTTTTTTTTTTTTTTTAAGATTTATTTATTTATTTATTAGAGAGAGAGAGAGAGAGAGGGGCAGAGACACTGGCAGAGGGAGAAGCAGGCTCCATGCCGGGAGCCCGACACAGGACTCAATCCCAGGACTCCAGGATTGCACCCTGGGCCAAAGGCAGGCGCTAAACCACTGAGCCACCCATGGATCCCAATAAATCCATTCTTTGAGGAACTTTGTTAATTCAAGTTAATGTATAGTTGGGTTCATTTGTTTCGTGTTTTTCAAGTTCAGGACTGCTTTTTAAAAAGTGAATTTGATTATTTAAAAAGTTAACTAATTGGGGCACCTGGCTGGCTTAGTTGGTAGAGCATGTTGGTCTTGATCTCAGGGTTGAGTTCAGGCCCCTCATTGAGTGTAGAGATTGCTTAAAAAAAAAATTAAAAATCTTAAAGAAATGCAAAGCTATAAATTAAAAATTACATCTCACAGAGATAACTCCTCTCATTCTGCTTCCCTCCCCATCACATTCATCTTTATCCCAGTGAAATATAGTTTCTTGTTTGTTTCTTGTTTATCCTTCAAGTGGATTTTTTTTGTTAAGCCACTAGTTCCCTTCTACCCACACCCTTTTTTCATAAAAAGTAGTCTACTATATTCATCTAACTCCTTAATTTATTCACTTAACCATATATCCTGGAGGTCTCCTTGTTGTTGTTTTTTCTTTTTAACTGCTGTATAAATAAAACATTGTGTGTGTTTACCATAGTTGATTCAGTTGGACATTTAAATTGTTTTCAGTCTTTTGCTATTACTAACAGCAATAATGAGTAATTTCTTACCTGTGTCATTTTGTACTCCTGTAGGACTATCTCTAAAGTAGATTGCTATAAGTAGAATTGCCCATATAGCTAGGTACTTAAACTCTACTAGCAATGTACAAAAGCACCTTTTCTCCTAGAACCTTACCATTAGAGTGTAGTGTTAATTATATTTTGCCAAAGGCATAAATGAAAATTGGTATCTCAGTGTAGGCCTTATTTACATTTCTTCTGAGGGAAGTTAATTATCTTCCATATGTTTAAAGGCTTCATGTATTTATTAAGGAACTATCCATATCCTTTTCCTCGTTTTTCTTTGGGGCCCCATTTTCTTCTAGGACCTGTACATTAGAAATGTTAGTCCTATGTGAAATGAGTTGCAATTTTTTCAAATTTATGTATTTATTTTTTAAAGATTTTATTTATTTATTCATGAGAGACAGAGAGAGAGGCAGAGACACAGGCAAAGGGAGAAGCAGGCTCCATGCAGGGAGCCTGTCCTGGGACCCGATCCGGGGTCTCCAGGATCACACCCTGGGCAGAAGGCGGCGCTAAACCGCTGAGCCCCCAGGCTGCCCTAAAATTCCATTTTGATCATATAATAAATTCTTACATGTATTTGGTCTGTTTCTGGAATTTATAGTCTCATCCATCTTCTAGTCTGTATTTATGTACCAGTATTTATCTCTTTATTATTGAAGCTCTATAATTTTGATGTAGCTAGTCTCTTCTTATTGCTTATTCTTTTCAGAATTTCCTAGCTATTCTTTTTTTTCTCTTTTTTCCCTTTTAAGATTTTATTTATTTGAGAAAGAGTGTGCTTATGTGTGCTCCTGGGGGAGAGGGGATCTCAAGCAGACTCCCTGCTGAGCCAAAATCAATCAGAGGCTCAAATGACTGAGCCACCCAGACCCCCCTTGCTTATTTAATTTTCTTTGTAACCTTTAGAATTAACTTGTCTAGTTCTAGGGAAGAGTAGCTTATTTTTATTGGTATTGCATTAAATTTATAAAATAACTTAGGAGAAAGGGACGTTAGATTTTTATGATGTTAAATATTGTCCATGTACATAAGTATTTTATTTTTTAATTTTTTTAAAATTTTTATTTATTTATGATAGTCACAGAGAGATAGAGAGAGAAGCAGGCTCCATGCACCGGGAGCCCGACGTGGGATTCGATCCCGGGTCTCCAGGATCGCACCCTGGGCCAAAGGCAGGCACCAAACCGCTGCGCCACCCAGGGATCCCTACATAAGTATTTTATATGTTCCAGTTTCCTTTTGAGTACTTTGGAGTCTTTTTTTTTTTTAAGATTTTATTTATTCATGAGAGACACAGAGAGGGAGAGACAGAGACACAGGTGGAGGGAGAAGCAGGCTCCATACAGGGAGCCCGATGTGGGACTCGATCCTGGGACTCCGGAATCATGCTCTGGGCCAAAGGCCGATGCTCAACCGCTGAGCCACCCAGGTGCCCCATAATATTGCAGTCTTAAAAAAGTTTTTTTTCAGCACAAAATAAGATGTCCATTCTTTTTTTTTTTTCTTAAAAACTATTTTTTTTTTGTAATTTCAAATTTTTAAATTCCAGTTAGTTACTATATAGTGGAATACTAATTTCAGAAGTAGAATTTAGTGATTCATCACTTATATATATAGCACTCCATGCTCATTACAGTGCATGCCCTCCTTAATACCCATCAGTCATTTAACCCATCCCCCCACCTGGCTTCCCTCCAGCAACCTCAGTTCTCTGTAGTTGAGTCTGTTTTGATCCTTGTGTTCTTTTATGGCTTTGCTTGCTTCTTAAAGTTGTAAAAATTATAAAAATTCATTTTGTTTTTGTTTAATTGCTTTGTGGCAGTTTTTTCATATGTGTTTACTCAGCTGTTGAAAAATCATGCTGTTCACTTTCACTTTTTTAAAGATTTTATTTATTTATTAGAGACAGAGAGAGAGGCAGAGACACAGGCAGGGGAGAAGCAGGCTCCATGTCGGAACTCGAACCTGGGTCTCCATGATCACACCCTGGGCTGAAGGCGGCGCTAAACCTCTAAGCCACTGGGGCTGCCCTACTGGGTTTTTTTGTTTGTTTGTTTGCTTTTTAGTATTTTTGTATAGACACAGACAAATTATTTTGTTTATTCATGTTTGTATGAGAGATTTTCTGAGACCATTACCAGGAAAAAGGAAGCATCATAGTATCCTGTGTTTCAGAGCTCATGTGCCTCTTCTAGCGTTTAAAGCAATGGAGTTCCTCACCTCCTCTGGCTTACTGACCCTAGCCTGTTTGAAGCCAACTTCTATCTCTATCTCCCTGTTTCCCATAATTCTTCTTAGTACTTGCCTTCCAGGATGATACATTTACTTTCAGAAGTTGCTAAATCTGGGGACCCCCTATTCCTAAGTACTTTTAAAGCCTACTCCTGCTTTCCCTGCAGTCCTTTTCTGTTTAATCTAGGTCTTGCTTTTATTAGTTCCCTCAGGGTGAGGCTTGCTCATTTAGTAAAGAAATATTAGCTGCAGATTTCTGAGCTTTTTAAGTTCTTGGAATCCCTCAAAGCATTCCCAGTTTTTCCTAGGCTTTTTACAACTCACTGTTTAGGCTTCTTCTTTGGGTCTGCTTTTGGTACATGGAATTTGGGAGGAGTTTTTGTTTTGGGGGTTTTTTGGGGTGGGGTGGGGGAGAGTTTTTGTTTTTTTGTGGGATTCAATCCCAGGACCCCAGGATCACGCCCTGAGCCACTCAACCACTCAGCCACTGAGCCACCCAGGCATCCCTGGAGGAGTTTTTTGGTTCCTAGTTTTGTTGTTCATTTTTATTTTATTTTATTTTATTTTATTTTATTTTATTTTATTTTATTTTATTTTATTTTATATTTTATTTATTATTTTATTTTATTTATTTTTTATTTTATTTTATTTTATTTATTTTATTTTATATTTTTTATTTTATTTTATTTTATTTATTTTATTTTATATTTTTTATTTTATTTATTTTATATTTTATTTTATTTATTTTATTTTATTATTTTTTTTATGATAGTCACAGAGAGAGAGAAAGGCAGAGACATAGGCAGAGGGAGAAGCAGGCTCCATGCACTGGGAGCCCGACGTGGGATTCGATCCCGGGTCTCCAGGATCACGCCCTGGGCCAAAGGCAGGCGCCAAACCGCTGCGCCACCCAGGGATCCCTGTTGTTCATTATTAGACTCAGTTGCAACAGTTCTCAAGTTCTTCCTTGAAGAAGTTCTTGAACTTGTAACTCAAGTTCTTACTGTCATTCTGAGAATAAACATTTGCTAATAATTTCTGAGATCTGTTATTTCAAAGATTCCTTAGCATTTTGTAGTCTTCCTTGCTGTACCTACCATACTGTTTTGGTTCCTGTATCATATCTGCTATTTTGGGTATTTGGGGCTACACTTAATATAATTTAGAGTGAACATATTCTCTACTGGTTTTGCAAAAGATAACAGAATGTGGATTGGCTGCCCACCACCCCCATTATTCTTGATATTCTCTGTAGTTTGCATAAGTACTTGAAAGATTCAAAACTAAGCAGCCACCATGCTTCTTTGAAACCTTTCCTTGCCTCTGACTGTTGGGTGTTCCTAGGATTCTGCCCTTGACTCTCTTTTTCATGTCCTGTGTATATTCTCTAAGTAGTCATAGCCACATTCCACCTATGTCTTCAGCAGCACTGATATTCTCACAGCTGATAAATTCCCATTTCCTTCCTTGGCCTATTCTGAGCTCCTTATATGTATGTGCAGTTGCCTAATGGGTATACCTGTCTGCATGTTGCTTGCAAACCTAACACTTTGGGGTGCCTGGGTGGCTCAGTCTGTTAAGCATCTGCCTTCCGCTCAGGTCATGATTGGAGTCCTGGGATTGAGTCCTGCATTGGGCTGCCTGCTCAGTGGGGAGTCTGCTTCTCCCTCTGCCTCTACCCCTGCTTGTGCTTTCTCTCTCTCTCTTTTTTTTTTTTTTTAATTTTTAAATTTCTTTATTCATGAGAGACACAGACTGAGAGAGAGTGGCAGAGAAACAGGCAGAGGGAGAAGTAGGCTTCTCTCGGGGAGCCCAACGCAAGACTCAATCCTGGATCCCGGGATGATGACCTGAGCCGAAGGCAGGCGCCCAACTACCATCCCTCTCTTTCTCCAATTAATAAAATCTTTTTTAAAAAATCATTTTGAAACTTGATACTCCAGAATATCAAACTTGATATCCTTTTCCCTGCAGATTTTCTTCAGCCAACTCACCCTCTCCTATTTCTTCTCTGTGTACATTACTGTCTAAATTATGTTCTAAGCCTTCCATTTCTGCCACACCCCAGTGCAAAAATTGGTGACCAAGCTTTTTCAACATGCATAGTAGATAGTGTATATGTATATAAGTAGTAACTCAAGTTTTTAGTATTTTACTTTTTTTAATAGGATTTCAACTTTATAGAAAAGTTGGATTAGTTCAGAAAGTCCTATATGTCTTTTACCCAAATTTACCATTTACATTTTGTTTTTTTGCTTTATTTTTCCTTCTCTGTCCAAATATTGGTGTGTATAATTTTTTTGAACCATTTGAGACTAAGTTGCATACATGCTTCCTTTATAAGTATTTCAACGTGAATTTTCTAAGAACAAGGACATTGTTTTTCATAACCATAGTACAGTAACCAAAATTAGAAAGTTTTTAACATCAACACATTGCTATTATATAATACAAAGCCCATATTCAGGGGTACCCAGGTGGCTCAGGTTGTGCTTAGAGTCCTGGGACTGAGTCCTGCGTCAGGCTCCTCACAAAAGCCTGCTCCTCCCTCTGCCTCTGTCTCTGTCTCTCTGTGTCTATTACCAATAAATAAATAAAATCTTAAAAGTCCATATTCAAGTTTTGTCAGTTGTCCCAATAATGTCCTTGCAAATGTTTTTCAATAAATGAATAAACATATATGGGACATTTAATACAGTTTT
The DNA here is from genome assembly GCF_018345385.1 of Vulpes lagopus. Lineage (NCBI taxonomy): Eukaryota > Metazoa > Chordata > Mammalia > Carnivora > Canidae > Vulpes > Vulpes lagopus. Next base: position 173,039,676 of record NC_054825.1, on the reverse strand, counting down.
AATCAGATTATAATACAAAGTAAATATTAGGATTCCAGGAAAAGCTTTAGTAGCTTAATTCCTGAATACTGTAAGAACAATTTCCTACACATTGTATCCTGGCAACCTAGTTCTGATTGGCATCTACTGCTGTTGTCATAGTTGAATTAAATTCATCTAGGAATAAGGGCCATGGTTAAATCCACTTAGGAACCTATATAGGAATGTGTGGTGCAGAACAGTATCATCTAGTTATGTAAAGTATGAACAGCTTTCCTATGTAAGTAAAATTCTGAGAAACACTTTTTTTTTTTTTACCCCATTTCTGAATGTGTGGAAATTTAAATGGTTTGATGAGTATGGCTTTGAAATTCAGGATCCAGATAGTCTTAGTCCTTTTGCTTATTATAATTGTGTGTGCTTTAATCTCTAAGGCAAAAGGTCATTACTCTGTTCTTTTTCACAGGGCCACTTCCTTGCGCATCTCTGGAAACTGCACCTTCCTCATCATTCAGAAGGCCTGGAGGCCCCAGGGCTCAGCCTGAGGTCTAGGATGGTACTTTGGCCTCCAGCATTAATATTCTAGTGCTGTGTCATTTCCCCTAAAACAGGTTGTAAACTGACCAAACTCTATCTGATCCTCTGTTGGAATAAGAAGACACACTGGATGGTAGAGAACAAAGTGGAAAGGAAATTTGTTCAGGTAAGTGAATGCCAAGCCAGGTTAACAGTTGTTCAAACAGCACTGACACCTATGAAATACTCAAAGATGAGGCTCTGGTCTGAGTTACTTGGTATGAATTCTTTAGATACCCAAATTATATTGACAGTCATTTTTTTTTCTGCTTCATTACTCTATTATTTAATCAAATTCTAGAGGGCCAGATGACCCTCTTACCTCTGTTCTGGATGTCATCCAGATCAGTGTATGTCACATTACACTTTATTTATACTGCCTCTGTGTGATTATTTTCTCTTTCATTGATACCCTCAGTCTTATACCTCCCAGTGTGTATAGACTTCTTCCCTTATGCATTTTCTTTTATAGGTATATAAGTCTTTATATATTGTCTCATGTTTAGGTTGCTTTTTATTACTTGCCACCTTCTTTCAGTCTTTCAGTGGTTAATGCCTCTGAGTTAGGTTTTATGTCTGTAATCATGCTTCCTGTTGCCTTCTTATCCACCTTCTCCCCCATTACACATCAGCAAAATCCTGCCTCCCTTTCTTCTACCCCCATTTACCTCTTTCAGAATTTGTCACCCCAGAAATCAGTTCTTTCCCTTTCTGCTGTATGTGTGTGTGTGCATATAAATGTTATGAGTCTGTATTTGTTTTTTACGTAATAACGTAAAATTTTTAAAAATAACGTAAAATTTTTGAACTTGAAGGTATATAGTGAAAAAGTCTATTACCTCTGACTTTACGTCCTATAGATTTTTTTCAAAGATGCAGTCACTTTTGAGTTTCACATGTATCCTTCTTGAGGTAATCTGTGAATAAACTAGCATATATTATATATCTGTGCTATAAATATGAATACATATGTATGTAAGCCTTCAGTTTTCATATAAAGGGCTATATGTATTCTGTGTCCATAGTTGTTTTTGTTTCCTTTTCTAGGAGAGACTATCAACACATAATTTATTTAGTCTGTCTCCTATTTATGGACATTTAGGTTGTTTCTAGACATATGATTTTATTTTATTTATTTTTTTTAAGATTTATTTATTTATTTATCATGATAGACACACAGAGAGAGAGAGAGAGAGGCAGAGACACAGGCAGAGTGAGAAGCAGGCTCTATGCCGGGAGCCCGACGTGGGACTCGATCCTGGGACTCCAGGATCGCGCTCTGGGCCAAAGGCAGGCGCCAAACCGCTGAGCCACCCAGGGATCCCTAGACATATACTTTTAAAGACACAAGTGTTTACAAGTGTGTATATATACTTATATTGTTCGCAGAGTCATGTAGATATAACTAATGATTTATTCTAAATGGAAATGCTAACTCAAAGTTACATTAATTTATAGACTTGACAGAAATAAGCCTGTTTTCAAAAGTAGTAAACCAATTTACATTTCTATCAATATGGTATATTCATATACCATACTGTTGAATGATATTATTAGGCACCATTTCAGTTACTAAGGAAATGTCAGTAATCAAACCTTTCAAAAATTCCTCCCTCCTGAGGTAAGACACACTGTGGTAGTTCTCTTGAAAAAAATTTAAGGAAAACCAGCATAGAGAAGGCCAGTTGGCAGTTACAATTTTAAATCAGTTGGTCAGGGAAAGGTCTCACTAAGGGGATGACTTTTGAAAAAAAGATCTGAAGAATGTGCAAGTGAAGCATGTAATATTTGATGGAAGAGCGTTCAGCCAGAAGGAACAAAAAGTGTTAAAAGCCCTGAAGCTGGAGCTTGCTGTTTTAGAAATATTGATCAGGGCAGAGTAGGCTGGCTCAGAATGAGCAAAACGGAGTTAAGAATAGGTTTGGTTAGTTAACAGGCCAAATCATAAACTTTGGCCTTTATTCTGAGTGATTTGGGAGACCATTAAGGGTTTTGAGCAGAGAGAGGAGTGATAAGATCAGAATTAGATTTTGGCTGCTGTATAGAATATAAGGTATAGGGTGGGGGAGGTAAGGCCAGGAGATTAATCAGAGGCTATTGCAGTAATCTGGGTAAGAAAATGATAGTAGTAGAGCTAGTGACAAGTCAGATTCTTCAAGATATTTTTTTTTTTTTCAAGATATTTTAAAGAAATAGCTGACAGGATTAGCTGATAGATTGTGTTGTTTATTTTTATTAATTTTTTTTAGGTTGTGTTGTTTTTTAAGAGGAAGAGGAGTAACACCGATAACTCCAAGGTTTTAACTAGAAGAGAATGAGTTAATGTTTCCTGAGATAGGAAGACTTCAGGAATTTTGGGAGATAGATCCAAGAGGTTTATTTTATTTTGGACTTGTTGATTGTGACATGTCTGTTGATCATCTAAGTGCATATTCATATAGGCAATTAGGTATACCAGTCAGGAATTTAGGGAGGTAGAAAGTTGTGACCTTTTGTTCTGTACTACTAATAAGCTGCTTTATTCACTGATGGGATCTCTATTTCCTTGCTCGGTCCCATTTTTCCTACCATTTAGGGATGCTGGTGTGTCCACCAAGTCTTCTTTATCCATCCTACATTCCTGGATTCTGTTGTTAAAAACAAGGAGGTAATGATTTGACGCCTGAGGGCAGTGCCTTATGTTTTCAGAGAGCATTGTGCCTGAGAACTCTTCCTAAAACAGCAGTGGCAACTGCCTGCTAACATCCTTTTCTCCTGCAACATTAGAATTATAGCTACTTCTTACTCTTCTCAACAATGCAGTTTTCCCTTTTTTCCCCGTTTTATCCTTCACAGGTGTGAAAAGCGGGCAGAGATGTTCTTATTTTACTATTTTAGCAGAAAGGATCTATTTATGTTATGTGATTCATCCGGTAGGAATTCTCTTCCATTTCTGCTTGGTTGGTGCCTTGATGACCTGAGGCATTGCTTTTGACCTGAGGCATTGCCTTATCTTTCTAAGTGTTTTCTTATCTTTTGCTTTCATTTTTTCCCCTTTTTCCTCTTACTGGATGGAGGTGGCTCCTAGAACACTGCATTCTACCTTTCCTCCTTTTCTTTATAAATTAAATCCCAGAGAAGACTTTTTCTTTTTGAAGATTGTATTTATATTTATTTATTTGAGAGAGAAAGCGCCCACCTGTGTGCTAATGGGGAGGAGCAGAGGGAGAGGGAGAGCAAAAAAGAATCTGAAGCAGACTCCACGCTCAGTGCCACAGCTGGGGCTTGCTCAATCCTACAACCCATGAGATCACAACTGGAACTGAAACCCAGAGCCAGATGCTTAACTGACCTACCCAGGCATCCCAACACTTAATTATTCTGAAGTTAGAAGTAACTCTGTAGTATCAATTCTCATTTTTCCAGCCTTTCTGTCTTGCCCACCATAATTTTACCTATTTACAGGATATAACTGTTAGACTTGTTTCATCTTCTTTTGTCAGATAGTGAGGTTAATACTATAATATCCAAATTGGGGATTTCAGATCATTATTTTCAGGTCTAGAGAGATTACCTAAAATCCGTTTCATACTATGTCTAGACCATTTCTCATGATCCTTGAGATATGGTAGCCAAGCCTTTAAAAAGATATACATTAATCTTTTTTTTTTCAATTATATTTATTTATTCATGAGAGACAGGGGGAGGGGGGCAGAAACACAGAGAGAGAAGCAGGCTCCGTGCAGGAAGCCCGAAGTGGGACTTGATCCCTGGTCTCCAGGATCATGCCCTGGGCTAAAGGTGGAGCTAAACTACCCCAATATACTTTAATCTTATCAAGATAGGACATATTAATTAACCATTAATGTAAATATGAACATACTTTTTTCTCTCTGTAAAATTCTTTGAATCTTGGCTTTTGATTATGAAATGTTCTATCTATTCAGGTCTTATTTATCATTTAAATATGTTCCTCTTTTATTGATCTCCCCTTTGACCATCCTATTTTATATTTTCATGGAAATTCAAAAGTCCTGCGTAAATCCTGTCTTATATGTATTTACATTTTGGTATCTGGAGTCTGTATTACAATCTGTTGAAAGGAAGGCCCATGTTCTGTCTCTAGTTTTGAGATACTTGTTAAATAATCTATGAATTACTGTGGGAGGATTGTTACTGATCAGTTCTTCAGTTTTTTATCCATGAACATTTTCAAATATTAAAAACTGAGAGACGAATACAGTATTCTCCCATATATTCACTGTGTAGATTTTTTTTAAGATTTTATTTATTTATTTGTGAGAGACACACAGAGAGGCAGAGGGAGAAGCAGGCTTGCTACAGGGAGCCTGATGTGTGGGACTTGATCCCAGAACTCCAGGATCACACCCTAAGCCAAAGACACTCAACTGCTGAGCCACCCAAGTGTCCCATCCACTGTATAAATTCAGTAATTATTTTGCCATGTCTGTTTTATATGTGTGTGCCTCTATCCCTGTGTATGTTGCTAAAACATCATGACACTTAACCTCTAAAAAATTAAGTATGCATTTTCTAAAAATAATGGCATGACTCTACATAATCACAATATCATTACTCTTAGATGGATTAGCCATAATATTCTAATATGTAATAATTAGTCCATATTTATATTTCCTCTATCTCCAAAATACTTTTTATATTAAAAAAGATTTTTCCCTTTTTCTTTTCTTTTTTAAGTAGGCTCCATACCTAATGTGGAGTATAGCTTCATCTTTAAAATCTCATTCTTTTTTTCCTCTGATGATATTGCCCCTAGCATTTAAAAATTTTCTACTGTCAGCCCCTCAAAGAGTAGAGCAATTAATGGAATCTAACATCTCAGGTTATACTTAGGATGTTAAGACTTAGCTATATACAGATTTGGTTTAAAAGATATTTAGTATGAATTACTTACTTTAGGAAAAGTGAATCTAATTGTAATTAGAAGTTCAGTGAAAGATGTTCGTAAGTAAGAGACAAGACTGGAAAAATCTTTTTAGGAGCATGTTTTTGGACCTGCTCTCAGGAGTTTCTGTAGATTTTACGATGGTTACAAAATAGGAGGGATCAAGCTAAGCCAAAGAAGAGCATGAGGAACATAATATGCATGATTGTTATTCATTGATTGCATAATTAATATGCTTGGCAGGCTCTTCCTCCAGATATCTGTAAGGATCACTTTCTTTAATATCTTGAATCTTGCTCAGAGGCCACTCTATCTAAAATTAAAACTATCCCCTTCTCTGATCTTTTTTTTTTTTTTTTTTTTCTTTTCTGTAGCGGTTTCAGCTTTTTAACAAACCATCTCTTTATCTGTCCACTAGACTCTTGATGAGGGAGGACAGTGAATTTTATCAGTTTTGGTCAATACTGTTAATCCCTAGAGCTTAGAAGTGTGCCAGATACATAGCAAGGAAAGAAAAAGATATTTGTTAAATGAGTAATGAGAAATGTTTTGAGTAGCAGTCCTCAAACTTACACTTTTGCTTTTTTTTTTTTTTTTGATGACAGCTTTATTGAGCTAGAATTCACATAACATAAAATCCATTCTTTTAGAGTGTACAATTCAGCGGTTTTTAGTATATTCACAAGTTGCACGACTATTACCACTAACTCCAGAACACTTTCATCCCCATAAAAGGAAACCTGGTACCCATTTAGCCACCTTTACATTCTTAAAAGTTGAGGACCATCTGGATTTTAAAAGTTCTCATAACAAGAAAAAGATCTGCATGTATGGTGACAAATGTTAACTAGACTTACTGTAATTATTTTGCAGTATGTACAAATATCGAATCATTATGTTGTTTATCTGAACTTAATATACTGTATAATGTTATGTCAATTATACTTCAGTTTTAAAAGTCTAAAAAAGGGATGCCCAGGTGGCTCAGCGGTTGAGCACCTGCCTACAGCCTAGGGTGTGATCCTGGAGTCCTGGAATCAAGTCCC